>NW_024543091.1:24157500-24820000 GCF_018167655.1 Microtus oregoni | reverse complement strand
GTCACTTTCATGTCAGGAATGAATAACTATTGCACTGTGGGTTTACGAATTCTGTAGTTATCTCCTGGTTAACAAAAATAAAGTGAATGTATTTGCTTCTATTTATTTATTTATTTATTTATTTATTTAATGTTTTTTACTGATTCTTTGGGGATTTCACACCATGTACCCCATCCCTCACTTCCCAGTGCTCCCGTGTCACCCGCCACCCTTGTAGTGACCCCCCCTAAATGTTCAGTGTAGTGGCACCTGCAGCCTCAAAATAAACTATTTTTAATTTCATTTTTGTATTAAAAGGGCCTATTTTAGTCATCTGTAATTTCATACAGATTTAGATATATGAGATTTTTTTATAAAATAAAAAAATTAAATGAAATAAAATAAAATTCAATTAAAATGCAGACATTTGAAATATACTACTTTTTTTTTTTTTTTGATTTTTCAAGACAGGGTTTCTCTGTGGTTTTGGAGCCTGTCCTGGAACTAGCTCTTGTAGACCAGGCTGGTCTCGAACTCACAGAGATCCGCCTGCCTCTGCCTCCCGAGTGCTGGGATTAAAGGCGTGCGCCACCACCGCCCGGCTGAAATATACTACTTTTTGTGAGCCTCCTTGGGTATCTCTTCATTGTATGGCTTATCAGGTACTTAAAATGTGACTTTAGTGGGACTCGAGAGATGTCTCAGTCGTTAAGAGCACTTGCAACTCTTGCAGAGGACCCTGGGTCAGGTTCTATCACCCTCATGACAGCTTATAGCCATTTACAACTCTTGTGCCCTCCTCTGGCTCCTCCTGGTACCTCTTTCAGGGTACCAGGAAGACAAGCAGTGACCTGACATACATGCAAGAAAACATTCGTACATATAAAATAAAAATAAGTTGGTCTTTTGTTTTGTTTGAGACAGGGTCTCACTATGTAGTCCTGGCTGCCTTAGAACTCTCAGTGTAGACCAGGCTGGCCTTGAACTCGCATGGATCATCTGCCTCTGCCTTCCAAGTGATGAAATGAAAAGAATGCATTACCAACCCTGGCCCAAAATAAGTTTTAAAAAAATGGGAGGTGCTTTTTGAGACTGGATTTCTCTGTGTAACAGTCCTGGCTGTCCTGGAACTTGCTCTGTAGACCAGGCTGGTCTCGAACTCACAGAGATCCATCTGCCTCAGCCTCCCGAATGCTGGGATTAAAGGTGTGCGCCACCACTGCCCGGCTAAAATAAGTAAATCTTGTTGTTTGGTTTTTTTTGTTTTGTTTTGTTTTTCGAGACAGGGTTTCTCTGTGGTTTTGGAGCCTGTCCTGGAACTAGCTCTGTAGACCAGGCTGGTCTCGAACTCACAGAGATCCGCCTGCCTCTGCCTCCCAAGTGCTGGGATTAAAGGCGTGCGCCACCACCGCCTGGCTTAAAATAAGTAAATCTTAAAACAACCGAATAATAACAAAACATACTTGACATTAGTATGAGTCTCTTTTCTTTCTTTCTTTCTTTCTTTCTTTCTTTCTTTCTTTCTGTCTTCCCTCCCTCCCTCCCTCCCTCCCTCTTTCCTTCCTTTCTTTTTTGAGACAGGGTCTTGTGTTGCCTAGGCTGACCTTGAACTCATTATATTAACAAGAATGACTTTGAAATTCTGATTCTCTTCCTTCTCCCACCCAAGGGCTAGGATTACAAGAGTGTGCCACCTACCCTGCCTAGTTTAGGGTTGAAACCCAAAGCTTCCTGTGTGTGGGATACTCTATCCTCAGCCCTAGCATGGATCTCCTAATGGCTCTGGGATCCATTCGCTGCTAGTCCTGAGTCCTGGGAGTGCAGTGAACTCGAGTCTCTGATAGCTGCTGATGGTGCAGGCCTTTAAATGTCTTTAGACAGAGATAGATTCCAGACATCTGCTGCTTGTGCTGGAGCAGCTCCCCAGAGCATCTTTATCAGAGGCTGGTCACACACACACACACACACACACACACACACACACTCTCCCATGATGCATCAGGCTGGCATGCTGATCTCCCAGCTCTTGTAACATTGAATAGAACTGGAAGGCAACACATCATGTCCTTTGGGGGAAGTGATAGCAAAGGATCTTTGCAAGCCAAACGCTTATTGAAAATGGACATTTTATATTTTTTTTTTCTGGAAACTGAAAGAGATTTGGGATTCCTAAATTTACTCAGTGCCATAGCTGGAATAAAGTAGGTACTGCCCAAACTGCAACCCTTTTGGATGGGATGGCAATTGGAGGGGGTGGGATGGAGCTAGAGCTCAAACGGCAGAGTGCTTGCTTTCCTGGCACTCAGGAGCCATGGGTTTCATCCTCAGAAAAGAATAAGCTGGGTGTGGTGGTGCATGCTTATAATCCTAGCATTCGGGAGCTGGAAGCAGCCTGGGCTACTTGAGATCTAGTGTTCCCACCACCACCACCAAAAGCCTGGTGGGATCGCTCAATGGGCAAGGGAGCTTGATACCCCAAATAATAAACCCGAGTTTGATCTCTGGAGCCACACAAAGATGAAAGGGCAGAATACAGTGTGCATAGTTATCCTCTGACCTTGTGCCCATGTTTGCACAACACACACACACACAAACACACACACACACATCTTTAAAAATTGGGGAAGAAAGATATTGTTTTGATTCTCAATATTTAAGCAGTTCAGACCCCGTGACTCATGAAGAAGAGAATGTCAGAGAGTCAACCGCTCTGAATCTGTTGGGAGACGAAGGACTTAAAAGGCAAATCCCCATGCCAACACAGCTGGCGTCCACGCTGCCACTCTCGGAGGGGAGCGGTTTTCCTTGCTGCTTAGCCATGGTGCTGCCCTTCTGTTGGCTTGATCTGGGGGACCCACGTGTGAGGTCATGCCATGGGATTGAAGCCTTGAAATCATGGCATGTGTGGTCAGGCTTAAGGGAAGCATTCATCTGTTGCCCCTCGATACTTCAAAATAACAAGATAAAACCTGTCAGAGGCTTACAAGATAAATATCAGAATAACAAAACAGCAAATGGCTCCAGGAGCCTTATTGACTCTTAGAAGGCTTCTCTTACAACAGTGGTTTGCTCATTTGAAGCAAAGTTAAAATACTTGTTTGATTTAGTTTCAAACTGGTAATGTATTCACACGGACCCCAAATCAAATGCCATAAAAATGGTACAGAATAAAGTTTTCCATTCCCATTATGCACCCTATCCACTCTATTCCCAGTCCCACACTACCCTTCAAGCAATACACGAGCACCAGTTTCTTTTTATCCTTCTAAATTTATTTTAAAATTCAATTTTACAAATACAAATTATCATCATTTTTATTATTAGTTTGAAACAGGGTCTCATGTAGCCCAGGCTGGGCTCAAACTTGCTATGCGTCTGAGGATGACTTTGAACTCATCATCTTACCTCCACTTTGCTAGTGCTTTGGTTACGGGCATCACTGTTTCTCTTTACCATTGGCACAATGGCTGTGCCTTAAGCTACTGCTGTTCCAGCCAGCAACCGTATCTCCGAAGAACCAGGCCTGCTTCTCTGACAGCTGCCCCGTCACTGAGGCCTCAGCCTGGTGGGAATTGTGGTCCCAGCCCCCAGCTCCCAGCCCCTGGCCTTCATTCCCTGGCAATGTCTCTGTTGCTGCCACCTAAGATAGCTTTAACTAAATCTCTATTATTCAATTTATAAGTGAGACTCAAGATTCAAAGGCTAGGGGAAAACCTTCGAGCTCAGAGAGTTTGAGTAGCAACTAGCTAATTTTCTCTCCTTGCCAGAGTCCCTGAAAGATGATGTCCTTCTGCTCTGAACCAACCTCAAACAAACAAACAAACAAACCTCAGTCCCTCCCTGCTACTTCCTGGGCATCTTTCTAGCGCTACCAGATGCCCTCAGCTGTTCTATGATTACTTCCTGTCAACTAGTTACTAGCTCAGCCTCTTTGAGTCAAGGTAAACGCTAACTCAGGGTTCACAGTGTGATCAACTATCCCACTACAATTCACCTTCATTCCCTGTTTATGTGGGGACAGAATCCAGGGGCTTCCTACTTGCCCGGTGTGATGGCTTATATTGATTATTAACTCGATACAATATAGCAGTGGCTTGGAGACCAATTTCTGGGCATGTTTGTGAGTGGTTGTCTAGAGTAGGCTAATCGCAGTGTGAAGACTTGCCTGATCTGTGGGCAGTGTCCTAACCTCTCAATGCTTTGTTTCTTCATCCTCACATACATGAGAGATGTTCTTGTCGCCCTCATTATATGCTAATTAAGAACTAAGTGAACTAATACAGGAAGCGAGGAAGCATCAATGACAGGCCTGGCACCCAGAGATCCCTCTATATGATGTGGAATGTCCTTCTGTATATGTGTTGCTTTTATTGGTTGATGAATAAAGCTGTTTCAGTCAATGGTTTAGCGAGAAAAGCCAGGTGGGAAATCAGAACAGAGATAGAGAGAGAAAGCAAGCAGAGTCAAGAAGACATCATATAGTTGCTGAAGGAGAAAGATGCCAGAAGAGAACCTTACCCGGTAAGCCACAGCCTCATGTGATACATGAATGAATAGAAATGGATTAATTTAAAATGTAAGAGTTAGTTAATAAGAAGCCTGAGCTAATAGGTCAAACAATGTTGTAATTTCTGTAGTTTCTGTGTGATTATTCAGGTCTGGGTGGCGGGGAAATGAAAGAGCAGTCTCTGTCTCCATCTATATGTGACATTGCCGTTATCAGTAGCTTTGGCTCCTGAGCCTAAGAGCATCCACTCTGGAAATCTAGATAGTACCTAAAGTCAATCTGACCTATAGAACGTAGACAGCCTACTGAGTGTTGTGATGGGGGGGGGGGGCTGAGAGATAACTTAGTAAAAATGCTTGCTGCCAGGTCCAATGACTGAATTTGATTCCAAGACTTAGACAGTAGAAGGAGAGAACCAAGTCCTGTTGGCTCCCTGTCCTCTCATCTACACACATGGGCTTGTGTGCCTGAGCAGATAAGCACTCTCTTGTACTCGCTCCAATGCGCACACATACTCACATACTAATGAAGTAAATGTAATAAAAAGAAAAAATCTATATGTAATATCTACACATTGCTTGACAATGCCTTGAACTTGGTAAATGCTATTGACTTTCATAAATTTCCAGATACTATAGATTGTAAAACACGGCATTATTTTATATACTAAGAGTGAAACCCATTCCAATTGAATTATGGCAGGCCTTTGATGATAATCTATCTTCATTTCAACTATATTACGGAGTGAAGAAGCGCATGTCTCTGGCTCAGTGAAGGGAGGGATCTGGGTGCTGGTGATTTCACTCTTGAATTTTCATTGAAAATTACATCTTGAGTCTTGTTTTCCTTTCTATCTTAAATGGCTATCTAGTAATCCACTGTGTGGGTAAGCAGTGAATTATTTAACCAGTCCCCTGTTGCTTTCCAGGCTGTCACTGTTACAAAAGAAGCCATGATGAGTCCTCTGTCGCCATATTGTCTTGCCATCACTGCATCAGTGACATCAGCTAGGATGTCTGGAGGACTCGTTTCCAGATCTGGCACCTTGAGGTCAACAAGTACATGAACTTGAAACTTTTGCAGCTCTGTTAAACCCAAGTTTTAAAATACAAGGTTGCTTCTAACTGTGGATCAAGGATGTTTAAATGTAACCCAGGCTAACCTCAAATTTACCATATAGTCAAGGATGCCCTTGAACATCTGATCTTTCTTTCTCCGCTTACCAGTGATGGGATTACAGGTGAGCCACTGTGGCTTGTTTATGCAGTGTTGGGGACTGAACTCAAGGCTTTGTGTATACCAGACAAGCACTCTACCAACTTAGCCACATCCCCAGCCCGGGAATGTTTAAAAAGAAGTATTTAAAAGGCTGAACCTAATGGAAGAAGAGTAAGTATATGGCAGAGGGACATCTTAGATACTACTGGTGGCTGTGGAAGCTGGAAACAGGCACTTTCCCTATCTCCTCCCTCTCTCCCTCCCTCCCTCCCTGCCTCCCTCCCTCCCTCCCTCCCTCCCTCCTTCCTATCCTTCCTTCCTTCCTTCTGTCCTTCCTTCCGTCCTTCCTTCTTTCTTTCTATCCTTCCTTCCTTTCTTCCTCCCATTCCTTCTCTCTTTTTTCCTTAGTTTTTTTTTTTTTTAAATATAGGTTGTAGTTCTGAAGCCGAGCTGTATAACCCAGGTTAACTCTGAGTTTGCAATCTTCTTGCCTCAGCTTCCCGAGTTCTAAGATTTGATACTTAGAACCACAAAGCTACATAAATAACTTTTTTAAAGACAGAGTCTCACTTTGCAGCTTTGGCTGCAACTGACTACGTGGACCGCCTCCCAAGTGCTGGCTTTTTTTTTTAAATATTTATTTATTATATATACAATATTCTGTCTGTGTGTATGCCTGCAGGCCAGAAGAGGGCACCAGACCTCATTACAGAAGGCTGTGAGCCACCATGTGGTTGCTGGGAATTGAACTCAGGACCTTTGGAAGAGCAGGCAATGCTCTTAACCTCTGAGCCATCTCTCCAGCCCCCCCAAGTGCTGGCTTTTAAAGGCGTGGATCACCAGGTCTGACTCAAACATCAGTGTGAAAGGAGGCTGTAGCACAGCTTGAATCCTTTCCTCCTTGACCCCTCCCTCCCATCTCAGCCAGTCTTGGGAGGGAAGAGGCACTTTTTGGCTGTGAAGCTCTAGACACAGGGCAAAGCTCAGCATTCAACTAAGGGCTCAACACAATGTTATGCCACAGCTTCTGACAGAAAAGGAGTTTACTGATTCAGGGAGCCCTCTTAAAAAGCTGTGAATACCATAACAGGCCGCAGCTGTTCTTGCTGACCAAAGTGTGTCAACCAGGATGTGGGTTTTCTGTATAAAAGGAAGGCAAAGATTGGCTTGGGCTGCATGATTTGGGCAAGTTCCCCTGAAGCACCTGGCCAGCAATACAGACCTTCCATTCCACTTTAAGAGTGTCCTTGGGGTCTCTGGTAGAATTGCCTCACAACAGTAAAATAGCTATTGATATTTTTCTTTGTTGAACCCCTTTTCTGTCGTTTGTTTGAGACAGAGTCACATCACCTAGGCTGCCTAGGACTGGTTACAAAACCCAGATAAGCTGCTGTGGGATAATGCTCTTGTACACTATAAAGATTTGTCACTTGTATTGGTTTAATAAAACACTGATTGGCCAGGAGACAGGCAGAAAGTATAGGTGAAGCAACCAGATAAGACAATTCTGGGAAGAGGAAAGGCAGAGAGTCAGTCACTAGCCAGATGCAGAGGAAGCAAGATGAGAATGCCTCACTGAAAGAAGGTATGAAGCCTTGTGACTAAACATAGATAAAAATTATGAGTTGAGGGGCTGGAGAGATGGCGCAGTGGTTAAGAGCATTGCCTGCTCTTCCAAAGGTCCTGAGTTCATTTCCCAGCAACCACATGGTGGCTCACAACCATCTGTAATGGGGTCTGGTGCCCTCTTCTGGCCTTCGGCATACACACAGATAGACTATTGTATACATAATGAATAATAAATAAAATATTAAAAAAAATTATGAGTTGATTTAAGTTGTAAGAGCTAGTTAATAATAAGCCTGAACTAATAAACCAGTTTATAATTAATATAAGCCTCTGTATATTTCTTTGGGACTGAATGGCTGTGGGACCAGGTGGGACAGAAATTTCCATCAACAAATGGTGCTTAAATGTTTAGCAAGAATTTCCACAAAAAGCTTGAGAAAGCTTTTTAAAAAAAGGATTTTACAGAGAACAGAGTCAAATGTAGCTGCTTGGTAACTGTTTTTACTCCACTAGGCTCTGTTTGCCAGAGGCAGGCAGAGGTGGGGCTCCTTTCAGCGAGACTTCCTGATTCAGTCTTAGAGGCAAAAACCTTGCAGCTCTTTTAAAGAGGCCTTGCTACCAGACACTTAAATGGTGTTTATGAGCAGCTAGCGGCTGCTTCTGCGTGGTTTCATGGACCTAGAAACTCCATAGAATTGTGGCAATAAATGTGGTTCTTGCCTTTACCTCAGTCATGAAGCTAGACTCTCAGAAAGCTAAGGAATGGGGTGGAGACAGCCACCAAAGCCACAGCTTCAACCCTAGCCACGCCATTTAGCAGATTAAACACTCATGTGCTCAGAAAAAGATAGGTTTATACAGTAAGGACAGATTCAGATGGAAAAAAAGAAACTCTAAACAGTTTACAGTATGTTTAAAAATATATGTAGCATTGGGAGAGAACAGAAAAAGAATAAAGTCCTTAAAACAAAAAAGAAATAGAGTAGCTGGGTTTGGGGGCACACACTTTTAAACCCAGCACTTGGGAGGCAGAGGCGTGTGGATCTCTGTGAGTTTGAGGTCAGCCAGGTCTACAGAGTGAGGTCCAGGACGGCCAAAGATACACAGAGAAACCCTACCTCAAAAAAACCACAAAGATTAAAAATAAAAATAAAAGAAACAGAGTAAAAAAAAAAACCTACATAAAGATAGAAAACACCCAGAGAATCTGGATACTGTATATTATTGTGTTGTCTTTGAATTGTTTGACTGCTGAGGAAGGAGTAACAGTCACTAAAAGACATTTGATTATAAGTGTTGCTGGATTAATATAACCTATATATTTTGAAAATCTCTTGACTTCAAAATTTAAGTCAAAAGATGTTATTTTGGAGAAAAGATTTTGCTTTTGTTTCCATGGGAAATGAAAGGCTGTGGATTCATTCTGGGCTAAGGAAAATAAAGTTTGATCAAGGAAGACCCCCTGAAAAATCTCTAATGGGAACAGATGGCCCCAATTATCTAACTTTTCAGAGCCCCTCTGTGGCAGTTTCCTCTGAGTTTTGCATTCAGAACTGCTTCAAGACTGCTGGTTGAGATGATCCGGCCTCACAGAATACTCAGTCAGGACTTTACTATAATTATTAGATCCCCATAAGATTATCAGCATCCTGATCAGCAGGAAGTAGCCTAGAAAACTATGCCCATATTCCCAAAAAATTGACTATGGATGTTTGACTTTGTCTAGAGTTTTGGTTATAAGTTGTTATGGATAACGGTCAGGAAAAAAGCTAAACAAAAGAGATTAGATTCAGTTTTTGTTTTAAAAATAAAAATGGGGAAATGCTGTGGAATAATGCTTTTGTACACTGTAAAGATTTGTCATTCATAGCCAGGCAGTGGTGGCGCACGCCTTTAATCCCCGCACTCAGGAGGCAGAGGCAGGTGGATCTCTGTGAGTTTGAGACCAGCCTGGTCTAAAAAAAAAAAATTGTCATTTATATTGGTTTAATAAAACACTGATTGGCCAGTAACCAGGCAGAAAGTATAGGCAGGGTGACCAGACTAAGAGAATTCTGAGAGGAAGACAGAGACACAGTCACCAGTCAGACACAGAGGAAGCAAGATGCCTCACTGGGAAAAGGTACCAAGTCATGTGGCTAAACATAGACAAGAATTATGGGTTAACTTAAGTTGTAAGATGTAGTTAATAATAAGGCTGAGCTAATTATTTATAAACAGCTTATAATTAATATAAGCCTCTGAATTTTTCCTTGGGACTGAGTAGCTGTGGAACCATGTGGGATAGAAATTTCCAACCACAACAAGTCTTTAATTTGAGATCCTACTTTCAACCTCCCTAGGACTGGGATCATAAGAGTGTCTCAGAACACATGG
Source organism: Microtus oregoni (assembly GCF_018167655.1). Taxonomy (NCBI): domain Eukaryota; kingdom Metazoa; phylum Chordata; class Mammalia; order Rodentia; family Cricetidae; genus Microtus; species Microtus oregoni. The sequence goes on along the minus strand of NW_024543091.1, from coordinate 24,810,351 downwards.
TTTACACACCATTTACCACAGTTAGAGTGTTCCTTCTCCTTTAGTTTAATAAGAGTTTTTAAACTGTGGGCGGAAGAGATGGCTCAAAATGGTTAGGAGGATTTGCTGCTCTTCCAGACGATCTGAGTTTGGTTGCCAGCCCTATATCCAGCTTCTCACACAGGTCTGTAACTCCACCTTTGGCTTCCATTGGCATGTGAACTATTGTGTATTTACCTAAATGCAGACCTATACACATTTAAAATACTAAAAACAGTCTTTAAAGGAATTTGTTATATTTTGTGAACTGCCTTTTCTCCACATGTTGAAATGGCTCTAGGGATTTCATCCTTTATCCTGTCAAATTAGCCTTGAAATCTAGAAATGAAGTTTGCTTAGTCATGGCATATTATACCTTGGGATTTAAATTTTTGTTTGTTTGTTTTCAAGACAGGGTTTTGCTGTGGGATAATTCTCTTGTACACTGTAAAGATTTGCTACTCGAATTGGCTTAATAAAACACTGATTGGCTGTTGAAGGGAGTGGGGCCCCTTGTTTTATCCCACCTGGCTAGCTTACGCCTGAAATAATCACACAGAAACTATATTCATTTAAACACTGCCCGGCCCATTAGTTCTAGCCTCTTATTGACTAACTCTCACATTTTGATTCAACCCATTTCTAATAATCTGTATGTTGCCACAAGGTTGTGGCTTACCGGGAAAGATTCAGCATGTCTGACCTGGAATCTCCATGACGGCTCTCTCTCTCTGACTCTGCTTTCTTCCTCCTAGTATTCAGTTCTGTCTCCCCTCCTACCTAAGTTCTGCCCTATCACCAGGCCCAAAAGCAGTTATTTTATTAACCAATGAAAGCAACACAAATACAGAAAGAAGGACCTCCTACACCAATTGGCCAGTAGCCAGATAAGAAGTATAGGTGGGCCACCAAACTAAGGATGATGGGAAGGAGAAGGGTGGAGTCAGGAGGTGCCAGCCAGACACAGACAGAGCAGGAGAGGAACATGCCATGCTAATAAAGATACGTGGCAGAACATAAATAAGGAATATGGATTAACTTAAAAATGTAAGAACTAGTTAGTAATAAGCCTAAGCTATCAACTGAGCATTTATAATTCAATAAACCTCTGTATGATAATTTGAGAAGTAGCTGCTGGGTCTTTGGGAACAAGCAGTCAGGACAAGAAATGTCTTGTTTACACAAGACTTCTTTGTGTTGCCATGGCTGACCTGGAACTAGCTCTGTAGAGCAGGATGGCCTCAAATTCACAGGGCTCCTCCTGCTCCTCCCTCCCGAGTGTTGGGATTAAAGGCATGTGCCACTACAGCCTGGCTGATTTAAAATATTTCTTATCAAGGCCAACTTGGTCTACAGAGCTAGTTCTAGGACAGCTAGGACTACACAGAGAAACTCTGTTTTGAAAAAAAAATGAAACAAATTTTTTAAATTAAAATGTAATTACATCATTTCCTTCTTTCCTTTCCTTTCTCCAACTCCTCCTGTGTCCCTACCCCATCTCTCTCTCTCTCTCTCTCTCTCTCTCTCTCCATATATATAGTCTTACAGTCTTTCTGTCTCCTCTTCCAAGATGTTCCCTGAGCCTTAGGTGCTGGCATTGTGTTGTATATGTATCAACTGCAGTTGTTCTCTGTATTTTAACTTTCTTTCTTTTTATTTTGTGATAGGGCCTGATGTGGAGTGTCCTTCTGTATGTGTGTTGCTTTTATTGGTTGATAAATAAAGCTATTTGGGCCAATGGCTTAGCAGAGTAAAGCCAGGTAGGATATCAGAACAGAGATAGATAGAGATAGAGAGAGTAGACAGAGTCAGAGAGACGCCATGTAGCTGCTGAAGGAGCACATGCTGGAACTTTACCCGTTAAGCTACAGTCTGTGGCAATACACAAAATAATAGTAATGGGTTAATTTAAGATGTAAGAGTTAGTTAATAAGAAGCCTGAGCTAATAGGCCAAACAGTGTTGTAATTAGTATAGTTTCTGTGTGATTATTTTGGTCTCGGCCACTGGGAAACTAACAAGCAGTCTCCATTTACAAGGGCCTCCTGTAATTATTTGGACATAACCAAAATCCAAAACTCCTTTATTTTGTTTCTGCTTTTGTTTGGGACAGGGTCTTACTATGCAGCTCTTGCTGGCCTGAAATTTGTGGGTGATCTTCAAGTGCCTGCTTCCTGGGGGATCACACCTGGCAACTCATGAATTTGTTAATACCTTTGTGTGTGTGTTCATGTGTGTACACATCTGTGTGTGCATGTGAAGGCCAGAGGACTACTTCAGGTGTTATTATTCCTCAGGAAATAGCCACCTTGCTGTTTTTTTTTTTTTTAAAGATAATTACTTTATGTTTTAAATTGTATGTGTGATCCTCTGGGAGGTCCAAAGTGGTGCTGGATCCCTGGAGTTGAAGGCAGTGGTGAGCTGCCTAAAGTGATTGTCACTGAATGCTCTCTCTAGCCCCACCATCTTGTGTTTTGACACAAAGTTTCTCTTTGTAGTACAGTTTGCAGATTTGGCCAGACTGAACAGCCAAAGGAATTTTTCTGTTTGCCTCCCCAGCTCTGGGGTTACAAGTACATGCATGCTTCCATGCCTGGTTTTGTTTTGTTTCTTTTTGGTTTTTCAAGACAGGGTTTCTCTGTGTAATGGCCATAGCTGTCCTGGAACTAGCTCTTATAGACCAGGCTGGCCTCAAACTCAGAGAGGTCCCCTACTCCTGCCTCCCGAAGTGCTGGGATTAAACGCGTGGGCCACCATGGCTTGGTTTTTATTTTTGTTTTAACAAGGGTTCTTGGAATGTAACTCAAGCTCTTTCTCATGCCTATGTAACAAGCACTTTGCCAACTAAGTCTCTTGGTATCTTTTCCACACTTAGAACTTTCTCTCAGTTTTGTGTTGATTGAAGCTCTTTCAAACTGATTTACATAGACTATTTTTCTTTTACCATACACCTCTCTCTCTCAAAAAAAAAAAAAAATTTAACCAAATTGGTTGGTGATAGCATCCCTAAGACTTCCCCCTCTTGCAATCTGGTTCTTCTTCCGTGTTGCTGTGGTTCCGCATCAGTGGCAGCCATGTTTCTGGACACGGAGCTGTGCTCCGTCAGCAAGAAGCTGGGGGAGCATCATTCTTACAAGGTCACTTGTAACTCTTGGCTGGCCCTGAAGTGCATGCCCTCAATGGTGCTGCCTGGCTGCGTGGGTGGTGTCAAAGAAAGGACATGAGGGTCGGGACACAATTGCACGAGGTTCGTCTAAAGTGGAGGAAGCCCTGGACCCCATCCCCAGTACTGTGCTAACCGGGAAAAGGGGACACACATGTAATCCCAGCGCTGAGGAGGTGCAGGCAGGAGAATCAAAAGCTCAAGCTTTGAATACATGAAACTGCACCCCTGCCCTCAGGGGGGAAAAAAACTGAAGAAATGAGGCTCCTGGGATCAGACAGAGTATCAGACGCATTTTTTCGCCCGCGTGCTGTGACATAGCTCACTGCATCCCTGTAGGTCTTTGCAATACAGATCGAATTTTCTTCTCTCTTTCAGTCTGGAAACGAAGGCTCAGAAGAGTGAAGTAACTTGTGCAACCCACTGAGGGGGAAGGACTGACATCCTGCTGTGGCAGGCACCGTGCCATCTCTTTCTGTTTCCCTTCTCACCGTACCAGTTCCTCTTTCCTGACCCTTTGAAACCTCCTAAGCTGCCCCAGAGTAACAGCTTGGGGTCCTGTTTCTCCAGCCACCCTAGTGGGGGTGCCGGATATGATTACATCACTGAATAAACGTATGTTTCTGTGACTCGTCCTCTCCCACAGAACAGCAGGAAGCTGAGGCTCTCCATCCCTTACTGGTCCTCCTGTAAGTCTAGAGACACCAGCCATAAGGGCCTCCCGTAAGGCACTCCGTGTTCTCTGAGTGCCCTCCACCAACGCTGGACACCCGGCCTGTTTCCTGATCCACATGGGTCCTCACAACATGCTGTGGGATAGGTCTTTCTTTTGCTCGTCTGTTTTAGAGACAGAGTCTCACCTGTGTCAGGCTAGCTTCAAACTTGTATGTAGCCAAGGATGATCTTCAGCTTCTGATCCTCCTGCCTCCGTCTTCGGGGGCTTAAGTTTCTGAGGGTATACTTCCCTGGTAGGGCTATGGGGTGCTGGGGGTTGAATGTTAGGCAGGTGCTCTGCCAATAGCATTCAAGTGTTCTCTCTTTTCTCTCTTGCTCTCTCTCTCTCTGTCTCTCTCTCTCTGTCTCTCTTTCTGGCTTTTTGAGGTAGGTTTCTCTGTGTAGCCTTGGTTGTCCTGAAATTCACTCTGTAGGCCAGGCTGGCATTAAAGGAATATACCACCATGCTAAGTTTGTACAATGCTGGTGATTGAACCCAGGGCTTAGCAAGCATTACTTCAGCTGGGCTACATTCCCAGCCTCTTATCCTACCCATTTAAAAATAATTATTTATTTATTTACTTACTTATTTATGCTGGGGTTGAACCCAGGGCATGCTAGGCAACATACATTAAAGAATAATTTTATGTGCATGGGTATTTTGCTTGTTTGTTTGTGTGTTTATGCACCCTGCATGCCTGTAGAAGGCATCAGTTCCTTTGGGACTAAAGTTGTAGACGGTTGTGAGCTGCCATGTGGGCACTAGGAATCAAACCCAGGTCCTCTGGAAGAAGAGCCACTGAACCATCTCTTCAGCCCAACACTCATTTAAAAAAAATAATTTATTTTATTTTTATTCCAGGTGCATTGGTGTCTTTTGCCTGCATGTTTGTCTGTGTAAGGGTGTCAGATCCCCTGGAACTGGAGTTACAGACAGCTGTGAGCAGCCATGTGGGTGCTGGGAGTTGAATCTGGGCCCTCTGGAAGAACATCCAGTGTTTTTGAACGCTGAGCTATCTCACCAACCGCTACAACACACATTTTTAAAAATTATTTTTTTCCTGATGAAACAGAGTCTTGCCATGTTTTCCTGGCTGGCCCGAAACTAGTAAGCCCAGGCTGGCCCCCAACCTGCAGAGACCTTCCTGCTTATGCTCCCCTAGTGCTGGGATTGTGGGTGCGTGTCACCCCGCTAGGCTTCTCATCTCACAGTCGTGTGGAGGAAAAAACCAGTTTCAGCTGGGTCCTTAGGAGACTGGAATCAAATCTTCAGCAGCGCTGAGCTCTTGTCCAGAGGCTCTTGGGGAGAACCCACCCACGAACTCACTTGGGGTGCTAGCAGAATCTGGCGGCTTGGGTGTCTGCAGACTGCCTGTCTTGGCATTCTTTGCCTTTGTTCTTTGCCTCTCTACTTCTTTCTCGCCTTTTCATGCCCTCATCCGTGCCAGAGCAGTGAGCTGAATCCCACCCGTGCTCAAACCTCTGACTTCCCCTTACTCATCCCTGAGAAACCAGTTACAGAAACTATCATTCTGGCTTTATACAGTGCTGCAGGTTGAACCCAGGGCTTTGTGCATGTAAGTGAGCACTCTGCTGACTTTGTTATATCCCCAGACTGAACAATGTCTTACTTGCTTTTTATTTACATAATTGTATGTTTGGTATGTTTTACACACACGCACACGCACACACACACATTGGTAAGGGAAGCAGGTGTACCTATGCCACAGTCACCTGTGGAAGTCCGAGGACAACTTTCAAGAATCAGCAGTGGTGACACACACGTTTAATTCCAGCATTCAAAAGACAGAGGCAGGAGGATCTCTGTGAATTTGAGGCCAGCCTGGTCTACAGAGTGAGTTCCAGGCCAGTTGGGGCTACACAGTGAAACTCTATCTCTACCCCCCATCAAAGCAATCAGTTTTCCTTCCACTATTGGCTCCAAGGTTCAAACTCAGATTACCAGGGTTTATTCAGCAAGCGTTTGACCCACTTAAACCATTTCATAGGCCTTGGATTTTTTTTAAAGACAGGGTTTCATGTAGCCCAGGCTGGCCTCCAAACTTACTAGATTTCTGAGAATGGCCTTGAACTCCTGATCCTCCACAGCTGCGTCTAGATTTCTGGGATTATAGACACATACCTCCAAGCCTAGCTACATATTTTTGTATTTCTTTAATGGTAAGAATATTTTTGTTCTGTTTCTTCAGAGTTTGTATCTCATGCCTAATCCACACTCCAGTTCGGAGCCTTTGCAATTCCTGTCTCCTCACGACCTTTCTGCTCTTCTGCGTTTCTGACCGTCCAGGATGCAACAAGATAAGAGGTGGGGAGGCTTCACCTGCTAACAGGTACAGTAGATTGTTATCTCTAAGGGCTCCCAGTGCAGCTGCAGCAGATAAGCATTGCCCAGAGCCTGTAGCAGCCCCAGGCAGTCAGAAAAGGGAAGCCAGAAGCTAATGTTGTCTCTTATCTGGTTGATTCCAAAGTCAGGGCTGAAGTTCAGCCAGAACAGTCAACAGAACTGACCTCAGCCGGAGAGGAACCTAGAGAAAATGTTTACCCTGACAGCAGACAAGAACTGTGGCCCAGACACTTTCAGCTGTCTCCTGGGCTGATCTTAACACAGTGACTCCAGGGGACCATGCAAGTTCCATGCCACAAAGTAGGCAAAGTGTCACATACTCCCACCAGCTCTGAGAATTCCCCAGCTCGGGTTTCTAAAGTTCCCTCTTAGCTGTCCTATGGGCACACCTTCATCTGTACCCCAGAATTGCCCCCACAGTAAACACAGACCATTCTCCTCTAATACCCGCTCATTTGCTGCTGGGTGTGGGGAGTGTTGGTATAGCATTTATTGGCAATTTGAAGATGTGTATTAATATTGGAGAAAAAGGTTAGATTAAATCTTACTACTGTTCTTAAAGAGCGTCCCTGGCTGGAGAGGTGGTTCAGTGGTTAAGGGCACTTGTTGTTCTTCCAGAGGCCTGGGTGGGGGTCCTAGCATATACATGGTGGTTTACAACCATGCTTAACTACAGTTCCAGGTGATGCAGAGCCCTCGTCTGGCCTCTGTGGGAGCCAGGTACATACATGGAACATACATCCAGGCAAAATACTCATACACATGAAATAAACAAATCACAAATCAAAAAGCGCTTCCACAATGTAGAAAGTTTCCACAAGCCTTTTTTAACTAGTAGTTTTTAACTTATCAGTTTATGTGCATGTGTATTTGCTTACACGAGCTTATGTGTACTACATGTGTGTAATGCCCAGGAAGTCAGAAGAGGGGCCTCAGACTCCCTGGATTTAAAGTTACAAGTGGTTGTGAGCAATCGTGTGGGTGCTGGGTCCTCTGTAAGAGCTGCGAGGACCTAAACAACTGGGCCACCCCTCCAGCCTCCAGTGAGTTTATTGTTGTTTTGGTTTTTTTTAATTTAATTCTTTTTTTAAAGATTTATTTATTTATTATGTATATGACATTCCTTCCATATATGCTTACATGCCAGAAGAGGGCACCAGATCTCATTATAGATGGCTGTGAGTCACCATGTGGTTGCTGGGAATTGAACTCAGGACCTCTGGAAGAGCAGACAGGGCTCTTAACCTCTGAGCCATCTCTCCAGCCCCTTGAATTTAATTCTTATTGTTTGGGTGGAAGCCTCACCCCAGCCCCAGGTATCTGTATATCCAAAGAGTCTGGAATGTTCTATCCCAAGCCCCCTCCCTTGGAAGTTGCTTCAGTCCAGACTCTACCCCCAAGAAAGTCCACTAAATGATGAACCCTTTCCAGAAATGCTCAAGACCACTCCCACAGGGTATTTAAACTGTCCCTCCAGAGAACAGACACATTCTTTTTCTGGTCTTCCTTTTCCGTCTCCACTCTGGGGAGCTGGAAAGTCATCCCGGAGCGTTGGTATCCATTAAACCTGATTTTTCTAATTTGGTTTGATCTGGTCTGATTCAGATTATTGCGTTGGTGGAGAGGCTTATGGGGTGCAGAAACTTTTCACTTACTGTATAGCCCAGACTGGCCTCTAACTGCCAATCCTCCTGCCCCCGCCTCTCAGCGCTGAAGCCATGGTGTCTGCCTTTGTGGACTTCAGCTTCAGGTTCCTTCTCTTTTGTTCTTCCTCATCCCAGATTCCTGCTCACTCCTAAGACAGGAGAGACTTTGGCTCTCTGCTGTTTTTCCTCCCAACCCGTCCTCATCCTTACCCATCACAGCATTTTTCCTAAACAAAGAGACTTCCTTCCCTTAAAGGAACTCTGGTGTCAGCTGATAAAGTAGTAACTAATCTCTCCCATCTGCCACAAGATTGCCAAGTTGTAATTGTTGTAATTACTCTTTGGCCTCTGACTTTCCTGGGACTTCTGGCCAATGGTTAGGATGTCATTCCTGGTGGCTTTGTTGAGCAGCCACCGTCTCAGTGGAACTGGCTGGGTAGCTCCAGTTAACACATTTTGTTTTATTATTTGTTTTTTAGTCTCCTGGCTGCACTTGCATTCATGGTAATACACTTGCCTTGGCCTCTCCAATGCTGCAATTTCAGGACCCTTTACTGTTTTGTTGTTGTTTCTGTTGTTGTTTGTCCTTCCTTCCTTCCCTCCCCCTCTCCTCCTTCCTTCCTTTCTCTTTTACTTTCTTTTCTTTTCTCTTCTTCCCTTCCCTTCCCCTCCCTTCCCTTCTCTATTTCCCTCCATCCCTTCCTTCCTTTCTTCTTTTCTTTTGTTTTTGAGACAGGATTTCAAGTAGCCCAAATAGGCCTCAAACTCAATCTGTTTCTGAAGCTGACCTTGAATTCCTAATCTTCCCGCCTCTGCCTCCCAAGTGCTGGGATCAGTATGCTGAGCCACCAAGTCTAGTTATGCAACACTGTAGCCTATTTTATGAAGGAAGAGCTAGAGCCTAAACCTATTCAGTTGGTTCACTTGGAGAGTTTCTAGGAAAATGGAAAATATTCCTTGCTAGTCAAGTGAGTAGCTTTTGAGGGTAAACTTGCCGTCTGTTTCTGTGAGGAGGGTCCAGGGAAAGAGGAGCCATTTGGTAGACAGGTGGTAGGGAACCGCACAAGGAAAAGACAGGGCTGTCAGCAGAGCCTGCTTCTTTTTGTCACAAAGTTTGGAATGTCATTTCCCTAAATTAGTCATCTTGGGCTGCGAGGAAGGGATGGTTTGTTGTGGGGTATTTGCATACTATGGGAAGATGTATTGCTGGGACTGGTGTAATAAAAAGCTAGACAGTCAATAGCTAGGCAGGAGAGATAGTCAGGACTTCTGGGCAGATAGAGGACTATGGGAAGAAGAAAGGCAGAGCTGTCATCCGGGCACTGAGGAAGCAGGATGGGCAGTGCAGAGTAAAGGTAACCGAGCCCCGTAAAAGAACAGATTAAGGGATATGAGTTAATTTAAGTTATAAGAACTAGTTAGGAACAAGCTAAGGCCAAGCTTTCATAATTAATAATATGTCTCTGTGTTGTTATTTGTGAGCTGGGGACCCAAAGGAAAATCTAACTACACTGGCTGGGGGTGACTTTGTACACCCCAGTCCTGGAATCAGTGCCACTGGCTCCCAAGACTTCCTTTCAGACTTCCTTCCCCGTCTTGCTTCTCAACCAGCTCCATTCACAGCTGAGCCTCTTCAAGGCTTAGTTCCTATTAGCAACTATTCCCTCGGAAGTCATCCCTGATGTCGGGCATGGTGTCATTCTCCTGGGAGCCTTGATAGCCATTCCTCCCTGCTTGGCACTACTAGCCTCTTCTAGGTGAGCTTTTGAAGTGTATCTTCACTTACCTCCCGCTTCTGTCTATCTGAAGACACACACTATAAAAAGTGTTCTGATCTCATTTGCTCATGTGGACGCCTGGAAACCTCCCAGGGGTGGACCTGAAGGATGGTTCAGTGGGTGAAAGTGCTTGTGGGGTGAGCCTGAGGACCTGAGTCTGGATCCATAGAAGCCATGTAAGAACTGGTCACAGTGGCAAGTGCCCGTAATCCCTGCAGGACTTTGGCTGGGTTGGGCCTGAATAAGAGAATCCTGGAAGCTTTCCAGACAGCAAGCCTAGATCAAAACTACTGAAGGTTCTCCAGGCCTGAAGACTAGTTTCTAAGCAGCCTGCCAGACTTCCCCTTGTCTTTGACCATCCCAGGCTCACTTGGCGCCAGCGGCTGTCCTTCCCATTTCTCCAAGGCCTCTCTCTCTCTCTCTTTGGGGCATAGTTTTCCTTTGCCCTCTGCAATGTGGCTGCTCTGGTGCCTACTCAATGAACCAAATGTACTTCCTGAAACCATACCTGCATCTCTCACTAAACAAGTGATGTGTCTCAGTGTCTTCTGTTCCCCTCTTGGGATAGGATCTCATGTATCCCAGGTTGGTCTCAAAGCCACTAAGTAGCTGAGGGTGACCTTAATCTGTTGATCCATACATGCCTGCCACATTAACCCTGGCTTTTCAGTCTGATCTCCCTCACCGGTACCTACTTCAAAACAGAAAAAAAAATGCTCTCTTGTTTTGTATTCTCATTTGTCTTAGTTTGAGTTTCTTCTATTGTTATGAAGAGACACCACTACCACAGCAAATCTTTGTTTGTTTTGTTGTTGTTTGCCTTTTTGAGACAGGGTTTTACTGATTAGCTCTAGCTGTGACTAGGCTGACCTCACACTCACAGAGTGCTGAGGTTAAAGGTGTGTGCCACCACTGCTCAGCTTGATCACAGCAAATCTTATATAGGAGAACATTTAATTGGGACTGTCTTACAGTTCAGAGGTTTAGTCCATTGATATCACCATGGGAAGCATGGCGGCATGCATCCAGATCTTCAGGCAGTAGGAAGAGAGAGCAAGTCACTGGGCCTGGCTTGAGCTTCTGAAACCTCAAAACCCACCCTCAGGGACACACTTCCTCCAAGGCTGCACCTTTTTCAGCGAGGCCTTATGTCCTAACCCTTTCAAATAATGCTACTCCCTATATTAAAATGACCTATGGGAGCCATTTTATTCAAACTGCTACATTATTAATTAACACCCCCATGCATTTTATATGGTTGTAATCTCTTTGGCCATTTTAATGATCCAGTTGTGTATGTATGGTGGGAGAAGGTAGTGAATTATTTCTAAAGGTAGCTTTGGAAATGATCACAACTGTTGATTCTATGTTCCTGAGGCACCCTCCTCCCAGTGAAGTCAGCACGCCTCCCCACCTCCCCTGTCCCTCTTTCTTTCTTTACTTCTTTTTTTTTTAAAGACAGGTGAGCATTACCGTCCAGCTTATGCAGTGCTGGGGATTGAACCCAGGCCCTTATGCTGCTGGGGAAGCACTCTACCTGCTGAGCTACACCCCACCAAGCCTGATAATCACATTTTTGGTAGTTGGAAGGCATAGACAGATAAATAGTCAATATTCGACCTTTAGTTCTCTGAACAGATTTCAGAAGTTCATGGCTGACAGCTGGGGATGGGAACAAGCCTGGCCTTAGCACTCACTCAAAGGGGAGAGGCAGCTGTTGGTGGTAGTGTTTCCTTTGCCTTACTACCAGCCCTGGGGGGCCGAGGTAGGCAGATCTCTGAGTTCAAGGCCAGACTGGTCTATAGAATGAGCTCCACGGCCACACAGAGAAACCCTGTCTTGAAAAACAAAACAAACCTATAAAAAGGTGGAGGCCAAAGGGCCAGGAGTTTCATCTTTGACTCTGCAGTGAACTTGAGGCTAGCTGGAGATAGTCTCCTAAGAGAAAAACAAAAGCAAAGGTCACAGCTGGGACAATATGCAATAGACTGGAAGGCAAGGCCATTGACTTGAAGAAAAGGGCCCATTGCCAGGGAAAGGAGGTCATAGGGTTTTATGCTACATGCAGTAGGCTAGGGAGTGGGTGGATGCAGTCAGTGCTCCATTCTCTAAAGGCGAGAGAGGGAAAGGATCAGTGGGCAGAACGGGCTGTGACTATCAAGCAATATACATCAAGAAGACCTGGGGAGGGATTGGAGGATGTCTGCTCTTTCAGAGGACTTGGGTTTAGTTCCCAGTATCCACTTGTGTTGGAGGAGGGCTCGCTTGTTTATCCCGGCTGCCTGGCTAGCTTAGCTCCGAGATAACCACACAGAAACTGTAATTTAAATCACTGCTTGGCCCATTAGCTCTAGTTTCTTATTGGCTAATTCTTACATCTTAATTTAACCCATTTCTATTAATCTGTGTATTGCCACGTGGCAGTAGCTTACCAGGCAAAATGCCCAGCGTCTGTCTCCGGCGGATCCATGGCATCTTTCTGATTCTGTCCCTCTTCCTCCCAGAATTCAGTCCCCCCCCACCACCACCACCTACCTAAGTTCTGCCCTATCAACAGGCCACTGCAGTTTCTTTATTCATTAATGGTAATGACAGCACACAGAGGGGACTCCCACATCACACTTGGTAGCTCACAACTATCTGTAACCCCAGTTCCAGAGGGTCTGACACTATCTTCTGGCCTTCTTGGGCACTGTAGGCTTGAGGTGCATAGCCATGCATCCAGGCAAACACTCACTAAAAAACAATCCAGGTAACCCCAGGACACTTGGGCTCTGACAAAGGAGGCTGAGGATGGAGGATCATGAGTTTAGGACTAGCCTGGGCTACTTAGTAAGATCTTGTCTCAAAAATCCAAGGACTGAGAGTTAGGCCTGGCAGGTGGTGGTAGGAGGATCAAGAGGAGCCCAGGCTATACTGCAAATTCAAGGTCAATCTGGGCTACAGGGGACACTGTCTTAAATAACAGCAAAACCAATCAAAACCCACCTCCTCTGGAAAACAATTGTGAGCTGTAGAAAAAAATGTAGATTTTTGTTTAAAAAATGTGTGTGTGTGCGTGTGTGTGTGTGCGTGTGTGTGTGTGTGCGTGTGTGTGTGTGCATGTGTGTGTGTGTGCGTGTGTGTGTGTGCGTGTGTGTGTGTGTGTGTGTGCGTGCGTGCGTGTGTGTGCGTGTGTGTGTGCGTGTGTGTGTGCGTGTGTGTGCATGTGTGTGTGTGCGTGTGTGTGCGTGTGTGTGTGCGTGTGTGTGTGTGTGCATGTGTGTGTGTGCGTGTGTGTGTGTGTGTGCGTGTGTGTGTGTGTGTGTGTGCGTGTGCCCTTGGTGCTGGAGTTACAGCCAGTTGTGAGCCAGGGGACAGGGGTGCTAGAAGGGAACTGGAATCCTTCCCAAGAGCATTCGCCTCTGAGCCATCTCTTCAGCCTCCTGGGCTCAATCTGTTCACCCTCCCTCGTGTTGAGATATCCCCTGCTATCTTAGTCCTTGCACACATGTTCTGCATATGCACTTAAGTTATATGCCATACTGCATCTCTGTCTGAATTACGCACTTTAGTGCACTCTCTCTGAGACCAACAATGGAGTCTTCCTAATTCGTTAGTTTCAGCATCCAGGAGAGTTTAGGGTGCAGAGGGACATTCGAGGAGGAAGCATCTGACTAAATAAATTATTTTTAATGAGAATTATCCAAAATCCAGAGGGCACAAAAAATGGGAACTTACAATTTTTGCAAATGATTTGTAGGGAAATGTGAATTTCAGGCATCATAAGAAGTCGATGGGAGATGATGTTAGGGAAGGAGACCCATGAGGTATGAGGGAACTTTCTAATCTTATTGCTAGTAGTCCCGGTGTTTCAGTGATAAAAGTTGCCAGCAGGGTTAGAATGTAGCTTGGTTGGTAGGGTGCTTGTCTAGAATACAAGAAGCCCTGGGGTAGCTCTCCAACCCCATAGGTCGGGTGTGGTTGCTCAAGTCAATGAACTCAGCACTAGGAAGGTGGAAGTCAAGGGACCAGGAGTTCGAAGTCGTCTAAATCGTCTTCAGCTACCTTTTGAGTTCAAGGGCACTTTGACCTCCAAGACCCTGCCCCCGTCTCTCAAAAAAAAAAAAAAAAGTACTTGGCAAATATTTTACATCTGATCTGAAAAGCAGAGAGAAGCAGTCTGCATTTTTTCTAAGACTCTCTCCTTCTCCTTTGTGTATCTCTAGGGACATTTTCTAAGCTCCATGCTGTGTCCCCTTTCATAGTAGGGGTCCTCTCATTTCATTTTAGTTCCACTCCCAAGCATTCTCCTAAAGTGTCCCTGTGCCCTCTGTCTCCCTCAATCAAGGTCAATGCCTTAGCTTTCACCCTTATCCAGGCCACTAGCTCCCCCGCCCCCCCGCCCCCGCCCCCCAAGCTGGACTGGTGTTACTGCTGCTTCACTGATGCCCTTTAATCCCCTCCGGTCGACTAGTATCATTTCACTCCCCTCCCTTCCCTTCCTCCGCTTCTCACCGGAGAGGGGTGCAGCCAGATATCTGGCTGGCTCCACCTCATCTCTGGTCCCGGACATTTTTTGTTTTCCAGGGCGGAAGGCAGGAGCTGGGGAGGACAGCTTCTGTTTCTCTCACCAGAAGCTTCCTGGAGATTGCGTACGTTGGAACTGGCGAGCCCCAGGAATGGGCTGGGCGGTGACCCCCGGCTGCCAGGGTCTGCCCTGGACCCCTGTCCCCTCCCACCAGCTCCTTTCAGCCCTCCCCTTCTATTTACCCTTAAACCGCTCGCGGAGTCTCTAGGCAGAAAGGGCCCCTCCCAGTTACTGTCCTTGTGGGAACCTTGCTCAAGGTCACCGAGCAGGTCAGACCCCTGCTGCGACTGGGAAGACAGCCCTAGCCTCCTTCCAGCTCCCAAGCGAGTAGGCGCACAGCCCGCTGTGACAGCAGAATCTGCGGAAGGGGGAGGTGAGCGCCCTCCTCTGGCCGCTCTCTTTACGCCGTCTTCCTGGGTTTAGTAGCCTGCGGATCCCTAGAAAGCCTCCCTCCCTCATGCGTGGTTAGTTCAGATCTGAATGCCTGCTTCGCCGGGAGAATGGGTGGTCTATGCTTGAGTCATTCATTCGGAAGTGAGATGGGAGAGATGGCAGAAGGCACCCAGTTCAGAACAGACTCACAGAAAAGCTGTAATCTGCCACCTGCTGTCTAGGTTCAAGTTTTTAGCAAATTCTTCCTGGTCCTTGACTCTTGCTAGGTGAGCACTATGACCTTGAAACCTAAGCTCTGTACCCTCAGCTCTCAGTCCCCTTTTCTTCCCCATTTAGGCCCCATCGTTTAACCTGTTCACACCAGCGTGTGTGGTGTGGTAGGGTGTGTGTGTGGGGGGGGGGTGCAGTGCTCTAGAAAGTCAATGGCTAACCTTAAGGGATAGAACTGCAGGACAGTGACCTCCTAGGGACTCAGGTGTCAGCGAAGGGGTCAGAATAAAGCTAACACCGTCCTTGTTACTGAATTGAAATAGCAAACTTCAGGTTATTTCAAAATAGAAAACATTCCTCAGAATTGGAATCCCAGCAGGAGCCTGTGTGTGTGTGCGCGCGCGCGAGCGTGTGTGTGTGTGTGTGTGTGTGTGTGTGTGTGTCTTCCTTCCTCTCTCTTCACCACAGGTCCACAGACTCCAGGGCATCTAGTAATTCTTCCTGTGGCCAAGGTTAAGTGTCTGCCATTGCTACGTGCAGCCCCTGCTCTGGCATCTTAGTTCTTCCAAGCTGGAAGGCAGGGCAGGGCTGGGGGTTGTTTTCAGTATGAAATCATTTCCCACAGTGAAGAAGCAGTCAGGTTCCGCACGGGTCCTCTGACAGTCTTGGATGGCTGCCCAGTGCTAGGAGTCTAAAAATGCCTGAACCCATCTTGAGGTCTCAGGAGACTGGCTGGAAGACAGGTTTCAGGGAAGGACAGGAGTTCTAGTCATGCCTAAGAGAGGTACCTTGCCTGTAGAGACATAAAGTCCTATTCAAAGAAGAGAAGGACCTGGAATTTAGCCCAACGCATCCTTACCTGGGGAAAAAACAGGAGCAGCATTTGGTGGGAAGCATGTCAGTGGAGATGGTGCAAAGAGCTGTGAAGGGCCCCCTCCCCTCTCCATCTTTAAGTAATTAAAGCTGTGTGATGGGTTGAGTCATCACTGGCAGAGATACCAGCAAAACAGACTAGGTGTAGAAGACACCATGACAGAAGACATTTTTTTAAAAAGACAGGGTCTCATGTAACTCAGGCTGGCCTCAAACTCACTATATAGTAAAAAATGTTTTCAAACTTTTGGACCTCATGCCTTTACCTCCCAAGTGCTGAGAATACAGGGATATGCTATTGTGCCTGATTTATGCAGTGATGGGGACCAAACTCAGGGTTTTCAGCATTCTAAGAAAGTGCTCCACTGAGCTACAGCCCCAGCACAGCATGGGAACCAATGGGAAGCTAATTATACAACAAACAGAGTTTGGAAAAATGGGCCGCTGAGGCGGAGGAGGCACAGGTGATACTGACCTTAGCTAGTTTACTATTATAAGCAATGATTAAAGAGTTCTGCTGTGCTCAGAATGGGTGGGCTGGAGGAGCAAACAGATCATCCTGTTCACTCACTTACATGTTCCCCTGGGCCCAGGCAGGGTAGTCTCAGCCGGGTGACAGCTCTGTCTTCCTTCCCTGACATCTGATGAGAAGGAGATTATGTGGCCCATTCTCTGAATGGACTCAGGGTTCCTTAAAATCTAGGCTTGGAGAATTGATCTAGAAGCAGAAACTCCAGGAGTATCTTTGCTCAAACTCATGTTTGGCAATGTCGCCTTTGGCCCTTCCAGGAGACCCTACTGCTTCTCCTTTCCCTGGCGAGCTTGTTTGTATCACTTGTGCCAGGCAATGGGTAGTCTTGGGAATTTGTCCATCCTCTCAGCAGCTGGCATCGTGGAAACCCCAGGTGTTCCATCAGGAAGTGACCCTGGGAATTGCTCCCACTCCTTATTGTACCGATAGGGAAAATACAGCCCAGTGCAGAAAAGTGGTGTGCAGGATTTTCCACAATGGGGCCAGAATGAGAACTAAACCCTCACCTGCTCAGTGTCCTGTGCACAGTTCCCCTACACTCCTCCGATGCTCCCCACTTAAGCTTGTGCTAGTTCCTCTGGCTCCAAGTTACTTGTGGCATCCCCTTGGCAAACTGATACCCCTCATCTCAGAGAGACAGGCTTGGTGAGGGAGTACTTATGTCCACCATCTCTGATCTCATGATGGACCCCAGCATCCTCCTAGAGCAGACTCCACTTAGCTCCTCTGTCTGTCTGTAGATCCAGAAAATCCCCACCTTTTGGCTTTCCTACAACAATGGCTCAGTGACCTTGGGCACATCACTGTTCCACCAGCACAGTAAGAGAACCTAAGGAGTCAAACACATGGACCAATATCTTGCGCTGTGAAGTGTCATTCCAATGTGAGACACCAGTTTCCCCAGCCCCCAACACAGGATTTGAAGCTGAGCAGACAGGGTCTTATATAGCCCAGACTGGCCTTGAATTCCCTTTGTAGCTAAGGTTACCTTTGAACCTCTGATCTTCCTCCACCTCCCAGGGGCTAGGATTACACATATGTGCTACTGTCCCCAGTTTATGTAGTATGACCACATCCAGGGCTTTGTGTATTTTGGGTAAACACCCTACCAACTGAACTACTCCCTAGAGTAGACCTCTTCTCAGATAGGGTCTTGCTGTGTATCTCAGTTTGGGATGGAACTCTTGATAATCCTCCTGCCTCAGCCTTTGAGTGGTAGAATCATAGGTATGAGACCCTATATAGAAAATACCTTTTGAGTAACTGTAGGAAGTAGTTCATTAAAAATTGTAATATTTGTGTGTGTGTGTGTGTGTGTGTGTGTGTGTGCAAGTGCACAGGAGTGCCATGTCAAATGTGTGGTGGTCAGAGGACAATTATAGGGAGTCAGTTCTCTCCTCCTACCAACTCAGGTTGTCAGGTTTGGTGGCAGGTCCCTTTTCCTGTTGAGCCACCTCACCAACCCCAGAACAGTAGTTTTGAATTGGGGTGATTCCGATATTCACAGAGGTACTAAGTGGAGATTGCTATGACATCTAATGTGTTAGGTCAGGGACACTGACCAGCACTCATACAGTGTACAGGGCAGGCCCTACAGCAAAGCACCGTTGGGCCCACAATAACAAAAGTGCCAGATGAACAGAATATGGTGGAATAGCTGTATAGAACGTGGCGGGAGAGCAATACAGATGTAGAGATGTGGCGGGAGAGCTGTACAGGTAGCTGTCATTTCAGAAAGACAAAGGAGCCGTGAGTGTGTGGCTAGCCATAGGGACAATGTGGTGACCAAAGTAGGATCTCCCTGGGGTTAAATGACATGGCCATGCCTTAGCTTAATAAGTGAAAACATTTTATTTCAATTCTATCCTTGGGAGGCAGCATAAATAATCACAGAAGACCACAAAGGTCGATGGAAAGAAAGTTCCAGAAGTGTGGAGGAGGTGATGAGAGCAGGAAGACTAGCTGTGGTAGTGTGAGAGGAGAAGCTACTTCAGCAGGCTGGGAGCAGGAAACATCATTGGTTGAAGAGGAGAGGCCCCAAGACTGGGGAATCTCATTTCCCAGCTCCCCAGCAGGGCCTCTGTGGTTGGGAAGTTTTGCAGGGTGGCCACAGAAAGGGCAGGCAAGGAGTGTCTTGTGTGTAGCAGACCCCCGGCAACGACAGAGATACCCACATCTCCTCTGCCCAGACGGCAGTGACTGCCATAGTGCTTTTGAGTTCCGTGTGGTAGGCGGAGAATGGGAAGAGAGAGTAAAGCAAGCCTGTAGCAGACCAAAGGAGATGTAGCATCTCAGAGCTGTGCACCCGAGGGCCACGTCCCCGTTTCCGTCACTGTAAAGTAGGGCAGATGCTATGTGTGAGATCTATGTGTCAAAAATATGGGAGACTTAAAAGTGCTGTGTGGATGGAGTGGCTGTGGTCATCCTGCGTGTGTAAGGCTGAAAGTGGGAAGGGGAAGGCAGCAGGAGACACAGGCAGAACATCCCTGGAAGCTACCAGACCCTTGCTCTGCATGCCCTAGGGCCAAGCTCTGCCCTTCTCAGCCTCAACTTCCAGGAAGAGGCCTCATCTCAGATGGAGCCCCCTGAGGGTGATGAGGGCAAAGAGTTCAGGTCAGGAGAACCCAGGGGCACTGAGTGTGAGGGGCCTCAACCGGGCAGTATGGCATGTTGGCACTACTGGTGTTGGGCAGACAGTAGATAGAAGTGGCTTCCAGGCCTCATTCTGGGGGAGTCCACAAAGGGATTGGCGTCTTAATACACTGGGAAAGGCCCTGGCCAGGGGGTCTGGATGCCAAGGGTACTTTGTCTGCTGCTGCCCCTTTGGATGATTTCTTAAGTTGAAACCTGATTGCAACCCTCAGTTCCGTCATTTGACAAATGGGGACACGAATCCCTACCCTGCCTGGATCACAAAGTCAATGGAAAAGGGGTGTAAGAGCTTTGAAGAGAACCACGGGGGAAGGCGAGGGGTCATTATGGCCTTGGAGAGTGTCCTCTTCGTTCCCTGAAGACAAGCGGGTGGGGGAGAGTTCAGAAAGAAAAGGGCAGGCTGCCAGGTGCTCGCCACTGGGTGAGATGAACTTGGCTTGCAGGGCAGCTGGGAGCAGAATGAGGCGGGAGGTGGGTAGAGCACTCTACCCTCAACCCAGACCTCACTGTGCTTCAGAAGTGACGCTGGGACCGGGAGCAACTAATCCCTGTGTAGACAGGTCCTGGGAGCCCCTCTGCAGGGGACAGATTCAAGTTCTAAATCAGGTTGTAATCCTGCTCTCTCCATCCCTTGGAGGGCATCCTGCAGGGAGCCAAGGGGAAGCCTGGCTCATGGGGTTGCAGGGAAAGGGGCTGCCAGTCAGGGGTGGGCTCTCCAGGAGAGGCAGAGGGACTGGTTAATGAAGTCAGGAGGTCAAAGGTCAGCTTCCAGTTCTTGAGGTGGTAGATGGGGGTCTACCGACTGGTCCCCAGCTCCAGTTCAGGCCCTGTCTCTGGGCTCCATAGATAAGGGGCAGTTTAGGGACCAGTAGAAACAACGGAGAGATTGGCTTGGAAAACAGCCCGCGGAGGGGCTAACAGTTCTTGGGGTTGTTGCGCAGGTTTTTCAGTTCCAGCTGGAGCTGACGGAGCCGTATGTCCTTCTGTGTCAGCTCTTCCTTCAGCCTCCGGATCTCATCCTGCTGCCTGAAGAACATCCTGAGGAGCTGGGGTGCAGCAAGGGGTGCAGGGAGAAAGCTGGTACGGAGGACTCTGGAGGACCAGGGCTCTCAGACATACCACCCCACCCAGGCATGCCCTGTCTCTTCACCTTCCCCATGCCTCCTGCCACCCTGGGACAGCCAATCATGCTCCCTGCAATTATTCTCCAGGCTCACCCCTCCAGGGCTCCTAGCTACCCGTGAGGAGAGAACAGAAAGCCTGCTGGCCAAGCAGACCTGCCCGAGAGAGGCCAGTTCCTAGCATCCCAAGCTTTCCCCTTCTTAGGTCTGAACCTACAGCCTTTGTTTGAGATAGGGTTTCATGTGTAGCCCAATCTGTCATATAACTGAGGCTGGCTTTGAACACCTGATTCTCCTGCCTCTACTTCTTTTCTTTCTTCTCTCTTTTCCCTCCCTCCCTTCTCGCCTTCGTTTTCTCCTTTCTTGTAGTTCAAGTTGGCTACATCGGAATTTGCTACGAGGTAGAGGATGGCTTGAATGCCATCTGCTTCTGCTTCTGTCTCCCGAGAATGAGTGCTGGGGAACAGAGAGAGGTATATACCACCCTGCCAAGCTCCTAATGACTTTTTTGTTTGTTTTGTTCTTCAAGACAGAGAACCTGTGAATGTTCCCATCCTCAGGTCCATCCAGATGGACATCTCTGTAGCTGGATGTCACTCCACTTAATCCCCTCCAGCCCTTCCTCTCCACCCTCAGGCCTGAGACAGAGTTCCAACCCTCGCTATTTCTCACCTGGGCTATTTCAACAACCCACATCTCTACACTCAAAAGGCAGAGTACTTTAAAAATGTGTAAAAGACTGAATATTAAATATAAACAAAACTAGGAAACAGTACCAGAAACTCCATAGTGCCTACATTCACCCCTGCTCCGATTCTCCCACCACTACCCTGTGCTGCCCTCCTCCTGGCTATTTTGAAAAGAATCCTGTTTATCACAAGATTTCATCCATTCTAGAAATATTCTACATCTACATAACCCCACATTTATTTCTCTTCCTTCCCCCTCCTTCTCCCAGGTCTCTAGCTCAGGCTATTCTATCTCAAAAGGGCAGGGATTACAGGTGTCTATCACCATGCCCAATTTATATGGTCCCGGGTATCGAACCCAGGTCCTTGAGCATGCTAGACAAGGATTTTACCCACTGAGCCACATCCCCAGCCCACATACACACATTTCATGCCAGTGATCAAGTTGCCTGTGAAGTTCTCTTTTAAGGCGATTCCTGAGGTCGAGTGCAGTCTGATCTTTATTAATGATGGCAAGAGCCTACGTTTGTGGACCAGCAGCCTAGTCTAAGATGGCACTGTGTTATTCTTCCCCCTTTGAGATTGAACTAGACCTAAGAGCTTGTGTTTGCTAACTGGGTATGACAGGAACAATGATGTGTCTTCTCCAGATTAGATTTACAGAACTATTTTGGCTCCATCTTGGGCTCCTCTCGTGCTCAATTGGAAGCTGGCTGCCAAGGTTAAAGCTAGCACGTGAAATCCATTTGGCGTAGACAGGACTGAGGCCCTCAGTGTGACAGCAGCCATGTGAGTGAGTATCCAAGCAGGTCCTTCCTTACCTAGGGCCTGGGATGTTATTGCAGCCCTAGCTGACATAACGGCAGCTTCCTGAGAGACTTGAACCACAGGAACCCATAGACTCCATGAGCTGACAAACCTTTGTGAGGTGTTGTGCTTTAAGTGAGTGTTGAATGCACCCCAGAGGCTCATGTGTTTCATACTTGGTTTCCAATGGGTGGTGCTATTTGGGGAAGTTGTGGAGCCTTTAAGGAGGCAATGTCTCCCCAGATGAAGTAGGTCACTAGGGTGACAGCAGAGGTTTTATAACTGCTGAACTTTCTGTTCACTCTCTGCTTCCTGACTGTGGAGGTGATGTGACCAGATGTCTCCTACTAATGCTGCCATGATTTCCCTTACCATAATGGACCGTATCCCCTTGAACTGTAAGCCCAAATAAACCCTTTCTGCTGGCTCCTTCAGGTATTTTGGTCACAACAATGAGACAAGTAGCTAATACATGGGGTGAAGTTAATATTCTCTGGGGGAATTTATCACACAGAAATACAGACCTAGCACAGCTGGCCTCTTTGAGCACTTAGCATGAGCTGCAAAGACTATTGGGTATTCATGCCCTGTCTCTTAAATGTCACAGCAGTTGGAAAAGTCAGGAAACTCACTCTGTCCCAGCCAGGAAATGGCAGAGCCAGTATCCACACACAGATGGGCTCATTCAGCCAATCACTCTTCCAGCTGCAGCAGGCCAAGGGCCTGGCACAGAGTAGGCAATTTGTAGCCTCCAGCTGAGCTGAGCTGAGCTGTGTTGGCATGTGGGCCTGGCCGTACAAACTGAATAGGGATAATTTCAGAGGACATGGTCAAGAATGGCTCCACTCTAGCTCTCCCAGAATGGGCCTGCACCCCATCTAGGTGGTACAAAAAAACCTTTTAAAGACATTCAGCCTCTTCCACTGAGGCAGGAAGCGTGACAGACCATCAAACAAGAAGGCTAGTGGGCTCTGATGATGAGGCCTGGCTGGATCCTGTTCGTTGGTAATTTATAATCCCCACGGCAACACCTGACAGTAAGGCTCCGTGGTGGATTCATGAGGAGATGCTCAACCCCTGTGTCAGTGAATCTGAGGTTGGAGGGGGCAGATCTTTCTGACTTCCCAGCCTCTAGTCATTGAGGTCAGAGGCAAAGGAAGCCAACCACATGCTACTTCCAGAATTTGTCACTGAAAGAAAAATGTCCCAGAATAGAGCTGGCCTCTAAGCCTGAAGCTCATAGTAGTTCCATAAAGGTCTGGCTCTTCCCGAGCCATGGGAGAGACCCTACACCTTACCTCATTCTCTGTCCTGGGTGGGACATTTTCTAACAGATCTATGCCGTTCACGACAACAGTCTTCTTTTCTCGGATGGGGGCTTTAAACACCACTTTTGAAGACTTCTTATAGCCTTCCTTCAAAGACATCAGCACAGGATCTAGAAAGGCAAAGGAGACAATGTCAACTAACAGGGAGCGCCGTAGAGTAAGGGGTCCTCATTGCAGCAAGCTGGCTGTGTGGGAAGGAAGCGACATCTGGACAGGGGATCATGCAGAGGAAGCAGGGTGAACTAGGGACAGGCAGAGCCTGTAGCCTCTTGGGCCCTTCTGTGGCGCCTGCCTGCTGAGGTACCTCGGTTGATGCCTCCCAGCCATTCATCTGGGGTTAGAGCCGGCTCCGTGCCTGGTGTCATGGGATAAATGTCTTCTTGGTAGGAATCTGACTGCATGAAGGAGGGAGAAGAGAAGGATCTCTGGGGACTGCTGAGCCAGCCTTGGCCATCCAGCCAGGCACATTCCTGCATTGTCATTGCCCTCCCCGTGCCTCCCTTCTAGAACTGTCCCCTTTCATGCAAATCAACCATCCCCCACCCGAGAGTATTCTCCACCCTCTGCCCCAGGTGGAGCCTGAATATTCTAGTCCATGACACCTTTCATCTGGCTCTTTCTTGGCTTCTGGTTTGTACAGTCCAGCACGGGGCCCTTTGCAGCCCAGCCCCACTCACCCTCCGGGGCACAATCATAGAGATAGGTTCAATCAGGCCCTTGAGTGTCACCAGCTTGTAGAAGCGGAACACTTCACAGGCGGACACATCCAACCCATGCTTGGGCATGACACCTACGAAGAGAGGCATGGCTTTATGGGGACTCTCTCTGTCCCCGCTCACTGCCTAATGTTCTTATTTGGGGGCAAAATCCATCCAGAGGACCGAGGGGTGACCATGATGTCTTGAGTCAGTCTCTGACTTTAGATGGTCACTTCCTTGAGGCGGGAGGGCAGAGGCAAAGCCACGTATTTCAGGCTGGCCTCAAACGCAGCATGTAAAGTTATAGCACGGCTGCAGGGCCCAGCACCTTCTGGGATGAACCGTCCTTCCCTAAACTCTGAGTCTCAGTCTGTGGAGAAGAAAATGGAGGGCAAAGCCCATCCCCCACTCATTCAGAGGCTTCAATACAGCCCAAGAGAGGACTTCCGTTGTTTATCTTCTAGAACCAACAGTACGTGTGAGTCTTGTCTGTGTGTCACTAGCCATGATGTCCCTAGTAGAATGGCTTCTCCAAGGACGCAGGGTACTAAGAGCTCAGCCAGTGGTTCCACAAACTGAGTTGGAAGTGGGACTCTGTCTTTTTCCACACAGAAGTCCTCAGAGGAATCGCTAACTCTGAACTTTTGGTTGTTTGAGCAGAAACGGCCCCGTGTGGTGAGGCCACTGGAGAATGAAGCACAAAGACATCTGCCTGGCAGCATGCCAAGCGCAGGCAGGTACCTGTGTCTCTCTCGTACTGTGAATGTGAGTGAGGGCTCTTGGTGTTTCCCACTGGAATGGACGCTACTCTTCCAAAGAGAATTATAGCATGCCCTCCCTTCCACCTAGCTCTCCTCCTCTCTTTTTCTTCACTGCGACAGAGTCTCACTTCACAGCCCCCGGTCTGACCTTGAACTCACAATCTTCCATTCCCCTCTTTGGGAGCTGGAATCTTAGGGTAATGGTGGAACTTTTGTCTGCTCTGCTGGGCCAGACCAGGGCTGTAGCTTGGGGCTGGAGTCCTGGCTTCAGAGCCGATAGTCAACCATGAACCATGTAAGACCCACTCTGGAGTGAGTCTCTTTATCTACAGAGAGCTGGGGAAGAAGACCCAGCGGCCATGCCCTGCACGCTGCTGCTGGACAGAGATGGCCAAGTAGTGCCATGAGTGATGGGCCTGGTTCTAGGGACAGCTGCGGGCTGAAATAGCACCTGTGGGTCCCATTCCCACCTGCCCATTGAGTGTGGCTTTGGAGTCTGACTACTGTGTCAAGGGAGTGAGGCACATGCCAACGCCATCTAGTCCGCAGAATGCTGAGATCCTAGGGATCTCGGGATCCTTACCTAGGCCTTTCTGTGGGGCTGGGGAGCGGAACTCCATGAGGTAGCTCAGGTAGGGCTTCTCCGTGCTGATCTCATAGTACCGGATGTTGCCATCCCCCTGAGGGTAGCAGAGAGGGAGTGAGGATGGAGGGCAGGGTCCAGCAAACCCAGCCCCAGGGGGCTATAGAAGAGAGCTGCTCTTGGGCCTCAGAAGTGGCCAGGAGACCAAGGAGACCTGTAGTTTAGACCTTGGTAGCTCTACTGGAGGCAGGGGTGGAGATGGGATGGTGTACAGGTAATATATGTGTATCACAATTGTGTGCTCACAGTGTGTGTCTGTGGTGTGTGAGATCTGGATGATATGTGTGCAGTGTGTTTGTGTGTGAGCCGTGTGCAGCATGGTATGTTTGTACAGTGTGTATATG
The DNA here is from genome assembly GCF_018167655.1 of Microtus oregoni. Lineage (NCBI taxonomy): Eukaryota > Metazoa > Chordata > Mammalia > Rodentia > Cricetidae > Microtus > Microtus oregoni. Next base: position 24,785,047 of record NW_024543091.1, on the reverse strand, counting down.
CTGTAATGTATATGGTGTGATGTGGCATGTGTGTGATATGGCAAGTATGTAGGGTATGGTATGTGTATATGTATGGTGTGGTGTGTGGTTTGTATGCATTGTGGTATGTATGTATAGTCTGACATGTATGTATGTAGAGTCGTGTGACGTGCTGTGTAACATATATTGTGGTATGTATGTATAGTGCAGTCAGTCTGTATGGAATGTATGTGGTATGTACACTATATGTGCAGTGTGGTGTGTGGTGTGATGTATGTGGTGTAGTTGGTTTTTATCATGTATGCAGAGCCTTTCCATATTCAAAGATCTCTTGATGGATGTTTCTTCTTCTGCCATTCATCACTGTCTACACGTCAGGGTTAGATCTTTATTCCTCCGCCCCAGCTTGTCCTGTAAGGAGTTCTCAGTGACTGATGCTGAACAAGCGGGGTGCAGCTGGAAGTGGTGACAGCCAGGGGCTGGGCTCTCGTGGGTAGCCACAAGGTTAAGTCGGTTTTCTGAGGGGCAGAGCAAGAGTGGAGATCTAACAGGGACTGGAGTCTCCCTCTAATTGGCCGTCCTCCCTCACCCCACTACCTTTCCAGCCAGGTAGAGCATGTGGGTGTCCGCATCATAGAATGGGAATAGGAGGCCTGAGAGCCCATCAATCTCTTCCTCAATCATTGGCATGGACAGATCCTCCTGCAGGGAGGGGGTAGGGGTCAGTCCGCATTTAGGAGAGCACACCCCTCCCACTTCCCATACAGCCACCAGAGCTACCGCCCCTTCTCTGAAGACTCCCCAGGACGCTGGATTGACGGGGGTTGGAAGAAAGGCTGCAAGTATCTCGCAGGTGGGCCAGGCATGGTCTGGAAGCCTTTCTGGTCCCAGGATCCATCTTCTGAGGTCTCTGTCTGATCCTTGCTGGTGATGCCGTCAGAGGCTGTGCCAGCAGGGACCTGGCTTTCCCAGGAAGTGCCTCCTTTAACCCAAACCCAGATGGCTGCTCCTGCTTCTCACCGCATGGCCTTCTAGGCCATTCTCGTTTCTACCTGTCTGAGCCATGGGCAGCTCTCCTCAGAACACAGCCAGCATGAAACCGGATGGACCTGAGGAATGGCTTTCTGTCCTCTGTGTTAGCTGAGAACAGAAAATGGGCCTGTCTTCAAGCCACACAAGGGGGTTGGCATTCACTTCGGTCATCACTGCTGACCTCCAGGCCTGGTTGCTGGCCCATTATACCAGCTTTGGTGGGGCGAGGGGAGGTGAGTGAGAGGACAGGGAAGAAGACTGCAGAAGGGTGGCCACCACCCTACAAATCCAGGAGACCAGGCAGGCCTGCTGGAGGGTGGCACAGATACATGCCAATGGGCATGGAGCTGGGGCAGTGCAGCCAAGCCGAGCTCCTGCTGATTTGTAAAAACGACTCAGTGGCTTGGGGACCCTAAGGGCCCCAGATGTACGCCATGTCCAGGTGGGTTTGTGAGTACCATCTAAGCTCCACCTGAGGCAGCCCTGTCCTGGCCATTCTCCGCACAGAATAGGCCGATGTTAAGACCTCTGGAAGCAGCGCTTCTTGGTCCCTCCTCCACACAAGCCTTGTTCCAGCCCTTTTCTTTTCTAGTGTATTTTTCTTCCACCTGCATGGAGGCCCCAGGCACCCAGACCACAGACCTCACTCTGCTCTTGCCCCATCTGGAAATCAGAGGTCCCAGAAGCTCAGATCTAGGCTGCCTGCCTCTCCTTGCCCTCCTGCTGGCATCCCTGTGGCTGACCTGGTCCCAGAGGGCGATCTGTCTCGTGTTCCACCTGGAGACCCCTGTTGTGAGGAGCCGCTTCATGTTGCCCAGGAACACTACCCGATTCACTCTGTGGTTTTTGCAGTTTGCCTCCTGGTGGGGACAGAGACAATAGGTGAGCCAGGACCCTCAACACGTGGTTCTGTACAGAGTTGAAAGGAATGACAGTACCCCAAGAACCCCCTGGAATCAGGAAGCAAGAGCCCTGCATTACCCAGAGCAGCGGAAATAGGAAAGGCTAGGTTAACGTTTTAATCCACACATTTCCTGGAAAGAATCATTCCCCATCTTCCTGCCTCTGTCTTCAAGTTCTGGGATCCCAGGCATGGACCACACATACAGTTTCAGACAGTGCTGGGATCAAAGCCAGGGCTTTGTGCACAGTAGGCACAAACCTATCAACCTCTTCTTCTTAACCAAGCACTTCCTATCCCCTGTCCTGCCCATCCATATTTTCCATCCTCCAGAGCTGTATGGTTGCCATGTGGTAAGAGCTCAAGAAACCACCCTTGGTAATTCCCAAATAGCACTCAGACCTCTTAATCTGAAACTCGGGGACTGACCTCACCACCAGGCTCCCCATGTGGACCCATCTGTGGAGCTGGAGTCGTGTGTCACTTGCCCCAGGATCATCCTGCGCAGGTGGCTGGGTGGTGAATTCAAAGTCCCCTCCCTCTTTACCCATGATGGGACTTGGTTAACCCCTGGGACTCTGGGACTGAAGGTTTACTGCAGGAGGCTGAAGAACCCCATTTAGAGGAGATGTCACTATGACAGGAAAGAGTCTTCTAGTCCTCTGGTTCCTTCCTGCCCAGAACAAGTCAGCATTCCTACAGGCTGAAAATGACCCTAAGCCAACAAGCTGAGCCGCAGGTGTGGGAGAGGAGTGCAAACGGGGCCCCGGCACAACCCCCTTTGCCTCTACAGCCTCTTAACACCTCCTTCATGTCAACAAAATGCTCTACCTGCAGCACGCGGCCAGAGCGGGGTTCAATCACACGAAGCTTCTTGTCCTTGCACGTGGTGGTGAGCAGGCTGCCATCTGTGTTGAAGGACATGCAGAGGATCACGTCTGTGTGGCAGTCAATCATTTTCACTGGCTCGCCTATGTCCAGGTTCCAGATGAGGACCTGTGAAGGCAGACACGCAGGAGGTAAAGTTAGCAGCTGCCATGGCCCTGGGTGCCTGTCCTCCATCCACACCAACAGACCTGGCAGGAGCTGTCTGCACAAGGCCTGGGCTATGGTGGGATACAGGCACACTGTCAAGGGCTCTGTATAGAGAGGCAGATGCATCTCAACTACACTCCAATGTTTATGATCATCACCCTGACAGGATCTGAAGATTGTCTAGAAGACAATGCTCTGGGCGTATCTGTGAGGTGTTTTTGGACCGGATTAGCTGATGTGGGAAGATCTACCTCGTGTGGACAGTACTGCTCTGTGGGCTGCAGTTGAATGAAAAGGAGAAAGCCCGCTAAGCACGAGCATTCCTCTCTGCTTCCTGACCACAGATGCTGTGTGACCAGCTACCTCATGCTCCTGCCATCATGGAAGAATAAACCCTCCAACTGTGAGCCAAAACAATGTCTTCCTGAAATGGTTTCTTGTTAGGTATTTGGTCACAACAGACAGAAAAGTAACCAACATATATCCACTGAGCTTCCCCAACAGGTCCCAGTACCAGTCTTGACTTGGTTCCTTCAAGAAACAAAGAGAGACATCCCAGGACTGGGCCCAGATGGCAGGCATGATAGGGTTTGGGGCTGCAACATGCCCTGTACCCCTGCAGCTTGGGTTGCTTACTTTTCCTACCAGGATGTATGGCCATCTCTTGGTTAGGAAGTTACCAGGCAAAGGATATGGGCATTCTCTTCTAGTCCACAAAACTCCAGAGAAGACAGGAAAAAAGATGCCTTAAGGCCCCAGGTTCCCCAGGAAAAAAAGTGTGCACAAGAGATGCTCAGTCTCACACAGAGTGAATAAGCGACTGGATGAATGACTGAGCAAATGGACCACGCCAGTCAACAAGCTTAGGCTATGATCCATTCCCTCTGCCCCCCGCCCCCAGCTCTAGCCGGGCTGCCCCACACCCGGGCCCCACACCTTGTAGTCATAGCCAGCGCTGAAGAGAATGTTGTTGGTCGTGGGGTGCCACTCAACCAGCCCCACACGCCGGCTGTGCCCATGGAGCTCCAAGAGTGCCTCAGTCATGTTCCGCTTCAGCCCGCCCTCAGGGATCTCCCAGATCCGCACCTGCAGAAGACAGTCTGGGCATTGGTTGAATGAGCAGGGGCAGGGAGTGCCACAGAGGGCCCTGTTCCTAGGTGGTGCTGAGGGAAGTGCCTGCTGGCTTAGAGTGGTAGACAGAGACCTTGAGGGAGGCCATAGTACTAGAGGCAGCAAAGAGCATCCCTAGTTGACCTCATCTTTGACCTCAGGTGTTCTCAGACAATAAACTTTGTCTTCACTTTTTTTTTTCTTTTCGAATCTAATGTAGCTCAGGCTGGTCTCACTATGTAGCTCAAAATGACCTGAAACTTCTGATCCTGCTACTACCTCCAGAGTACTGAGATTACAGGAGCATGCTACCATGCCTACTTTTACCATATCTATTTTATGGGCTGCTGGAGGTTGAACTCAGGGTTTCATGCATGCCAGACAAATACTCTACCAACTGAGCCACATCTCCAGTCCCGGACAGCATGCTGTTCTCCTCCTGCCAAGCTCAGACTGTCACAGCAGTTTTTCAGCAAATACCAAGTTAAAAATCTGCCTTTGTTCCTCCCCACCCAGAAACCTCCTAAGAAAATCTGCCTCTCCTTCTTATGCCCCAGCATCTCTGTGTGTCCCCTACTCTGTCCCTGACCCTGGATGGACATCTGGGCAGAGGGAGGCTCTGGTCTATGCTAGGAGACAATGGACTCAAGGGCAGAGTATTGGTCTAGAGGTGGGGCCTGAGCCTGGATGATGGAGCTGCTGTTTGCGTCTTGTGGATGCGAAGAAGCTGAAAAGGATGGTCTGTGGAGAGAAGGATGGCCAAGACTGGTCCAGGTGGAGAGCTACAGAGAAGAACACACACAGTTCCAGAGAGGGGCACTGAGCCACAGACAGACCTTGGTTGCTGATACTCACTCCAGTGGACTTCGGTGGCTCTGTCCAAACATGCTTCTCAATTTTTGCTATTATTTTTATATCCCAGCTGCAGTTTCCCCTTCCTCCTCTCCTCCCAGTCCCTTCCCCACACCATCCTCTGTTTCCATCTCCAATCTACTCCTCCTCCATTTCTGTTTAGGAAAGGGCAGGTCTCCCACGAGTATCAACAAAACATGGCATATCAAGTTGCAGTAAGACTAAGTCCCTCCCCATGTATTAAGGCTGGACAAGGCAATCCAGTATGAGGACAAACATTTTATTTTAAAAATATTCATTTTAAATTGTCTACCTGTCTGTCTTTCCTCTCTTTCTCTATGTCTGTGTATGTATATCTGTGTCAGCGTAAGTACGTGCACTTGACTGCAGTGCTCAAGAAGGCCAAAAGAGGGCGTTGGATCACCTGGAGCTGAACTTGTAGCACCTGATATGGGTACTAGGAACCAAACTTGGATCCTCTGGAAGAGAAGTAGGCACACTTAATTAACCATTGAGTCATTTCTCCAGTCCCTTGTGATACTCTGTGATCTAGTGAGTTGGTTTGAATGAGAATGTCCCCCATGGCTCTGTGAACCCTCCATCTCCAGCGGTGATGCCATTGGGGGAAGCTTAGGAGGTGTGGCCTTGTTGGGGGGGGGACGTATGTTATTAGAGGAGGGTTTTGAGTGTCTAAAGACTCTTCTTTCAGTTGACTCTTTGCTTCATGCTTGTGGTCAAGGACATGAGCCCTCAGCTTCCTGCTGCCGCCACCATGCCTCCTCACTATGATGGACTCTGGGTCCTCTGGACTCCTAAGCCCAAATAAACTCTTCTCTAAGTTGTCTTGGTTGTGGTGCTTTCTCAGAGCAACAGAAAAGTAACTAATAGACCTAGGAAGGCATGCAGATATTCCCTGTGACATCTTCTAGACAGAACACAGTGACTAACATTAGTGTAATAATGTTATGTCAATATGTCATGTCAACCACTTATTATAACCCCGGAGCCTAGACCATCACAGAAAGCATTTTAAAGGGAACCACAGGCAGACCTCAGTCCCAGGAGCAAGGCTGGAATTGAGGCTCTTGACGGGAACTCCTTTGTCAAGTTTCCTGAGCTCCTTCAGACTGTGGAAACAAGCCCCCCCTTAAAGCACCTAGAACTCATCTATCAAGTTGGTAAGAAAGCAAGCTTTCCCAGGGAGGACTTGAGGCCACCGTCCTCAGTTCTGAGAATAAGGTTCCCCATGGGCACCCCTTGGTGGCTCTTCATAAATCCAGTGCCTACCACCACCTGCCAGTGTGCAGGAGCGACTGAAGAGGAACTTGCCATCATGACCGACTGTCTTCCGACAGGCCTGTATAAAGACTTTGCAATGGGGACTAGTTTGGAAATAATGGGGACAGTGGAGTCAGGGTGATGACCAGGAAGGCACACATTCCTTTGCTCCCCAAAATGTATTACAAGAAGGCGACTCTGGGGTTGAGAAGACTAATGCTTGGAAGACATGTGTAACACACAGACACACACACACACACACACACACACTTTCTTCCTTAGTCCCCAAAGGCTATTATTATTCATACTATATTCATACTACATAGTCATCAACTTATTTTTTTCATGTGACTTCAGGTAGTGTTTTTGTATACACAGACATACCATATATATACACATACATGTATCAGCATATATATCATATACATTTATATGTGTTTGTGTGTGTTTAATGTGAATACATATGTATATACATGTTCTTTTGTGTATGTTCATGTGTATTGAGGTTGAAAGTTGACCCATGGCCTCTAGCTAGGGTCCAACCCCACTCACTAGCTGGGTGACACTGGATGAGCCATTAACCCTTCAGAGGTTCTGACTCTTAGTCTAGAAAATAAAGAGAGTCAGGTGCCTTGCAGGGGCTTGTGGGTTCAGAGTCATGTGAACTGATCTGTTAGTGTGGCAGCTGGGCTGTGCCCAGGGAATGTAAGGGAGGTGGGACCCCAGCTCCAGCCCCTGGGAAGGATTTAAGCCAGAGAGAGAGAGAAAGAGAGAGAGAGAGAGAGAGAGAGAGAGAGAGAGAGAGAGAGAGAGAGGGCGCGCTACAGGTGGATGCCAGTGATTGTTAAATGTAGGATCCCAAGCAGGGTTTGGGGGACCAGGGAGAATCAATACCCCAATGAGAGGTGTCAAATTTTATCTGATACCTGGCGATTCTCTCCCTGAGCCCAGCTTTCTCACCTATGGGGAGACAGGCGTGGGAAGCTGTGCTCACACCTCTACACATTACGCTGAGTTAGTTGATCTCCCAGACTTCTCCGACACCACTGAGTGAATGCCTGGGGGAAGGAACCACTCAGCTTGACCCACAGCAAAAAGTTGGCACCGGATACTCTGAAAAGCTCAAGAGGAGCTGCTGGACAGAGTGGGCTTAAAACCCCCAGAAGGGAACTCTAGTCCCTTAGAATGCATGGAATTTGCTGGAAACAAAGTGCATCTGGGACACAGGAGGAACACTGTGGTTCTGCTGAGAGGGTGTGCTGAGAGCTTACTTCAATAAAACAGGAAACAAGAGTCTGCCAAACAGGATTTGGGGAAGGAAGGGGTGGAGAGAAGTGTGGAGAGTGCTTCTCCAGCAAGCCAGCTGTGCCCGACTGTCCCCTTCCAGTCCAGACCCAGAATCTAGTCACACTCAGTCACATTTAATCCATTAGCCAAGGTGTAGGGGGGTGGCTTCCAGGAGCACAGACATGCGCAGACAACTGAGTGCAAGATGGTGCACTACGGACAGTAGAGGAAGCCTCAAAACAAGTGTGTGCATGGATGGACAGGGCAGCTAGCTAACAAAGCTGGGCCGTGAGCTCGCACAAGCTCCCTGCAATTTCAGGCTCTGACCTCAGCCACGGTGTCTATGGCCAGATTTCTTAGATCTTATGAACACCTTTTCCCAGCTAAAGGGTAGCTCTACCTGCTTCTCATGACGTTTCTCACCCACACAATGGCCAGGAAAACTGAAGAAAAACTGAATGTGTACCCTTCCCCCAGGAAGATGACTACTGGGTAATTTTATGTCGGCTTGACACAAGCTAGGCTCATTTTGGAAGAGGGCACTGCTGCTGAGAAAACACCTCCATCTGATCGGCCCGTGGTGCATTTTCTTGATTGATGTTTGATGTGAGAGGGCCCGCCGTGGGTGGCACCTCCTCTGGCCTGGTGGTCTTGGGTGCTATAAGAAGGCAGGCTGAGCAAGCCTTGGAGAACAGCAGCACTACTCCACGGCATCTGAGTCAGTCCCTGCCTCCAGGTTCCTGCCCTGAGTTCCTGTCCTGACTGCCGTGGATGATGGAGTGTGATGTGGAAGTGCAATAGAAATAAATCCTTTCCTCCCCAAATTTCCTGCAGTAACGGTGTTTTACTACAGCAAGAAAAACCCTAACTAAGCCAATGACCATGGGCTGATAATGCATACTTAAGTAATGCTTATATAAAATTAAAAATCATAGGCAACTACCCTATGGTTTATTTTTATTTTATGTGTTTTGGTGTGTCTGCTTGCATAGATGTCTGTATGAGGGTGTAGACTCCCTGGAACTGGAGTTACAAACAGGTGTGAGCTGCTATGTAGGTGCTGAGAGTTGAACCTGGGACCTCTGGAAGACTAGCCAGTGCTCCTAACCCCTGAGTCATCTCTCCAGTCCCCTATAGACAACTTCTCTATAGATCAAACTTTAGATGTGACTCTTTTTTCTTTTCTTTCTTTTATTTTTTAAGCTTTATTTATTTATTAATTATGTATTCAATGTTCTGCCTGAATATATGCCTACTGGTCAGAAGAGGGTATCAGATCTCATTAAGGATGGTTGTGAGCCACCATGTGGTTGGTAGGAATTGAACTCAGGACCTTTGGAAGAACAGTCAGTGCTCTTAAATGCTGAGCCATCTCTCCAGCCCTCCTTTTTATTTTTTAAAATAATTACATTATATGTATGTATATATATGCACGAATATATATCTGTACGTATGTGTCTGTGGATACAGATGCATGTAGAGACAGAAGAGAGTGTTGGATCCCTGGAACTGGAATTACAGGCAATTGTGAGCCACCTGACAAGGGTGCAGAGTGCAAGAGCAACAGCACTCTTAGTCACTGGGCCATCTCTCCAATGCTGTTGCTGCTACTCCTCCTCCTCCTTCTCCTCCTCCTCCTCCTTCTTCCTCCTCCTTCTTCTTCTTCCTCCTCCTTCTTCTTCCTCCTCCTCCTTCTTCTTCCTCTCTCTCTCTCTCTTTCTCTCATTTTTGAATCGGTGTTTTGAGACAGGGTCTCATATGGCCCAGGCTTCCCTTGAACTCACCATGTACCTGGGAATGACCTTGAACTCTGTTCTCCTTCTCAATGCTGGGATTATAGGTATAATCTGCTATTCCTGCCTTTTTATTGTCAAAACTAAGGCACAATACCCACACCAGCCTAGCCTACAGGGTCTGTCTTTGGCCTCTGCATCTTTTGTCCCTGCAGTGTCTAGGTCTTGAGAAAAGTGAAGACATGTAGCCACGGCCTCCTATAACAATAGCACCTCTCTCCTGAAGGCCTGCCCGAGGCTGTTCCACAGTTAACTTTGATTTTTAAAAGTAGGGGTACACTCTCAAATAACAACTAAAATTATGCACAAGCACAGAAACCAGGAACAAGGTGGTTTATATCACTGCCAAGTGTCACGGGCTGATGGCATTATGTGTTGTGTTTTTATTTTTAAAGTTGATTTTGTTTCCTATGTGTGTGTGTACATGTGTGTGTGTGTGTGTGTGTGTGTGTGTGTGTGGTTTTTAGTGGACCCTAAGAATTCGCACTCAGGTCCTCATGCTTGCACAGTTAGGGTTACTGCCCAGTGACACATCTCCTAGTTACCCTCATCTATCTGTCTGTCTGTCCATCCGTCTGTCTGTCCATCCATCCACCCATCCATCCATCCATCCATCCATCCATCTATCTTGTTTATCGAGACAGAATTTCTCTGTGTAACAGTCATGGCTGTCCTGGAACTTACTTTGTAGACCAGGCTGGCCTCAAACTCATAGAGATCTGCCTACCTTTGCCTCCCAAGTGTTGGGCTTAAAGACCATGCTGGGTTTTGTACTTGCTCTTCTTCACAGGAAAGGCAGTACAGCAAGTCTGTCGACATCAGCATCAACACACACTGTCCTGTGGCGTTATGGCGGTTACAGAGCCACCAGGCCACAGCAAGTTCCTGCAGGCACGTCAGCTGCATTGTCCATGCTTAGTGGATATGCCACTATGTACTCTCTTTTTTGGGGGTACAGAGACCACCCACTTACAGCCAGCTCCATTGTGCAGGCCACTCTCCCTGCCTCCCCAGGAGGAGGATCGTTGCCTGGCACAGAATGGGCACCCAGAATATATTTTCCTTCCTTCCTCCCTTGTATGCAGGGAATTGAATGCAGGGCCTTGAGTCTGCTAGGCAAGTGCTCTACCACTGAGCCCCTCAGATAGGGCATTAGCTTTGGGTTGTAGACAGCAGATTCAATGGAGGAGCTTGAATAGAAGGTAAAAGAAAGATGCTGAGCTTGGCCCACCAGCAAGAGGGACCTCGCTCACTGTCCCTGTTTTCCCTTGGCAATCTTCTCCCCACTCCATGAACACAATCTCTCTCTCTCTCTCTCTCTCTCTCCCTCCCTCCCTCCCTCCCTCCCTCCCTCCCTCCTTCCCTCTCATACTCTACCATCTCCCTCTGAGTAGGGGGCTACCCTGTGAAGGTCTGGGAGCTTGAGCCTTAGAAAGAAAGCTGCTCTTCCCTGCCTGCCAGCCAGCTGCCCTCCCTAGCTGCAGCAGAAGCTATAAAAAGTACAGCCCTTCAACAATAGGTGACATCACCCAGCAGGCTGGTGAAAAAAAAAAAAAACACTGGATTCTCTGCCAGATGCCAGGCAGAGTTATGGTCCCTTCCCTCCCCCAGGATGAGGCCTCTGGGGAAGAAGCTTGGGCAGGCTCTCTGAATCCTGCAGGGATGGAGGCGGATAGACTACAAAAGACTCTCAAGCCTTGGAGGAGGGGAATTGATCCCTAGGGACACAGCAATCTTGTCTGTGCTGAAGATGTCCCTGGGGCAAAGGATGGGGAGGAGCTGCTGGAGTCTCCCTGTCTCCCTTCAGCATCCTCTGAATGTTTTGGGACCAGAGAACAATGGGCTCAGTGAGGGATGGGCGCATACTTCCAGGGAAAAGGGCCAGCCAGACCGCAGCAAAGGCTTCTTTCCGGGGTGGGGCTACTGTGCCTGGCATACCTGTGGTCCTCCAGACCCACCTCTGCACAGTAAGATGCCCATCAGGCTGGAATGGGTTGTCGGAGGAAGTCCAGGAGATCTGAGAGCGGGAAGGCCTGTCAGAGACTCCTCAACTTCTGGTTTCAGGCCCAAGGGGAGAAGGTTCTCTCTCATGAGTGTTCAATGCCCAGCACGGGCCACAGAGAGAGGACATAAAGATGGCGTGTGCCATGGCTCCAGACTGTCAGCCTGGCATGGTTCTGAGCTCAGTTTCCTCTCCTGTGGAAACAGAGCCTTGGCGAGGTAGCAGGGCAGGAGTCTGGGGAGCTGCTCGAGCTCAGACTCCCCATGTAGCCTTGGCTTCAGAGTTCAGTTCTCCAGGAGCAGGTGAGCTTCACCCTAGGGTCCGTGGCTCGAAGGCTAAGGTCCTAAGCACTGGACAGGTGTGGGAAGAAACCTGAGGGCTAAGGTGGGGCTCTGAGCCTGGCTTCTGGAGCAGCTTGTCTGGCAGCTGCAAAGCTTAGTTCCTCCCTGATGTCAGCCTTAATCTCCTGTCTAGATCAGCAGCCTGGGGTGGGGGGAGGGGGGGCGCAGGGGGCTCTTCCCATTCTCTGCAGTGCCTAGCTTGCCTTTTCTCTCCCCTCCTTCTACCTTAGGGCCTCTCTCTCTCTCTCTCTCTCTCTCTCTCTCTCTCTGTGTGTGTGTGTGTGTCTGCCGTCTGTCTGTCTGTCTGTCTGTCTGTCTGTCTGCCTGTCCCTTTTCCATGCTCATCCATGCTGTATGCAACCTCCATCCAGATGGTCGGAGTCTCATGTCCTCCAAAAATGTGGCTGTGGCCCCCTCAGGTTCCTCCCCGTACCCGTGGATCCCAGAGGATGCTCAGATGGCCTGGGAAGCTCAGGTGTCTCATCCTGCCTTCATGCCTTGTCTATCCTAATCCTCACTTTGCAGCCTTCTCTCCTGCTCATTCCCCTAGTGACATCACCCACAGTTCCAGCCATGCCAGAGGACTCCCTTTTCTTAGACATATGTGTTCTTTCTTCAGGCTTTGGCCTGGGCCAGGGCTCTTCCTGGGGTTACTTTAACCCTTTCTCTTCAGGTGAAAGTGTAATCATACTGGCAGGAATGAAGATACCCTAAAGAAACTTGTACCCTCCTCTTTATTATTAGATTGTTGAGACAATGGCTCCCAATAAATTGGAATTCCCACAGGAATCTCATGCTGAGAGAGACAAAAGACTGAATCCTGCTACCAGCCAGAGGCAAAGCTTATCACAAGGAAAGAGATTTCATACAGTCTGGAAAGCTTGTTGGCTATCTTGAAGAGACTGGAGCCCATCACTGATGGGTCAGTGACTGGAAAGACCGTACCCCACCAGGAGTGCCTACTGAATAAATAATTCACCAAATAAATCTCATTTCTCTGTGTTTCACTATTACTTTGTTGAATTAGCCTATTGTGGATGGGTGGCCCAGGCTCTCGCCCTAACAAACAAATCCTGAGTCTTCCAAGTCCACCCCTCCCAAGTCCTCTCTTTCTGTATCTGGGTCATCATGAGTCCCTCTCTCTTTTTTGTGCTCACAGTTTGTGTGACTCCAGAGTAGCTCTGACTCGTCTCTACTATGTCTTCTATCTAGCTGGTGGGCCCTGCCTCCTTGCTGGGCTGTTTGCAGAGCAGGACCGAGACGGTGGCGTCTGTGAGGTGCCAGGCACAGGACTAGGCATGGGTTTCCTCACACCCCTTCACCGATGCTGACAAGAGTACTGTGATTATTGCCTCTGACCTGAGCAAGTCAAGGCCCAGAGAGGTGAAGCCATATGCCCTTAGGCACCCTGCTAAGCAGTGGTCCTGAGGTCTCCTCCCAAGGCCACCAGATTCTGCTATTGAGTTCTCTTTGAACCTCAGGTGCCCATCAGGCCCAGTTTGTCAATCAGTGGGTACCAACTGTTTGGTCCCCAGCTCAGGGATGAGCCTTGAGTTGATCTGGCCACACATCGTGGATGTCTTATGCATTGGCTACATTCAGGATGAAGCTGCAGTGGATGGAAGAGAAGGCTGAGCTAGCAGCATCTATCTATCTATCTATCTATCTATCTATCTATCTATCTATCTATCTATCTATCATCCAACCATATACCCATCCATTCTACCATCTCTGCCAGTCCATGATCCAGATTCCAACTATCCATCCATGTGTGTATCCTATGCACATCTATCCATGCATACATTTATGTACAAGTTCTTCCATTGGTGCATTTAACTGCTCATCCAATCCACGGCAGGTATTGTTTTTAGATATGAGGTCCTGTGTTAGACGCCAGGGAAGCAGAGCCAAACAGGTCATATTCTCTTCCCTCTGGAGTTCACAGTCCAGCCTGGGAAGACAGGGACACAGCTCTGAAGCTGTTTTCAGTTTCAGTACCCTGGACCCATGGCCTGTCCTCAGACTATGCCAGTGCACACTAGGTAGCCCCAGTGGCCTGGCTGAAAAGTAGAGTCAGTCACCTTCACTTGGGAACAAAGGGACTCCTGTACCAGCGTGGCTAACACTTTGAATCCTTTTCTGTTCCACTGCCCCTCTGAGACAGCCCACACCTGAGATAGAGAGGGTACAAAGCTGTGTTGATGCCAAAGTCTCTGGATTTCTCAGCCCCCTTCCCACCTCCATCTCTGGGGACAAAACTCATGCTTGCACAACAAACACTTGACCACCTGGAGCAGGGTCTCCAGCTCCTCCTCTTCCCTCCCATTGGTGTGGCCACCTGCTCTCCACCCATCCCTCTCCTCCTCTCTCCACCCATCCCTCTCCTCCTCTCTCCTCCTCTCTCCACCCATCCCTCTCCTCCTCTCTCCTCCTCTCTCTACCCATCCCTCTCCTCCTCTCTCCACCCATCCCTCTCCTCCTCTCTCCTCCTCTCTCCACCCATCCCTCTCCTCCTCTCTCCTCCTCTCTCCACCCATCCCTCTCCTCCTCTCTCCACCCATCCCTCTCCTCCTCTCTCCACCCATCCCTCTCCTCCTCTCTCCACCCATCCCTCTCCTCCTCTCTCCACCCATCCCTCTCCTCCTCTCTCCTCCTCTCTCCACCCATCCCTCTCCTCCTCTCTCCTCCTCTCTCCACCCATCCCTCTCCTCCTCTCTCCACCCATCCCTCTCTTCCTCTGTCCACCCATCCCTCTCCTCTTCTCTCCTCCTCTCTCCACCCATCCCGTCTCAAGGGGTAGGGTGTAGAAAGCTGGAATTCTATGCCCTTAGGACAACCCTCCCAGCACTGTCCTTGAAGCCACAGCTCCAGAGGACAAAGGAGCCCTCTTCCCTTTGCCTCACCCCTCCCTTCTCCTCTGCACTTCCCTCTCACTCCTGCCCTGCATCATAGAGCACAGGGAGAGGCTGAATCGCACCTCATTTTTGGGTTCTAATTCTCACCTACAAAGCAGCACTTCCACACACAGTCAGCCACTGAAGCACGGGTGTGCCCAGCAAAGATCCTCTCCCTCGGCCCCTCCCTGACCCCTGTCCTCCCTATCCTGGGACTGGCTGAAGGAGGGACAGGGCTGAGAGGAGAAAGAGGGTAATGTATGGACAGAGGTTCTGGGGGGGGGAAGGAGTAGGGAGGTGTGGGCTCAAGGTCATTCCTGGGGACCGTCCATTGATCAGCTCACCGAAGTGTCCTCGGAGCAGGAGGCGATGATGTTGTCAATGAAGGGGTTCCATTTAATGTCCAGCACATTGCCTTGATGCCCGCACACCTTGGGGTAGTTTGGCTCGATTCTGCCTGTCTGAAAGGGAGAGAGAAAAAAAGCATCAGTTTTGTGCCCCTATTCAAAGTGGCTCAGAAAGGAAAGATCTTTGCCAGGGCTCTGGGGTGGACTCCTGTGCTGGGGTGGACTCCTCTGTTGGGGTGGACTCCTTGCTGGGGTGGGACCCTTACTGGGGTGGGTTCCCCTACTGGGGTGGGCTCCTTGCTGGGGTGGGCTCCTATACTGGGGTGGGTTCCTCTGCTGGGGTGGGCTCCTTGCTGGGGTGGGCTCCTATACTGAGGTGGGTTCCTCTGCTGGGGTGGGCTCCTTGCTGGGGTGGGACCCTTACTGGGGTGGGCTCCTTGCTGGGGTGGGCTCCTATACTGGGGTGGGTTCCTCTGCTGGGGTGGGCTCCTATACTGGGGTGGGTTCCTCTGCTGGGGTGGGGTCCCTTACTGTGGTGGCTCCTGTACTGGGATGGGCTCCCATACTGGAGTGGGTTCCCTTGCTGGGGTGTGCTCCTATACTGGGGTGGGCTCTCTTACTGAGGTGGGTTCCTCTGCTAGGGTGGCCCCCTTACTGAGGTGTGCTCCTCTACTGGGGTGGGCTCCTCTGCTGGGGTGGCCCCCCTACTGGGATGGGTTCCTTCACTGGGGAGGCCCCTCAGCCCCTTTACTCCCAGTGTCCTGATGGAAAGTCATAGGCTGTTTTGACCTCTGTGACCCAGCCAGCTGCTGGTTTCTCGCAGCAGGCTAGAGCCACAGCCAGGGCCTTGAACATTCCTAAGCTCTGATAAAGGTGACAAGGCTATTTCCCCAAATAGGGAGGTAAGAAACCCTGCCTCCTCTATTCCCCAGCCCAAATTCCTTAAACCCTCACGTAAACTCCACCCAGCCCCTTCACTGCAGTGGGGGGGGGGGGGGCACTCCAAGGTCAGCTACAGCCCTCAGGAAGTCAACCTGAACCCTGACATTTGCAGTGTTTCTTTTCTTAGAATCTTGGGTGTCTGGGGACACCTTGGGGATGCTCTCTTGTGAGAATTATGCTATGTTTTCAGAGTATGTATTGCGTGTGTGTGTGTGTGTGTGTGTGTGTGTGTGTGTATGGGTGTGTGTGTGTGTGTGTATGTGTGTAGGCTGGAAGTCAGAGGCTAACCTCTGGGGTTCTTCAGAAGCCATCCACCTGATTTTTAGACACAGGATCTCTCACTGTGACATGGAGCACACAAATGAACTAGACTGGCCGGCCAGCCAGCGCCAGGGATCCTGTGATATCGTTTTCCCCAATCACTGGGGTTGTAAGCATGTGCTATCGGGCCCCCATCTTTGATGTGGGCTCTGGGGATTAAACTCAGATTCCCATGCTCGCACAGGGGACCACTTTTTACCGAACTGAGCCATCTCAGTAGCCCCATTAATGTTATCTTTTGTTTAATATGGGTGTCTGTATACCACATGTGAACCCTCTGAGGCCAGAAGAGTGCGCCAGATCCCCGAGACCTAGGTTTAGAGACAGCTGTGAACCACCATATAGGTTCTGGGAGTCAAACCCGAGTTCTTTGGAAGAGCAGCCAGTGCTCTTAACCACTGAGCCGTCCCTCCAATGACATTTTTTTGTTTTATTGAGGCAAGTTCTCGCTCTTAACAGAACTCAGTCTGTAGTCCCAGCTGGCCAGAATTCCTGGCTCTCCTTCTAACAGCCTTTCAAGGGCTGGGATTACAGGCATGCACCACCATATCCGGCTTGTTAGGTGGGGTTGGGACCCCAGTGCTTTATGCGATTCAGGCAAACGCTCTACCAACCAATCCACAGCCGCAGCCCTAGACTATATTTTTTTGTTACAAGACTTAAGCGGAGGCTGAGCCCTCTGTGACTCCAGGGTCTACTAAGGCGGTGTCTTTAACTCTAGCAGCAAACCTCTGAATTAGAGGGGAAGAAATGAAGGCCCAGAGAGGCTAATTAAGGCTCCCAGATCAAGCAGCTGAAACTGAGGCTGGGATTTCCAAACAGTATGATTCCGCAGGGCACGCCCTTTGAACCCTGTCGCTCTTAGCCAGTGCCCCCTCCCAGTGCCCCTCAGCGTGGCAGCCAGCCTTGCTAGCGCCCCACTCTCTCCCACAGCCACGCCTTCGTCTCATCTCACAGCTGCACGTGAGTGTCTGCTGAGCAAAGCTGTCTGCAGCAAGCTGCTGGCACCCAGCCCAGTCCAGGCCACTCTGAGAGGCACCAGGGCTGGCAGTCAGTCAATAGCTGGCCATCAGGAGCACCGATCTAGGAGCCCATGGGGATGCATTGGCAGTGGAGAGGCAGGTCTGCCACGTTCCCGGACCCTGCGAGAAGAGACAGACGGGAGCTGTGCTCTAGGAATGGAACGACTTTGCTTATTTTTAAAATATGTGTGTGTGTGTGTGTGTGTGTGTGTGTGTGTGTGTTTGGGTGTGCACCCCAGAAGGTGTGTGGAGATCAGAGGACAGCTCTGTAGATTTTTACCTTGACATGAATTCTGGGGCTAGAGCCAGACTTGTGCTGTGCGCAAGCACCTTTCCCTGAGACATTTTTCCGTTTTGTAAGACTTATTTGTCTTAAAGCCCAGGCTGGTTTTGAACTCGATACTCATGGTTAACCTTGGACTTCTGTTCCTTGTGCTTCCAGCTCCTGAGTGCTAGGACTGCAGGTGTGCACCACCACGTGCGGAGACAGAAGCGGAACCTAGGGCTTTGTGCCAGGACTAGGCAAATGCCCTACCAACTGAGCCACATCCTCAATCCCAAAGACTCTTTGGGCAGATGTAATAGACGTGAAAAGCCTCGTGAACAGAGTGAAACAGTTAAGATGTGATGAATTTTTAATACTCTGTGCTTTGGCTTTTATTATAATTTACTTAATTGTAAGTTAATGTAATTTAATTTTTAATAAAGGCCATACTTAACAATCGGCTTTAAAAAATTTCTAGAAACTTAGCCGTAGGCTCTGGCAAGATGACAGACACTGACACAACGCTCCTCCTCCTCCTAAGACTTCTGCATGGTTGCTACGTTGACATAAAGATGAAATAACAAGTCAAATGCCTTGCCAGACATTCCAAAATTACATACATATACATATAAATACACATCTATATAATCATACATATGATACTATGTATGTATATCAGTGACAGGAGGATCTGAATTTAAGGCTAGACTGGGCTAGACAGACTGCCTCATAAATAAATAAATGAATACACAAACAAATAAATAAAGTAGCTAATCCATTCCCCTTAGGGGCTGTGAATAAAGTAGACCCTCATCTGTCTGTCTCCAAACCCGGCTGCAAGCTGCTATCTGATCCCGGCTTCTAATACTTAATGCCAGCCCCCACTAACACTCACTCTGACACTAGTGTGGAGAGATACTATTAATATATATTAGTATAATCAAATCTGGGGCTAGAGAGATAGCTTAGCTGGGACAGTGCTTGTAGACCTGAGGACCTGAGCCTGCATCTGTGGCACCAGGTAAAAGCCGGCTACAGTGGCATTCATCTATAAACTTGGGGTACAGAGACAGGCAGATCCCTGGGGTTTGCTGGACAGCTAGTCATCCTGAATTGGCAAGCTCCAGGTTCAGTGAGGGATCTCCTCTCAAAAACTCAAGGTGAAGAAGGGCTGAGGAAGCCATTCAATACTGACCTCTGGCCTATACACACACAACACATATACAACACACGCACAACACAGACACACAACACACACGTATGCACACAGACACGCACACCACACTAACACATATACATAAACACAGACACACACAGACATATACACACACCACACAGACATACACACACAAAAACACACACACAGACACATGCACACACAGACAGACACACAGACAGAACACACACCACACAGACACATATAAATACACACAGACACATACACACACAGACACACACACACACTCAAAGGAGAGAGTGACTAGCCCAGTCTCTGTAGGGTCTGTGAACAGAGCGCCCTCTCACCTGTCAGTCTTCAAAGCGGCTCCTAGCTGCTGTCCAGTGCCGGCTTCTCATACTTAATACATGCTTCCCACCAATACTGCTGCTGACTCTAACACAGACTGATGTTATTAATATATCTTACCAAACACTATCAGATTCAAACCTCATGACAGTTCCGTTTTACAGCCGAGAAAACAAGTTTGGATTCCTTTGGAGTGTGCTCAGGGCCTTCCACTGTGACACATCGGAATTACTTGCAGGCTTGTATTTGCTGTGGCCTGTGGGCTGCCAGTATCCCAGAAGAGCTATGAATGGGTCCCAACTGTATTTGTAGATACAATGTTATATTGTAGTGTCAAAAAGTTGGACAGCCTTGATAGACGGTCAGTGCTGTTCCTATGGTAGGCTCCTTGGGGGTTGGAGTGTAAGGTCCCTGAGCCTCTGAGGGCTTTAACTTCCACAGAGTCAGGCAGGGACTTAGCATAGGATGGATGGGAGGGGATCATGGGAAGGAAGGAATATAGATGAGGATTAAGTTACATGGGAATCCATTCTACCTGTCAATATTCCAAGATTGGGCAGTGGCTTTTCTGGAGACCCCTGGGCAATATCATTCCAATACTTTTATTTTGCTAAATTTTTAAAGTACATTTATTTATTTATTTATTTATTTATTTATTTATTTATTTATTTATTTAGTGTGTGAGGAAGGGCACACATATGCACACACGTACATGTACGAGAGTAAGCACGTTGTGGTGTCCATGTGGAGGCCATGGGAAAACGTTCGGGAGCCAGTTCTCTCTTTCCATTACATCGGTCCTGGATCAAACTGAGGACCCAGGCTTGGTGGCAAGTGCCTCTTCCCACTGACCCAACCATCTCACTGGTTCTATGGTTTATTTTCCAGACCGCATCTCATGCAACCTAAAAGGTCAGCCTCTAACTCATTTTGTAGCCAATGCTGAACTTATCTTCCTGCCTCCAAATCCTGAGTTCTGGGGCTCCAGGCATGAGCCACTACGTCCAGTTTCTGTGGTACTAGGGCTGGAGATGGGCTTTGTGTTTGTAGGATAACACTGAACCACAGTGTCCCAAACTCTCTGTCGCACTTCTAACAGGCTCGTGGCCTTTGGGTAACGGGTCCACATTGAGAATTTACTCCAGGGGAGCACACGCAGACATCCTGGCTGAGTTAGTTCTCCCCTGCAGAGAGGAGTCGAAGCATGTCAGTTTAACAGCACTGTATTTGAGGAACCCTTATCAACACGAATTGCTAAAGATCTAACATTTAGTAATTTAGAATTGTGTTCTACACACGAAATGATCATCATTACTAGAAACCACACAATCTGTAAGAAAACATACATTCATCGTGAGTATTCCTAACTAGTTGAATATTATAACAACTTCTGATTCTTTTATAATTGTGCTGGCTAGGTATTTGGTTTTTTTTTTCCAACTTGATATAAGCCAGAGTCATCTGAGAGGAGGGAGCCTCAACTGAGAAAATGCCTCCATAAGATGAGGCTGTAGGCAAGCCTGTAGGGCATTTTCTTAATTAGTGACTGATGTTGGTGATGCTACCCTAGTCTGGTGGTTCTATAAGGAAACAGGCCCAGTAAGTCATAGGAAGCAAGCCAGTAAGCAGCACCCCTCTGTGGCTTCTGCACGCATCAGCTCCTGCCTCTAGGTTCCTGCCCTGCTTGAGTTCCTGCCCTCACTGCTTTTGGTGATGGACTGTTATATGGGACTGGGCGAGAAATAAACGCCTTTCTCCCCAAGTTGGTTTTGGTCATGGTGCTTCACAACAGCAATAATAACCCCAAATAAGACAAAGACAAACATTTAATTTTAAAACTCTTTAAAAAGATTTATTTTTAAGCTGGTTGGTGGCAGTGCATGACTTTAATCCCAGCACTTGGGAGACAGAGGTAGGCAGATCTCTGTGAGTTCAAGGCCAGCTTGGTCTACACAGATCGAGTTCCAGGACAGCCAAGGGATACACAGAGAAACCCTGTCTTGAAAAACAAAACAATTACTTTTATTTATGTGCCTCTGGCTGTCCGTGTGTCTGCCACATGTGTGTGCTCACTTGCAAAGGCCAGAAGAGGGTCTTGGATCCTCTGCAGCAGAAGGAATAGATGGTGAGCCACCTAGCTGGGCTCTGGGGGCCGAACTGGGTGGATCCTCGGGAAGAGAAGTTACCTCTTTTAGCCACTGAGCCATTTTTCTAGCCCCTACCTTAAAATTAAAATCTTCAAAGTAAAGATATTGTTTTCCATTTTGGTGAAAGATATGGGTATGTTAGGTAAATGCTATCTTGTTGAGATGAGGTACACCCTTGACTCTAATATTTAACATTTAAATTTAAGTAATAAAGATAGATTTTTTTTCAAATTTAAAACATTTTTTATGTGGTGTCGGGGATTGAATTCAGGACCTGATGTATGCCAAGCAAGCTAAAGAACATCCCTAGCTCCATGGATATTGTATTAAAAAATAAACAGCTAGGGCTGAAAGGTAGCTCAGAGGCTCTTCCAGAGGACATTTGTTTGGTTTCCAGCACCCACATGGCAGCTCACAACAACCTGTAGCTCTGGTTCCAGCAAATCAGATGCTTGTTTCTTTTTTTTCTTAATTTATTTGTGTGTGGGGACTACTTATGTCTCATGGCTCACATGTAGAGGACACAGGTCAACTTGTGGGAGAAGTCAGTTGTCTCCTTCTACCATGTGGGGCCTGGAGATGGAACTTAGGTCATTAGGCTTGGTTGTAGGTAGTTACCTGCTGAACCATTTCGCCAGACCCCTGGTTTAACCATCATTATCATCATCATCATCACTATTATTATTATTATTATTATTATTATTAGTAGTAGTAGTAGTAGTAATATATAATGTGAATGTGTGGTGGTCAGAGGACACCTCTGGAGCCAGTTCTCTCCTTCCACTGTTATGTGGACCCTGGGGATTGAACTCAGGTCAAGGTCGCTGTTACCTCATAGGCACCTCTGCTGCTATGGCTGGAGGTGCGGCATCAGCGAAAGGTACCAAACAGACGAACAAACGTCAGTAGAACTTCCATCCTTCTCCCTTCTCACCTTGTGCCCCCCTTGTGCTTCTGACCCCTTTCTACACTTTAGAATCACCTGGAAGTTTCCAAAATCCTCACACCCCAGCTCCAGAGCTTAGCATGTGCTATCCTTATGTCTAAGAGGGAGGCTGTGTCTTTTCAAAGGTTTCCATTATTGCCATGGGTGGCCATGTTTGGGAACCACTACTGTGATGCCCTGTGTTCTTTTGCGAGCCCAGATTCCTCACACAGGAATGCATCTGAGACTTTGCTACAGATAGACAGGGCCGATGCTGCAGGCAGCCTTCTCCATGGGGGAGGAGTGGGGTAGGGGATGAGGTAGGAGGTGGTGGCATGCAACCCGAAAGCATAATGGAACATCAGCATACCTGAAACTCAATACCACACATGGACAGACCAAAGCCATGTTGGTGATGGGCCACACAAGGAAGGACCCTGTGAGTCCTAAGGCTCATTTGAGTGACGTCTGTAGGCACTGCTTTTCCCAAGGCCTTGGATGGACTGTTGGTATTCTTCCTTCTCCTCTGGAGGGAGGCTAGTATTAATGAGGCTGTTATCACCTAGGGGCCGCCATCCATTTCCCTAAAGCCTGCAGGAAAGGTCAGGTGTCCTATGCCTTAGGCCCTGCGCTCTTTGGCGTCTTTGCCCCAATTTGGGTTCCTATGTCCTCCACACATCTCATCTCTATGAATTTCACCTAGACAAGGTGATTTGAGAGGTGAGGACACTTGTCCCTAGCCCACCTGACAGTGACAGAGCAGGGATGAGTTTGTACAGGTTGAGAGCAGTAAGCAACACTGTGGAATGAAAGGGCACGTCATGTTCCCTCACACAGATCCTTCATCCAAGGAGCCGGTTACAGGTCCACCCCAGTTGGCCCAGCATTAGCTCCCAAGGACATATCCTCTTCTCCTGGCTCCAGGGAGGAGAGGTACTGGGGACCCCTCTGTCCTTGGTTCTGGGAAGTGACTGCTCATAGTCCTCAGAGTGGACATGCGGGTCCTCGAGACTGGAAGGCGCTGAGTAGCGGTGTGTGTATGAATGTGTGGTGGGAGGAGGCTGGCTCTCGGGGCTGGGGATTCCTGCCTCTGCAAGTCTCAGAGCACGTGCTTGTCTTCGCTGTGTGCTGGTTACCGGCCTCTTTTCATGAACCCTGTGCTAAAACCCAAAGATATAGGAACTCCCTTCACCGCCGAGCCTGGTAGACCTGTGGAGAAGAGGAAAGCATGCTTTTGGGGACAACCTGGCAGGGTGTCTGAGTCCCTTCCCCTGGCTGTTCTCTGCCTCTCAGGTGAGGAAGGCAAAGAGCCAGAGTGTGCTACAGGGGACTGTGTTGCTGAGAGAAGGGTTTGTGTAGAGGGCGGGGAGCAGGGAGACTGAGGACAGCAAGATCTAAAGAGGGAAGCAGGGGGATACCTAAGCTGCAGGACGCCCTATACCTGCAGATGTCTGGATCTGCTTTGAAGAGCTGAAAATATTGAGAAAGACCAGAGCAGAGAGAAAAGCCTGGCTCAGACGGCTGAGGGTCTTGGGCCCTGCGAAGCACTCTGGGCTTTACAAGCAGTGGGTGCCATGGGTCATCCTAAGCAGGAGGAATGCTCTGGTGGAGGGCCCAGAAGCATTCCGTGTTACCAGTGTTCTTGGAGAGCCCAGGGATCTAAGAAAGAGCAGGGGACATAAACCCCACGAGCCTTGCCTGACATCAACACCTTCACATCCTGTGCCGTTGAGGTTCCCTCCCCATCCCTTCAACTAGCCATTTCCAGGATGTTCTTCTCCAGGAGTAGGCAGACAGGCAGCTAAGGTCTGCAGCAGCCAGCCTACCTGGAGGCCCCTCTACACACCTGGCGGAGCTGAGCTAATCCCCAGGAAGGGTCCTCTGTACCTGGTTCTCCAGCAGGACACATGGGCAGCTGAGGCCTGTGGGCACACCTCTCAGTTGACAGATGAGAGAAACCAGAGGCTCAGAGCCAACAAAGCACCTTATTCAAGGTTATACAACACCACAGAGCGGGCCGCACTGTTACCAGACCCCTCCTGGGACTTGCTCTCAGGGGAATAAGCTGTCTATGAAGAGCCTCGTGCCCTGAGCTGATGAAACCATACTCTTCTGGCATTCAATGCCTTATGTGTGATGGGGGTGGGAAGGCAGGGGAGGAAGGCAAGATGCCAGCATTCTAACCCCAGCACCAAGTCTCTACCATGAAGTGGTCTGTGGCACACAGAGCACTGTAGCTGTTGGGAATATTTAAGAAGTAGCTGCAAACATCTGGAAGCCTTTGTATTGCTTGAGCTGCAGTGAGGAGAAAGGTACTTTTTGGTTTAGGCAAGAGACAGAGAAGGATACCGGGGCTCCAGCCCTGGGCTGTCATCACCAGCTGTAGATTCATGCTTCACAGGAGGGCATGGAAGCTGGAGACAGGGTTCAGACCACCATGGTGTGAGCTCAGCGACTTCTTGATTCTTGTCCTGAACAGACTGTCATCTGGGAAGAGGGAACCTCGACTGAGAAAATGCCTTCTCCAGACTGGCCTATGGGGCATTTTCTTAATTAGTGACCGATCTGGGAGGGCCCAGAACTGCGGGTGGTGCCACTCTTGGGCAAGTGGTTCTGGGTGAATAAGAATGCAGGCTGAGTAAGCTAGGGGAAGCAGGCCAATAAGCAGCATTCCTCCATGGCCTCTGCTTCAGTTCCTGCCCTGCCTTCCCTCAGTGACCTGACCTGAGGGTTGTAAGATGAAATAACCCTTTCCTTTCCAAGCTGCTCTTGGACATGGTGGTTCTATCACATCAACAGAAACTCGAAAAGAGGCACAGGCCTTAGTCATCCTGGCTTTTGCCTGGACACCATGCCTGCTCCAGAGGAAGCCTTGTCGGGGGAGAGGCCGAGACAGAGATGCTGCACAGATGGCCCCAGACAGGAGAACCAGAGGTCACACCCTAGATAAGTCTTAGGTGAGGTCTGCTATCCATGGTACAGAGGTATCTCAGAGCGCATCTTAGAGGGCCTACCAGGCCTGTGTTATTGCCTGTCTAGAGATCTCTCCTTCCACAGCTCATCAGAGCCAGGAAAAGCAGAGAAGAGGCATTGGTGGCCGGAAGCCCTTCCTGTCACCCCCATCAGCTCTTCTAGTGTAGTTGTTGGGTAGCCCCCAAGCCACGGTCACAGTTTGGACAACAGCAGGACCCTTCATCTCACCCCTGTGGCTCCATGGCTGTTATTACTGCTTGAATTTTTGCCTTTTCGGTCTCAGAGTGAAAAGTGAAAGTTTAGAGAAAGGGCAGTTGGACTGGGTGAAACTGCCACCCTGGTCCTCCTGCCCCCTGGCAGGCACTCCTAGTCATGGAATCCTGTCCAAACCTAATATTCAGAGAGTCATGGGCAGGAGACCTAAGTGGGTGTATGAGATGGAGTTTCAGTCAGCCTGGCGACATGGGGTCCAGAGAGCTCTGATGGCCGTTAGCTTCTGAGCCATCACTAAGTCCCACAGAGGCCTATTCCTCCCCAGAGCCTTGATGAGTTAATCCCCACCAAGGCTGAACATCAGCCTTTCCTTCCTTCCTCCCTTCCTTCCTTCCTTCCTTCCTTCCTTCCTTCCTTCCTTCCTGGGCCACCCCATCCTCAAGAGAACTTTAGTTGACATATGTGTGTGTGCATGCATATGAATATTTTATTTATAGGCATATAATATATAAATATATAAATATTTTATTTAGTGAGCATAGGGTGCACATGTAGACATCAAAAGACAACTTTCAGGAGTCGTTTTTTTTTTTTCCTTCCATCAAGTTTGCTCCAGGGCTCGAACTCAGGTCTTCAGACTTGGCAGCAAGCTCTCATTCACCCTCTTCAGCACTCCCACTGGCTTCTAAACTAGGCTGCATGGATCCCATGTGGGTCCTGCTGTAATTATGACTTTCCCCATGCACTGTACCCAGCAACATCTGTGGACTACATGGCCACCTGTATGACACGTGGGGAGCCAGGAATCTCCCACTTCCTGATTTAGAGGATACTTTCATTCTTCAGCTGCGTTAACCCCTGCCCCAAGCGCCGGTGGCCACCTTGGGGGTTCTGTACAGGTGTGCACCACCACACCCAGTGTTTATGTGGTGCTGGGCATTGATCCCAGGGCTTTGTGCTTGCAAAGCAGTTTTTCTATCGGCCGAGCTATGTCTCCATCTCCCAAACAAGTTTTGGCTCTCCAGGCAAATCTCTGGAGCTCTGGAATCTGGCCTCTGCAGCTTTCCTGGTGCCCCAGGGCCTCTGCTTTTGCTGAGGCCTGAGCTGCCGCTGCACTGTCTGAAGAAAGGCTGGGTGCTGGGTGACTTCTGAGGTTGTCATTCTCAGCTATGATCTCTGTTGAGGCTTACAGGGTTCAGGGTACCTTGAGGGGCTCCTGGGAGTAAGGGGAGCTGTGCCTTCAGAAAAGGTAAGGAAGGCAAGATATGCAATACAGTCCAGGGAGAGAGGATTTGATGACAGACAGAAGTCCTGCCAAGTCACGGCCCTGCCGATACAGATATATAAAGCATCCTGGGCCACCTCCATGCCTACTGACTGTGGGTCTCAGGGCAGGAGCAATTGAAACCCATCTCCAGGGTTCCTCTGTATCGACCTCCTCAGAGCCAGCCGCAGGCACTGGGGTGATAGATTGCAACCCTGTCTCTGATGGGTGGAGTATAGCCAGTAACAGCAGAGTCAGCTAGAAGCAGGCAGACTGGAGGCAGCCGCACTGCAGGGCTCCTGGATGATGGCTATCCCAGCTACTGGAGCTAGCCCTTACCCTCCTACCTCACAACTGCCTTTAGTCCGTGTCCTGGGGACTGCAGGCGAAGGTGGAAAGGGAGCAGAGGAAGAGGAGGAGGGAGGGGGTGGGAGGGGGGAGCACTGGTTCAGCTCCATGCTAGATGCTGAGACTAGCAGCTGTGCTCAGCCTGTGAGTCTGGACGACCCTCGGCATGCTCACACACGTATGCACCAAGCAAATTGGACCAGAGCGAGCCTCCAATTAAAGCTGAGCCAATCATATCTCTTGATCTCTTGTCTCCTACTTGCTCACCCATACACACCGCTGACTGGATCAGGATGAATATTTAATTTAAACAGAGCCAATCAGGTTCCCTTCACCCTATTCAAAGTTTTAACCCCTCCCACACCCTTGTGCTTGTCCCTAATTATTTCTCCTCCTAGCCTTATTTCTCTTCTCTTGGGCTCTGTGAGTGCCTTACTTTATTATATGTCCCCCTCCCCCGCAACCCATTCAAATGTAGGCCCCAGAAAGGCTGAACTTTTTCTTCCCTTTCCTTCTTTCTTTCTTTCTTTCTTTCTTCCCTCCACCCTATTTTTGTCACTGCAGGGTCCCCAGCACTTTCCGTGGAGCCTTGTACACAATACCAACCGGTATTCCCAGAGCATCTAATAAGTGTTAGGACTCTCTGAGCCTTAATCCGTTACTATCCCTATTTTATTTATTTAACTTTATTTTATTTCTATTTTTGTGTGTGTGTGTGTGTGTGTGTGTGTGTGTGTGTGTGTGAGAGAGAGAGAGAGAGAGAGAGAGAGAGAGAGAAAGAGAGAGAGAGAGAAAGAGAGATCAGTGTCATTAGTGCAGGTGTGCACAGAGGCCAGAGAGGACATCAGATTCCTGGAGCTGGAGTCACAGGCCACTGGGAGTCACCTCCTGTTGGTGTTGGAAATTAACTCCACCCCCTGCAGCAGCTCCGCACTGTGAAGTGCCAAGCTGTTTCTCTAGCCTTTATCTGTTTTATATGTGACTGGTCCAAGGTGACAGGAGAGAGGCAGAATTCAAAGTGAGATGTTTGGGGGCTAGAATTCTGCACTAGCCATCTTGCATTTAAGGTTTACAAACATGCTTGCATAAACACATCTTATTGAAGTCTTATACCCTTGGGGGAGGAGCCATCTCCCTAACTTTAGGGATAGGAGACCTAAGACTCCAAAGGGTGACAGGACCTGCTCAAGGCCACCCTGTAAGTAAATGACTGAGCTAAAACTAGAACCCATGACTTCACTTCCTCTCAGTCCCCAGTCCTTCCTGATCTCAGGATACCCAGTACTGTCGGGGAGGAGCTTGAGGAAGTGAAGGCGATCTGGTGGCCTCCCCAAGGAAGGTGGAGGGGGCACAGGTTTGTTCAAGTCACAAAGGTCCAAGATTGGCTGACAATCTAGGAGGAGTGACTAGAAGGGGCCTTCGGAGCACATTGCAGGGGGAGGGCTACAAATTCCCCAGGCCCTGCTGGATTAGCAGCATTCCGTCAGGATGGCTGCCTTCTCTACAGAACCTTCTGCTCTATTTCCCAATTACAGCACGGCTCAGAGAGTTGAGAGTCGCGGCACTCCACCCCCGGGGCAGGCTAGAATAAATGGGAGGGGCGAGATCGCCTCTGTTCCTAACCCTGCTGCTTTGTAAACGGGACTCCCTTCGGCTGAGAGCAGATTCGTTTCTTTTAGCGCATTCTTTAGTGCTCTGCCTTGCTGCTCCACACTTAGTGGTTGCTAAGGCGGCACAATGGGAGGAGCCATCTTGAGTGACAGCGCCTACGTGCCAGAGTGCACGTGTAGAGGTCAGAGGTCTTCACCTTCCTTGTTATTTGGGACCGGGGTGGAAAGGGTGGGGGTGAGATGCGGGGGATCTTTTTTATTGGTTTGTTTGTTGTTTTTTGAGACAAAGTCTTACTGTGTATGTACATTAGGTTCGGTTTCTATTGCTGTGATGAAGCACCATGACGAAGGCAGCTTAAAAAAAGCATTTAATTGGGCTTATAGCTTCAGAATTAGAATCCATGGGGGTGGAGCCAAGTCTGATGGCTGGAACAGTTGAGAGAGCCCATGTCTTCTGAAAGCAGGGTTCAGAGAAAATGAACACGGAATGGCAAAGGCCAAGAGTCCTTTAAAGCCTGAAGCCTGCCCTCAGCGACATCCTTCCTCTGGCAAAACCGCATCTCCTAATCCTCCCGAAACAACCACCAACTGGAGACCAAATGATTTAAATGTTCAAGACTTTTTTGGGTCATCTTATTCCACCACCACGATGCTACATAACTTGGGCTGGCCTGGAACTCACGCAGACATGCTTGCTTTAAGAGTGTATGCCACAATATCTAGTGCTCTTGTTTGCTAAGACCTATTTTTATGTATGTGTCTGTGGGCCTGTGGAGGCCAGAAGAGGGTGTCAGATGCCCAGGAGTTGGAGATAAGAGTGGCTGTGGTTTGCCCGACCTGGGCGTCAGGAACCAAAATCGGGTCCTTCACAGAAGCAGCAAGTAGTGCTCTTAACCATTGGGCCAACTGCCCATCTTTCCCACTGAGGCATCTTTCCAGCCCCTTCTTGTTCTTCAGTGTGAAAGTCAAGCTCGCCCACCTGCAGGTGTCCAGGCTAGCCCACCTGCAGGTGTCTAGGGATTCTCCTGCCTGCTATAGGGGCACTGGGATTACAGATATGCTGTCACCTCTAGTTTTACATGGATGCTGTGGAACCAAACTCGGATCCTTATAGTTATACAGCAAGTAATTCATCTCTTGAGCTATCTCCTCAGCCCCTCTCTCCCAGGCTGGTCTAGAACATGAGATTCTCCTATCTCTGCCTTCTACATGCTGCTATTACTCCCCAGGTTGGTACTAACAGGACTGATAGCCTGCAGCATCTGGCCACAGGAGAGGCGAGGTAGCCCCCCGATTGACAGAGGCACACATTCAACACCTAGAGGCAAGTACTGGTGTTATTCGCCCATTACAGGTGACACATAGGAGTCCTTACCAGGGAGGGGCACAGTTCTAACAAGGATGTTGTACTATTGCAACTTCACCAGCAGAGGGCGACAGCTGCACGGCTCTAGGTTTCAGACAGGCGGCCGCTCAACCTTTTCCAAAACAGAGGCTCAAAAGATGATTTTTCAGAGTGGGGTCTTTCCTTCTACTTTGTGAGTCCCAAGGATCAAACTCAGGCTTGTCAGACTTGGTGGCAGGGAGGCAGCCTTTACCTGCTGAACAATCTTGGTGGCTCTAAACGAAGTCTTTATTACCTGGAAACTGTGAGGGATTTCTCCAGTGAGCCCAAACCTGCCCTAAGAATGCTCTCTCCAGGAAACTCGGGTTTCTTCTTCAAGTTCAGAGGCACACATCACAGCTAACCCAGAGGGAGCCTCGCACGCTGCTCTTCAAGAAACTAGGGCTAGGGTCAAGTCAGTCACAGACATGGAGTCACCTTGTTGGTGGCTGGTGGCCCAGCGTGTGTTTATGCAAAGTACTGCCTTTCTCTCAGAGGGGATAGCGCTGTGTCTCCCCTCTTCAATAGACCCACCATACTCCTGCCTCCTACATATTTCTGAATCTGCCTGGGCCAGAGTGGGTGCATGTGGTTCCCATTAGGAACTTGACCGTTTTCAGGGAAGCAAAGAGGCCTCCGTCACACTGAGGTGTGACATAGCTCTTTTGCACTCATGAAGCCCTGGGTGTGGTGACATATGCTTATAACCCCAGCTCTAGGAAGGTGAGGCAAGAGGATTAGATGTTTAAGGTCACCTTTGGCTGTAGAGGAGTTCAAGGCCACTACTCTCAACAGGTAAGACCGGAGAGACAAAGGGCATGGGTCCACGAAGGAACAGGCAGACCCACCTCAAGACCTGAGAGATGTATTATTTATTACATGGTTTTAATTGTTTAACTCAAACAAGAAGCCGACTTGGACTTGAAACCCTCCAGTGACTTCTCATAGCTCCTAAAAGAAAACCCAAAGCCAACTCTAACCGCTGCCTGCCCCATGCACTGCGCATGCTCACCCTTGGGGCTCCAATTCTATGGCACTTTCTCAGTTCCTGCGTCGGTTCTTGTCTCTCTTGCTTGTGCTGCTGCAGGCCCAGCACCTTTGCATCACAAGTATCTGGAGGCCTCCCTGATCCACTTGCCTCCTAGCCCCTCCCCGCCTCCTGTTTCTACCGTCTCATTATGGTTAGAAACAGTCATAGCGTATGTTTTCTTCCTTGTTTATCTCTTGACTGACTTGCCAAGACCCAGAAGGTTCTCTGATCTCTTGGAGTTCCCTGGCCTCTCCCCACCGCCAGACCTGTGTCTGCAGATGGACACTGGGAGTGGCAGATGGCCCAGGCCACCTCTCAGGTGGGAGCACACTGAGTGCCAGGTACTATGTACACTAGCTGGCTCACGTTTCCCATTCTATTCTGGCCTTGTCACTTTCTGGCTGGGTGACTTTGGATAAGTGGCCCAAGTCTCAGTGTCTGGGTTTTCTCACCTGTGAAATAGGAGCCCTTGTGAGGGTCACTGTGGATATCTGGGGAGAGTCATCCAGACTTCACCAGCCCCGAGCCCGTGAGAATCCTCAACAGGTGCATGCTGGTCATCCCCCAAAGCGCTGCAAGGTAGGATTTAGTGGCTTCTGGTTTGTAAATAAGAAGACAAGCTAGCCACTCCTGGTGGTGTATGTTCGTACCCTGGCACTCGGAGGCAGAGGCAGGAAAACCAGTACACTTAAAGTCAGGCAGGGTACACAGTGAGACCCAGTCTCTGACAGACAGAAGAGGAGAGGCGGGATTGAAGAGAGGGCTCAGTCAGTAATGTGCTTGCTATCCAAGCATTATGACCTGAATTCAATCCCCCAGAACCCATAAAAAATCCAGGCAGAATCTATCTGTAATCCTAGCTCTTGGAGATGGAGACAGGTGGATCCCCAGAGCCTAATGTCCAGCCAGTTTACCTGAACTGGGAAGCCCTATATTCATTTAGTAAATAAGGGGGGCATACTAGATGTCCATTTATGGCACACACACACACACACACACACACACACTTAGACACACATGCATGCACACATGCACATACACATAGACATATACACACTTGCACACACACGCACACACATGTACATATACACACATGTACACACATACAAGGGAAGCTAAGGCTGATGTGGGAGTGTCATATATCAATCTGTTGATTTCATTGGTTAAGCAATAAAGAAACTGCTTGGCCCTGATAGGTTAAAACATAGGTGGGAGGAGTAAACAGAACAGAATGCTGGGAGGAAGAGGAAGTGAGCTCAGAGAGACGCCATGCTCCCCTCTTCCGGACAGACGCGATGAAGCTCCGACCCAGGATGGAAGTAGTCTAGAATCTTTCCCAGTAAGACTGATGCTACATAGATTATTAGAAATGGGTTAAGAGGCTGAAACTAATGGGCCAAGCAGTGTTTAAAAGAATACAGTGTCCGTGTAATTATTTTGGAGTATAAGCTAGCCAGGCGGCCGGGGTGCTGGGGACGCAGCCCCGCCACTCCTATTACAACATAAGGCTTTGGTTCTAACTGGGCCAGGAAGTGGCTGAGTCAGCATTCTAAGATTCCCCCCCCCCCCCACCAATGTCCTTTATGGCCACACATGCTATTTACTGCTCTGTCGCCCCTCCCTCCCATTCTGACAGCTTCTTCTTTCTGCACAGCCCCAAACCAGCTCCTGTGTTCTTTTACCAACTGTCTCTAGTGCATGTTCCCATGCCATAGATGAGGCACAATGAGGCTGAGAGGGAGCAAGGAAGCAAGCCCAGTGCAAACCTGGCTTCCAGACTTCATGTTGCCAACCCCCAAAGAGGCTGTTTGTCCGTGAGGAGCGCTTGTGTGTGGAGTGGGATCTGCAGGAAACTCCACCCTGCTCCCAAAGCTTGCTGATCTCCTCACTGACCTGGGGTCTGAAGCCTAAACCCCTACCACCAGGCAGACCTAGACCATAGCCAGGAGTCCTGAGCACACTAAGCCACTAAAGGTCTCCTTCTACAGGACTCTGCCTGGGATCCCCAGCCCAGCCTGGCTAGTGGGGAGGAAGGATGGCCTGGTGTAGTGCCAGCCCCAAAGAATTAGAACCTTTGGCTCAGTGGGACTGAGCATAGCAGGACAAGGGTGGGGGTAGGCGGAGCTCGACATTCCTGACATGAAGGGGACACAATGAGAAGAATCAAGTGTTAGAAATAATTCTTAAGAGAAGCCTCTCCAGGTCTAGTAAGGTGAGCATCCAAACTGCCTAGGCTCCCACAAAGCCAGTACGTGCAGTAGGATCAAAAACCCATTGCCATTGTTCTTGAGTTCTCAGTAGTCCTCATTGTCCGCTGTGTTCAGCGAGTCCGGTTTTATCCCATGCTTTTTCAGACTTGGGCCAGCTGGCCTTGGTGAGTTCCCGATAGAACATCCCCATTGTCTCAGTGTGTGGGTGTACCCCTCGCAGTCCTGAGTTCCTTGCTCATGCTCTCTCTCCTTCTGCTCCTGATTTGGACCTTGAGATTTCTGTCCGGTGCTCCAATGTGGGTCTCTGTCTCTGTCTCCTGGATGGAGGTGGGTGGTCCTTGGACTTCCCACAGGGCAGGGAACCCTGATCGCTCTTTGGGCTGACGAGGGAAGGGGACTTGACTGGGGGAGGAGGGAAATGGGAGGCGGCGGCGGGGAAGAGACAGAAATCTTTAATAAATAAATAAATTTAAAAAAAAAGAGAGAAGCCTCTCCACCTATGCGAATAATTTCAATCAGACCAGATTAGACCAAATCAAAGATACCCACAGTTAATAAACGCAGTGCTCCCGGGTGGTCGGGAGCATGGCGAGGGAGAGACCATGTAAAACCCGCGACCACGTGTTTCTTTTTCTGTAGAGAGCCTAAATAGCCTGTGGGAGTGGTCCTGACCCTCCCTGGGGAGGGGTCAGTGTTTGGCGGGCTTTCCTGGAGGTTTGGTCAAAAGTGAGACCCCAGCCCTCTAACACCCCACATCTAAGGAGTCTGTGATGATTGGAAGCATCACCCCAGTTCCTTGGCCAATGGAGCAGAACGCTCCATTCAAGCCCCCTCCCACAATTGCCTGCATAGCCAAAAATGCTGTCTCATTTTTGCTCATTTATCCCTGTCAGGTCTGTCTAATGGCATCTGATAATTTAAGGTACTGCTAACTTATAACTTCATCCATGACATTTAATGAAATTTCCTGCATATACAAATACACCTGTTTGCAAATACAGCCAGGTGTGCCTCTTTAACAGCCTTCATAGTTCAGCATTATTAGGTTTCAGGTGTATCCTAAAAGCAATAGCCTTTTGCTATGACACCAAGATATAAATCTGTTCCAGTTCTCTTACAGATACTACACAGGTTCCTGGAAAAGTTCTACTGCTGTATCAAAAATCAGGTCTGGTAAAAACTAACAGTCTCCAGAGCCCATTTTAACCCCAGCCCGTTTCAAGCATATTTTACAGGTCGCTCCTGCTGCCTGGGCCAAGACCAACTTACAAAGCTGTCTTCAGACAATGCCAACATCTACAGCAGCTCCTGGGACTTCACCATTGGTACCATCTCTCCTGGATCAAGGACACCTGCCAACTAGAATCTGGTCTTATCGGCTATTGTGTCCCATCCCATGGCTAGCCCCATGTCATAGGGCCAATAATAACGATATTTTTTTCTCCTAGCCACCTGCCTTCTCATCTCCCTCAAAGAGCAGCTGCTCCAGGATGACAGCAAACCACATGCCGCTCCAGCCACACCTCTCTCTGAGCGTGAGCGCACCAACTCCCAGCTCTCCCCTCTCCCACATCACCCCATGCCTGCAGGAAGTAGCCAGACTTGAGCTGATGTCTCTATATTCAAGAACTCTGGGATGTTTGATGGAAAAGGAAACCCCAGCCCTCTATGTCCAAGGAGTCTGGGATGAGTGATTGAAAGTGTCACCCCAACCTCTCACAGTCATCCTTGGGGCACCAATGGAGTACTAAAGGAGCAAACTTTAGCAAATCCATTTCAAGCCCCCTCCCCCTGGGAGTTGCCTTCATCCAGACTCCACCTCTGGGAAAGGCCATCAAATGCTAACCCCTCCCCAGGGAGGGTCAGGACCACTCCCACAGGCTAGTTAGGCTATTTAGGCTCAGGCAGGAAAAAGGAACGTGTGGTCGCAGGTTTTACATGGTCTAACCCTCTCCCCCATCCTGCCATGCTCCCAATCACCCTGGAGCGCTGCATTTATTAAACATGGGCATCTTTGATTTGGTCTGATCTGGTCTGATTGAAATTATTTTGCATCGGCGGAGAGGCTCCTCTTACAATTATACCTAACAGCAAGTTGGCCTGGAAAAGGCAGGGGAGGACATGGAAGTGGGGGAAGCCCAGGAGAGCTCAGTCTCTGGGCTGGAGTCCAGGACAAGAGAGGCAGGAGGTGAAGCCAAGAGGGGCTTGGTTTGGAAGTAGGGAGCCTTGGGGACTTCAAAATAATGAGTGACCCTGGACCAGAAATTGTTGTCTGAGGTTTTCTGTCCTGCCTAGTTCCCACAGTGGTTAGGTCCCAAAGAAATCACACAGAAGTCTACATTAGATATAAACTGATTGGCCCATTAGCTCAGGCCTCCCATCAACTCCTATAACTTACCCATTATTCTCGTATATGTTAGCCACATGGCTCAGTACCTTCCTAGGCGGGGTAGGTCACATCTTGCCTCTTCGGTGTCTGGACAGGACTGGGGAGGAATGGGCTTCCTCCTTCCCAGAATTCTCCTCTTCTCATTGACCTGCCTCTCTACTTCCTGTTTGGTTATTCTGCTTATACTTCCTGCCTGGCTACTGGCCAATCAGCATTTATTTAAAATGTAATTGACAGATACAGAATTGTCCCACACCAAGAAAGGGGCTGTTTGTATGGGCTATGCTGGGGACAGGGAGCCAAGCAAGACTCCCCCAACAAGGGCAGTGTTTGCCCAAGCAGAGACCCATCATCTTCCTCTGGGGAGCAATGAGAGTCATCAGTTTAGCTACAGTGATGCTGTAGTTTCTGGCAGCATGGCCACCAAACCCACATCCTGACTAAAATGCATGTGTGTTTTTATCCATTCATCCACCCATTCATCTACCCTTCTATCTACATACCTATCTATCAATCATCTTCCCTGTCTATCCAGTCATCCATCCATCTACCTACTTATACTGTGTGCATATGTGTGTATGTGGGTGTATTTAGTGGATGTGCGTGTGTGTGTGTGTTATATGTGCACATGCATGTGATGATGCACACATGGAGGCCAGAAGAGGATGTCGGGCATCTTCCTCTATCACTCTCCATTTATCCCCATGAAACAGGGTCTCTAACTGAACCTGGATCTAGGTTGGCAGACAGCAAGGCCTAGCAATCCCGTCTCCAGCCCTCAAAGTGCAAGTGCCAGGGTTATAGGTGACCATGCTATTCCTGGCTTTTTTATGCAGGTGCTGGTGATTCGAACCCAGGTCCCAATGCTTGCACCCCAAACCTTTTACCCATAGAGCCATCTCCCCAGCACTGTGCTTTCTTTACTAACTTTTCTGAGTAATTTTACGCAGGATAATTGCAGTGGTCTATCAGGTATGTCCAAACTGGAGCCCCAGGGAGCCAAGGATGACTCTGAATGCAGACAAAACATTATGAAGGTATCTTTTGTGATTTAATTTTTATGCAACTCAACTGGGCAACTCTGTGCACTTTTTTAGATGACCACATTGAGTCTCAGTGTCAAGAGGTGGGAACAACTGTGAGGCCCTTGTCCATCACAGGGCTGCCATCCTCCAACACCAGCACCCTCCCTCCATGCCCGCACCCTCCCTTTCCTCACAAGCCATCAGGAGTTCACTCAGGGAAGCTAGATGGACCTTCTCAGGCCACTCCCCTGCCGTTGGGATTCTGCCAAGAGAATCCACTGGGGAGGAACTGAGGAAGGGACATGAACGAAGCAAAGGAAGTTCCCACCAGTTGCCAGGAGAGAGCTGATCTTCTGGAATATCCTCCTGCCTCTTCCCCTCCCTTCCCCCTCAAGCTGTGCAGAAGCTTAGAACACTTCAGGGAGGGGGACGGCTGTTTCATCTCCTGTCACCCCATCTTGTCCTAAATCCAGGCTCTCTTCTACTTCTGATACCATAGCCTGATGACTCACAGTGGGCCAGGTCTCGTGGCAACCACAGGAAATGTCCTCAAGGAAATGCTCTGTCTTGAAGACTCTCCCTCTGGGAAGGGGTCAAGGTTCATCCATGTAGGGGATGGAGAGAACTGGCTCCCACACGCTGACCTCTGACCTCTTCATGCATACAGCGACACACACACACACACACACACACACACACACACACACACACAGTCACACAAACTCATGCAAGTAAATAAACACGTGTAATAATAATTATTGAAAAAAAAGACTCTGCCTCACTTTGAACACATGGCTGTCTAGCACTGCCAAGCATAGAAAGTTGTTCATGGTCGAATTTAGGTGGTGCTTACTATAAAATCACTCAGATATTGCAGTGTGTGCGTGAAATGTCAATGGTAAAATGTTGGGATGCAAATCAATTTTTCTCACTCCAAACTGCCTAAAGGGTAGATAAAGTATTGTGATCAAAGTTGGGAACAGGTTATCACCCATATTGCAAGACTTTGCTGGAAGTGCCGGCCAGTGCAATTAGAAAAGAAAAAAGATAATGAAAGTTATGAGAAGAAGCAGAGCTGCCCCTACCTGCAAATGCCTGTATCCCTTGAAAACTTGAAGGAAACCACAGAAAATCATTATAAACAATTGGTATATCCGGTGACATGATAACATTAGTGCATTTCCACCCATGGCTTTCAAAGATGCAGTCATCAGTGAGTAGATATATCAATGAAAGACAGCAACATGGCAAATGCAGGGAACAAGGAATGTGTAAGACTTACATGGGGCTAAGAGTATGAGGACCTAAGTTCAAATCCCCAGAACCCATAAAGAAGGCCAGATGTGGCCACATGCAAGT
Source organism: Microtus oregoni (assembly GCF_018167655.1). NCBI lineage: Eukaryota > Metazoa > Chordata > Mammalia > Rodentia > Cricetidae > Microtus > Microtus oregoni. The sequence continues at coordinate 24,747,244 of NW_024543091.1, read as the reverse complement.
TCCAGATTTACTGAGAGACCCTATCTCAAGAGAATAAAAGGAGCCAGGCAGTGGTGGTGCATGCCTTGAATCCCAGCACTTGGGAGGCAGAGGCAGGTGGGTCTCTGTGAGTTCCAGGCCAACCTGCTTCAGGACAGCGAGGACTACATAGAGAGACCCTGCCTCAATATATATAATCTTTCTTTGCTTACTACAGTAGTGTTAGAAATACATTGCTCTCTGTGTACTTCCTGGGAGAAAGCACATAAACCTGGCACTATCAACACAACAGTAAAGATCCAGTCTCAGGCTAGAGAGATGTCTCAGCTGTTAAAAGTCCTTGCTCTTACAGAGGACCTGGGTTCAATTCCCAGCACTCACATGGCAGCTTACAACTGTCTCAAGTCCCAAAGTATCCAGAGCCTTCTTTTGACCTCCGCAGGCACCAGGCACATCTGTGGTGCACAGACACACATGCAATAAGTAAATCTAAAATGAGAAGAAAGATCTAGTTTCCACATCCATCTCTATACCTGCAGAAAGAGCATGCCCACAATTACTCTCTGCCATGCCATGATGGCAAAGACTGGCAAATGGTCTAATCACCCATCAGTATGCCAGTGTGGCTGCCACATGATATACATGTAGGCAAGGGAGTCTCCCACTCAGAAGAAAACAGAAGGGGAAGCTATTGCTATTTGGTGAAGTCCAAGGTATACAATCTAGAAAGAAGGCAAGATGCAGAGAGGACAAGATGTCTGCAGGAGCTCCTTCACACCAGGCAGCCACATATCCCAATAAACCCAGCGCAAGCTGTACATGTGATAGGCTCTGCTGCATGCTACACTTCAGTCTCTTTGGTGGTCACATGGTGCAGGCTGCTGCAGCTGTTGACCTGCTTCACCAGGGAGTGCTGTGTGCAACTGTGAACAAAATTCCAAGCATGAACTAGAATTCACATTGAGCACGTGAGTTAAAAAAAACTTACCCCCGCCCCCCAACTTATTTGTTTATTTTGAGTGGTGTGGGCATCCATGCCATAGTATGAGGGCAGAGGACAGCTCCCAGGAATCACATTTCTCTCCTTCTACCATCCGGGTTCCAGGGGTTGAATTCAAGTTGTCAGGTTTGGGAGAAAAGCCCCTTTACCTTCCGAGCCTTCTTGTCAGCCCATACATGAAAAAGCTTGAGTTGAGTTTCTATAAGAAGGAAACTCTACATGTGTCTGTGACCTTGTCTCTCTCTCTCTCTCTCTCTCTCTCTCTCTCTCTCTCTCTCTCTCGTGTGTGTGTGTGTGTGTGTGTGTGTGTGTGTGTGTGTGTGTAAATCTTGGGGAAGACACTAATCATGCCGGTTGTCCCCATGAAGGTCTTGAGTAGCTTCGCTTTTGAGGTTTCAGCTGCATGAAGGATCAGTGTCTGGAGACCAGGGCTTGTATGTGAGCAGACAGGGTTCCGGGCGGTGGAACTCCTGAAAGTGGATCCTCGTGGGGAAGGCAGTGCAAAGAGAGGGAAGATCCAGAGCGGGCACAAGAAGTGCCTGCAGCCGAGACTGCAGACTTGAGTTAGGATCCTGATACCCACACAATGGAAGGAGAGAACCAATTCCTGCGAGTCTGACCAAGTGGGCTAACCGGACCTGGTACTGTGGGTCCTTTCCTCTCTTGTATGAGACCTGGATGAGAAAGGGCAGGAGATAGAGCTAACATGCAGGAGCCAGCAGACTGGCACTCCCCTCCTCCAGGCTGGAGTCTAGCCCTGGCTTGGTCCACACCCCCACTGCCCCAAGGGAAGGCAGGAAGGAGGCCCAGATGGCAGGCGTGGCCCAGGCCCCCAGCCAGACTCACCCAGCTGTCGCTTTGGAGAGGCCCCTAACCAGCCCTCCTCCACTCCCTTGAACAATTGGGAACCAGCCAGCCTGGCCCCAGCTGTTCTTACTCAGCGGTCCAGGGTGCCCACACACCCACACTTCTGGGCTTTGTCTCTCTCAGGAGGAGGAACACAGATTCCTGGATGTCAGAGACTGCAAGACCTTGGAGGACAATCACTCAACAGCTCACTCTTCAGATGAGGGGTCCTGAAGCCCGGAAGGGACAAAGGACTTGCCCAAGGCTCCAAAGAACCTGACAGAGGAGGCAAGCTTCCTGACTACCACTCAAGCTTTGGATCTTGGGACATTGCCAGGATATGGGGCCCTTGCCCGCCATGCTGCCTTTCCACAAGACTTCATCTAGGCAGTTCTGCTTGTCCTTGGGTTATTGAGTGATGTCCTATCTGAGATTCTGTTTCGGGAGCCTTTAACCCAGGTGGGTCCACACACTCCTCACTGAGGCCCTTGAGATTTCTGAGGAAAACTGAAGTTATATTTTCTTAAACCTGGCCCTTAAATCTCACAATTCTTCGTTTATAAATATAAGGAACAAGCCCCCATGGGATTGGCAGGCCCAGTAATCCAGTAATACTTTCTTTAATAGACAGCATGAGATGGCCAGGTCATAGTCTGCTATGGCCTCAAAATACTGCTTATGCTACCTACTATTATCCTTCCTTCCTTCCTTCCTTCCTTCCCTCCCTCCCTCCCTCCCTCCCTCCTTCCCTCCCTCCCTTCCTTCTTCTTGTTAGCAGAGGCAGGGATTGGACTCACAAACACTAAGCAAACACTTTACTACTGAGCTATGCCCCTGCCTCTTTTTTTTTTTAAGATTTATTTATTATGTTCTGCCTGCATGTTTGCCAGAAGAGGACACCAGATCTCACTATAGATGGTTGTAAGCCAACATGTGGTTGCTGGGAAATTGAACTTAGGACCTCTGGAAGAGCAGGTAGTGAGTGCTCTTAACCTGAGCTATCTCTCCAGCCCCCAGTTTGAAGCAGTACAGGGCTGGTACACACGTAACAGCTGTTGTAATGGAACCTGTTTCTTCTCTTTATCTGATTTATGCCCTTATCAAGTTTGCTCTATGGAGGGATCTATAACTTTTTTAGAATGCCCGAGGGTCTATGCCTGATTCCCACTGGACGAGGATGGCACCTCATACGGCAGGTCCCTGGAATGCTCATGTCACCTGGGTGCCTCTCTTAGTAAAGGTCAGGAGACATGAGTGAGTTCATAAAGCATTAGGACTTGAGTTCAAGCCCCATTGCCCACATGATCCCACGTGATCACTAGGTGTGGTGCTGTGATCCTATGATCCCAGGGCTGGAGAGGCATAAATAGGAGACTCCTTGTGTCTTGCGACCTAGACAGTTGAGCCTGAGCATCAGCGTAAGATTCAATGAGAGATCCTGTCTCAAAAAACAACAACGACGACAACAAAGGATGGAAAGCAGTCGAGTAAGATGCCTGATATCAACCTCTGACATACATGTGTGGGTGTACTCACGTGAGCGTCAGTGCAACCTCTACCAAGTTTCTCACCCTCTCAGGCCCCTTGCTGTTTCCACACGTAGATTGCAGTTTTAAACACACCCTCCTCCCCCGTGCTCCCATCTTCCTCCTCCTGTGTTCACCTGAAGACTTACTTGGAAATTTAGGCACAGGTTGCTTAGCAACTAAAATCAAGGTCTTTGATGAGTACAACTTGGGTAAGGGTGGGGGGGGGGGAGAGAGGAAGCAGAAACCCTCTGGGAGCTGATGCCGCAAGAGCCAGCATTTATTCTGAGACTGTGGACGCAGTGACCCATTCTTCTCCCCCACAAGTCAAGACAACTTTAAAAGCCCTGGGATCGAAATGGGGGCAGGGATGAGGAGGGACATCCAGAAATGGAAAGTGCCCCAGGGCTAGCCCAGGCCCCAGGGGTTTTCAGGGGGAGGCACACAGGCAGCCATTGTTCACTGACAGAGAAGGAACAGTGTTTTGCTGAGGCCTCTGGATCCCACTGGACCCTGAGAAGATGTTTCGTCCCCTCCTCTCCCTACTCTTGCACATCCTAAGTTGCTTTTGTTCCTCTCTGGGAGGCGGAACTGAAACCGCAGAGGCTCAGGTGGAGGGGAGCTGTGTGTGCATGCACGTTCTCGGTCCCCCTCGCCCAGGGGCCTTGGGAATGGATACCCCACATGGCCCATTTCACTGCCATCTGGAATTTTATCAGCAGCTCCTTTGGGGCTCTTGACCTTGTCCCAGTGGAAGAAGCTGTTGTCATCTCTGACACCTTCGTTCTAAGATCTCTTGAGAAGTGACCAAGGGGAGCATTCCTGGGAAGGGGCCAGAGGGTGTCCAGGCACACCACGCACATTTGGTCACAACCCATCTCTTAGGGGTCAGAATTTTTCCCAGCTGTGAGGGCCCTAGACAGATGACCATCAGGTCCCCCTCTGACTTTTGTATCTGCCTCAACCTAGGATTGAGACTCTGAGGTGCACGGGGAGGACCCTCACCGTGGCATCAGGCCAGCTCAGAACACAGAATTTCCAACTCAGGTCAGTTTCAGGGAGGGTTGGTCTCCATCTGCACCAGCTAGGCTCTGAGGGGCCCTGGCCCCACCCCTTTTCCTCCCACCCACCTGGAGTTTATCTTACAATACAACTGAAGCTCTGGTCTGACAACTGCGCATCCAGAAGCTGTGGTAAAATTAAAGCTAGCACTTCTGTGCCTTATCCCACGTATGCAGGCAGGGGTACCAGTAGGCCCCCCAGAGTCTTCATCTCCGGCACCCAGCTACAGCAGCCGTGACCCTGAGGCCGTCATACCCTCCCTGCAATTCCCCTTTAGACTTGTGTGTGTGCTTCTCCTCTGGACAGGTGAGCGCTCACAGACAGGGGTCCTAGGGAACTGTCTCAGGAAGACAGGCCTCCCCTTTGCTGGCTGCAGGCTTTAGAGGCCATTGCTGGAGAGAGGTGGGGGGCAGTCAGCAGGAGCCCTTTACATCACTGTAGCTCCTGGCCACTGAGTGCATGCTGTGTGGCAGACTACGTGCCAGGCATCTTATGTAACACCGTATTCAGTCATCACAACACCCCGAGAGACAAGGACTGTTAGAGTTTCACACACAGGGAAACTGAGGTAAAGCGGCTAGGGTTGTACAACTAGAGGTTGGGACTATGATCCCCAAATGCCTCAGAAAGTGGGGTGGGGGAGCAGATCAGACTAACAAGGGGAGTTGTGGTGCAGACCTGAGGCCTGGGCAGAGGGAGCACCCATTCACAGCCTGATTCAGTACAGCAGGTTCACCGCCCAGGAAACCCAGTGCTATCGTTTCTAGATGCTGGCTTTGTGGGGAATGGAAGCCCCTATTGGACCAGGGGCCAGCTCTGCAGACTGGACTCCCCTGAAAATCCACCAGCTGTGTTGCATCCCTGGCTTAGAGACCCCCAAATCCAGAGAGTACCATATCTCATAACTTTGAAAGAAAATGAATTGGAGACATTTCCATTTCCAAGCAAGGGCTTATCTTCTTCACCCCCCCCCCACTTTTTTTTTTCCAAAAATAAGCATATATTCTTCCAAAAAAGGAAAAACCACAAAGCAAGACTGTCAATCTCAGGTCTCAGACAAATGGAATGAAGTTGGGACTTCTGGTACATTCTCTTTCTCTCTCCCCCTCCCCCCCAAAACTCCCCTTTCCCAAAGTCATCTACTGTACTCAGTCTGTCACAGGCTTTGAGATGCAAATTGCACCAAGTGGAAGGCGGTTTGCAGAACAAAGATGACTGAGGAAAGATGGGAAAAATAGATTTGGAAAAGCTCTCTGAATTCCCTAGGAGAAGGGGGAGGGGGGGAGAGGGATGTCTAAGTGGGAAGGAGTTCAGAGCTGATTTCAGGGGAGGGTGGAGCAGCAGGAAGGCTGATCTCACTGTAGTCCTCTAGGCTGGGCATCCCAGCATGCTATGAGCTGTGAAGCTGCCTGGCTCAGTGATTTTTGGACCGAACTCCATAGTATAGGCTGCTGCTAGGTCAGCAGGCTCCTGTAAGGGAAGAAAGGGACCATGCATCTAGGACAAGTCTCGGGTCAGCCCAAGGTGCCAGGTGTGAACCCATCCAGAGCTGGTCTCTTGCCACTGTGCAAACTAGACATACCCTCACCACCAAGGCAGCCAACGAGACTGTGAACTCATGAGGATAAGGGCTTGGTCTTGTTTACTTCCATCCCTGGTGTGGGAATTAGTTTTTTCTTTGTTTTTGGCAGGGTCTTATTATGTAGACTTGGCTGGTCTGGAGCTCACTTCGTAGACCAGGTTGGCCCCAGATTCACAGAGATCTGCCTGCCTTAACTCCTGGGATTAAAATCCCACGCTACCATCCCCTGGGCAGGAGCTGTGACTGAAAGAGAGTGGGTGCTGCATCAACATTTGTTGGTGGTTCTTAGATGGAGGGATGAATGAGTGTGTCGAAAGATGGGTGGGTGGATAGATGGGTGGGTGGATAGATGGGTGGATGGGTGGGTGGATGGGTGGGTGGATGGGTGGGTGGATGAATGGATAGATGGTATAACCATATGGTGAATGGAGAAGCAGGTAAGTACTCTAGGAGGGGAGACATAGACTATCTGTAGCTAGGTTTTGGGCTGGCAAAGGTCTCACAAGAGTTGGCATTTGAGATGGGTCTTGAGAGGGAGCAGCTGTCTTTGTCTGCTGTCCAGCAACACTGGCGAGGACAAGTTTGAATAGAGCAGTGTTTGTTAGGAGGGGACAGAAGGTGAGAGCTACAGAGAATTCTATAGAACATGGAGTCCATCCTGATCAGTTTGTGGATAGAAAACCCAGGGCGTCAGAAAGGTAAGTGACTCCAGAGATCACACAGCAGCTGAATAGCATGTCAGAGATTGGGACAGGGTCCCAGTCACCATCCTGAACAACTTCTCCAGAGCTCTGCTGTTCTCAGACTGCCTGGTGGATTTGTGCTTCCTCCAGAGATCAGAGACAAACACAAGGTAAGAGATGGCCATGGAGCCAGGCACAGTGTGCTATGTCTGTAATCTCAGCACTTGGGAGGTAGAGAGAGATAGGAGTATCAGGTTACAGAGCTGGCTCTAACCTAACTCTGGCTAGTGAGACCCAGGTCACAGGCCGTGGGATGTGTTTCCCCGATACCCAAGACCAGAAGGAAGCAACTTCTCTGCAGGCTGAGCCATGGCAGGATGGGAAGGAGGCAGGGAAGCTGTGAGTTTGACCCCACCCAGGGGTGAATAGCAGCTGAGAATGCGACAGTCAGAGGCTCCAGTGTACGGAGGATGCAATCACACCTCATCACTTTTCTCCACTAGTGGGAGCACTAGATACTCGAACTCAAATGCTCATCTACCTGATAAGAGGTGATGCTGAGCCAGATGCATGACCCACACGGTCATACCCACCCCCCAGATCCACCTGTGGGATACCCATTGGGCCTTTCGAAGATCAGACCTGGTGGCACCTGGATCCAAGATCCCCAGCATGGTACTGAGGCCCCAGGCCTTGCACTGTGGCTAAAGGAATGAAGTTAACTTGTCTGGCTTCCTCTTCAGGACCCCTTCCCCGTCTCTCTTTGACCAGTGGCGCCTTCGCGTCATTCCTCCACCTGGTCTCCTCGCCTCTGGCCAGGACATGGTAAAGTCTCCCCAGAGTAAGAGTGACAGGGACATTTATATTCTGTAGAGAGGCTCAGAGACAAGGCTAACAACAGGCCCAGAGGGACACCACCAAATTTTGGAATGCGTGACCAACTGCCTCTGTTCTGGTATAGAATATACAAGCTGGTGATGTCATGGAAAGGTGTATTGAGATTTGGGAACCAGCGTCGTCTGGCTTCCCCAACCGCTGGCTCTCAGGATAGACAGCAGTTTAAAGAGTCACTTCCTGTTTCTGATCAGTGGCTTCTGTAGAGTCAGGCAGCGTGAGCTCTGTATTCCAGTCACGGGAACAGATGCGCCTGCAGAAGTGTCCCTTTCTGATCCTCTGTGAAGTACCCAGCCGTGCATCCGGGAGAGCTGGGGCTTTAGCTTCTAGCTGTGCTACTCATGTGCTGCAGCCTGGGGGAAACGGGTCCCTTGGTGCTTCTGTCTCCTTCTCTGTAAAATGGGGAAACAATTGCATTTTCCCAGGGCCTAACACTCTCAAAAAGTTCCCAGGTGACAACTGCACAGCTCCCTCTTGGCCATGGGAAGGAGCTAGACACTTGACGTCCAGGCTAGGAACCACTTAGTGTTTGGCAAGGACCTGTGCTTCCAGCCCTGGTCTTCTCTGGGTTTGGTTCAGCCCTGGGGAGAGCAGCAAGAAAGGGGAAGGGCACTGGGTGGCCGGATAGCTAATGAGGTTCTGGGCACAGTGCCTAGGTTCTGCAATATTCATAAGGCCACTGGCAGCTGTGCCAGGCAATCAGGGCGCTGACTGCTTGCCCATCTGCAACTTAACATTCCGCTCCTTAGAGGCGGGAGCTGGTAGCTGCATGTTAATTAGGAAAACATCAGGCGCTGGTCACCACAGCAGAGGCTGAGCAAGAACCCAGGAAGACTGGCCACTCCTCCAAACCCACCCAGAGCCAAAAGGACCTGGACATCAGTATCACAGCACTGCCGGGCGTGGATGCAGAACTGGGAGAGCTGGCTTTAGTCAACTTGTGCCCTGGCCTGGAAGCTGACCTCAGGCCTAGCTCCTGTGGTCTCTACAGCCTCAGTTTCCCCATATGGAAGATGGAGGTGGCTCTCCGAATCTCTAAGTATTAAGTGAGATTGAGTTCATTCCTGCCATTACAGCTGTCTGCAGATTTTGTGGACAGGGCCTGTCTTTGTCCTTTGTGAAGGTCTCCTGTAGTCCAGGGTGGCCTCAAACCTGCTACGTAGCCAAGGATGACCTTGAACTTCTCCTTCTCCAAAGTGCTAGGATTAGAGAAGTGCACACCCGGGGATGGACCAGGGCCTCCTACATATTTCTGAACCTGCCTCTTGTAAACAAACACTCTCCCAGCTGATTTGTATTCTCCGCCCTCCATGTTGTCCCTGCCCCCACTTTGATGCTTTTTCTACACAGAATGCGTTAAATCCTCATCATAAAACAAAATCATGGAGAAAGAAGAAATTTAAAATGTAGAACTAATCACCTTTAACACTGACTAATGTTCCTTTGGCCTTCTCTAGATACATAAGGGTTGTAAATGAGATCAAGTATGCATTTCCTCTCAAAACAGGACATGACACATAGTTTTCTCTCATTAATGTCCATCTGCATGTGTGATTTCCAAATGTGACCTGGGGTCTGTGGGGGCTCTTCAAGACCTTTGGGGGCTCTTTAAGACCTTTCCAGAGACCGATCAGATGTCTTAGCTGGTTAGGGCACTGGCTGTCAAACCTGATATCCCCAGTTTGATTCCTGTGCCCACATGGTGTCAGGAGAGAACCAACTGTGGTAGGTTGTCCTCCGACCTCCTCATACACGCCACGGCACTTGTTGGCACCTCTTGTGGTGGTTTGAATAGGCTTGACCCCCATGGACTCGTGTGTGTGAATGCTTGGCCCGTAGGGAGTGGCACTATTAGGATGTGTGGCCTTGATGGAGTAGGTGTGTCTTGTGTAAGGAAGTGTGTCATTGTGGAAGCGGGCTTTGAGGTATCATATAGGCTCAAGTCATGTTCAATGTGGCAGTCTTCTTCTGCTGCCTGTGGATCTGTATATAGAACTCTCAGCTCCTTCTCCAGCATCATGGCAGCTGCCATGTCCCACCATGACGATATTAGACTGAATCTCTGAACTGTAAACCAGTTCCAATTAAAGGTTTTCCTTTATAAGAGCTGCTGTGGTCATGATGTCTCTTCACAGCAATAGAAACCCTACAAAAGACACCTTCCATAAATAAATAAAACATTAAGTAAAACTCAAGACCTTTTGAGGGGACCCATGGGGCCAAAACCACTTTGGGCACAGCACTCACGTTCCATCCTGCTTGTCCAGTCTCATGAGTATATGGGATTTTTAAACTGATTTTATTGAGCTCCACATTTTTCTCTGCCCCCCCCATCTTCCTCTCCCCTCCCCTTCAACCCTCTCCCATGGTCCCCATGCTCCCAATTTACTCAGGAGATCTTGTCTTTTTCTACTTGTATATGGGATTTTTAAAGCAACTTCTCTTGTGATACTGCCACAGGCTGACTACAGAAGCAGATATGAAAATCTAGCCCCTCCATCAGGCCAGAGGAATATTAAAAGGGATTTTGAAAAGTAGAAAATGTTTTTCTCATTCATTTTTTAAAATTTATTTATTATGTATACAATATTCTGTCTGCGTGCATGCCTGAAGAGGGCACCAGACCTCATTACAGATAGCTGTGAGCCACCATGTGGTTGCTGGGAATTGAACTTGGGACCTTTAGAAGAGCAGGCAATGCTCTTAACCGCTGAGCCATCTCTCCACCCCTTTCTCAATCATTTTTTTTTTCAGTGCTGGGAACCTAACCAAGAGCCACCCATGCTAGGTGGACCCTCTACCACCCGGACCTGTCCTTAAACCCTCATTAACTTTTGGGGCTCTAGAAAATACTATTTCTCACTAAAATATTATTTTTCATAAAATATCTATGTTTTCCAGGGGTATGTGAAATGAGTTTCCTATTACTTTAGCTCACTGATACATATTTTAAAGATTTTATTTTTAAAGACAGGGCCTCCTATAGCCCAGGATAGCCTCAAACTCACTATGTAGCAGGGAATAACCTTGCTCTTCTGATCCTCCTGCCTCCTCCTCCTGAGACCTGGGAGAATCACAAGCCTGAGCCACCATATTTGGTCTACGCAGCACTGGATCTTGAGAGCAAGGCTTCGTGCATGCTAGGCAAGCTCCCTACCAAGTGAGCTGCCTCCCCAGTCCAAGATGACGTCATGTTTGTGATGAACACTCTGTGATGATAGATGTAACCCAGGTAAACGAAAACCCTTCAGGATTCCTCACCACCGAGAGATGTGGAAAATGACCTGGAGACTGCAGAACAGGGCCTGTCTGCGTGACCACAGAAGAGAAGGGAGCAGTGCCACCTGCTTCCTCCGTGATGGGCCTGCAGGGATTAGGCAAATTTTTCACTATTACAGCACACCTGTGAATCAGGGTACCCACTGCATGGGGGAGCCTCAGGAATGTGAACAAATGAGGTTGAGAGGGTGTGTGTGCGTGTGTGCCTGTGTGCCACTGCTTCCAGGGAGGGCTACTTCTCTAATTAGAACACAGAATTTAGAAGCTTTTAAGCAATTTGTGATCATTGGAATAAGAATGGCCCCCATAAACTCGTATCTTGGGGTGGAACTCTCTGGTAGGAGTAGAAGGATTAGGTGTAGCCAGACTGGAGGAAGTGTGTCAGTGGGGATGTTTTTTGAGGTTTCATTAGCTCGTACTAAGTCCAGTTCTCTCACTTCACTTGTGGATCAGGATGGAGCTCTCTGCTCTGCTCCAGCACCACGCTGCCTGCCAATCACGCTCCCTGCCATGATGATCACGGACTAAGCCTCTGGAACTATCAGCAAGCCCCCAATTATGCTTTCTTTTATAGGAGTTGCCCTGTGTTTCTTCACGGCAATAAAACAGTAACTAAGACAACTTTCCAGAGAAGTTTTTTTTTTTCTACTGATGAAAATAATAACTACAATAAACTGGAGGTTAAAAATGCTGCAGACGGGCTGGGCATGGGGTGCACACATTTAATCCCAATGCTCAGGAAGCAGAGGCAGGTGGATCAACATGAGTTCAAGGTCAGCCTGGTCCCCATAGCACGTTCCTGCCCAGCCATAGCTATATGTAGTAAGACCCTGTTTCAAAAAAATATTTTTTTTTAAAGTTGCAAACATTTGAGTGTGTGCATCTGTTAGAGACAGAGTCCCGGTGTAGTTCAAGTAGGCCTTGGACATGTGATCCTCCTGCCTCTACCACCTAGTACTGGGATTCCAGATATGTGCCACCATATCTGATATTTTCTTTCATTTTTCTTTTTTAAAAGACAGGGTCTTGTCACAGTCCTGGCTGGCTGGAACTTGGTACATAACCCAAAGGCAATCATGGGATAACTCTGCGTCCTCAGTCCTGAGACCATAAGCTTCTTCCACCACACCATCTGCTAACATTTTAAATACACCTGAAGACAATTTGCCCGAACAGCATCCTGAGGTGGAGCGCTGGCAGCTGTAGAGGTGAATAGGTATCTCCCAGCCACCTCACTCACTCTATCTCGCCAAGAGCCCTGCACACCTGTTCCCCACATCCCGCAGTCCTGGGCACTCTCTGTTAAACGTGTATCCTCTGTGAATTGCTTGTGCACGTCTTTTGTACACTTTTCTTCTGTACTGTGCTTTCTGGACTCCCTATGTTCCAGAACACACACCTTTCATTTGTTATGCACTGAAAATGTTCTGCTCAAACACGTGGTTTCCTTTTCATTTTGTTCAGGCATCTCATTGTGGTATAGGAGTTTAGTTGTTTGCAAATCTATCTATTGTATCAATCATTTCCCGGTGGGTTTGGGGAGACGCTTTGACAAACCATGCCTTTCCACACAGCATGGTGCTCTCCTGGTGCCAGCAAGACGGCTCAGTGGATAAAGGTGCTGTGACGACCCGAGTTCCATTCCTGGGACCCAGATGGCAGAGGGAAGGGACTGACTTCTGATCCTACGCATGCATCACGGCAATATCCTACCCCCCACCATACACATATGTACGCATGCAAACACACGCATATAAACATACCATACACACATTACACATATACATGCACACCACATACATACACATGTATACACACATACTGCATATACCACATACACACAGTACACACATCACATTCATACACTACATACACCACATACATAAACACATACACCATACACACTACATACATACACATACACCAAACACTACACACACACCACAACACACCAAATACTACACACACCACACACACACTGCATACACATATCACATAAATACACACATACACATATACCATTTACATACACAAACACACTACATATACCACATACATACACACATACCACACACATTGCATGCATACCACACACACACTACACACACATCACACATACACACACCACATACATACACATACTACACACACCAAACATTACTCACCACAAATACACATACTCATACCACATACTCATTCACACATATACACACTCACCAAACACTACATACATACCACACACACATATACAACACACACATACATATAAACCACACACATATACACAGACCACATACACTCACACATATACACACTATTCACACACACATACACCATATACACTTATACATATTCACCACACACACACATACCACATACATACACACATATAATACACCACACAATACACATATACCACATATATACACATGCCAAACACTATACACACACCACATACATCACATATACGTAATATACACACCACACACACAAACACACCCGTAACACCACTCACACATCACACACACCACAAACACACACCATACATACAACACATACACATACCACAGACCACATGCATACACACGCCAATCACTATACACACTACACACACATATACAACACACATATGCATATACCACATACACACACCAAACACTACACACACCACACACACATGCACACACCATATACATACAATACACAAATACACATACACACATACACTCACACACATACCACACACACATACACACATACACACCACACACACATATACACACAACTAACACATCACAATACACACATACACATGCACCACACACACAACACACGTTACACATACACACACCACTCACACATATACCTATATACACCACTCACACATACACACGCACTACATATAGAGCACACACATTTACATATATATTACACATACATGCACACACACAAAATAAATATAATTAAAAAATTATTAATTATGTATACAATATTCTGTCTGTATGTCTGCAGGCCAGAAGAGGGCACCAGACCTCATTACAGATGGTTGTAAGCCACCATGTGGTTGCTGGGAATTGACCCCAGGACCTTTGGAAGAGCAGTCAATGCTCTTAACCACTGAGCCATCTCTCCAGCCCAATAAATATAATTTTAAAATTACTATAAAAACCTTTTTAAATGCCTTCCATTCTTTCCTGCTACCTGGCACTCTTTCACTCCGTCTCTTTTTTCCTTCCTTTGATAAAAACCTCACTCCTGTACCTGCTCCAACCTCCCAAGAGCTGGGATTAAGGATGTGTACCTCCTACCAGGTTCTCTCCCCGCTCTCTTCCTCTCTGCTTTCTCTTGCCTCTGCCCCATTTAAACATTTATATCTTGATTCCATCTAGAACTTCTGCTGTACAAGAAGGCACCGAGTGTTGGCTTTCGTAAGTCATGAAGTAGAACATGACGTGGCGCATCAGTGGGCTTGTTCCACCCATCCCAGGGGCCCAAAAGTCTGCACAGCTGCCTGGAGCTGAGCTAGCTCCCATGGCAGAGAACTGAGGCCATCTGGTTTGGAAAGAAAGGCAAGCTGTGTTTCAGAGGTCCATAAGCAAAGCTGTCAACGTCACCAAGGAAACAACAACCCATCCCTACTGCGTGGCTCACCAATGACTGTCACCAAGACACCCCTGCGGGGCAGTTCCTAGGCAGCACTCAAGTCTGTTGCCACTTGAGGCCCATGTGGCCAGTGCAGGGAGAGGAGTTACAACCCTGATTTAGCAATACAGGGAAGCAAGAGAGACACACGTAAGGAAGGCCTCCTGGCTGGCAGATGTGAAAGCCCATACCTTCAGCCTCTACATCCCTGCTCCTTAGGTCCTTCTGAGGTCTAGTGCTGTCCTCATGACCACTGTAGCTGACCCTATAGTGGGAAAGAGGATGTGTTCTATGCAGTCCCCAAAGCTGTGCCCCCTCTGTGGGAAGAAAGCCTGGAAATTGTCCCCCCTACCAGCTGACTGCATTTCTCAAACCAGTGTTGCTTCTATGAGCACCTCCTCCTGGAGCCGGGATGAGTCAGGCCAGGAACAGGAGCTCAGGCATGAAAAAGTAAAACTGACAGCAAGCCCTTTGCCTGGGGCTCGTGACCTCCCACAGGCCTCCTGGGACTGTGCCTGAATGGCTACAGTGTCAAAATCGCAGCCATAAGCTTTGTGGGTTTTAACCTGCTGCAGTCACGTAAGCAGCCCCCGTGGTGAAAGCCTCCAGGCAGGGAGTGGGCATCAGGACCCAGCAGATGGTGGCCAGCCTCCCAGCAGAGGGTGGTTCCGAAGTGTACAATATTTTTTTGCATATCCCAAACTACCCATAGATGTCTCGGCTTTCCTCCCCATCTGTACCAAAAGGACTCAGACAGAACGGCAGAAGTCAGGCTAGTCCCAGATACAGTGTTCCAGTCCTCCAAGCCCATCTGGATGCAGATCTTAGGACTCCCAGGGTCCAGGCCTGCCCTCCTTCAGAGTCTCAGGGGAACCAGGGTCACCTACCTGCTCCAGGGGGATGACAAGAAAGGAGCCACCTCCTGCACTCTCGGTGACTATGGCCAGGAAACGGGCATTGACTGCGCAGAAGTGGTTGTCGTGGACGTTCTTGGTGATGGGGATCCCATCAAAGCAGTGCTCCCGGTTGGCCACCTTCCCGTACACGTTCCGGAACTTGGAACTGCGATACTGCGGTCGCCAGGACATCTGCAAGGGACCGACAGAGGCAAGTTTAGGCTGACTATTCATGAAGCAGCTGGCCAGGGCACTGGAGAGTCAGAGATGCGGCGAGCAAATGGTCCCTCAGGCTCACCTTCATGGGGGATGAGAGGTGACAGAGCTGCCAAGAGCGTGGGGCCTATGGTGTGCTGGCTGCTTACTGAGAGGGTCTCTCTGACACAGCAGGAGGATGTTCACAACTTTCCTGTTTACTGTCCACGTGCCCAACACTATTCTGGAAAGAGTACTGGGTCCTCTCACTACCAGTGACAATGACATGGGACACAGTGAGCCAGCCACGCACACGTGATGGTGTCCTGACTGCCCAAACTCATTTCACTCAGCACTGGATGTTAGGTAGACTGAATGTCCACAAAGACAGAAGACAATGCCAGCAGCAGGGGTGGGGGCGCCACATTATGCTCAAGGAAGGAAGTCACTACATTTCCTCATGGCCACCATCACCACCAGCATTGTTACCATCCACAGAGAGGTGAAATGACTGGCACAAGACCACACGACTGAGTGTGTATATGGGAAGGCACTGAGCATTGAGCCTTTTGAGTCCGGAATGAAGCCCTCAATGTGTGACCCAAAGATCACCTATATCAGAATCACTGAAGATGGGGGCGGTCTCTGAATTCCTGTGTCATTTCTTGAAGATACAGTTCCCGGGTCCCAGGCTGGGTCTAGCAATCCAGTGCAGTATTTTATGAGTCGGGTCCAACACTCAGTATGCTGACCCAGTTTCCCTGCCTACCCCTAAACGACACAGAAGCTCCCTGAAGCTTGAGAGTCTTGTTCTAGTAGGATCTCCTCAGTCCACCCTGCCCACTGTCCACGGTCTAGCCTCTGATTAGTCAGCAGACTTTACTGTTGATACATGCGGAGGGTGAGTGGAGGAGCCATGGCATCTATGAGATGGTGCCTCTTGCAGGGAAGCCCTACCAATGTAGGCATGAGCCCAGCCAAGGCACACACGGTAGGCACTCGGCAATGGTCCTGTGTAGTGACCACAGACCTGGCTCACAAACTCTGTACTTTATCTTAGCCAAAATGTCAAGAAAGAATCTTCATACTTTTTTTTTTTTTGAACAGGGTCTCATATAGCCCTGGCTACCCAGTTAGGAGACAAAAGGATCTTAACGTGTACCTCTCCTCGCTGTCCTGGAACTAGCTCTTGTAGACCAGGCTGTCCTCGAACTCACAGAGATCCGCCTGCCTCTGCCTCCCGAGTGCTGGAATTAAGTGCCTGGGCCACCACACTTGACTAGGAGATGAAGTTTTTAAATTTAACTGTTGTATGTTTGTTTTAATTTACATTAGAAAAAAATAACACATATTCCAGACTCTGGATGTCACTGATACTTTGTGAATGAGTGCTAATGAGACTAAAAATAAGAAGAAAAGAAAAGAAAGATCAGTTAAAAAATAAACATGGTGTGAAAAATATACTATGGGTCTGTCACCTGCTTAGCCACCTGAGTGGGAATGTCCTGCCAGATAGGACATTCCAGGTTCCACAGTTCCATAGGGAGGTGCTGTGTTTACCCATTCTAGCTTCGTCCAGTGCCATTCTGGTTGGGCACGCTCTTTTTTTTCCTGCCCAGCCACAGTTCAACCTCAGGGTAGCCTCATAGCTGGCCTCAGACCCCTTCTTGCTGCTGATACAGCCCTCAGCCCAGGGGGCCAGATTCCTCTTGGCCACAGCAGGAAGAGGGACCAAGGCCTTCTGATCAGAGCTGAGTTCCAGCAGTTCTTCCTGGCCTGCCCAGCAGGGTTCCACACTCAGGAAGCCCTGTCAGGTCCCTGGGATGATGGAGACCCAGCCCCTCCCACATCCTCAAGGGCACCCAACCCAGTACAAGTGAGAGAACCCAGAAAACCTCCATCTCCAGTGCCTCCTGTGGCTGGGTCCCGGGACCTGCTCATTTCCTGTGAGGAGCACATTGTGAGACCTCCTACGGCTTCAAGGGAAGGGCAACAAGCCTAGGCTGGAAGCTACGCAGACCTAGGTTCCAGTCCCATCCTTCTGCAGATCAGCTGTGTGACTTGGACAAGACTCTGAATTTCTGTGCCCCCTCCACCTGCTCTTAGAGAAGGGAGGCTAATAGCCCCTCACCTCCAAGGACATAGGCAATCAGCGCTGAGCTGCCCAGCTCATACCCAACACAAAGCATATGCACCTCAGGCTCTCCCGAGTCTCCCACATCTAAATTTAACCCCCAGCTACTCCAGGGGAGCCCTCAGCGGCATCATCTCAGCTGACATCACCACCGACACCTCCCCACTTCTCATTCCCCCTTCCCCGTTCTCTCCCACTCTCTGTCCTTTCTCTCTCTACTGCCCCAGCTCTCAGCTCTCAGGTGCAGTGATAGATAAGAAGTCTATGTGATTGGCTCTTGATAGGCATGCTAACATGCTGCCTCTTTCTCCTCTTTCTAGAACATGTAGCCCAGGCTGGCCTCAATTTGATATATAGCTCAAGATAACTTTGAATGTCTGGTCCTCCTGCCTATATCTCAA
The DNA here is from genome assembly GCF_018167655.1 of Microtus oregoni. Taxonomy (NCBI): domain Eukaryota; kingdom Metazoa; phylum Chordata; class Mammalia; order Rodentia; family Cricetidae; genus Microtus; species Microtus oregoni. The sequence continues at coordinate 24,729,125 of NW_024543091.1, read as the reverse complement.
ATGTGCTGGGATTACAAGTGTAGGATACCTTCCCCAGTTTCTGCAGTGCTGGGGATCAAATCTCGAGCTTCATGCATGCTAGGCAAGCACTCTACCACCTGAGCTACAAACCAAGACTCTACCGTTGTATTTCTTCATTTTCTGATATGGCCTCTCTATGTAGCTTTGGCTGGTCTTGAATTCTCCATGTTTGGCCAAACAGAGTCACTTTATAAACAAGGCTAGTTCACAGCTGAGGCTAAAAGCTGAGCTAGGCAGATCTAAAATGTGGTCCTTGCTCTCTGTAGGGTTTGGGACTCTGTGTTCAGACATCCTCCAGGGTAGGGGTCCTTCCTCTTGAAGGGTGATAATCTCTGGGAGTCTCTGAGCCAGGGCACAGCAAGGCTATGTGGTTATGGTCATGCAGACCTAGGCAGGAAAACTTTCCAAATGATGGAGATGCCATATGTGCACGCAGGAGAGGGACATCTGTGCTGCCCAGGGGACAGAGGAACAATGCTATCTCTCTGGCCCTATGGTCTCACACTAGTCTATCCTTTGGTCCCTAGGGCCAGTGGGGCTTCAAGCTGCTGCCCCAACAATGAAGGGCTTGGCTCCCTGTCACTTGGTAGTGGAAAGAAAAGGAGGGGAGCTGATAAGGTGTCCCTGAGGAACTTGGTGACAGGGCTTCACTGCCCCTTCCCCTCCCCAGGAGATGACCTCTTTGGATCACCACTAAGAGGGGATGGGGAGGCTTGCTGGTGGGAGCTGTGACATCTCTGTAAAAGGAGAGAGGAAGCATACCTCAGCACTCTAGATAATACGAACGCTTTAGTACTGTCAATCATAAGGAGGAAAGTAGGCACTGCATCACCCTGCCACAGAGAAGCAGGCGCCAAGCCACGTGCCCAGAGCATGTTCCTGCATGCATATGCGTGTGTGTGTGTGTGCATGCGCACATGCTCATGTGAGTCACATCTCCTCCTGAGCCTTAGAAACCCTTCAAGGGGCCTCCCCAGCTGAAGGCTTTGAAACCGGAGCAGCAACTTTCTGATTGAACTTCATGTTGCTGAGAAAAGAAAAGGGCTTTGTGTGAACACCCCTCTGGTAGCCCTCGGTGTTCCCTGCTTGGCTCTCACTGCCTAGCAGGGATACTCTGAGCTAGCAAGGAGGGGGGGGGGCATCTTTATGATCCTTGGCCAACAATTCCTGGGTAAGAGCCGCTGCTCTCCCAACTCACAAGGGGCACAGCCTTATCCTAGGTGACTATGGTGTGATCCACACAGCCTTGCAGCTCAGAGTGCCACTCGGAGAGAGTGACTTACTCTGGGAATAGCAGGGTAGTCAGCAGCTCCCCTTGAAGGGCACACTGAGCCAGGGCTGGCAGCAGAGGCAGGAGATGCAGCTGAGGGAAGAGGGTGGAGGAGAGAGGGGAAGGGACTATGGAGGGGAACTGAAAACTTTGTGTCTTCATCTTTGCTTGTTTGTGTGAGTGCATGTGTGAATGTGTTAGCCTCTGGTATCATTGCTCAGGAGCCATTCACCTTGCTTTAACACACACACACACATATATAATATAAATATATATATTTCCATCACATATATATAATATAAATATATATTTATATTCCCATTTTCATGGTGTGTGTGTGTGTGTGTGTGTACACCTGTAGAGGCCCAAGGTAAAATCATCCTTCATGGCTCTTTCACCTTATTTAATGAGACAGGATCTCTAAATCAAACTCAGAGCTCACCAATATGGCTTGCTTCCCTGGCCAACTTTCTCTAGGGATCTTCTGTTTCTGTCTTCCAAGTCTAGAATTACAGGAGCGCCCCCCCCCCCCATCCACCTGGTATCTACATAGGTACCTGGGATGCAAACTCTGACCCACACACATTCGCAGTGATGGCTGCACCGTTCCCTGAGCGAGAGGTCCTGGGCTGTGTAAGGAAGCTAACTAAGCAAGAGTGGAATGGGCCAGAGAGCGGCGTCCTCCTTCTGCTATACTCCTGTGTGAATCAAATTCCTTTGTCGGGGGTAATGTGTGTGGAATAGCAAGCAGGCCTGACTTCAGGCTCCTGCCCTGCCTGCCTTCCTTCCCGATGGCCTGTAACCCAGTAGCTGAGGGAAACCCTTCTCTCCTCTAAGCTGCTTCTGGTCACACTGCTGGTCACGCAACAGAATGGAACTGGAGCACTGCCCTTCTGAGAACTAGTGTCCCCTCACCCTGAGAAGCAATGTTCAAGCACGCCCAGCTCTGACGCCCCAATTGGGGGTGTGCAGCAATGCAGCAGCCCAGAGGCAACAAGGTTTTAGTGCAAGAAGGCCTGGCTACATCATTGAATAAATGGGACCTCCTGAGACTGAGAAGCTTCTGTAAAGCGAAAGACACTGTCACTAAGACAAAAAGGCAACCCACTGGATCTTCACCAACCCCGCAACTGACGAAGGTCTGATCTCCAAAATATATAAAGAACTCAAGAAACCAGACTGTAAAAGGCTAATCAACCCAATTATAAAATGGGGCACTGAGCTGAACAGAGAATTCTCAACAGAAGAAGTTCAAATTGTCAAAAGACACTTAAGATCATGCTCAACTTCCTTAGCGATCAGGGAAATGCAAATCAAGACAACTTTAAGATACCATCTTACACCTGTCAGAATGGCTAAAATAAAAAACACCAATGATAGCCTTTTTTGGAGAGGTTGTGGAGAAAGGGGTACACTCATCCATTGCTGGTGGGAATGCAAACTTGTGCAGCCACTTTGGAAAGCAGTGTGGCGGTTTCTCAGGAAATTCGGGATCAACCTACCCCAGGACCCAGCAATACCACTCTTGGGAATATACCCAAGAGAGGCCTTATCATACAACAAAAGTATATGCTCTACTATGTTCATAGCAGCATTGTTTGTAATAGCCAGAACCTGGAAGCAACCTAGATGCCCTTCAGTGGAAGAATGGATGAAGAAAGTATGGAATATATACATATTAGAGTACTACTCAGCAGTAAAAAACAATGACTTCTTGAATTTTGCATACAAATGGACGGAAATAGAAAACACTATCCTGAGTGAGGTAAGCCAGACCCACAAAGAGGAACATGGGATGTTCTCACTCATATTTGGTTTCTAGCCATAAATAAAGGACATTGAGCCTATAATTCGTGATCCTAGAGAAGCTAAATAAGAAGGTGAACCCAAAGAAAAACATATAGGCATCCTCCTGAATATTAACCTTCATCAGGCGATGAAAGGAGACTGAGACAGAGACCCACATTGGAGCACCGGACTGAAATCTCAAGGTCCAAATCAGGAACAGATGGAGAGAGAGCACGAGCAAGGAACTCAGGACCGCGAGGGGTGCACCCACACACTGAGACAATGGGGATGTTCCATCGGGAACTCACCAAGGCCAGCTGGCCCAGGTCTGAAAAAGCATGGGATAAAACCGGACTCGCTGAAAACAGCGGACAATGAGGACTACTGAGAACTCAAGAACAATGGCAATGGGTTTTTGATCCTACTGCACGTACTGGCTTTGTGGGAGCCTAGGCAGTTTGGATGCTCACCTTACTAGACCTGGATGGAGGTGGGTGGTCCTTGGACTTCCCACAGGGCAGGAAACCCTGATTGCTCTTTGGGCTGACAAGGGAGAGGGACTTGATTGGGGGAGGGGGAGGGAAATGGGAGACAGTGGCGGGGAGGAGGCAGAAATCTTTAATAAATAATTAAAAATAAATAAATAAAATTTCTAGTTTAGCGGAATATAAATTTTGAACGCCTGCCTGAATGTCTTGGTATCTGTTGTAATAGTGCACTTTCTATTTCTAATATTATTAATTTGTATCTTCTCTTTTGTCTTTGGGTTAATTTTACTAAGTTTTTGCTCCAATTTTTTACTAAGTTTTTGCCTTGGGGTATATCATCAGATTGTTTATTTGAGAACTATTTATCTTTTTAATGATTCATTTTACTAATTTTATTATTTGTGTGTATGAAGAGTGCCCATAGAGGTCAGAAGAGGGCACTCTATCTCCTGGAATGGGAATTATATATAGTTGTAACCTGCTAGAAACCAAAGTTTGGTCCTCTGAAGAACAACAAGCACTCTTAACTATGAACCAGGCATTTGATTGTACTTAAAACCAGAGATGTCTCTCTTAGGACTGCCTTCATTAGCATACTGCATTTTTATTTTCATTTAGTGCTTGGATTTTTAATACCATCTATATTTCTTCAATGATTTATCCATCATTTAACAAGGTGCTATTTAGTCCCATGAATCTGTGTATTTCTACAGTTTTTCTTGCTATTGATTTCTAGCCTTACTCCACTATGGTCTGATAACAGATATCCTAGCTCTTCTATATTTGTTGAAATTAGAATTGTGTCTAATATGTAATATACTCTAGAGAAACTTCTGTGTATTCCTGAGAAGAATGTGAATTCTTTAGAGTTTTGGTACTCTTCTGTAGATGCCTGTAAGGTATGTTTGATCTGTGATGTGATGTTATTTAATATTTCTGTTTGTTTGGCTGGGTTTTTTGTCTGTTGTTTGGGACGGAGGCTGACTGATCTAACGGTGATGGAGAGTATTAATTAGGTCACTATTACTATATATGAATTAATTCATGTCTTAATATTTAGGAGAAGGTATTTTATGAAACTGGATGAGGCTGTGCTTGGTGTGTTTATGTTTAGAATTATATTGACAGATTGTTCCTTATCAATACGAAGGGACTTTCTTTATTTATGCTGACGAGTTCTGGGTTAAATTCAATTTTATGAGGTATTAGGATAGCACTGTCCATGTGCTCTTTGGTCTCATTTCCTTGGAAGACCTGTTTTTGTCCCATCCCTTTACCGTAAGATGTGTGTGACTTGGAGACAGCAAAAATAAAGAGTTTGCTTTCTAATCCAAAAAAAAAAGGGGGGGGGCCTGGTTAGCTTGGCCTCCACATGAGGGCACAGGGAGACCACCCTAACCTAGAGCTGTCCTGATCACACCCAGAAGAGTGAAAAGTCACCACTAGATGCCTGCGATCTCATGGGTAAGAAGGAATACAGGCTGGGTGCATGTGCGATTGCTGGCACACTGGGCCACTGTCTCACAGCTTAATGTGCTGTGTGGGTTGGAGGTGGTGGGAGGGCACAGGAGACTCGGGACTTCCGGGCTGGGATCTGGAAGGGAACAGCTGACTGAGTAAAAGATGGCTTAGGTAAATCAGGATGGCTGGGTGCGGGGCACAGCCAGGGCAGCCTAGCATGCACCCCTGGCTCTATACCTCTGATGGGTGTGAAGGTCTGAGAGTCACAGGCCACCAGGAAGATGCCATGTGAGGGAACAAGTCACTAGCATTAGAGGGCGTGAAGAGCCAGCCTGGGCCTGGATAAGATGGTCATTGAGACTAGGGCTCAGCAAGGCCAGCAAAGGGTTTGTTGAGAAATGACTTTTACTAACAGAAGTGGAAGGAAAATGAAACAGGAGTTAGCCAACTGCAGCTGCCCAAGAACACCCAGGATAGAACGGAATGGTTACTTTAGTGGCCACCTGCCAGGACATGTTAAGGATGGGATAGCCAGGTGCCATCGTTCCCCTGCCCTTTTCAGGCTTCCAGGCAAAACTCAAATCACCCCAAAGAGCCCGGAGCCTTCACATGACAATGTGGACTCAGGCTGGCTCCACTCAAGGCACACGTATTTATCCTGGGCATCTGCAGGCAGAGCTCATCTGTATCTCTGCACAATGCAATTGGGAGGGATCGTATGGGGCATGAAGGCTGCACCCTGCTAAAGGGACAGTGTGAATGGTGTCCCTGGAGTCATGCAGAAGAGGCCCCAGGCACCGGAGGCCAGGGCAGGGCCAGCATGGTTACCCCAGAGGTTCAACTGAGCAGATAAGACCACCGGGAAGTTCTGAGCAAGTGCTGGCTCTGCAGCAGAGGACCCGGCTCTCAGGGGCAGGAGGGTGGCTGCCAGCTACTCTCATTACTCCTAACTGAAGATGGGCATAGTGTGTTCCCAGCAGACTGTAGAGGTCCTGAGGGATGGTTCCGAGCCGGTCCAGCGGCCTGCCCACATTAGGCTAGCAGAGGCAGCTCATTCCTAGAAACTCCTGGGAGACCTCTCCCTCCCAGGGATGTTGGAACTTCTTAAGGTTAGAGCTTTGTAAACTGGTTCCACTGGGGCTTTGCCACTCACCACCTGCAGGGCATCTGGACCGCCACCTGTCTGGCACTCCGTATGTGCCATGAGGTTTGGCAATGTTCTGAGGTTGGTAGAACTTAACTTCTGTATAAACCGTCAGTTGTAACCTGTTAGCATTGAGGGTACACAGGGATGCTAAAGCCAGACAGAGCTGGTTCAAACCCCAGCACTGTCTGTAAGCCTTGTACTTGTTCATTTGCTTGTGGGGTTGTGTTCTCATCTGTGAAAATGCTTGCCGGACAAGTATGAGGCTCTTTGTTCAACCTCTAGAACCACTGTAAAAAACAAACATAAACAAACAAACAAACAAAAATGTACGACCCAACTGTGGGTATGGTGGTATGTGCTTCTAATTCTAGTGCTAGTGAATGGAGACAAGTGGATTTATGGGGTTTGGAGGCCAGCCTGATTGGTGATCCCCAAGTTCTAGTGAGAGAGCTTGTCTCAAATGACAAGGCAGACAGCTCCTGATGCATGCACTCACCTGCATTCACACACTTGCGCATACACACGTACATACATACATGCATACACATCTGCACATACTTGCACACACATGTACACATATACTTATAATCATGCACACACTTGCACACACAGAGCTCATATCTTCATATATATGCATGTACACATGAACACGCACACACATGCACACAGAGGAAATCTGCTGGGGAGGGGGTGGGAAAGATCTTATTTTTTAATTAACAATAGAAAAGAGACAAACAAGGAAAGTTTTCTCAGCACATTATCTAAGGCATGGCTTCCTGTCTTTGTTTGCATCTGACAATGTAAAGTCTGGAGACGGAGCAGCCATCTTGAGGCCAGGAGGTAATAAGCATAAACCTAAAAAGCAAGCACAAGGATAAGGGAGACCAAAAGGATTAAAAAAAAAAAAAGCCTTACCCAAGCCAACAGGTGCTTCCCCTGCTAGGGGCACAGGAAACCAAGGGCTTCCCCACGTTCCTCCCACCCCTCTGAAGAGGCCCTCTGAACTAATTCAACAGCCTGTGCCTGGCACACACGTTACATAGCATAGGGGTCAGAACCAGGATGGTGGGGAAAACAATAGATGACCTTCCCCTTCCTCCTCCTTGCCCACAGAGCCTCGCCCTCTCTTTTTCTTCCTCCTGACACTAACTATGGAAGCCTGGAGGAAGAAAGGCGAGACGGAACACAGTAAAAGCTGACACCCAAGAGCAAAGCTGGTGACTGGCACACCTGCCCACGGGCACCTCTAACCCTGATGGAGTTGCTGCCTCTGCACTGTCTCCTCCAGGCTTTTTGATGTCTTCTCTTTTCCCTCCGGGTCTGTCTGACTTTCCATCACTGCCATGAGAGACTGCCATTTACAAAGTTAAAAAAAAAAAAGAAAAAATCATAAAATAGCTCATGATGTTTTATGTAAGCTTAGGATTTGTATTGGGTTGCATTCATGGCCGCTTTGGGTTTCATGAGATCTGTGACCTGCAGGTTAGACACACAGACCAGACGCGGTGCCAGCACCTATGAGCATGCACGGCATCTTTCCTCTGTGAGATGGGGTCATGGTTATCAAGTCAGAATTCTCAGTTTGCTTCTTCCAGACCCTCCTGACCTGACCCTTCCTGGGATCCTCGACCCTTCTGTAAGCACTAGGAATCCCCAGGGATCATTCACCACACTTTGTGGTGGTTTGAATGAGAACGGCCCCCATAGGCTGATATATTTGAATGCTTCGTCCCCAGTTGGTGGAACAGTTTGGGAAGGATTAGGAGGTATGGCCTTGTTGGAGGAGGCATGTTGGAGGATGGGGCAGGCTTTGAGATTTCAGAAGCCCATGTCATTCCCATCACCAGCGCTCTCTCTCTCTCTCTCTCTCTCTCTCTCTCTCTCTCTCTCTCTCTCTTCTGCTTGTGGATCAAGATGAGAATGTTCAGCACTGCTCCAGCGCCATGCCTGCCTTCCTGCTGTCATGATCCCCCCTGATGGTTATGGACTCTAACCCTCTGGAACTGAGAGCCCAGATAAAAGCAAAGGCAGTTAAGACACATGCCTTCGCGCCATCTCTGCCCACCCCGCTTCTGAAGAGGTAACTACTGCCTCTCTTCCTCCTTCCCTTCCCCTCTTCTTCTTCTCTCTCCTTTTTCTGTTCCCCCTTCTCTCTCTCCTCTTCTCCCCTCCCCTCCATAACCCCTTACTCTTATACCATTTCCTATACTCACTAAATAAACTCTATACTCCCCTCCAAAAAAAAAAAAAAGACACATGCCTTCTCCTCTCTATCCTGGCCCCAGGCTATTCTCTCTGGTCATCTCAAACCCAAGGTGTGGTCACTTGAGAGCCACACTGTTGACACTCTACAGACTGGCTTCTGCCGCTAAAATCCATACTGACCGAGTGCATGCATTGGGACCCCAGCTCCCAGGGAACAAGGAAGTGTGTGTGTCTACCTGTGACAGTGGTGGTGACAGTTTACAGCGCACAGTCTGGAGTCTGGGTTGGAGTTCCTGCCAGGTGCTTTGCTGCTGGGTAGAGCCCACAGTTGTACAGGGCAGACCAATGAGGAGCTTCCCAACCTTAGTGCCATTCTCAGGCCTTAAGAGTGCCCATTGTGGAGCTCTGTGACCAGCTCAGGGCTGCCCTACCCAGCTCCTGCATGCACTCTGGAGCTCCCTGGCATCTTCTCAGTGGCCTCGTCACCCAGGGGCTTCTCCACTAACCCTGACCAATCCTCACCATTCTTCTGTGCCCTGTGATGCTCCTCCCCCTCCCTCTTCTGCAGTCCTGTCTCCACACCCCCACAGGAAACAGAGTCTTCCTGGGAGCAATAACCTCCAGACAAGACGGGAATGGCAGAGAGATCCCAAGAGTGGAGAAGTGCCACCTGAGGCAGTGGACACTGGCCAGGGAAACACCCCTGTCTGCCACTAGCCAGCTATTGGCATGGAGGCACTTGCTCCACTGATGGGCTGGGTGCTTTTCAGGGAGGGCCCTTGGGGGTGTGGGTGTTACTACAAACGTCCATACACACCAAAACACCTACAGAGAACGAAGCCTGCCTTTCTATCTCTTCTCCCTCTAGCATTGACCCTATAGGCTATTGGTGCTGCTAAGAGGGACTTCACCCTCCGCAGAAGTTTCATGGGGGGCTGGTGACATGGCTCAGTAGGGGTCGGTGTTGTTGACAAGCCTGTAAAGCCAAGCGCAACCCCTGGTTTGGGGTTTTTATATCATTTTGCTTTTTTATTACTTTAAATAATTCATTTTATGTGTATGAGTGCTCTATCTGCTGCATGCCTGCAGGCCAGAAGAGGGCATCAGATCCCATTATAGATGATTATGTGGTTGCTGGGAATTGAACTCAGGACCTCTGGAAGAAGAGTCAGTGTTCTTAACTGCTGGGCCATCTCTCCAGCTCTTGTTTTTATTTTTTATTTGTTTTTTAAATTGTTGAAGATTGAGCCTTTTCTCTTTTTTCTTTTCTTCTTTCTTCCTTCTTTTTTTTTTTAAACATGCATTGGTGTTTTGCCTCTATGTACGTCTGTTTGAGGGTGTCGGAGTCCCTGGAGCTGGAGCTACAATAGTTATGAGCTGCCACATGGTTGCTGGGAATTAAACCCAGGTCCTCTGCAAGAGCAGCCAGTGCTTTTAACCACTGGACAATCTCCCCAGACCTGCCTTTTGGCTTTTGAAGAAGCCAATGTGGAAGAATCTATGTGCGAGTCAAACATCATATTTCTGGCTACAAGGTGTTGTTTGGGTGAAAGCTGACCTGGGAAAGATAATCTGGGGCTTACTCATGCAGAAACATGGCTGGGAAATACAAGGCCCAAGTCACCAATCCCCACCAGCTCCTGGGTGAGTCCCAACCACACTTGGCTGAACCAGGTGAGCAGAACCAAGAGCTCCAAGCTGAACAATTCCATTTCTGGGTTATCCTGGTGAAGCCCGGATATAAATAAAGCACAGGTGAGCTGTGGCAGGTCTAGGAAGGAGGAGGACTGACCACAGGACAGGTGGGCACCTATCATAAGAATGATAGTTCAATAGGGGATGCTTCTTATCCTAAGACGGTTTCATAGTTTCATGCATTTGTGACAAGCATAGCATGAGATCCCGAGGGGATGGGGACCCCGAAATGGGATGGTTTTAATTTCATGCAAATTAGATCCCAATAAAGCTGACTTTAAGAAACTTCCTGAGTTATGAATGTGGACAGTGGGAGAGAACTGGCCTTGTATGTGCAAAACCATGGGTTTAAAACCTAGGACTACAGGGGCTCAAACATGTCCACTTCCCACTTCATCCTGACTTTTCTTGTTGCTACAACAAAATACCTGACAAAAATCAACCTAAGGCACATGAGGGATATTTGGGTTCTGCCTTAGGGTTTCTATAGCTGCAACAAAACACCATGACCAAAAAGCAAGGGCTTATTTGGCTTATGCTTCCACATTGTTGTTCATCACTTAAGGAAGTCAGAACAGGAATGAACACAAGCAGGCAGGAGCCTGGAGGCAGGAGCTGATGCAGAGTCCATGGAGGGGTCTGCTTATGGGCTTACTCAGCCTGCTTCCTTATATAGTCCAGGACCACCAGCCTAGGGATGGCACCGCCCACCATGGGCTGAACCCTCCCCATTGGTCACTGTCTTAGTTAAGGTTTCTATTGCTGAGAAGAGACACCATCACTATGGCAACTCATAAAGGAAAACATTTAATGGGGTGGCTCCCTTACAGTTCAATCCATTATCATCATGGTGGGACATGGCGGCATACAGGCAGACATGGAGCTGAAGAAGCAGCTGAGCGTTGGCTCACAGGCAACAGGAAGTGGTCTGTCTTACTGGGTGTAGCTTGAGCATATATAAGACTTCTAAGCCCGCCTCCACAGTGACACACTTCCTTCAACGAGGCCACACTTCCTAATAGTGCCATTCCCTTTGGGGGCCCTTTTCTTTCAAACCATCACAATCACTAATTGAGAAAACGCCTTACAGCTGGATCTCACAGGGGCATCGCCTTACCTGAGGCTCCTTCCTCTCTGACGCCTCTAGCTTGTGTCAAGCTGACACACAAAACCAGCCATCATAGGTTCACGGGAAGTCACAGCAGCAGAAACATGAGGCAGCTGGTGAACCCACACTGCCAGGAAGCAGAGAGAGGTGTAGGCTGGAGTTTAGCTTGCTTTCTCCTTTTTATTTAATCCAAGGTCTACAGCATCAGCGTGGCACACACAAATGGAGTGGGCCTCCTCAACTCAGTGAACCCAGTCTAGAAACTCCCTCATAGATGTGCCCAGAGATGAGTCTCTTGGGTGTTTCCAGACGCTGTCAAGTTGACAGTATTAACTATCACACAGGGCTTTCTGGGACCTGGGATTTAGCATGCAGTGTGCCCCGCCCCCAAGCCCACAGTCAGCTTTCTTGCCACTGTCATTCCCAGGCGACCAGGCCCAGGACACCACGATGAAGCTCCCAGTAGGGTTTCTGGACAGACAGAAGGCTTCCCTGGGCTTCTCCCAAAAATCCAAAAATCCACACCACTGGCCCGAGCTGCCTCCCAGTCCTCCTGATTGGCCTTAGCTCACATGGTGGGTGGGAGGGCTGACCTCACCCACTGCTCTCCCCTGGGATGGGTGGGGCGGGGTAAGGAGGTGGACAGAGCACAGCTGTGGGCGGGGTGGACTGGAGGTCACGCATGTCAAGTTTTCTCACATGTGCCCACTGTTAGGATTCCAGCATGACCTCTGCTGGGGAGGAAAGGGTGAGAAAGGACACAGGACCTGCACTGGTAGCAGGCTTGGCTTCTGCTTGGCTGCCTTAGCGAGTCTAGGTGTCCTGAGTATAGGGAGGGATATGTGAGAGATGGGGGCTGCTTCCTTGCAGTGCTGGCCCAAGCAGGCGCCACTCTGAGCCTCCTTCTTCATCTGAAAATCATGAAAAGTGGACATGGTGCCTATTCCTACAATCCCAGATCTGGGGAAGCTAAGGCAGGAGAATAGTGCGTGTGTGGTCAGCCTAGGCTACACAGTAAGACTGCACAAACTGAGCCAATACATTGAAGTGGTGGTGCTGAGGAGATGGCGATGGTGCCATTGACATTGTACTTGTACACACATATCTGAGTTCAGACCCCCAGCACCCATGTGAAAACCAGGTATGGCAGCATAGAAATGAAACTCCTCAAGGATAGAGCTCATGCCTGCTCTTTCCTCGGCAGCATCCTGGACTTTGGGCAGCTTGCCTATGGAGGCACTCCCAACATGCCCACGAGTGAATGGACATGGGGTGCCTCTCCTGAAGCTTCCTGGGTGAGCTACTTTAGTCTCTAATGGAGTTGGTGATGGCCAATGGCAGGATGGGCTGAGCTGGGAAGAGGTGAGCTCCTCATCACCGAAGGTATTCAAGGAATGGGAGGGCTAGGGAGAGGCTCCGTGAGGAAAGTGGGTGGCGTGCGAGCATGAGTGAATGGATTCCTAGCACCCACAGAAAAATCTGGGGGTAGTGGTACATGCTTGTAATCCCGGTGCTGCGGAGTGGAGACAGGGGGATGTGTAGAGCTCACTGGTCAGTCGGCTGAGCCTTATCAGTGCACTTCATGTTCCTCAAGAAAACCCTGCTTTAAAAAATAGGTAGAGAGTGACTGGGGAAGATTCCCAACATTGACCTCTGGACTTTACACACATGCACACACCTGCATGAAGATGTATAACGCATACACACTAACACAAACACACACACAACAAGATGCATAACACACACCTAAAAATATGTAACACATATACCAAAATGTATAATACATACACACATACACCAAGATGTATAACACACACATGAAGATGTATAACACATACACTAACATACACATCAAGATGTATGACACACACATACAAAAATGTATAGCACACACACTAACATACACACCCACATGAAGATGTAAAACACACACACGAAAAAGAAAAGAAGACAGAAGTAGAGAGCCCCTTGGTGAAGGTATTAGAGCTGGGACTCAACAGCAAGTTCTGGTTGAACTGGGGGATACCATGAGACCTTTCTGACTCAGAATGAATGACAGACTGAACTGACTTTACCTCCCAGCCACTGGCAGCTCCCAGGCACATCTGGCCCAGCAGTCCACACTCAAGTGAACGTCACCTTTATGCATGCTGTGTCACAAACCCTCCCCAGATGACACTGAGTACACATCCACACACACCCCACATTGCCCCTACAGCCACCCAATGGCCACCATTGTCATCATTAATTTCCTGAGCACCCAAGGTCAGTCAGCCTTTGGGTTTTGTCCTCTCTCATCTTGTGTCATTCTTGCTCCCATTGACCACATCCCCATGTAAAGATTCAAAAGTAAGATAGCCAGGAGAGCCCTATACGCAGGCTGTAGAATGAGTTGGAGAGGGAAGCCCTTCTTCACTCCATGACTTGAAACAACTGGCAAGACTCACAGCCACATGATGTCCTTCTGGGGACTCAATTTAGTCATCCATCCGACTATGGTAGAATGGGGGTAGAATTTTCCAAATGTCACTATGTGGGTGGCACAACCATCAACTACCACCATTTTTTGTTTTGTTTTGTCTTTTTGAGACACAGTTTCTCTGTGCAACAGCCCTAGCTGTCCTAGAACTTGCCGTGTTGATGTGGGATACCCCTCTATATGCTGTGGATATGTTTTATTACCATTGGTTAATAAAGAAGCTGCTTTGGACTATGGCAGAGCAGAATATAGCTAGGTGGGAAAGTCAAACTGAATACAGGGAGAAAGAAGGTAGAGTTGAGGGAAATGATAGCAGCTGCTAGAGAATTAAAATGTGAGGTAACAAGCCACAAGCCTTGTGGTAAAATATAGAACAATAGAAATGGGTTAAGTTGTAAGAGCAAGTTAATAATAAGCCTGAGCTAATAGGCCAAACAGCTTGTGATTAATATTAGGCCTCAGAGTGTTTATTTGGAAACTGGATGGTGGGAAAGAAACCTCCAGTTACACTGTATAGTCTAGGCTGGTCTTGAACTAACAGAGATGATCCATGTACCTCTGCCTCCTGAGTACTGGGATTAAAAGCGGGAATCACAACCACCCAGCTTGTGCCGCCACCACTGACAACCTTCACAATTTCTACCAACGTTATAAATAACATTTTGTTTGGACATTGTGAGCGTGTGTGTGTGTGTGTGTGTGTGTGTGTGTGTGTGTCTGTGCACGCGCGCAGGCAAGAGGTCATTTTCAGCTATCTTCCTCAGTTGCTATTCTCATTGAACCTGGAGCTCACTGTTTGGCTGGACCAGTGAGTCCCAGAGATCCTCCTATTTCCACCTCTCCAGCTCTGGGATTACAAGAGCGTGCCACAACATCTTGGGTTCTGGGTCTTGAACCATGTTTGCATGGTAAGTGCCAGTCTGGCTACTGTCCCGGCCCCCAAGTCATGTTTGTTTCGGCTTTTTGTTTGTTTTTCTGCAATGCTGGGATGTGCTGGGAAAATATTCTACACTGCACCACAGCTCTTCGACCTTTCTTTTAATTGTCTCATTCTGAAACTTAAGCATCTGCCTGAGCCTCCTTCTCAGCAAGTTTAGACTTGGTATCACTGATATAGACTAAATACATACATGGCAATTAAACCAAAGCACGTTCATGGGCCTCTGAATCTATCTTCATGGTGCTGGTGGTCCCTGGTCATTCCTCAAGAAGCAAGGAGAAGGAGGACCCTTCAAGATAAAGACCACATCTGTCAATCACCTGGTACTTGGACGGATGCCCAGAAGTCCCCCCTCCTCCTAATTTCTCCTGAGAAGAAACAAACTCCTGTTACTTCCACGTGGTTTAGACAAAGCTTACTCTTCTTATGTGTAGGGGAGGTTGAGGCAGGATTTCTCTGTGTAGCCCTGGCTGTCCTGGAACGCGCTCTGTAGGCAGGCTGGCCTTGAACTCACAGAGATCCACCTACTGTGCCTCCCGAGTGCTGGGATTAGAGGTGTGCACCACTACCATTGCCAGGTTTAGATAAAGTCTACTCTTAAGACCCTGCACTAAAATGACATCTTACAGAGCATGAAAAGGGAGATGATGAAATTAAGGCTAAAGGACGATGAGGCTAGAGAACCAAGGCAAAGCAAAATGAGTCCACAGAGGGACTACAGCTCTCAAGGGCTCCCTGGAACCAACAGTACCATAGACCGGGGTTCCGAGCTTCCCAGCAGTCAAAGCAAAAAAAGGAAACATGAATTGTTTCCGTTTTATTCTCATCAGCATGTGACGAGGAGCAATGTCATCACTGATGTCCCTAAAGCAGCAGTGCTCAACCAGTAGGTTGTGATCCCTTTCTTTTTGGGTGTGTGTGTGTGTTCACGTATAAGATATCCTGTATATCAGATATTTACATTAGAATTTGTAACCGTGGCAGAATTACAGTTATAAAGTAGTGATGAAATAATTTTATGGTTAGGGGGTCACCACAACATGAGGGACTGTATTATTAAAGGGTCGTAGCATTAGGAAGGTTGAGAACCACTACAAAGTGAAGATGGTTGTTGGTCTCTGAAGCTGCTGACCTGGCAGCAAAATGATGGCTGCCCTGGTCTCCATCACCTATACATATATGACTCCCCCAAAGAAAGCCCATCTCTATTATACATATGTGATCATATGTGACGCCTCCAAAGAAAGCCCATCTCTATTATACATATGTGATCATATGTGACGCCCCCAAAGAAAGCCCATCTCTATTATACATATGTGATCATATGTGACGCCCCCAAAGAAAGCCCATCTCCTGCTGTACATTTGTGATTCTCCCGAAAAACAATTTTCGATCAGGTTATTTTTCTTTCTCAAAAAAAAAAAAAAATAGGATGTCCTCCTCTTACCTACAGAATGACACTGAAAAAAAAAATCGCAGCTTGTGTTCCAGCATTTCTTTGAATTAAGCCCAAAGTAAATGCCCGAATCCAAATTCGGCCCTCCTACCATGCCCCTGGGCAGGACACACAGCCACTCTGAGTCTCCACAGCCTTATTTCATTTCATAAAGACGCAAAGAGGCCTCGTGTCCATGCCCAGGATGGCAGCGCACTGAGCCTAATGACTAGAAGCTGGTGCCCGCGTCACGCGCATCTGGCGCTGCAAGCCTATGTTCCTGCGGGAGCTTCCGGCTGGCCGCAGCCTCCCTTTCTGTCTACTGAATTCCCAGCACACTTCTGGATCAGGTTCAAGTGCCACTTGAACTGGGGATAGCCTCTGATTTCTCAATCAAAACAACTCATTCCTTGCTCTCTTTTCCCACAGCACAGAATTAAACACAATACAACCCACCAACACAGGAAATACTGGCTGGTGTCTCACGCTGGAGGCCTGCCTCCTACTAGGAGCTTATCCAATTAGAAAGATGCTTTTTGATCAGTAATTTTTTAAAAAGTACATCTAAAGATTTTTAATTACAATTTTATTTATTTTATGTGCACGCACGTGTACACACACACACACACACACACAAGCTGGTGTTTGTGCATCTACCATGGTGTGCTTATGGAGGTAAGAGAAGAATTTGTGAAGATCGGTTCTCTTGGATTTGATGCCCAGGTCTCACGTGAGCTGTCAGGTTTAGAGGTCAGTACCTTTACTTGATGGGCCATCGTGACACCCCAGGGTGGTTTTCTTTTTCCTTCTTTAGTGAAGCGGAGCAGAAGCATAGTGTGCATGGTGTGCATGACATGGCTTTTGATTTAGTTTTTGTATATATAACACACAGTATGTTTACCCTTCACCCCTTCTGCTTTCCTTGCTTCTTTCTTTTTTTGTGTGATGCAACTACTGAGCCCACAGCCTAGATTGTGCTAGGCAATTGCTGTACCAACTGACCTCCACACCCAGTCCATGAATTTTCTTCCTGGGCTTTGTAGCTCCACAAGTCTGAATGTCACAGCACTCAGCCTGGGCTCCTGGAGGGTGAGGACTTACCCTGGGTCGCCTCTGTCGCCACTGTTTAATGCAGATCTTGACACATTAGCTGCTCAATTAGTGCTTCTTCAAGGGAGCCAGAAAGTTTGGAAATCAGAGGAGGACGCTCATAAGCGTAGTGCAGGTGCTTGCTTAGGGGTAAACCCCGCATTCTGCCATAACTTCCCAGGGACCCTCTAGACATAGCGGCATGGCAAGCCTTCAATGGAGCCTTGAGATTGAGGCTACTGGATATGAACAGGAGAAAGTGCCTTAGTCCCTGCTTACCTAAGACTCACCATGAAGCTTAGAGAGTGGGAGTGAGGGGGAGGGGGAGTGAGGAGAAGAGCCAATGTCCATCTGATGCAGCTCTCCTCGCTGAGCGTGCTGACAGTGAACCCACACACTCTCAAGTTCTCCTGACACACACTTGTGTTTACATGCCGGCCCATTTCTCATCTCCTGGGTGGGAATGCAGAGGCCCAGCATGGAATTGAGGCCTGGAACAGATTTTCTGAGTAAGCTGAGGTAGATCTAGGTCTCTCGAGGGACACAACAGATCGCAACAGATCATAAACAGAGACTGTCTGGAAAGCAGGTTAGACCCTCTGAGGAGGAGACTGGAGCCAGTGGCCAGCTCCAGGGTTTGCAGATATGCAGGGGAGGGCAGTGGCCAACATACCTATCCCTTGCTCTTCTATCTCTGGGTTCCAGGGTCCCTAGCTGCAACTCTCCAGTCCTGCCATGCAGTGGCAGGTGAAGACTGAGAGACTGGCAGGCCTAGGCTGCATCTGTGCCCTGACAATCCCTCAACCATTTTGAACCTCTCTGACCCGGGTGGCCCTTTTGGCAGCTAGATTATAACACCCCACTTCTTGCCTTTGACTGGGAGGATTGAATGAGGCAAGATGAACACCTAGGAAGTATTCATGATGTGTGCCTGATGGAGGAAGGTCATTGGCTAATAAAGTAACTGTCTTGGCCCATTTTATAGGTTAGAACATAGGTGGGTGGAGTAAACAGAACAGAATGCTGGGAGGAAGAGGAAGTGAGCTCAGACTCGATAGCTCTGCTCTCTGGAGCAGATGCAATGAAGCTCTGACCCAGGATGGACGTAGGCTAGAATATTCTCGGTAAGCGCACCTCAGTGCTACACACATTAATAGAAATGGGCCAGGCAGTGTTTAAATGAATACAGTTTGTGTGTTGTTATTTCGGGGTATAAGCTAGCCAGGCGGCCAGGAGCCGGGCTGTGGGAAGAGGCCCACAGCTCCTACTACATGTGCCCTTCCTTCTCTCCTCCACCTTCCCACAAATCCTTTCCTTCCACCTCAGGGATTTCTCCCAGATAAAAAATAGAACCCCTCAGTCCATATCTTCTTCTCAGACACCTGCAGCGTCCAAACTTCCCCCAATTTTTTTGTAAATTGGATGACTTTATTTCAGTAAGTTTTTTGTCCATCTAAGTCCCTTGTCACCTCAGATTCCAGTTGACTGAGGGCACGTGTGTATGGACACATATGAACATTCATGCTCTCTCTTCAGCCATGGCTTCCACACATCCTCCTGATAAACCCCCAGCTCCAAATCCCCTCACAGATCTGCACAGTTGGAAGCATTAGTTCTGTACCCAGTGTCCCAGTTCTTGCCTGTCTCCCCACAGACCTGTCTGACTCTGGCATATAATGACAGTGCTCCATACACAAGAGCCAGCTCCCGACTCTCAGTAAACCAGGTCTTCATGTGCATACGCTGTGGATGGCTCTGGCCAGAATCGGCTGAGCATGTTGTGTTCCATAAGCTGGCATGGCACACTCATGGCCTGTCACACAGTGGACCTTACCTAGAAGATTCTTAAAATGGCCCACAGCATCCAGGAGAATTTTTAAATCTGGGTCCGTTAGACAATTGAGGGAGTGTTATAAGACCAAGACAGGCAGGCCAGGCAATGAGGGACAAGGGCTGGATGACCTTGAGTGAGGCCTTTCTCTTCAGTGGGAGTCACAGTAAAATTCTGAAGTCTATAAATATGACTTTTAAAAAGCTAACTCTCTCTCTGAAAAGAAAACTAGGGCAAGAGGAGCTTTTTCAAGCAATGCCCATCCTGCCTGAGGGTTTTTTTTTGTGTGTGTGCTGACAGTTGAACCCAAGACCCCCCCCCCCCACTTGCAAGGTACCTCCTTTACACAGTGATACCCAGCCCCTGATATGCTTAGCTCTCCCTGCCCCGTTAAATATGGTAACTTGTAGGTAGAGAAGGGGCAAAGGCCCTGGTTTACACAGGAATCTAAGGTCGTTTGATGAGAGGTCCCCAGCTGTGACCTACTTAAGCCTCTCATTATGCTCTTCTTAGCACAGCTGTAGACCAGGCCTGGGAATTCATCTAACTAAACTGAGCAAGGATTTCTCTATCAGGGCAGGTTTTTTCCAAGGACAGGAGACTTCAAGTGGACAGGGCCACTTGAGGAGGGAGGAGCTGTGTTGACAAACTGCCTTGCATTCCATGCCAAATTGTCCCACATCCTATCACAAACTGCCCCGTATCCTGTCACAAACATCCTGCATCCTATCACAAACTGCCCTGCATCCAATCACAAACTGTCCTGCATCCCATCACAAACTGCCCTTCATCCCATCACAAACACCCTGCACCCCATCACAAACACCCTGCATCCCATCCCAAACTGTCCTGCATCCCATCCCAAACTGCCCTGCATCCCATCCCAAACTGCCTTTCATCCAATCACAAACTGCCCTTCATCCCATCACAAACTGCCCTTCATCCCATCACAAACTGCCCTTCATCCCATCACAAACTGCCCTGCATCCCATCCCAAACTGCCTTGCATCCCATCACAAACTGCCCTGCATCCCATCCCAAACTGCCTTGCATCCCATCACAAACTGCCCTGCATCCCATCCCAAACTGCTTTTCATCCAATCACAAACTGCCCTTCATCCCATCACAAACTGCCCTTCATTCCATCACAAACTGCCCTTCATCCCATCACAAACTGCCCTTCATCCCATCACAAACACCCTGCATCCCATCCCAAACTGTCCTGCATCCCATCCCAAACTGCCCTGCATCCCATCCCAAACTGCCTTTCATCCAATCACAAACACCCTGCTTCCAATCTCCCAGGGCCGGCTCTCCCACGACTACTCCCTCCACTCTCCTTGTTTGGAGAATCATTGCATCGCTCATCAGTAGTCGGCATCAGGCACTGGGGCTGCAGAGTCTCTCTCTTGGCTCAGCCCATTCTGGTTGTTCTAGACTGGGTGGCTTATACACAAGGGGAACTCTGAGGCCCAGGTGCCAACAGTTTCGGTATCTGGTGAAGGCCCACTCTCTGGCACATGGACGGAAACTTCTAGTTGTGTTCTCACATGGTGGAATGGGTAAAGGCCTGGCAGTCTTTATTTAATTAAAATTTGAGACTCTCATATATCTCCAGTTGCCCTTAAACTCTATATGTGGTCAAGGGTGGCCTTGAACTTCTGATCTTCCTGACTCTACTTCCTAACTGCTGGGATTACATGTGTGTACCTCCCTACATTACTTATTTAGTGCTGGGTATTGAACCCAGGGCCTCATGCATGCTAGACAAGCACTCAACCAAGCATTCATGAAAGGTTCTGCCCTTGTGATGTAAAAATCACCACCTAAAATCCCTACCTCCTAATATCACCACTTGGGGAATGAAAACCTCAACATAAGAAATTTAGGAGAGACAGGGATGGTAGGATAAACCTGTCACCACAGCTACTTAAGCAACTGGGGAGGAGGATTGCAAGTTCAAGTCTGGCCTGGGCTATCTGTGAGTTCAGGGCCAGCCTGGGCAACTTACAATGATCCCATTTCAGAAAAAGGACTGGGCAAGTAGCTCAAGTGGCAGAGCGTTTTCTCAGCATACACAAGGCTCCGAGTTTAGTTCCCGGTACCGCACGGCAACAGCAACAGTAATCGTCAAGGTCCGGGGAGGATGTAAACTCCCAGAGTGCATCGCATCTGCTTGTCCAAGCTGCGGGCACACAGCAGTGGAACAGTAACTCTTCCGCATTCCACACTCGCCATGGAGATGCCCTGTACCAGGCTCTGGATTAGGGTGTTTAGAGAAGCAAGACCTGACTATCCACTCAAGAAGTTCCTTGACCTTGGGGAATGATTAAGTTTGCTCTGATCAGGGGATCACCCCAAGTCTTCTCTCTTGGGTGTCCAAGACCCTCAGGACACCCTGTAGGCATCCCAGGGAATGACTGGCTGGCTAGGGTCAGAGTCAGTCGCAGAGGCCCTGTCAACGGCCAAGAAAGTCTGGGTGTTCCAGGAAGCAGAGGGACAATTTCTCTCCTAACTATTTGGTCAACCAGCAAGATCTACATCCACGCCCCTCTCCTCTCGGGGACCCCCTCTGAGAAGCCTGTTTTTAACACTCAGTACCCCATGCCCCCCTCTCGCCTCCCAGTGCCTGGTAAACAGGTCTGCGTGGGGAAACCGCCTCCACCCCAGCCAGCTCCCACACACTGCAGCTTTGTTCCAGTTATTACTGCATAATACATGGGCGCAGGCCTGGACCAGCCTCGGGCGCATCTTGGACAACAGGCCTGTCACTAAGAGGCTGTGAGGGACATAGTCAGGACACAATGATTTCTAGTCACGGCTGAAGACTGGACAAAGGGCCCCTCCCCCCAGGGCACAGGATAGAAATGGAAAAAACGGCCATTCTCCCAAAGACTCTGCAGAGTCCTGAAATCTCCCCAGTGACCCTCCATCCACATCCTTGACCTTCAGGCTTAGCTGCTCTCCCCTGTAACTGCCTGTGGGGGTGGTAGGCACTCTTCCTGTCTCAAGAGGTTCTGGGATGCTCCTTTCGGTCTTAGGTCATGGTTTCTGATCGTTTGCCTCACAGGTTTCTCAGGCTCCTCTCCCCTACCTGTGCCCACACATGCGTGGGGAAACCATACAGGGACAAGGAACAAGAACAATGTCACGAATCAGCCGCTACATGATTCCAAAAAATTTTTAAGAAGCTGTTCACAGTTTTGCATGATGACAGCCTTTCTGTCGACAGATATTTGAGTAGCATGAAGCTGCACACAGTCTGTCCCTCCACGGGTGGCGTGGGTGTTGCACACTCAGCTGCTGTAGCAGGAGGGGTCTTTCAGCACTTGCTTTCGAATCCTTCTGCCAATACATTAAAGATGAGTTCAAGGGTTCTCCCAGGTGCAGACCCTTACTCCAGGGCAAACCAGCCAGAGTCTGTGACTCAGGAGGTCAGGAGGAGAGCCTGAGATCCACACTTTAACAAGCACCCAAGAGAACCCAATCCACACAGTTACAGACCACACCTTTAGGACACAGAGGTTAATAAGGAAATGATGCAGGTTTCAAATAGGGACCATCCATTGGAGGGTAACTAAACAAGCTACCAGAACCAAAGCTAGAAAGATGAAGCTAAACACACAGCACCCTGTGGTTGAAGAGCAGGAACAGCGGTAATTAGACTCTGGGGACACCTTAAGACCCTCTGCAGCTATAGCCATAGACACAGGCATATACACAGGATCCTGGCCGGGGGTAGGACCTAGGCAGGCATCTTAGTAGATGTCAGGTCTCAGATCCAATAACCTCTAGGATTATTCTAATCTAGGTTTCTTTCTTTTCTTTTCCTCCTCCTCCTCCTCCTCCTCCTCCTCCTCCTTCTTCTTCTTCGTCCTCGTTTGTTTTGTTTTTGTTTTTCGAGACAGGGTTTCTCTGTAGCTTTGGAGCCTGTCCTGGAACTAACTTTTGTAGACCAGGTTGGCCTCGAACTCACAGAGATCCGCTTGCCTCTGCCTCCTGAGTGCTGGGATTAAAGGCGTGCGCCACCACCACTGCCCCACTTCTAATCTAAGTTTCTAAATGCATGGTCTGATAACCCCTGTTGAAGTTAGGAGCATGTTTGAAAGTCAGCTTTGGTTGCATAATAAAACAGAAATCTATGAAATTGTGTTGTCAGTCTTGAAGAAGCCAAAGAAGGTAGGGGTGGGATTTTGTAGGACATTTGCCTAGCGAGTACAAAGCTCTGGGTTCCAGGTACAGCACCACAGAACCAGGCATGATGGGATGTGTCTGTCATCAAATCACTCACAGGAGGTGAAGGCAGGAAGATCAGAAGGCCAAGGGCATCTTAGGCTACACAGAGAGGTAAGAGACCAGCCTGGGCTACGGGAGAACCTGCCTCTAAAGGGAAAACAAATAAATAAAGAGCCTTGCTATCTGCTAGTGGATGAAAGATCAGTCCTTCAAGGTTATGAAAGACAGCTGAGAGGTCTAAGATGGGAGGGGGAGGTCTCATGTTTGATTTATTCTGACACATGTCATTTTGGTAAGCCATGCTAATGAGCGGCTGCTATCACCACACAGATGTTTGAAGCCCAGAAGCACAGTTGTTTGCAGGGTTTTCTGTTTGTTTATTTTTTTGATGAGATGGTTCATTTCCCTTCAATATCTGTCCTGGTCTCACCTAATTACAGCTTTAGTTTTTAACTGGGGATAAAAGGACTACATTTCC
The DNA here is from genome assembly GCF_018167655.1 of Microtus oregoni. Classification (NCBI taxonomy): domain Eukaryota; kingdom Metazoa; phylum Chordata; class Mammalia; order Rodentia; family Cricetidae; genus Microtus; species Microtus oregoni. The sequence continues at coordinate 24,705,454 of NW_024543091.1, read as the reverse complement.
CAAGAACCTTTGCAATTTAGCATGCGGTCTCATGACAAAGTCTGGTCAATTAGATAATTACCATTAGCAGCACCTGGTAATATGTGGAGGAAGGGGAGTTAGTTGCTTCTGCTATCTTCACTTCACATGGAGAAAACTGTGAAGTTTCCAGGGAGTCATTTTAGATGACTGAGCAATGAGAGAGAAGGAACCTGGGCCCCTACAGCTTAGAAAAGGGGAGTCACCCTAATGGCCAACACACTTATTTCTACATTGTGAATGACAGGTAACCAGACTTCTGTCTTGGTCATATTACTTTGAGTCTCTATTAGAGCATCCCAAATCATGCCTTTGCCCTAAGCCTTGTGTCTAACTCCTCCAAACTTTCATGACACTGCATGGGTGCAGGGTGTGAATGACCTGGTTTTGAGAGTCCCAGCTTAGGTAGAAAGCATACAGCTGCAACTCAAGGCCTCTACTTTTTGCTCTCTCTGACCTAGCTGCAGGAATCTCTGGAGGGACCTGACTGTAGCTTTCTCTCTTCAGCCCAGTGCTGTGAGATAATGTTCTTTTAGCCAGTAAAGATTTTGCACTTGTATTGGTTCAATAAAATGCTGATTGGCCAGCAGCCAGGCAGGAAGTACAGGTAGGGCAACCAGACTAGGAAAATTCTGAGGAAAGGCTCAGTCTGCAGTTGTCACCCAGATGCAGAGGAATCAAGATGAGAATGCTGCACCGAGTAAGGTGCCAAGCCACGTGGCTAAACATAGGTAAGAATTATAGGTTAATTTAAGTTGCAAGAGCTAGTTAATAATAAGCTTGAGCTAATAGGCCAAACAATTTATAATTAATATAAGCCTCTGTATGTACTGAACTGCTGAGGGACCAGGCAGGACAGAAACTTCCATCTACAGCCCTAAGAGTGACCCTGATGTTCTGGAGCAGGGTAAGGGATTTAGGCAGAGAGAAACAAATGGGCAACAAAGCAGAGCGGCTGGGGTCAGTTAGAAGCCACGTTGGGAATGCCAAGTGCAGAGCTGGAAGGAGGCAGACATCATCCAATGTAGCAGATAAATAAAAACACAGAGACAGATATTGGGGTTCGTCCTGAAGGTTAGAAAAGCAAAACAGTCAGCCACTGGCTCTTACCTGTACCTAAGTCCAAAGCAGTGATCCTGCCTCCATGAATCTCAGAATGAGGCTGAGACTAAGAGCTGTCTCCTCCTGCCTTATATTCCTTTCTTTCCGTGGGTTTGAGCCCCATGTAATCCAATGACTTACAAATGGCACCCACATTTGGCAAGAATTTCCACATAAACCTGAGAATTTTTTTTTTAAAGAAAGGATTCTAGACAGACAAGAACAGAGTCAAACACAGATTCTTGGTAACCATCTTTATTCCTGTAAGCTAAGTTTGCTGACGTTGAGCAGAGAGGTGTGGCTCCTTTAAGAGAGGCTTCCTGACTCAACATTAGCAGCAAAAACCTCACAGTTCTCTTAAGAGGTTCTGCCACCAAACATTCAAATGGTGTTTATAAGCAGCCAAAATCAGGCTGCTTCGTGGTGGCATGGACTAGAAACTCCACAGAGTTGTGACAATAAATCTGGCTTCCACCAGTTTCTCTGCCATGAGGCTAGACTCACAGGAACCTAAGAAATTGGGTGGAGCCAGGCGCCAAAGCCACAGATTTAATCCTAGGCATGCCATTTAGCAGATTTAAGATGCATGTGGTCAGAAAAAGATAGAGATAGACAGTAAAGACATATTCAGATGGAAAAAAAAAACTCTAAACAGTTTACAGTGTGTTTAAGAATATGTATAGACTTGGGAGAGAAAAGAAAAAGGATAGAAAAAGTCCTTTTAAAAAGTTCTTTAAAAAGAAATAGAGTAGCCAGGTGTGGTGGCGCATGCCTTTAATTTCAGCACTTGAGAGGCAGAGGCAGGTAGATCTCTATTTGTTTGAGGCCAGCATGGTCTAGAGTGAGTTCTGGGACAGCCAAAGATAAACAGAGAAACCTTGCCTCAAAAAAAAAAAATAAAAGAAATAGTGTGCAAAAAAAAGCCACATAAAGATGGAAAATACACAGAGAGTCTGGATACCGTGTTATTGTGTTGTCTTTGAATTGTTTGACTGCTGAGGAAGGAGCAACAGTTGCTAAAAGGCATTTGATTACAAACCTATATATTTTGAAAATGCCTCGACTTCAAAACTTAAGTCAAAAGTTATGTTACTTTGGAGAAGAGGTTTTGCTTTTATTTTCACAGTAAATGAGAAGCTGTGGATTCATTCTGGGCTAAGAAAAATAGGGTTTGATCAAGGAAGACCGCTGAAAAATCTCCCATGGGAAAGGAGAGCCCAGATGATCCAATATTTCAGAGCACCTCTGGTACAGTTTCCTTTGAGTTCTACATCCAGAACAGCCTCAAAACTGCTGACTGAGATAATCCCATCTCACAGAATACTCCAGTCAGGATTTGACCATAATCCTAAATTTTCTTTAGGTCCCCATAAAGATTATCAGTGCCCTGATCAGCACGGAGTAGCCTTAAAAAACTACACCCATATTCCCCAAAAGTGGATTATGGATGTTTGTCTTTATTTAGGGTATTGATTACAAGTTGTTGATAATGGTCAGGAAAAAAACCTAAACAAAAGAGATTAGATTCAGAGTTCTTGCTTTGAAAATAAAAAAAAAAGGGAAATGCTGTTGGATAATGCTCTTGTATACTGTAAAGATTTGTCACTTATATTGGTTTAATAAAACACACTGACTGACCAGGAAGGAAGTATAGGTGGGGCAACCAGACTAGGAGAATTCTGGGAAGAGGAAAAGCAGAGAGTTAGCCACCAGCCAGATACAGAGAAAGCAAGATGAGAACGCCTTACTGAGAAAAGGTACCAAGCTACATGGCTAAACATAGATAAGAATTATGGTTTAATTTAAAGTTGCAAGAGCTATTTAATGATAAGCCTGAGCTAATAGGCCAAACAGTTTATAATTAATATAAGTTTTTGTGTGTTCCTTTGGGGACTGAACAGCTGCAGGACTAGGGGGACAGAAACATCTGTCTACAATCCAACCCTACTCTCTTCATTTACAGAGCATGCAATGAAGGTGTGAAGATCTGAGGCCACATTCAGAACTAGTGGAAGAGAAAGCAAGTCCTGGCTTGAACCCAGATGGCCCCATCCTGCCCAGTCCAGGGTACTTCTGGATTGCCTCTACTGCTGGAACAGCTCAGTCCAGAGGGACCTGGGAGTATGCCAGTCTTAACAAACACCCCGCTTCACCCCAACAGCTCTTGGTTCTCCAGCTCCACCCCAGATCCAGGACCCTCTGACTTTGTTTCCCATTATCACAGAAGCATGTGTGCTGAGAGCTGTTCCCACAAGCCATGCTCAGTGGCAGGGCCCAGTGCCTGTTCAGCTGAGTCGTCCAGAATGTGGACCGTTTCCCAGTCTCTTGCGAAGACAAACACAGCATTGTCCAAAGTGCTTCCTTTCTTTCCCCCTTGGGTTCTTTTCTCGGCTGCTTCTGTGGTGTGAAAGGGAAGGTGCCACCTGTCACCACTGGCTGTTAGTCAATGTCTCCTGAAGTTAGGGCTAAGGGCAGGTGGGATCTCTGTTCCTTTTCTGCTCTGATGTTGCCCCCATGCTGTGTTGACCCATCCCCCAAGCCTACACCTCACAGAATCTGAAATTCCTCAGCAGGACCTCAGAGTATTTTATTTGGCAAGGTGACAAACCATTTTGATAAGTGAAAAAAAAATGTTATCTCCCTGAGATACCAGAGAGACCCGGAAGTAACAGCTACTCAGGACTAGGAAGCAGACATAGGACTGGTATGTTCATCTGTTTTCCATTGCTATGATATAATACTTCAGGTTGGCAATTTTTATAAAGAAAGGAAGTTTGGAAGCCCACGGTCAGGGGATTTGTCTAACACTGGACTTTGGAGCACCTCAGGAGCTCCGCTCTAATGAAGGCAACCAATCCTGACTACTTCCCAAAGGTTCTTTCTGCCTTAAACAGCATTGCTAACTGCCTTTTAACCCCCTATTTTGGATATGGTTTTTTTGTGTGTGCACATTTGTGGTGTGTGTGTGTGTGTGTGTGCATATGTGGAGGCCAGAAGTTGACTCTTGGTATCTTCTATCACATCACCTCGTTTTTTTGAGTTGGAGTCTCTCATTGAACTGTGTGTATGGTGTGTGTGTGTGTGTGTGTGTGTGTGTGTGTGTGTGTGTGTGTATGTATGTGTGTGTATACATATACAGGAAAAACATGTCTTACTATGTAGTCTTGGCTGGGCTGAAACTATATACCTAGACTAGGCTGACCTCAAAGCCACAGAGATTTGCCTGTCTGCCTCCCAAGTGCTAGATTTAAAGGTGTGTGCTACCACTCCCAGCTTCTTGCAGATATTTTGATCTAACATCCTGAACTAGAACTGTGGAGCCCTCAATCTACTTGACCTGTCACTGAGACACCCCCCTCCCCCCGGGACATGGGGAGTCACCTTCCGCCCACCTCTAGATCCAGTCCACTGTCCCTTTGCATTTCAGCCTCAGTGTGCCTGTGATTCCTAAAGACATGGGTGTCCTCCTGACCCACGTAAACCCTATACCCCACCGTGTTCATGTAACATTTAGATTTAAACATTGTTTATGTTTGTGTGTATGCATGGTGTATGTGTGGGCACACACACCACAGCACACATACGGAGATCAGAGGACAGCAGGGTTGGTTCTCTCCTTTCACCTTCACATGGGGTGCAGATGTCTCATTCAGGTAGGCACGTGGCAGGCGCCTTTACCCCCTGAACCATCTCACCGGTCCCTACCATTGCTTCTGCTTAGCATGACCATTTCCCACACTGTCATAACAGCCTTTCAGGGTTATCAGTGTGTGTGTGTGTGTGTGTGTGTGTGTGTACGCATGCATGTGTGTGCACAGGCATGTGTGCATATATGTGTGCATGTGTCCGTGGAGGCCAGAGCTGCCATTCCTCAGACACTGTCCACTTTGTTTTTTTGAGATTGGGCCTCTCACTGACATGGACCTTGCCAAGTAGGCCAGGCTGGCCAAGGAGCCTCAGGGATCCTTCTGTTTCTTTTTCCCAGGCCTTTGACTACAAAGCACCATCATGTCTGGCTTGTGGGGGGGGGGGAAGAGGGGGTGGATGTGAGGATCAGAACTCAGGCCCTGGTGGTTGTATGGCATAAACTTTACCAGCCAAGCCGTCTCCTCAGCCCTTGGCATTGTAACTTTTAACAGCTGCAGAATGTTCCACGGATATATACTACTTAATGCACTCAGCCAGCCTCCTACTGTCAGGCCCTTTTTCGGCTTCCACTTTGGGGGCTGTATAAATAGGTCTGTGTTGAGCATTTTGATGCTCAGAGCCTTTCTCTGCATTGGATTACTTCCTTTGGACACATTCCCAGAAGTGGGATTACTAGGTCACAGGATGTGGACATTTTTATGGCTTGTGATACATGTTGCCAAATTGTGCTCCAAAGGCAGACACCTCTTTAGTTTGTGCGTCTTTGATAATGGTTTATACAGTTTTGGACCACGTTGCCCCAGAACCCAGAATGACACTGGGCAGCTGGGACTTTGGACTTATTCTTTCTTTTGAGAAACGTCTTTCAAGTTGCTTAGTAGTCTCCTGACTATCAAGATAATACATGCGTGGTAGAGAATGGTGGTCAGAGAGGCAGTAGCCAGACAGAACAAAAGCACTGTGGGCCTTCCTTTCTCTCCTTGGAGTCTCAGAAGGGGGGATTTCTGGTGTTGGAATGCTAGGCTGAAATTTGGGACTGAATTTACCAGGAAGTAAAAAGGTCGGTTTTAATCACAGCTTACACACAGGGAGGGCCTGATCCTGCCAGTGTCCCTGGGAAGGCCTGCACAGTCTAGCCACGTGGATTCCATATCTCCTTCCTTTAATAGTATGAAATCCCACTGAGGATTGGCAAGACTCCGGCAGGGATATCTTCTGAGCAGACATCTTTGCCTTCACCAGCATGATACAGACTCACTCAGACACAAGCTTGGTCCATTCACAATGGAGCGATGGTTTGGGCCTGGTCAGGCCATGAAGAGCCAGGCCTATTTCCTAACCTTAGAGGCTAGTGCTGAACAGAAATCACAAGACATTCTGAGCAATGCTGGGGGCTCTGCAGTGACAGCCTTGAGCAGACATAGGGTGAGAAGGGACGGCTCAGGACTGCAGAGCGTTCACTGGACACACTCTGTATTAGGCGCTTTGCACAAGTAAAACACACTGACTGCTCATAACACTTCTGCCTATATTCTCCCCACTTCTTGATATGGAAACAGGGGTTCAAAGCTTGTTCAGAACCTCAGGATTGGAACCCTACAACCTGGCTCTCACATCTTTCTCTTTTGAAAGACTTCTGCCGCTACCTGGAGCTGACTTTTTCTCTGTTTCTGCTCCTGCCCTGCTCTGTCTACTTCCCTTTCCTCCCAGCATTCCTCGTTGCGGTGTCTGGTGTCTGGCAGTTGCCTGGTCATCCCAGAAGCCTCACTCCCACACTGCCCTTGACTGTGACCTTGTTGACCACATTTATGTTTTCATTCCAGTGACTTACAAAAGACGATGTTTGGGGGGATACTGGAAGGATGGGGTTCGGGACAGGCGATCTGTGAGTCCCCACCACACATCAGCCCACTTTCCCACAGCCCTAAGGCCCGGGCAGTAGCATCTCCTTCAACACAGCCAGGGATGATGCAGGCTCAGAGCAGGTGGAGGGTGGATACTCAGGAGTGCTCAAGCCCTAGGGTGGTAGGGGTGTAGACCCACAGAAACCTTTGTTCTCCCCCACACCTGCATGCCACCTTGTTCCTCCTGATAGTGACACACACCCCAGGAATGCTACTGCCCCAAAGGGTAGCTGGGAGGTATCCAGTCCCTTTTAATTAAAAATCAGCCAGCCTGCATCCTCCCTACTCATTCCTCTCCCTCTCTTTCTAAAAACCCACGATCAGCAGGGCCATGAAAGGGAGGGGTGGGGCAGTGGAGAGATTGCTGGATCCGCATCTCTCTCTCCCGCCCTCCTCCCATACACCCTGCTGCAACCAGGCTGGGGAGCTCAAGGGCTATGGGCCCGAGAACCCTGCAAAATGGAGGTCATTGGGGCTCCCTTTAATGTCCCCTCCTTCTCCAGGGTTCTGATTTTAGGTCACCCTCTTCCTCTGGGGACTGTCATGACTGCCATGAGAGGCAGCAGTGTCTGTAGAGTCCCCAGGAACCGTATCAACAGTCACGCTCCAGGCTCAGGAGAAGGGGGACACTGACAAACCCTTTCACCAGCTGAACTAGCCCTCAGGGAGAGAGAAAGACCCATACTGGAGGAGCTGTCCCCCAATGGCAGAGAAATAGTGTGTCCTTTGTGAGGTGCAGGCCTGGAACTGGGCTACAAGAGGGCCCTGGGGCATGAGTTAGCCAAGGGTCATCCTAGAAGTAGGAGAGACAGTCACTCCAAGGGAGCTACCTGGCGGAGGTAGCCAAGAGTCAAGGAACAACACTCATGTTAGGAAACGAGCTGCAGAAAAAGTGGTACTTAAGCTCTTAGAGTTTGGAGTGTTGTGTGTGTATACATGCATATGGACACATGCATGCGCGTACATGCAAGCATGCATATGGGTATGCACATGTATACGTGTGGGGGTACATTACATATGTGCGCGGATATGTATGTGTATGCAAGCATACATATGTGCATGTGTGTTGTGTGTCTGTATATGCATGTGCATTTGTACTTTAGATGAAGGACTGTTTGTAGGTTGAAGAAATCTATGGCAGCAGCCATGGGATCAGCTAGAAGATTCTTCCTTCTGTGCGGTACAGGGACATACCGCCATGGGCCATTCGTGGTTTGTCTCAGTGTCCTCTCCCCAGCCCTGTGTTCCTTCTTATGGGGGTCTGTCTCGGAAGCAGAGACAGCAAAAGCAGTTCACACAAAGAGACAGGCAAGGGACCCCCAACCCCCCGCCAGTCTCCAAGGACCTAGTTCATTAGGACGCATCCTCTGTTGCCATGGAGACCTGGGGCCCCCCAGAGCCTCGCTAATAGTCTCTGAATTCACTCAGGCCTGGAGCACAATTAGACAAGATGGATTTTTGAGTTGTGGCATAATGAGACCCGGATGTCCGGAAGGCATATGGCAGTCTCCCAGGGGAGGGCTGAGCCTAAGAGTGTACTGTTGTCACGGGGTCACCAGGGCCTGCCTCTGTAGGACCGGAGAACTGAGCTGCCCCGGGGAACACTTCTCCCTCAGAATTGTTCCAGAGCAGCCCTGCCTCAGTCTGGGCAAGAGGAGAGTAAAGAATAAGGCCCCTATTTATCCTACATGCTTCCTTTCCTGGGTAGGTGCTGTATTCTGTACCCTTCAGAGCAGTGGTTCTCATGGTGACCCCTTTGGGGGAGCTGTCCAACCCTTTCACAGGAGGTGCATATAAGATATTTCATATAGCAGATATTTATATAACAATTCATAACAGTAGCAATGAAAATAACCTTAAGTCGAGAGTCATCACAGCGTGAGGCTTGTCCCGAAAGGTCGCAGCACAGGAAGGATGAGAACGGCTGTTCTAATTGGGCATCGCAGGGCCAGGCATAGAGCGAACGCAGCCTGAGCATCCCTTACCCCCTGCTGCAGGCCTCAGGGCTCAGGCTAGGACAGTAAAGGTGAGACACATTCTAATACAACTATCTCACCCTGGCAATGGCATGAGGCCAGAGTTCAGAGAAGAAGCAAGCAGAAGGCTCCTTTGGAGCAGGTCATAAAAGACGAGATTAGGCGGCATCTCCAGTAGAAAGGGAGCAGAGAACGGTCTGACTGAGTTTGAGGCCAGCAGGAACAGAAGTTAAGGGGTGGCATGACCAGAGACGGGAGATATCCAATGGCCAGGTGAGTGGTCTGTGGAGAAGGATGCTGGCGGCACATCCCTGCTCTTCTTCCCGCTCCTCTAATCCAGTCAGGCCCTCCCTGGTGGACCCATGACATGGCTACTTTAATTTCAGTCCCCCCCCCCCCCCAGCTTCCCTAGAAGGAAATCCTCCCTTCAGGTTCCAGAAACCCTCCTCGGAACATGCTTCCTTCTGCAAAAGCTCCTCTTGGGCCTCACTCATCTCCACACAGACCTGTTTGTTCCCTCAGGAGCACCCAACAATGAGCCCACAGAGAGGGGAGAAAGAGCAGAAATGTCAGCTCTTGTCAAATTGGAGGACTGGGTGGAGTGGGGGGCTGTGCTCCAGAACGGGAAATGTGCGAGTCACCAGGTGCCCACCTCTCCAGGGCACTAACTGGTTAGCTTCTGGAAGGTGGAACTTTCCAGAACTTGCCTCTGGACCGTGCAGAGGGGTAGGATGGTATGCCAAACCGGCAGACTTCCAGCCCTCACGCCTCCCACCTGACCAGCTTGCACCTGGTGTGGGGCCTACCACAATGGCTCTGAAACTGGCCAGCTGCCTCTGAGAGCCGTGGGACAGGCTGTGCTGACTGGGAATGGGGAGCAGGGATGGGGACAGAAGCATAGCTGGAGTTTTTCCTGAGCCGGCTTCTCTCTACCTGGCTTTTACCACAGTCACTCTGGTGACGCCGCTTAGCTCCATGGCAACAGGATGGTTTGTTTGTGAGGGCTTTTTCTTTTCTTTCCTTCGGAGATGGGAGGGAAGCAGCAATCTGGAGATGTTATTGGCTAAAGGAAAATGTCCTAAGACATGTGACAGAATCTGGAGCCATCTCTGTCTGACCTTGGCTATGTTACCTAGCCTCTCTGAGCCTCAGAGTGCCTCTTCACATGATAGGTCGTGTTTACAGGCTGTGGGCAGGGTGCTAGGAGACCCAGGTGGAGGGCTCCAAGCAGGCTGTGGCAGGGTGAAAAATGGGGAAACCTCTTGCTTCTCACTCCACCCACCCGCACTCCCAGTGCTCCTGACAGATTTAAATTGCACAGTATCTCCACCACCTGAGTCCCCAAACCAGGCCAGCCCAGAAAGCCTGTGCCCAGAGGCCTAGCAAGCAGCAAACTCTTCCTTCCTGTCTCATCTCCTTGACCGAGAAGTTTGTGACTTAATTGCTCTTTGCGTTACTCAATTTGAACCAACCAGAGCTCCAATTCCCCACAGGGAAGAAAGAGAGATAGAGAGCTGCTTCTGTCCAAAAATACTAATGAACAGAGGCTGGGAGACAAGAGAAGGCGACCTGAGGACATCTTGAACACAGCTGGCCCAGCAGGAACACATGGCCCAGTTTGAAGAATGCTCAGGACAGGAGAGGTGACAGGCGAAGCTACTGACTAGATCAATGGGCCGCAGGTCAGCAAGTCTGGGCAAGTGCTGCCAGGATTCCAAATGTTTGGGGATACCCTGGATGTCACCTGGCGGTGTTCTTAGTCCCACTGAGTCCCCAGCATTCATGTTATCTCCTGATTGCATCTCTTTCCACAGCTGCGGCCTGACTTGTACCCTCATGGCTCACCATGGCTGCTGGGTAAACATGGTGAGCTCCAGCCTCATCTCCCCCCCACCAGTCCTCCCACAGCTCTCAGTCAGTAGCCAGAGGAGAAAGCACTTCCTCCTCAGCCTCCTTTCTGACCCAGGCTTCTGGTATTACCCCCAGGGGCCATGTTACGTCCGTGGGGGGCAGGCAGGCCCTTCCCAGCCTTCCAGCTGGCCACTCTCAGTCAGAGAGTCTTCAGATTTCCCATGCTCCACCCTTCTCTTTCTTTCCTCCACTCTCACCAAGGCTGGCCCTTGCCTGGCCACGTTTTCCTTAATGTCATTTACTTCCAACGGATGGGATGTTATTTGTGCTCAGTACAGCCTCCCCGCCCTCCTGAGCCTGTCCTTGAGGGCAGGGACCTTTTCTGTTTTGATCACAGGGTAGATAGACGCGTCCCATTTTCTAGAACATCTGCTGGTCCAACACACCCTTAGTGAGGAATGCTGCCGGCTCCAAGCTTGATTGCGTCGTTTCCCTTTCTAGACAGACCTCCACTACCGCCCACCCAGCCACCTTCCATCTTCCTGGCCACCAGGGCTCCTCGGTGCCCCCCCCCCTCCCAGAGCCTGAGCAGGCCCCCTCTACGGGTCCCCTCAGTCCTCAGGGCTCCCACTTAGTGCTCGCTCACACATCTCCTCATGTCTGTTTGGCTGCTCACTTCCCAAACAGGAGTTCTGTTTCCTTAAAAGCTGGACGGGCCTGTGTCCTCTGAGGCAGAGCAAAGGCTGGCATACAGCAGGTGCTCCCTGGGTGCAGATTTGTGTGTAGCCTTGATTGCTCTGAGGAAGGCAGCTGTGATGAACTATCCCGGGTACACAAACCACCCCGGGATCAGGGGTGGCAGGCTCCACTCATGAGACTGAGCTTCAGCCCGGGAGTGTCCCAGAGACACCTGATGCAGCACCCCAGGGCAGACAGAGAGCTCTGGGCCCCTCTCGTGAGTGGCAGCCAAGTTGACTCTGTCACACCGCCTGGCCTGGAGCCCCAGGCTTTCCCCTCTGAAGACTAGCCCAGCCCACTGTCAGGAGGAATTGCTACCTTACTTCTTGGTTTCCGCAGCTCCCTGGGTGATGTAAACCGGACAACAGATCCCCTTCCTGGGAGGAAATCCTGCCAGCATTCTCAGGGACAAGGGATGTGGAAGCCTACCTAAAGAAGGAAGAGGCCCTTTGTCCCAGCCGCTGAGGCAGGGTAGTGCCTGTGTCAAGGGGGCACACCCTCTGCCCTGACCCCATAGGCTCACCTAAGCTCTGGGCTTCCTTCAGTCCTTTTATTGGCTTTAAACCTTGCATAATGGTACTTGGCACAGCACAATAAATCTTCCGTGTGCTTGGCCACACCGGAATCCTTCTGACCCTCCAAACGCTCATAAGGAGCAGAGAGAACTGAATTGGTAACTCCCTTCTTTCAAAATTGGAAACAAAGGCCCAGAGAGGTTAAGTAAATTGCCCATGGTCACTCAACATAGTAGAGGTAGAGTTCAGAATAGAAGGCAGGCTAAGATTCCAGTTACTGTTTGAAGTCACCAGGAAAGGCTTTCTGGAGCCTGGAAGGACGAGAGGATGCTCTGGCCTCTTCAGATTTCTCACTCCTTCCTCCAAAAGCTCAGCCTCTGCTTGGCTTAAAATCCAGACCAATCATACCATCGCTTGCCGAGACACCGGAAGCCGCCTTTCCCTGTGGCTTCTGCCCTGGAGGATATGTTCAATAAACATAGCTACTTTCTCATCTTCCTGTAAACATTCAGGCAGCACAAACAAACAGACCTGCTTTTGATCTACTGCAGCTAACTCAGAAACAGGGTGTCTCTCCCACGCAGGACTCCCCACCCCCAGCACTGCAGAGCCCCCAGGGTTTTGTGGGACTGGGGACGGCAGGAAACGGGCCCTTCCTGCTGAAGCTGCTCGTGGGGGTGTGATCCACAGTGAGCTGGAGTCCAGAGTTCAATCCCTGTCAGAAGCACCCCTCCCCACGGCCCGCCAGGAGGACAGAGTCTGCCATGTCTGCTGTTGTTGGGGACACTTCAGTCACTCCTGCAGGGATGCCAGATTCCCCCACAGAAAGGCACCACCCACAGGAGAACTATGCGAAGCTCAAACTCCCCAAGGGTGCCCTGCACCAGCTCCTTTTGTTTATTTATCCCAGCTTTTGACTTTTGTAGGGCATATTATTTTTGGATCTGGAATATTCAGAGGCTCCTGTTGCCAATGCAATTCGAGTTTTCAGATGGTTATTTCCTGTGCTCCCATCCAGCCCCACCCTGCATCCCAAGCTCAGGGCTGTCTGCTCCACACTCCCTGGAAGCCAGTATCCTTCTTCCATAGCTTCCCCCTCACTCAAACCAGTCCTTTCCATTCCAACAGACTTCTGGAAGAACGTGTGTGTGTGTGTGTGTGTGTGTGTGTGTGTGTGTGTGTGTTTTCTATGTCCGCTGACCTCTGCCACTGTCACCTCCAGCAAACCTTGCTTGATCACACAGCAGTGCCTTGTTCCTCTCCCCTTCTTGTTGCTCTCAGCCACCACCATCCGGGAACTTCTCCTATGGCATTCTCCTTCATCACATTGTCCCTAGAGAGCCATCTGCAGCTCCTGTGTCACCAGCTGTCTAAGGGCCACCGCTAGGCCTGGAAGGAATCTCTAGGAAGCACACTGCCACCCAGGTCACCTCCCTGAGATCCCTGAGATGCCAGGGGACAGGGAGGATCAATGACTGAACTGTTTGCAAAACTCTAAACAACTTTGAGCTGGTCACCGGAGGACCAAGAGAGAATCAAGCAACATCCGGGTGCAGGTCCACAAGGCAGCCCCAGAGGCAGGGGTCAGACCCAGCCAAGTAAGCACCAGCTAGGGCTGAAATCATGGCCAATGATGACAGGGAGTCACTGCTGGTCCTGCACTTCTAAGGTCCCAGTGCAGACCCCACACCTGCTCCCCCCATCCCAGATTTGGGTTCTCTGGAACACAAAGCAGTGTCCTAGAGAGGGTTGGTTTCTTCTGCCTATGCGTTCCCACATTTTCTATGTAACATGTATGTAGCATGCCCTAGCGCACAAACCCTACATGTGCAGAGTGATGGAGCAGTGGATATTGGTACACATGTACACTCATGTCGCCACTATCGAACCAGAAGATTCTGTGTATGACCTCACACTCCCGGGCACCATCGAAATTGGGTTAGACTCACATCAGAGAAGAGCCCTGTTGCTGAATGAAGGAGGCAGAGGAGCACAACCAGGCAAGGCCCTGGCTGGGAAGACTCCTTCCCCATGTGTCATAGGAACCAGGGTACCTACCATACACCAGTAAACCCAGCACTCAAGAGAAGAATACCTTTTCTCAGGCCCAGGGCAGTGGGTAACTGGACTTGAACTTCGCCTCTCTGCCTGAAGCCTCCTGCGGTCCCCCCAGAAAGAGGAAGGATGAGGTGTGTGAGGTGTGTGCATTAGAGGACACGCTCCGAAAGAGATGCAGCCTTCAGGGTCTGGCAGCTCGGGGAGGAGAGGAGGGTAAGCGAGGGCCACAGTGGGACACTGTGTGTCAAGTCACTCCTGAACCCAGCCTCACCAGATAATACTACTCGAGGACAGCTGACGAACAGAGTCTTGGCAGGAGGGACTGGCCCAGGGTCACACAGGGAGTGAGGGCAGGATTCAGCAGGAGCCCCTGTACCCCACACGGCCTTGTCATGGTGGCTCTGGCTATGTCTTCCTGGAAGGAGACGGGCTTTACCCAGCTTCCTCTGCATCTACCATCTTAAGGTCTAGGGTGGAGGACAGTGTCACGGAGTGGCCTGCTCAGAGCTATCCTCAGGAAAGGGGGCAGGTGCTGGGAGTGTCTGCTTATTCTCTGTCTCCGGGGCAACACAGGAAGAGGCATGCCTTCCAGAAGTGCAACCAGGGTCATGGTCTACTTCTGTAAGCCAGGGAGTCCAGAGTCGCATGGCTCGGGCTCCTCCTTGCCTCCCTGCTCATCCCCCCACCCAGTAGCTCCCAGTTCTGGTCTGACCCACAGTGAACTAAATTTGTCCCCCTCCGACACTGCTGCTCACACCTCCCATCTGGAATGTCTTCTGCCCCTCACCTGTCCTCACCTTGAGCATCCTTGAAGGTAGAGCCAGGCTTCCTCCTCCACACACTGTTCCACCTTTCCAGTCCACTCCTAAGAGCACCGTAGTTCTGATTAGATCTCTCTGTCTCTGTTCTCTATGACCTGACTGACACCCTCTTCCCCAGCACCCCTGCAGCCATGCGTTCTTCTGAGTGGCCTGGTCTCCCTACAGAGACACAGAGCTACGGTTCAACCCTGTAGGTATTCCCAGGGCAGCCTAGTTTGCAAATCTTTGCAAGTGTGTTCTAACTGACCCCAGGCCTCTCTGTGTTTGCCGGGGGTAGGAAGGTGACCAGGTCAGAGCTGGCTAGAGAAGCTGGCTGTGTTTTCTCCTCCTCTCCCCTCCTCTTCCATTCAGAACTGACTCAGTCATGGACACTGGCGCTCACCCTGCCTGGCTTTTCTCTCAAGGATCTCTGCTGACTTTTCAGTACTTCACGCCCCTGTTCTGAAGGCCAGGCCTAGAAAATGACAGTGGTTGAAAGGTTACCTTCCAAGGGATTTACAACATCTAAAGGCCCAAAGGCGTCCAGAGATGGAGCTCATTTGACAGAGTGCTTACCTGGCATGAACAAGGCTCTGGGTTTGATCCCCAGAAATGCATTTAAACAACAACAACAAAATAAAAGCACAGCATGGTGGCGCATACCTATAATCCCAGTGCTGGGAGGTGAAGGTAGGAGGGTTAGGATTTCAAGGTTATCCTGGGGATGTATAGTAGATTCAAGGCTAACTTGGGCTTCATGAAACCCTGTCTTAAATCAACAACAAAAACTAAAAGTCCCAAAGGGACTGAACTCTAAAGTTGGTCTAAGCTGGAGGCTGGAGAAGGCACATCCAGAAAAGAAGGGCCAGGGTACCATCCATTATCTACCATCCACAGCCAGTCCGTGGTCCTTAATGCTTCTGTAGATGCCTGAGGCTATGCAGCCAGCATCCCAAAGTTTTTCCTTCTACCCCTCCCTACTACATGAGCCAGGGTGTTCACAGTTTTATGCACCTTCCTGGAGATTCAGCTGCACCAACTGAAAACTGTGGATCAGTGCAGAGTTGTGGGGTGCATGAGGTAGTGGCCCCATAGTGCACAGCAGAGGGGCAGGCCTGGGGGACCATTTCTTCCCACTCTTTTATCGAAAACCAAGGCCCACACAGTCCCAGTTCCAGGCAGCTCCAGCAAGATGGTCCTCCCTGGCCCCACAGGGGTAGCTTTGTTCACTTTGTTCCTTCCCCTCCCCCATCTTCTCTTTCTCTCGCTCAAATCAGAGTTTCAGCCATAACTTGGCTGAGAATCTCCTCAGGCTGGTGATAGGGGCTGGCCAGAGGGAAGCTCTTAGCAACCCAGGCTCCCAACCCAGGGCCTCAATGATAAAAGGAGGGAGAGCTGGCCAGAGCCCAGTGCACCAGGAAGAGGCTTCCAACAGGGACAGCAGAGGCCACAGTGACAGCCTGGCATGTAGAGCTGGCAGCTACCAGGCCTCCATAATTCCAGGCTGTTGGTAGAGAAGAGCTCCTCCTAGCTCTGCCACAACCAGAACCAGGCCTCACGACAGAGCACTCTTGACTAGTCCCCTGGGGAACCAAGCCTCTCCACTCAGGGGGCCCCCTCCAATTCAGGCCGAGTTCTCTAAGTCTCAAGATTCTGGAACTTTCCACACTCAATCAGTCCTTGAACTGTTAGCATCAGGCAAACACAAGAAGCCGAGAAACTCCTGCTTAACTGAAGCTGCTTAACTGAATCGGAGGACAGGGACCCTCATCCCCAGAGCTATATTCTCCCTAGGTCCCCTCAAGCAAAGCTTCTGGGTGGTGAGGGTGGGTAACATCCCTATCTGCCTTCAGTGTCCCTCTGGCTCCTAAAGACCTTGGCTCTCCAGGCATGAAAGTTGAGCCCCGGCAGCAGCAGTTGGTCAGTGTCTTGGGTTTCCTCCAGTCTTGTTCCAGGGACATCACACACCCTTGCTAAAGCACATGGCCCTTGGTAGATGCTGTGAGAGATGCCGAGAGGGACAAGCCTGAGACCTCAGCAGGCTCACAGTCAAGACAGAGAGCCAGAGCGAATGCTCAGAAGTCAGCATGCTGCTGGGGGTGTAGTCCAGTGTGTAGGGTACTTGCCTAGCATTCACGAAGACTTGGTTTCAGCTCCTAGCACTGTGTAAACCGGGTATGGGAGTGGATGCTGGTAATCCTAACAGTTCAAGAGGCAGAGGCAGAATCAAGAGTTCAAAGTCATCCCTAGCTATGCAGTGAGTTTGAGGTTAACCCTGAAATCATGTCTTAAAAAATTAAAGAAAGAAAGAAAAGAAAAGGGGAAATTAGCAGCACACACCACATGTGGGGCTCTACCTTCTGCCTGGGATATTGAACTCCAAGCATCTTAGACCTCCAAGGGCTGAGAAATTCACATGCTCCAGGATTCTGAAAGAAAGGGCTAGCTCAGGCCCCAAAGTAATCTCAACCCATAATAACTTGGGTTTGTTCCCAGAGACCATTATAACAGGAAAGAAGACACAGGATCTTTGGAAGACGACAATAAAGTCCTCAGATCTGCAGAAATCCCCTTCTCCACAAGCCCGACTTTCACCGGGGAGTTCATAAAAGGGACTTTTATGTGGTCAGCAGAGCAACACAAGAGGAAGACTCAGGAGCGAGGTCCTTCTGTCCCCTTTCTTCCCTGTAGCTTTCTCATGTCCCGGCAATCCCAGCAGCTTCTGGATTCCAACTCAGGTCCTCACGCTTATGCAAACACTCCACTGACCGAGCCATCTCTTCACAGACACATAACACAGTTGTCTCACAGGCATTCTGCATGCCCCAAGCATATTGAAGCAGCACAAATCGACCAAACAGGGAGAAAGAACAACAGCTTCTCGTCTGCACGGAGCAGGAACAGGGACTGTTTGGAAGAGCTTCCTTTCCGCCCACAGATTATGAATCAGTTCTGGTCAGGACTGCAGTAGGGGAGCAGAGAGTTAGCTGCGGTGTGAGATTGCTTAGCTCTGCAGACTGTGAGATACTGGCATGCGGGGAGGGGGCACAAAAAAACCCAACACACGATAGATCATCTCCTATGACATCTGCAGAGCATGTAACTTACATGTTACAGAGAGAGGATACTCAAAGAGAAAGGCACTTAGAGATGGAGGACCTAGCCCAACACCTCACAGAAGCAAAGACAAGACCTGGGTCTTCTGTCTCACGCCCTCTTCTCTCGCCATGCTCTGGGCTTGGCGCCGCCTTGCCTGACAGTAGTGATACTAAATGCCCTGGAGTCGGGCTGAGCCAAGGACTTGCTGTGTGTCCTTAGCTATCTCTCTCTCTTCACTGGTGTCAGTTTCTGCAACTATAGGAAGAAGATTAATAATAGCACAGACCTCAAAAGTTTCCATAAGGACTAATAAACTAAGAATGAAAACTGATTTCAGGTAGTGCTGGGACTGGAACCCAGGCCCTGCCACTGTTGGGCAAGTGCTCCATCAGTGAGCTATACTCTTGGTCCCTCTTAAAATACTTTTAGTGTGGGCGAGGGTGACACCTCAGTCTTGCAAACATGAAGTCTTGGGTTGGATCCCAGTGTGGTGGCACACTGTTTTAATTTAATCCCTCTGCTAGGGAGGTAGAGATGGAAGGGTCACTGGGCCTTGCTGGCCAGCTAGATGTGAATCAGTGAGCTCCAGGCCAGTCCACCATGTGCATGTTCTGTCTGTCTGTCTGTCTGTCTGTCTGTCTCTGTCTCTTTCTCTGTCTCTCTTTCACACACACACACACATGCACATGTGCACACACTAGACATATCCTAGGCACT
Organism: Microtus oregoni; assembly: GCF_018167655.1. NCBI lineage: Eukaryota > Metazoa > Chordata > Mammalia > Rodentia > Cricetidae > Microtus > Microtus oregoni. The sequence goes on along the minus strand of NW_024543091.1, from coordinate 24,687,029 downwards.
TTGGGAGTGTTAGTTACCTCTCTTACTGTTGCTGCGTCTGTGAGTCACTTGAAAATTAGAATCTAAACCCAGAGAAAATCTGAGAGCTGTTTCCTAACACAGTAGCACTCATGAGCAAATGGAAGGGACAGACAGGACCATTCCTAACGCTCCAACATTTCTGTGGGGTCCACAGGTTCAGGGAGCTTGATCCTATGACCATGGGCTTCCCGGGAGTTAACTCTGAACCTGAGGTCTCTTGGAACCTTCCTCAGTGGGAATTTTCTTTTGCCCTTGTCTCTGTGTGGCCAGAGCCTCCCTGGGTGTGAGCCCTCGTCCTCACAGGTCCTAGTGAGGTTAAGCCTGTGGCGTGTGTGCTATGTCTAGCTCCTACCTGCTTGATACTCCAGCTGTGGGGATGCTCAGCTGCAGAGCAGTGGCCTTCGAACAGCTGCAGACATTTCCCTATAGGTCCACTTGAAAGTCGAAGGCCCAATCTGGATAATAAGAAAAGCTGAACGACCACAAACTGTCATGACTGAGCTCCCTGGAGATGGAAGGCAGGGAGTTCTCTGCCAAAGCCAACTCTCCTTTTTCCAGAGCTCATCTGGAAACAGATGATCTCACTTTGCAGCCTGAGGCCAGTGTGACCACTGCCCTCCTTGGAGTCCAAGAAGGCTCTAGGGACAGAGCCAGTGTGACTGACCATGCCATGGTCCACATGCCCTGGTCAGGCTGGGGCCACTCTCCCAGTGTCGACTCTTGGGCGGGGGAGGGAAGGAAGCCACGGCTAGGAGGCCCACATCTTGGCCGTCCTCCACTCTGCCTGACTGCAGACCACTTTGAGGGCTGGATTTGTCATCTGGAAAGCGGGGAGAAGCAGAGCATCCTGCTGCACGTCTTCCTAGATGAAACGATCTGATCCCCGTATTTCACACTCCTCCCTGCAGTGCACGCGCAAAGTCACCAGCAATATTAGAGTCCGGATCCAGACATCTGCCCATCCTGACCCTTGCGCCTCTCGCCCAGCCCTAGATGACCCCCGTTTCACCTGCTACCTTCTTTTCATTATTAACACAGTTCATGCCACTTCCTGACCCCTCCTAGAGGGTGCGGGGCAGAATGGAGGCTGCTCCAGGGCCCCCCGAAGCTGCTGATTTCATAGCCTCTGGGATGGTAGTTAACTTTCTTCCTTCCTGCTGTACTAACGCTCACTGCCAGCCATGTGGTAAGTACTTCACAAGGACAGGCTTCCTCAGGTTAGCAATAATCGTTCCTGTCACCAGTCTCAACTACTAGTGGGGAAGCATTTTCCGGGAGCTAAGGTAGCTTGCCCAGGAACGCAGAACAAGTAAAGGAGAGAGACCATCTCTCTGACCTCAGAGCCTGCATTCTTCTCCATGCCACCGGCATCCCTCATCAGCAGAAACCATCTGGAAGGGCAGGCCACCTCTGGATGGGACTCAGGCCTGAACCAAAGTCTTCAGTCTCAGTGTCAAGGGAAGGGAGATGAATGTGCAGATGACACTGGCTGTTATGACCCGGCAGGCAGCAGAGTCCAAGTAGCCTCGAGTCAGAAACCATGTGCTGACAAGATGCCCTCTGTCCTTAGAACAGACAGTACACTCACCTCCTAGCTCCACACGGTCTATACGTTCACATGTGCCCAGGCCACACACTTGGTACCACCGGGATGATGGTTAATGTTGAAGGATGGTAACTATCAAGATGAGACTGGAAAGGCTGAGCTTGCAAGCCAGATCTGGGCTTGCGGCTGCCTCTGACCCACATCAGCTCTGCGACTAGGGTGTGGTGACCTCTCCACCCTCAAGGCTCTGTTTACTCATCCTTAAACCTAGGCGACTCTCCAGTGCAGAAGGCCTAAGGATTCAGGGCTGTAGCTCATGCAAACACTCTGTAAACTGAGTCCCCAGCAAACCCCACAGCTTCCTTAATTAATTAGAATGAAGGACCAGGCCAGAAACTGATTACCAAGTCCCTCCAGGGGCCTCTTCAGGGGTGAGAGAAAGAGGGAAGGGCTAGTGGCAGCTCCCCCTCCCCCACTCTTTCGTGCCCCTGAGCAGCTGGTGCCACTCCAGATCCACAAAAGGAGGCTCATTCTAAACAGCTCCTTCTCATGTGGCAGCCACTGGCTTTGCATCTGTCCTGTCCTGGCAAGGCCTGCCTACCCTGTGCCAGCTGCTCCCAGCTGCCCTGGCTCCAGGCTGTTCTGAAGCTGGGGCCTGGGTCCCCAGAGGCCACCTAGTAAGCTCAGGGCAGTCAGTATAGCTATTCTCAGAAGGGGGAAGGAGCAGTGCTGGGCACACGGGAGCCTGCCCATTCCCTCATCTTCTGGACAGCACAGCAAGCTCTGTGGGCCAGGCAGATGCAAATCCGTCACTAGCTGCCCTGGTGCCAGGAGCCGAGACTCTACTGGCAGAGGTGGCTGCAGCGGTGCTGGCTGGGGCTGTGTCTGCTCCAGTTTGCTGGACTGCCCAAGAGCAGTGGAAAAACTCACTCCATCCCTGAGACTCCAGTCTGATGCTGCCAGGCCAGGGGCCCTGCCAGCAGCCATGCTCCTAACTGGCAAAGCTCAGGTCTGCACTGATTTCACAGCCCTTCCCTAACGTCTCCGTCTCTAAGAGTGACCACAGGTGCCAGGGGTGAAGTCTCCCATTCAAGAACACAGGGCCTCTGGACCTAGTATGAACAAAGAATCTAACAGCTTTTCTAGAGAATGTATTTTACCACCCTGAGGCAGAGAGGGGAAGGCAGAAGAAAGGAAGGAAGGAAGGAAGGAAGGAAGGAAGGAAGGAAAGAAGGAAGGAGCCTGCATTTATTGAGTGCTTACAGCATGAAGGCAGGATTGACTGCTCCTGACTGCTACCCACGCAGGCTCCAGATCTAACTTGAGACTCTGTTCCATCCCTTCTTCCAACTCTGTTCTTCTGAGGGTAGGGGCTGTGGCTGGTGTTTTCTGTGTCCCTGGTAACTAGCCATGGCCTGGTCGGTCCAGGCAGGTATTCTGAGCCTGAGGGCTGAGTGCATGCTAAATGGTTGAGCCACACACCTTCCTGCACCAAAGTACCAGATACCTGGAAGCAGGACAGGAGGCAAGAGAAGGCAGGAGGGCCTGTGGGATGGAGAGCTGGTTCCTCTCTGGCACTTCAGGGCCATTGGACTGGGTTTGTGACCTGCAGCTCACACCCCATTCCCAGTTAGAAGTAGGCAGAAGAGAGGACGTAGGGATGGGCTGTTGGGACCCAGGCCATCCTGACGGTGAGACTCCATCACTACCTTAGCACACATGCGTGCATGCACTCCCACACACTGGAGGAAGAGGAGGTGGTCCAGCAGAGAGAGATCCAGATCCCAGCAGCGCAAACATGGAATGCTGAGTGTGGAGGGTGACTAGAATCCAGCTCAACACTTCCATTCAGGCTGCCTGCGGTCCCCTTTGCAGAGTAACTCCACAAGGAGAGAGGCCATTCAGGATCTGAAAGGCCAGCTTTCAGCCCTCTAGCCCTGGGCTGCCCATGGCCGGAGCAGGTCATGACCTGTGCTCCCAGGATCTCGGATCCCTCATTTTTCAAGGAAAGCGTAGGATGTTTGACGTCTCTAACTTTTTGTTCTCCTCTGGTGATTCCACAGATGTCCAGGAGGCATCTGATGTTTGCCAAACACTGTTTCCTGGGCAGGGCCATGCCATCCTCGGCCCCTTCATTTTCAGTGGCAGCCAGGGGCTCCTGTAAACAGGCTGAGGCTACGATAAGGCAGGAGGGAAAAGGCTGGCCCACAAAGAAGGGCACGGATGTGGTGACAATCCTAACCCTTTTCCTGGAATCACCGTTCAGATAGGAGGTGGATGCCGTAGAGGGGCACCTCTGCTTACACGCTCACCTCTAGGTCCTGCTCATGGACAGCTGGTTCCTGCCACATGGGGTACATTGTGATCTCCAAGTTAGTCTCAGAGCCCCAAAACACTATACTCACAAGCCTCTAACTCCACACTGCATATAGGAAAATAGACAAGACCAGCCGGTGGAAGAAACCCTTCATAGACCTACAAACCCACCTCCACTCTTATCTCAGTCAAGAGCCAGGTAAGGGATCAGGCCAGAGGAACTGATCAGTGAGATGCCTACGTGCAGTGCACAGACTTTTCTTCCAGCCCAGGAACTTATACTTTGCACACAGTCCCGCTTTCTATGCTCTGATCTTCCATCTTACAGCAGTGCAGATGTTGCAAGGTAGGGGAGCAATACCGGCACAGCACATGTGAAGGACTGGATCGAGATCAAACACTGGGAAGGGCAGGCATGAAAACCTGAACGTGACTGTGGTCTGGAGCTCCTGTCACCAGGAAACAGCCTCTGAGCTGTCCCCCAAGGGCTTGGTTTTTTTGAGGCACAAGCAGAGGCGGGGCCTTGACCAGGTGTTTACAGGCTGGGAAGCTGCACCTGGTCCTTCCCTCTACTACACTTCTTCTTTGCCCCCCTCCCAATCCATAAAGAAATTAGTGTAGTTTGCTAAAACACACTCAGTAGAGCTGAACATCATAACAAAGATGTTCTAACATGCCACCAGCCTAGAAGGTCACAGCATGGCTGTGTCACTATTGGCACAGGTGTCAATTAGGGCAGGTATCCCTCCACAGCTCCCCAGGCTTTTGATACAGTGGCTCCCCACAAGGAAGGGGCTTGGAAACATCAAAAAGACGGAGTGGTAAGTGGGAAACTGAGGCTCAGCTCCAGTTAGGAAGTGCCACTGACAGTCTAGCGACTTACTGCCTGCTTTTGTCCTCTCTACTTGCCATGTCCTTCTGAGAGCTCAGAACCTGTGACCTCCACCAAGCACTAGCCCAGAGGACTCTGCCAGGGATATGGAGGGACACTGTGACTCTTTACCTGGATCAGGATAACCAGGGATCACCTCTAGTCACTCTCTCCCTACAGTGATCCCGTCTCCCACATTCTCTGCTGGATTCCCCTTTTCAGTCTGTGAGTAACTGGACCACCCCCAGATGACAGAATCCCAAGTGCTCCTTTCCAGCATAGAGGATGTGGCTCACTGGAACCAGCTCTTGCTAGAGGCCTGAGGAAAGAACTGATCCAAGGTTATATTGCCAGTGAGTGGTCAACCTAGAACTAGAGGCTATGCCTTCTAACTCTCGGGCAGTGTTCAGCAGGCCTCCCTGCGCTGTGTAGGGCTGGGACAGAGAGAAGACAGGGTTAAAGTGGGGATTTTATTTAATCCTCTGATCTGGCTTAAACCAAAGCCACACTGGTTTGAGCAGGAGACAAGAGAGACACAGAAGGACTTGCTGGGGGCTGGGCAGGGAGGTGTCAAGTGTTAGAAAATAATCCTTAGGCACCTAAAGGCAAGATCTGACAGTGGGCTAAGAGGTCCCCACGTTATCTTCCTGTTCCATTCCTGCCCAGGGTGCAGGCACCCAGACAGTGACCCTCTGCCATGAAAGTCTCATAGTCCCAGGAGGTTCAATAGTTCAGAGCAATAGGAAGCTCTCCAACTTGGGGACTCAGACAGACTTGAGGGTAAATCCCAACCCTGCCATATATTTGCCCTGTGACCTTAGGTGAGCCACCTCACCTCTCTGAGCCTCTGCTTCTTCCTCGGTTAAGTAGTTTTAGACACAGGGGAGTAAAGTTATCTGAACTATGTACATAGACAGGAGAGGCTGCCGAGTCAATCCTCGGTGCTATAGTTACCAGCCCAGCGCTTATGCCCCCACCCAGGCCCGTGTATTACTCTTCAGCCCCCACCTGCCTGCCACTTTGGCATGCACAACCTCAATAACAAGCCCTCGGCCTTACGGCAATTGTATTAATTTTAAAATGTCAAGCATCCTACCACTTGATACAGAAGCTTGACAGAGGCACCCCCAGTCCTTAGATTCACGTTCTCATAATGCTCCCAAGTCCCAGCACTGAGGGGTTGACTAGGTCTGACATAGGGTCCAAGCAGGGGTGAGCGTGTCACTAGGGCATGTGGCTTCTTAGAAGGATCTAGAATGGACACCCCACGTCTGACCCTGACCACAGCAGGCGACCGGTCTTGCTTGGCTTCCTCCTTTCCAGCTGGCCTGAGGTGTATGGATGGTTAAGTGCACGGCTAAAGCCAAGGGCAAGCCCACCGCCAAGATGTGAGGTCTGAACTGGGACAGAGCCTGGGAAGAGTACAGTTCATTGTCTTCACTAGTTTGTCCATCACCACCAAGGCCCATCTTATCACTCTCGGGTCGCACAAGAGGAAACCGAAGCCCAGAGAAGGCCTAACCCTCTCTGTAGAGATGAGGTCAAGTCTGTCTTAGCCTCTGGGCTCATCCCACTGACCCAACCGGCTTTCCTCTTAACTCTGTCCTTCCTATGACAAGGAAGACATTCCACAAAGTTCTTTAACAAACCCTGTTTCCCGTGACGAGCTCTAGAACTTCCTTCAAAGGGCAGGCCGGATGCCTACCTTCTCTTCCCTGATACACTCCTGCCCTCCCGCCCAGATGCAGCAGAACGTTCCCTATCCGTGGCAGCTACCCAGGGATCTTGCAGCGCCTCCACGGGGTAGCTTTGGAGTGGGGCACGGGCTCCTGGGGTACACAGCAGATGAGGGCAGGTGGGGTGCAGCTCCCCTTGCGAGCCTGGCCAGCCTATCCCTACATCATCAGCATGTGGGCCCTCAGTCCTCACGCGTGACACTGAGGGACAGACATCCAGTGCGCCCGCCAGCCCGAAGCAGTTCTCCAGGGGTTAAAACTGCAGCATCTTCCACAAGGGTTAAAAATGCAGTCCCTGGGCGCGCAGGGATGTGGTCCACACGGCCCAGGGCATCGACGAAGGAGCATCCCCTCCCAGCATCCTGCAGTTCCCCCAGGGGCTGAGCGACTCCTGGGAGCCAGAGCGTGCGCGGGATCCCTTCCTGCGCCCCTCAGCCCGGGCCACGGGGGCTGCAGCGTCCGCGGGTCCCCAGCACGGCGATGATCTGCACTGCTTACCTTTGTGACAGTCATGCAGAAAGCGGGCGGCGGGGCCGGGCGCGGGCGGTGGCGGGCGGCTGGGCCGAGCTGGGGACCGCGCGCACAGGAGGCCGCTGGCTGATGTCAGCCGCGGCCGAGCATCTATAATAGATGAGGCCGCCGCGCCGCAGGAAGGCGAGGCAGGAAGAAAGGCGGGCGGCGGGCCGCGCGGGGGGCGGGGAGGACCGACCGGGGACTCGCTACAAAGAGAAGGCGGAGGCAGAGGCGGGAGTGCAGTCCGGACGCCTGGCGGTCCCCAGCTCCGCGCGTCCAGGCGCGGCCCCCTCGGACTCCTGGCACCTGCAGCCTGGTGGGCGTGGGCGGCAACCCGGCCCTCTGTGCCGCGTTGGCTCCGGACGCTGGGTGAAGTCACACGCTGGACGGGCGAGGCGCAGGGCCGAGAAGCCTTCCCAGGTCGGGTCGCCCCCTGGAGGTTCCGAAAGTCCACCCGCTGCAACACCAGTTCAGAGTTGCTAGGAGGGTTGGTGGAAGCACTCCTTTGGATTTAAGTCCTCAGAGATGAGCTCGCCCCAAGGCCAACGTGGTCCACGTTACATAGGAAGAGACAGGACCTGAGTGGAAAGTGACTTGGTCAGGGGCGTAGGGCCAGTCTGGTCCACCAGACTCGCCTGCGGCTCTCCACTTGGTGGCAAGCTTCTTAGAAGCCCCCTTTGCAGACCCTGTGTTCTACAGTTAGGGACACCCAGGGAGCCCTCTATAGGAGGGACAGGGCCGACCCTCCTCAGAAGTGTCCACAGCACTGTTTGGGGAGACGACAGGTGCCGCTGTGCTGCGCGAATCCGGGCCAGGTCACCTGCACACTTCAGGCGCTGCAGGAATTTGAAGTACAATTGCCTGAATATGGCCACGCAACTAGGTAGGCAGAACCGGTTTAAACAGATAAGAACAGGGAGGAGGAAGCAAGTTTTTGGGGCACTTCTCTCGGGGTTCTGAAGTGTGCCACCTGCTCCCAGAGTTTTTTCTCTTCACCGGAACAGCCAGACTCAGGCCACATGTGAGCCACCACCTGCCCTGGAGGTACAGGATCAGGGAAGTGGGATGCTTGCCCCAGCCCCCAGCTGTGCTTCTAGACTAGTACTATAGTTACATAGTGACCAACATCAGGGAAGGGTTTTGCCATAGATCCTGAGTTGTTTTTATTTACATGCTTTTGGTTTTTTTGTTTTGTTGGCTTTTCTTTTCTTTTCTATTCTTTCTTTCTTTCTTTCTTTTTCTTTTGCAGCCCTAAATACAACCGTTTTGTTAAAGACTAAGCAGATTTGGGAACAACTTTCCCGGGATCACACAGTGACAGAAGAACTTGAGCCTGTGAGCCACAGGGTTCCTCCATAGCTGTTGCCATCGTCACACTCTTATGTGTCTTGGGAGGGGTATGAACTCCCGTCCAGCCTCCAGGGCTCTTGCAGCAACGTCCTAGGTCTCTAGGGAAAGTAGACACAGCCTCCAGCCTCAGGCATTGGCTCTGGGCCAGACCACTCCTAGGTGTGGTTATGTGAGACCTCAAGTCTTTACTGCCTCACGCCTGCCCCAGGAATGCCCACCTCATCCTCTGTGCTTGTCCGACTGACGCTCCAGCCATAGATCTGTGTGCTAATACACTTAGTTCAGAGGGTCTGAGTTTCTTCCATGTGCTGTGGCAGTACCTTTTCTCTTCCTGCATGTGCTGGGGCACACAATAGAGACCCTGTCTCAACAATAACAAAAATAAAGGTGCCCAAATATTAACTGGGTAGTGGTGGCATATGCCTTTAATCCCAACACTTGGGAGGTAGAGGCAGACGTATCTCTGTGAGTTCGAGGCCAGCCTGGTCCACAGAGCTAGTTCCAAGATAGGCAAGGCTACACAAAGAAACACTGTCTTGAAAAAGAAAAGAAAAGAAACAAAGAAACACAACAAAAAGATACACAATGTTAAGTTCTGGCCATCACAAACATGTACACACACACATACACACATATGAGAGAGAGAGAGAGAGAGAGAGAGAGAGAGAGAGAGAGAGAGAGAGGGGTGTATCTCAATGATAGAATGCTTGCTGAGTATGCATAAAGCTCCAGGATATTTAATGTCATCAGATACAAATCAAGGACGTTGTTGTATAGGAGCTGGGAAGACTGCCTGGTTGGTAAAGTGCTTGCCATGAGAGCATGAGGATCTGAGTTCAAATCCCCAGCTGGGAATGGCAATGCACACCTGTAACCCCTGTGTGGGGCAGTTGAAAATAAGAAGATCGGGGGCTGGAGAGATGGCTCAGTGGTTAAGAGCATTGCCTGCTCTTCCAAAGGTCCTGAGTTCAATTCCCAGCAACCACATGGTGGCTCACAACCATCTGTAATGAGGTCTGGTGCCCTCTTCTGGCCTGCAGGCATACATGTAGACAGAATATTATATACATAATAAATAAATAAAAATAAATATTTAAAAAAAAGAAAGAAAGAAAATAAGAGGATCCCAAGAGCTTGCAGGCCAGCCAGTCTAGCTAACCAAGGAGCCCTGGGCTCAGTGAGAGACCCTGTCTCAGTACCAACACTAATAAAGGCAGAGAATGAGTGAGAAAGATACCCAGTGTTGACTTCGGGCTATTCTGAACACGTGCATACACACGCAAAGACAGGGTGCATCTCAATGATAGAATACTCACCTAGGGCTCCAGGTTTTATTACTAGCAACACACACACACACACACACACACACACACACATACACACACACAATTCGAACAAAATAAATGTTCTACCAGTGGAAGAAATGTAAACTAGACCCATGAAAACATTTCCCAGCAGCCAGCTGGCCACTATCAGAAGGATTCGGATTCCATGTTGGGACAGGTAGTCTTGAGTAGGAAAGCCTTAAGGCAGGAAGATGGATTCATCCTTGCCAGGTACTCCAGGTACTAGGAACCATTGACAGACCAGCCAAGAACACCAGCAACCAACACCCATCACCGTCTCACTTCCCATCCCAGATTGTCATCCTCAGCTACCCAGCATGCCTCTTGGCACCTTCCCCGCTGTCTGCTGTTGTTGTGGGCTCTGGGAATAAGACAAATGCTTAATGTCATCTGGAGCCAAAAGTAATTAGGAGCATCAATCTGCAATCCCCAAGACCCACGTGACAGGCTCTGAAGGCAGAGAGGAGACAGTTTGGACCCTCACACACTGCTGACTCAATCCTTCTGTCATAGCTCCATCTCCTCAGAAAGAGAAGGGGTCTGGATAGACAGAATACCCCACCAAGAAGTCCAGTCCCCTGGTGCCAGGCATAGGACCAGTCTGAAGGAGGGGCCCAGAGCTGTGAGTATTCTCACCATATGCTGCCTGCACCACCAGGCCTGTCCCCAGTCACAGTGCCTGTCTTGGTTTGGTCCACTTGGAACCAAGCTTGAGAACACAGATGGACTCAGGGTTCAACTGGAAGGAGAATCCGGGAGTAGAAGAGGAGATCCAGGGCCCCTGAGGTTGCTAAAATGTGTTTCCAAGGGAACTTGCTGGATCCTGTCGGAGGAGAGTGCCTATGGAGTAACCTGGCTGCTGTTAGTCAGGGAGGACACAGTGCTCAGCCACACTCTTCCTCAGCACTGTGTGAGTCCAGGGCCCTCCATTTTGGGGCATGCCCTAGTAGGAAGTGGGGGAGTCCCTAGCTCCCACTTATGTGGTATCCACGTGGCTCCAGTCTGCTCCTGGGATCGTGCACTGAAGTGTATGTCAAACCAAGCACAGGCTAGCCCAGGTTGTGTGTCACGGATCATAGGGCAGAGAGAGAGTTCCCAGCAGCAGCAGCTCAGTTGTTTAGAGGCCTTCATGCCCCAGTGCTTTCCCACACTCCTCCCTCGCCCTCAGCACCTTCATGCCTTGTTTTTAGCCCAACAAAACTCATATATTCGTCCTCCAAAGCCCAGCTCAGATGGCATTTCTGTGCGGATCTCCTGGTGCATCCGATTCACACTGCACACTTCTATTGGAACCTGTTTACTTGTCTCTTTATGACCTGTGGCTGCCCGCCCCTTCTCTGCTTTCCTTTCTCTTTCCCACAGAGACACCTAGGAGGTTCTGGGTGGCTCCTAGCCACCCAAGAAGGCTTCAGTGGGCATCTTTAGCACCCGCTTCAGTAGCCATCCGACTCAGGATTCTGCTCCACACTGCAAGGCATCATTCTGTAGAGCCCGGAATTCTCTGGCCTTAGATACTCACTTGCCTTGGCCCAGCCCTGTACTGGCTGCCTCCAAACAAAGGGAGGGAGATTTGTTCCTGGCCTGAAGGAGGCTCCAGTTTCCCAGGAAAGACCCACAGAAATGGATACCCTCTGGGTACTAAAGAGAGGAGTTGTCCTACAGCAAGGAGCCGGTGAGGGGGGAACAGAGAGATAGAGAGGGAGAGTGCCCCGCCCAGTGAAGAGGCTAGAGAGAGGGAGGAGTTCCCCTGCCCCCCCCTCATCATGCCACATTCTAGCCTCCCTTGGCTACACAGCCTCCCAACTCTGCCGGTCTTGCTGGCCCCATGGCAGCAGCCCAGCCTCTCCCCTCCTCCCGTCTTCTCTCGAGCTCAGCATTTTCTTTTGCTTCACTTGGCCTTGGCTTCCTGCCTCCTGCGCTCACCATCTGTCCTCTAGCTAGAAGTTCCTGCACTTCTGCTCGCACACATGGGGCTGTTTGTAAAACCTTTCAGAGACTCCCGGTCATCCTCGGTGTGGGGTCTGAAAAGAGCCCTCTGGACATGGTACTTGCCTCTGCCCCTTGTCCCTTGAGGTCTGCTGTCTTGCCTAACGCTTGCCTTTCCCTGGCCTGAAGTTCTAGCTGCTTCTACTTCATCTTTTCCTTCAGCTCTGCCTCCTCCAGGAAGCCCTCCTGGATACATCCAAGGAGGTTTCAAATCCCCAGCCTCAATGCTACTTTGAACCCACTCCGTGTCCTTGATCAGGATTTCATTCTGCCTCTTCCTCTCTCTCTCTCTCTCTCTCTCTCTCTCTCTCTCTCTCTCTCTCTCGTGTGTGTCTTGTGTGTATGTGTTGTGTGTGTGTGTGTGTGTGTGTGTTGTGTCTCACTTCCTGTGAGAACAAATGAGTCTGTGGTAGGATGACAGGGGTTGGCTCTTCTGCCTGGCAAGGCCTGAACATGGCAGCTGCTCTGCTCTGTCAGCTGCTGCCCCGCCTCCTGTTTGTGATTCTCAGGGCTGCATTTTTCTTCCCCATCTCTTTGTCTTGCAGCCTCTCCCTCCATTGCTCCTGCCAGGCCCTACAACTTGGCCAGACTCCCCTTCCTGTGATTTTGATCTCCCAGGACCGAGCTTTTCCCCCGCTGAGCATCCCACCTGGGGTTCACCTGCCGCCAGGGGCTCCCCACTCTCCACCTGGACCTGTCTCTTGCTCTCCTTGCTGTCCCATCTCGAGCACTGTGCCCTGCCATCTCAGCTTATGTTACCTTGTTCCTCTTGCCCCTACACTGGCCTCTGTCACCCTGTGGTGGTCTCCATGTTCCCCATCTTTTGTTCTTTTTGTTTTTACTATGTTTTAATTACGTGGTTGGAGCGGAGAGGTGTGTGCACACGGGAACAGGGCCTGCAAATGCCAGAGGTGATAAGTCCTCCTGGAGTTGAAGCTACAGGCCACTGTGAGCCACCCAGTGAGGGCGCTGGGAATGGAACTGGGACCCTTGAAGGAGCAGTGCAGGTGCTTACCCACTGAGCCGTCTCTCTAGCCCCTTGGGCCTCATCTCCCTCACTCCTTTCAGATTCTCTCTGCGGCTGCTGTCATACAGATGCTCACGGTACTGACTTTAGTCAGAGGGATGCCGGGAATCTTTCTTCCACTCCATATCTGCAGGGTGAACGTGCTGGGCTACCAGAGAGCAGGCAGTCCTGCGTCCTTAGGGCAGCATCCTAGACCAGGGCTGCCTCTCTCTCTGTCTCTCTGTCTGTCTCTCTGTCTCTCTCTCTCTGTCTGTGTGTGTGTATGTGTGTGTGTGTGTGTGTGTGTGTGTACGTGCATATGTGTGTGGTGCTGGGTAGCTGGGGGGAGGGAGGAGCAACAGCAACAGAACCAGGGTCACCGGGTCATTAAGGGTCCTCTGAGGCTAGTTCCTACCAGAGCCTTGTTCTCCCAAGCTGTTCCTGGGGCCCCAATAGTAAACAAGCATGGTCAGCGTGAGAAAACAGATGGCTGGCCCCAGAGGGCTCCTCCTAGCACTGTATGGGCAGCCGAGAGCCGATGGCATCCAAAATCCTGCTCCATATTCATACATTCCAGCGGTTAGAAGCCTGGCTCCAGAGACGCGAGTTCAAATTCTGTCTTCTCTCCCACAACTCAGCCGCACAGCATGGGGAGTCACATGTTTGACCTCCTGTACGTCAGGCTCCTCTCCAGCACACGGGACAATGGCGATAGGGTTGGTCTTGGAGATCCACGGCTGGGGCTGTGTGATGGCCCAGCAGGTAAAGGTGTCTGCTGCCAACAATGACGGCCAGGGTTCAGTCCCCAGAACCCACGTGACAGGAGAGAAATGACTCCAGTAAGCTGTCCCCCGACCTCTACATGTATGCTGTAGCACACACTTGCCCCACCGGGAAACAAAGAAAGAAATGCCGGTTGTGGTGGCGCACGCCGGTAGGATTTGCTGAAGGAGGCAGAGGCAGGAGGATCACAAAGAAAGAAATGTAAAAAGATTCTTGACTAGACCCCATGAGAGAAAGTCAGGGGCTCTGGAACCACCCCGACTGCTGCTGTACACTGCACGGCATCAGGAAGCTCCTGCTAGGTCTTCTGGAAGTGAGGGCCAAAGAGACAGCTACTGTCGCAAATACCATGGAGAGACTGAGGCCACCTGGGTGTGCCTCGGCCCATGGCACCTGCAGCAGACTCGGAGCCTGCAACACAGTGCAGGTATCCCGCTGTTGAGACCCCACTTCCCCCATGCTCTGCTTCCTGCAGACACAGAACTAAAACCAAGGGCAAAGGGGAAAGACTTAAGGGCCCCAGTCCCAGGTCTATGAGCGTGGTGCTTACAGAACCCCCACAGTCCACCCAGCCTCAGTTTCTGTCCACAGGCTGGCATCAGAAGCCCACACCCATCTTAACTACTCCAGGGGGAAGAGAGCTGTCCCAGCTCCATAAAGGGGCTATGAAGTAAAAGGAAAACCAACAGAAGACAGATTCATTACCACACACGAGGTGTCTGTTAACCCGAAGGCCTGGTGGCAGAGGGAGGTGGCCCCCATGGAGCAAGCTCTACCCCTGCAGGAACAGCCATCCGTGTTGTTAGCTTTTGAGACAGGGTCTCTCCAACCCAGAGCTTCTGGGTTTGTCTAGACTGGCTGGCCAGCAAAGCCATGGCGACTCGGCTGTCCCCATGGGGGACACACATGATGGGCACACTACATTCAGCTTTTCACGCGAGTGCTCGGGATAGGAACTGGAGTTACAGACAGTGCTGCCATGTGGGTACTGGGAATTGAACCCCAGTCCTTTGGAAGAGCAGCCAGTGCTCTTAAATACTGAGCCATTTCTCCAGCCCCTCTATCTAGTCTCTTGATCCTGCCCACTCTTCTGCCTCTGCAACATCCCTTTCTTCCCGGAGTGCTGTTTTAGGGGGATCAGCAGGGGGCTCCCGTTAGGGTGGATCCCTCCCACTATGCTATTAGCTCATTGGAGAAAAAAAGCTTGCAGCCCTGCCAGTGGCCAACTGAGGGCACCAGTGAAGCCCAATGTAAACTCCGTTGAAAAGCAAATTCCTAGCCTGTGGCACCTTTGGGACCAAAACTTTGCGCCACCTGGAATATTCTCAGAGTATGAGCGCCACCCTGGAACTTGTTAGAAACACAGATTCTCCACTGCACCAGATCAGAAACTCCTGGGGGAGTGGCGTGGGCTCCAGGTCCTTCCCACATCCACCTCCTGGGGGAGTGGAATGGGCTCCAGAGCCTTCCCCGCATCCTCCTCCTGGGGGAGTGGAATGGGCTCCAGAGCCTTCCTGCATCCTCCTCCTGGGGGAGTGGAATGGGCTCCAGAGCCTTCCCGCATCCTCCTCCTGGGGGAGTGGCGTGGGCTCCAGGTCCTTCCCGCATCCTCCTCCTGGGGAAGTGGAGTGGGCTCCAGAGCCTTCCCGCATCCTCCTCCAGCTGCAAACAACTGTTCGTTTTTGTCAGGTGCCCTGTCAGACAAAGCACGCAGAAGCCACTTTATCTCTGCCTCCTGAGTCACACAGCTGAACTTCAGCCTCAACTTCAATACCTGAGTCAGAGGCTTTTCATATCCTGTACTGAAGATGAGAGGCGCAGGAGGACGAGAGCAGAGGTAGCGTGAGGGTCAGGAGGCTGAGAGGGATGAGGAACAGGAGCTTTGACTGTTTTTGTGTGCAGCCATGGCAGCTCCAGGCACCTTTCTATATAAGAGCAAGTATCCCAAATGGCCTCATAGGAGAGGCCTCCTCTATTTGGTAACAAGAATGTGGCCTCAGAGACGAGGAGGAAGAACCCCGAGTTCAATGTATAGGCCGGAAGCCCCTTGGCAGATGTCTCCTCTTCTAGAATAGTGACTCCAGGTCCGCTCATTCCTGCTCCTCTGCACCTGGCTCCCTGTCTCAGTGGAAGGTGCTCGCATTAGATGGAATCTCCACTCCCCAACCCCAGCAGCACTGCCCTCTCCCACCACTGAACTCCTCAGACTTGGCACCTCCTCAAGGTGAAGCCCCAAGCCTGGCGACCTGTCTTTCATCCCCAGAACCCACAAGGCAGGAGAGAATGGGCTCTCACGAGTCCTCTGACTTCCAGGTGTGAACCATTGCATGTGTACACCTCCACACACACGGTAAGTAAATAACGCGGTTTTTTTTTTTCAAATACAGATTCTTGCAAGTCCAAGAACAATCTTTTGTCCAGATCCAGAAACCACCTCTCTGTGTTCTTTATTGTCAATATGCCCTTCCTGATTAAGTTCTTATCCCCACCGCAAAGAGAAGGTAAGGATGCCGTTGTTATTCACAGCACCGCACTCGGGGGACCTGATTGTGCTGAAGCCAGATGATCCTCCTTGCCTCTGCTTTTACTTTTTGGGACTCATCATACCACCCAAAAATATGACTTTAGGAGACCAGAATATGCCGCCTCAAAATACACTTCCTTGGTGTATTTTGAGGCAGCTATTCTGAGGCACCGAAGGCACAGGGATGCTGAAAAGCTGTACTTCTGTGGGGGAAATTGACATCCACGTTGGTAAATGATATCAGAATGATGGCTGCTCCCAGCAGTCTCTATCAGCTAGGAGATGTTATTCGGAACAAGCCTATTATTACCCCCAGCCCCTCCCAATGGCTTGTCTCTAACGCTCTCAGAAGCCTCAAGTCCCCACGATTCCATTCTGTATTTCAGGACACCATGGAAGCGACAATTATCTGACCCATCTTTGGGTCTCCCGTGGGACTCCCCAACACACCAGCATAATTAAATACGGCTTTGCTCCTGTTCATCTATCTCATGTCAATTTAATTCATAACCCCAAACATGTGCCCCCCTTTCTCTCTGGCTGAACTACTGCAATCAGCCTTGAGCGCTGGGGCTAGCTCCTCTGTTCCCTTTCAGCAGATGTATTGCTTACCTTCAAGTGATGGAAATGCGTTAGTTGGTGCTCGTGATTAAAGAACAAGGATTTCAATGCTAAGTGAAGGTCACCAGATGTTCTGGGTTTTGTAGAGATGATTTAGCAGTAGTTAGCATCTTAATCTCGTAGAGGAGCTTTTCTCTCGGCTTTCGGAATTCAAGGGCCGGGTATGATCGCTAACACTTTTAATCCCAGCATTTGGGTTTGAAGATCACAAGTTCAAGACTCATCTGGCCTACATGATGAATTCTATATCAACCTGGGCCAAATAGTGAGATCCTGTTTCAAAAAACCAAAACAACGTCAATGAGGGTGTGTGTGTGTGTGTGTGTGTGTGTGGAGAGAGAGAGAGAGAGAGAGAGAGAGAGAGAGAGAGAGAGAGAATCTCACATGTGTATGTAGGTCGGAGGATAACCTCAGGCATTGTTCCCCAGGCACCTTCCTTTTTTCCTGTTCTTTCCTCTTGTTATTTTATGTGTGCTGGGATTTTGCCTGCATGTCTCATGTTAAGTACACCCAGGGCACCTGTTCCATCCCAGTTGACACAGAGGAGGCTTATGAGGCAGGGATAGCTACTGTCAGAGGAGAGGGTCCCACTGCAAGAGCATCTGGGACCACAGGGTGTGGAGGTTGCAGAGGGAATTGGAGTCTGGGGTGCTGGCAGGCCCCTCCCCTTCGGTGCCCAGAAGGCTCAAATGGCCTGAAATTAACAAAGGGTCTCCTCAGAGAAGAGATTTTAGGTGGTAACTAAGAAAGACTGGGGGTTTGGTCCAGTGACAGGATGCTTGCCTAGAATGCATGAGGTCTTTGGTTCAAAGGTGGATAATGACAGCATCCATCTCATGGGTCTAAGTCTGTCCATAGCCTGGTGCAGGGACGTCCAGAGCAAGGGTCCACAATATAGTAGCTGTGTCTCACATGTGAGGGGAGGGTTCTAGGACCAGGGAAACAGCCGCCAGTAAACTGCTTGGTGAGTGCAAGTTAGGACCTGCGTTAGATGCCCATTAGATGCCCAGAACCCAAGTTTTTAAAAAGCTGGGATGGGATTTATGGCAGTTTGAATAGCAATGGTCCCCATAGACTCAGATGTTTTAGTGCTTGGCCCATAGGGAGTGGCACTATTAAGAGGTGTGGCCTTGTTGGAGGAAGTGTGTCACTGTGGGGGCGGGCTTTGAGGTTCATATGCTCAAGCTGCCCACTGTGGCACACAGTGTCTCCTGCTGCCTGTGGATCAAGACACAGATCTCTCAGCTCCTTCTCCAGCACTGGATCTGTCTGCATGCCGCTGTGTTTCCCGCTAGGGTGATGATGGACTGAGCCTCTGAAACTGTGAGCTAGCCCCAATTAAAAATGTTTCCTTTATAAGAGTTGCCATGGTCATGGTGTCTCTTCACAGCAATGAAACCCTAACTAAGATAGTAGCGCATGCCTCTAATTCCAGTTCTGAGGGGACAGAGACCAGTGAGAGACCCTATCTCAAAAAAATCCCGAGTTGGCTGGTGTCTGAAGGATGACGCTGAGTTTGGCCTTGGCTAACACACACACACACACACACACACGAAAATACATGGATACATAAATACATACAATAGGCATTTTAATTGAACTTCCCATGTACTGATGGATACATGAGTAAGACATTTTGAAGGCACTTCAGGGGGCTCTGACAGTATTTTAAACCCTGCTCACATCCTAGAGCTCCCTCCTCTTCTCACCCAGCAGGGCACCTCAGGTGGCTAAGAGCACTGCTTGGTTTTCCTGCGCAGAGCACAGTGCCAAGGCGCTGGCGCTGTCGTCAGCAGCTTCCCGCAGCCGTGGAGGAAGATGTAGAAAGGACTGCAAGAATTCGTTAGCACCAATTAACACAAGGAGGCTTCCTCCCGCTCATCCCTCCAGCTGACTCCCTGCTGGCGGGGGTGGGGTGGGGTGGGGGTAGGGGTGTAGGGGGTGGGGCAGGACCCAGAGGAGACAGGACCTGGGGAACAGCAGCCGAGGCTGTGTCCCAGCAGGGCCCAAGCATTTGCTGCTAACATGGCTGGAAGGTTCCAGAAAGTGAGAATAGACACATGGCATCTGTCTGGTCGGGTTTCTCAGGGCTCCTAAGCTGCTTTCTGAATCTGTGGTCTGAAGCCGGCATCCATCCGACACTGAGTTGAGCCCCGTCCACACAAAGAATCCTGGAGTATGTGTACTGGTCCCCCAACACTGCTACCACAATCTCTCATGGCCCTGGCTGACAGAAACAGCGGTGAGGCATGCGCATCTTTAATCCCAACACTAGGTGAGAGGATCTCTAAGGTCGAGAACGGCCTGGTTTATATGTCAAGCAAGTTCCAGAGATGCTAGGACTAAATAAAGAGACCCTGTCCCAAACAACAACAACCAAACAAATAAGCCAAAAACAAACTATAAAATTTAAAAGAGTTCAGAAAGAGGGCTGGGGATACGGACAGGGGGTGAAGCATTGGCCACATGCGTGTGAGGGCCAGAATTCGGTTCCCCAGCACCGGTGTAAGAGCTGAGTGGGAGCTGAATGGCCTATGTTTCTAGTGCGCTGGAGGCGGAGACAGGAGCAAGCTGCACCTTCAGCCCTGTGTTCAGGGAGAGCACGTGTGTGCGCAGATCTTATTCTTGGTCAATCTCGCTACACGTTTGCCAGTTCTGTGGCACTCAAAGAACCAGTCTTTGGGCTTCTTGGTTTTCTCTGCTGCTTTTTTTCTGTCTGTTTTGTTTACCTCTGTTCTAATTTGTGTCCTTCCTGCCCCTCTTGCTCTGAGGTCAGTCTGTGCCTCACTTTTCAGTACCTTAGAGAGGAGAGACAGGTGTGAATCTCACCCAGTGCTGGCTTGGGACGTTACAAATGCCCCTCTAAGGAGACAGTTCCTGTCGGATCCTAGAAATTTTAATATGCTGTGGTTTTGCCTTCTCTCCAAACATTTTGCCCCACCCCCTCCAATTTCTCTGGTGATTTTTTTCATTAACACGTTGGGGAATGCATTTTTTAAATTTCCACATATTTGTGAATTACCCAGGTTTTTTTTTTCTATTGTTATTCCTAGTTGGAGTCCACTGTAGAGAGACTGTGCTTTTGGGTGATTTCAATTTTTTTTTTCTTTCTTTTTTTTTTTTTTTTTTTTTTTTTTTTTTTTTTTTTTTGTAGTTTTTCGAGACAGGGTTTCTCTGTAGCTTTGGAGCCTGTCCTGGAACTAGCTCTTGTAGACCAGGCTGGTCTCGAACTCACAGAGATCCGCCTGCCTCTGCCTCCCGAGTGCTGGGATTAAAGGCGTGCGCCACCACCGTCCGGCTTCAATTTTTTTTTTTTTCAAGGCAGAGTTTCTCTGTAGTTTTGGAGCCTGTCCTGGAACTCACTCTGAGGACCAGGTTGGCCTTGAACTCACAGAGATCCACCTGCCTCTGCCTCCCAAGTGCTGGGATTAAAGGCATGCACCACCACCACCTGGCTATGATTTCAGTTTTTAAAATGTACCAAGCTTTGTCTTGTTGTCTAAGGAATGGCACGCTCTGGAGACTGCCCATGTGTACTGAGGAAAAGCTGGATTCTGCCAGTGCCGGGTGGTGCTTTCTACCTGTGTCTGTAATAATCTGTTTGCTATTGCCGTAACTGAACACTACAAACTGGGCAGTTTATAAACAAAAGAGGCTTATCTGGTTCATGCTTTAGAACGGTGGTATCTGGTGAGGCCCCTGCCAGTCACAAAGCACCGTGGGACGTCATCCACTGAGAGGAGCTGAGTGTCCTCTTTTATATGGCCATGTTCCCCTTGGACAATGCTCCTGCTGTAGGACCCCATTATCATCCTTATCATCCCCTACAGGTTCCACCTCCAAAAATCACAGAGGAATTGGGGTTCTCCCTTCTTAATTGGTATCTCGCAATGGAGATTAAGTCTCATTGAACACGGATTGGAATGCTCATACCACAGCCAGTCTGCTTGTTTTGTGGGTGCTGATTAGGTCCCCTATCTCTGTTCTGACCTTCCATCTAGCTAGTCTTTGCATTATTGAAGGCGAGACATCAATATTTCTAACTATTGTGGAATTGCCTTAGGTTTTGTCAATATTTGCTTTATATATTTGGGGCTCTGTTATTAGGCATTTATATATTTACAGTTATTATATCTGGATATATTGACCTTTTTATCAATAATGATATTCTTTTTGTCCCTGTAACAATTGTTAATTCAATGTCTTTAAAATATTGGTTGTTATTTATGAGGAATATGCATTTTTTAAGATTTATTTATTTATTATGTATACAGTGTTCTGCCTACATATATGCCTGCAGGCCAGAAGAGGGCACCAGATCTCAATATAGATGGTTGTGAGCCACCATGTGATTGCTGGGAATTGAACTCAGGATCTTGGGAGAGTAGACAGTGCTCTCAACCGCTGAGCCATCTCTCTAGCCTGAGGAATATCTTTCTTATCTTTTCATGTTATCCTATTTGTGTCTGTGGCGGGCTTCAGTATACACTTACCAGATTTAGCAAATAGAAATGTAGGCTGCTTAGTTATACTTGACTTTCAAGGAACAACGACAAAATGCTTCATACAAGTACTTTCTGTAAAACACATGGCGTTCATTTATGTTGGAATTTTTACAATCTGAAATCCAAATTTTTATCTGGGAGCCTATACCCATGAGAATATAGAGTCAATTTATTTATTTTTATGTGTATGTGTGTGTGTGAATGCCTTTACTATAGACATGCAGTATACTCAGAGGCCAGAAGAGGGCGCTAGAATCCATTGGCGCTAATGATAGGTGGTTGTGAGCGACCTGACATGGGTTCTGGGACCCAAACTCGAGTTCTTAGGAAGAGAGGAGAGTGCTCTTAGTCTGAGCCATCTTTCTCTAGGCACTGCATTCTTTTTGTTTGTTTGTTGTTTGTTTTGTTCTGGTTTTGTTTTTCCAGACAGCTTTTCTTTGTGTAGCAGACCTCCTAGCTGTCCTGGAACTCCGTTGACCAGGCTGTTCTTGATCTCACTGAGATCCACCTGCCTCTGCCTCCCAAGTGCTGGGATTAAAGGCGTGTGCTGCCACTGCCCGGCTGGCACTGCATTCTTTAAGGGGATAGAAACCCATTCAAGGGGCTCAAATCTTTGCCCTGGGAACCCCAGACTCTGCAGAAGGGTCGGGAAAGGGCAGTTCAGCCTTGCCGTAGAAGTTAATGGAGCTAGTCAGCCTTTGCACTCTGGGCTCCTTGTCCTTCCTGGGTCCATTAGATGCCTGCGCCCCCACACCCACTTCATAATCCTCTTAGTGCCCAACATCTGAAGCCCCCCCCCCCTTGCATGGTCCTGGGTATCAACTTGCCACTTTTTCTCAGATTGTCCTGATAGATGTGGGGCGTGGAAAAGGGTAGGCAGGAGAAACAGTTGGGCCTTTCTCCTGGGCCCTGAGCCCGGGCACCTAGTTAGGGCTGCCTTGCCATTGAGCAGGGGGCACAGGCCTATGAGGCACATACAACCACAAGCTCCCCAGCCACCCACATTCATGTGCACGTGCACACACATATGTTCATGCCTGCACATCTTTCTAGACAGACATTCCCAGGTACGAACACAGGCCCTTCCAATGCACTGGTGGCTAGGGCCTGTTTCACGCCCTCAAACCCACAGAAGAACACTCCACTCAGACACATGGCCCCTCACACATGCCTACAGGAGGCGACCATCTGGGCTTGGGAGACTGTAGGCACTGCCCGTGTATTCCAGAACGGCAGATGGGCATCACGGTGCCTGAGAAGAATGGGGAGAGGGGACCGAGCATGTGGCATACGCGGCTCTCACCTGCTCCCTGTCACTTCCAAGTTCTGCCCCGCCCACCCCCACCTTATCTCCCCGGATTCTCTCAAATGGTCGCTCTGAAGTGGGTCCCTCCAGTTCCCTTTCCTGAGACCCACTTAGCCCTGAGAGGAAGGTCTGTGCTGAGGGCTGTGAGAGGAACTAACAACCACAGGACTTCGGGGTTCCCTTCGGCAAATGCTCCTCTCTGGCCCTGTCATGGAACCATTCCTGAGGGCTGGTGAGGATTTATGCCCCATCCTGCCACTGGGAACCCAGAAGATCCACTCACCCATATCTTCTTACTAAGTGGCTCCCGAGCTCCCCCACAGGATTCCCAGGGCCACCCTGCCCTGCAGGTCTTGAAACTGATTCTCCGAGAGGTTACAATAAGCCCAACAAGAGAGGAGAATGATGACCTTACAGAGGATCTTTCTTCCACACCTTGCTATCTCCCATCTAAAAAGGACTTGGGGTTGGTACAGGGGCCTACAGGAGCCCCTATCTCGTGCCTTCCACACCCCGACTCAGGCGTCTCCTGGTGGTTTGGCAGTCTACAGATAGCTGAGGCTTGGGTTTTCTGAGTGGGGCCGATCATAAGCCCTTTGCATTCCAAACCCCGACTCAGCATCTCAGTTGGTACTCCCACTTCCAGATGGGAGGTCCACAGTCTCCTGGGCATGTGTGAGTTCTAGTGCTGGACAGAAGACGCCGAATCTAGAAGAATGTGGTCGGCGCGCCCTCTGATGGCCATTTCTTGGAATTGCAACTCCAGAGTCGCAGGTCTTGTGCAGCGCGTGGTTATGTCCCCAAATTGCCGTTCCCTATGAGACCCTGAAAGGTCACTGCAGGAACTGGAAACTGAGGAAAGGAATTAGACATAAATGACCTTGGGAGCATCCTACTGCGCGCGACCAAGGATTTTGCTTATGTCCCTTCAGCTCCTCTAGTGCATCCTGGCTGGTGTTGCAGACCCTGACCCCTGCGTCTTTACCCACAGGAGTATGTGGGTATTTGGTAGGCCAGGGGATGGTCTTGGAATCCGCTGGTGCGCTCCAAATCACCCAGACGCTGCCGGGGTTTCTAATGGTACTGCGAGAAATCTCTAGAACGTTCAAAGCAAAAGCCTTCAGGGTTGGTTTCTAATTCTGGAACCAGGCTGCGGCTCTACCTGCCCTGGGCAAATCTGCTGCAGGGAGATTTTTTCCTTAAGGGGACCCTCTGGACAAAACCTGCTCTCAGGCGGTGTTTATCTAGCAAAACTGAAGACGAGAGGTAAGGGGAGAGGAAGTAAGTGGCAGCAGGGGCTGTGTCTTCATGGATCATCTCAGCGACAGAGGTCCAGGAACAGGCTGCCCCCATCAGCAGTCTTATTGCTCAGCTGTGTGGGCCAGAAAGTTTGATCACAACCCCCACCCGGAGTCCAGGGGAGGAGATGGCAGGCCTGAAGTGATCAGGTGTGAGAGTCACCTGATGAAGTCTACCTGTGTCTGAGTGCCAGGTCTCACCCACAGGGCTGACGCTCTGTTCTGAGGGGTAACTTTCTTCCCCACAGTGTTCTCGGGGTGTTCTGACATCTGAGCAGGGCTGACCACAGGCCTCTCTGTCACTGACATGGACCAAGGCTTGAGAATCAGGCAGATGGCCCAGGGTGATTGGCCAAGGGGCAAGGCCTGGAACCCCCAAAGGAGGGCCCCTGAGCTCCCCTGGTACAGCTGCGCCTCCCCTGCCCTGGTTCCCTCAACACTGTGTCACTGAGACCCTCTGGGGACAGTCTTCAGAGATGGTGAGATTGGGCCTCAAGCCCGCGGAGAGGTCAAACTCCCTCTCAGTAAAAGGGAAAGAGCTGAGTCTGTTCTGGACTGGACAGTGTGGAAAATGCTGCCCACGCTCAGGGCCTCTGTCCACCAACAGGGTGGGCCTGGGAGGTCCCCATTGGACAACCCAGTCCTGTCACTGGGGGTATTTCCTCAGGCTGGGTGCTGCATTTTGGAGTTAGGCCTGGCGTCAGTTCCTAGCGCTGCCTTTTACTGGCCGGTGTCTGACTTCAGAATGGATATTTTGGTTAACCATTTTTTTTTTTTTACCATATGTTGAAATAGTGCCTGCTTATTGCAGAAAATGTGGTAAAATTCAGAAAACTATAAAGGAACAAAAGCAGCAACAAGAACAACAACAAAAAAACCAATACCAAGGACACCAGAGCCCCGAAATGGTAGCCAACTGAGCTTTCCTTTCACGCCTTGACTTTAAGATTCTTTGTAATGTTTTATTATTTATTTATTGGGGTCCTGGCTCACATCACACATTTTGGAGGTCAGAGGTCAACGTGCTTTAGTGGGTGCTCTCCTTACCCAGAGCTCAGGTCCTCAGGCCTACCTGGAAGTGCACTTATCTGGGGAACCATCTGGACACCCCATTTGTTTCTCTTGTTTTTGTTACATTTATCAGGGTTGAATTGCACCTCACAAACGATTTTGTGTGACGTAAGCATGTAAGATTGCGGATATATCCTCTTGTATATATGAGGGTTTCCCCCAGATATATTCTGTTTGTTGAAATAAGGTCACATATAGTCTCGGCTGCTTTCACATCCGCTTTTTAGGTAAGGATAACTTCCAACACTCCATCCTCCTGCCTCTGCTTCCTAAGTGCTGGGATTCCAGCTGTGCACCGAAATGCCCACCTAAACATCTCTTTCTGGGGCTCTTGTTAGTCTTTTCTCTAAGCAGCTGCAATCACTCTCACTATCACCCTGTTACTAAATAGGTTGCTTCCGTTTGGGCGACTACGAACACTGCCACCAAACACATCTCCACACGCTGCTATCTCAGTTCACACTTCCGCTATTTCTTTGGGATATATCTTAAAAACTGAAATGGCCGAGTAAAACAAGTACATTTTATTTATTTATTTACGTAATATATTTGGGACAGGGTCTTACTATATACTCTGGATAGCCTAAAATTCACTTTGTAGACCTGGCTGGCCTCCAACTCACAAAATCCCCCTGCCTCCCACTCTGCTAGGATTACAGGTGTATGTGCCTCCATACCCGGGGGGAGTGAGTATTTTTTTAGGGTGATATTTAAGTTACTCTCCCATTTACCAGTACACACTCCAGCATTTCACAAGTGTACCCCCATAGTTGGATGTGAGGGTGCTTGCAGGTAATTGTCATTTCTTTGACTTTTTTCTCCACCTGTATTTTGGTTGTTTCCAGGCCGCACAGTCGCTCCCAGCTCTTCTGGATACTGGGGCAACTGGAGGGTGGGAGAGACTAACAGATCTACAGCTTCCTTGCCCGCAGGCAGAGTGGGTCCTGCCTATGTTTTAAAAAAATGGAATTGAGGAATTGAGAACACAGAGCTGTTGCTAGGACCTGGCCCAGTGCCCAGGCTTCAGAGATGCGGCCTCTGTGGGTATCTGCTTCCTTCTTCTGCCTGGAACTGGTGGGGAGGGGGACTAGGCTGGTGTCCTCATGAGGACACTAAGCCGGACCCTGGCAGCCCCAGGTTCTCTGGGGGAGCATCCTCTATTTCCCGGTAACTATTTCTCATCTCCTGGGAGGTTTTGCTCAGAACACTGGGTTCCTTCCTACAGCTGTCTCAGATTTCCGGAGCCCTACCGCCCCCTCAGCTCCCCACATAAGCCAATGGCGCCATCTAGTGGCAAGAGCAACCCAGCAATTTCCTGCTCTTTGTCTTTCTCATAGTAGGATGAGTTCACCCCAGACTTGCCCACCCCCGAGCTCCTCCGCCCCTCCTTCCCGTCACTGCTGCTCTCATCTCCCACCTGGACTATACTGCTTCCACACTCCCTTCTTCCAAAGCCGGTGACCTCCCAGGTAGTGCAGTGTTACTCAGCCACCTCTCCCTATGACCTTCAGTGGCTCACTGTTACTCCCAGTGTGGCCACTGACTCCTTCCTCATCGTCATCAGCCTCTCCCTCACCACTTCGCTAAAGCACAGCGGGACGGGACCAGGGCACTCTCGCCCTGGCTTTTGTCCATGTGGGTTCCTCTGTCCTTTGAGGGACTCATTCTTAATTCGTTAGAGTTCTGCTGGACATCGCCTCCTCCAGGAAACCTCCCAACCCCCATTAGCTTCTGTGGCCTCTCTAACAAATGACCACAAATTTGATTATTTGAAACGAGACCAATGTGTTCCTTCACAGCTCTAGAGGGCAGAAGTCCAAAATGAATGGTACGGAGTGGGGCCCGAGTGGATGGCTCTGCACCCATGCCTTGCTTTGTGGCCCGCCCTCGCAGCTCCCCTGCCTCTGGTCTCTGCCATCGTCCCCCCCCCCCCCCCCCCCCTTATTCTCTCTCTTTCTTAGAAAACCCGTGGTTACATTCAGGGCCACCAAGAGGATCTGAGTAACTCCCCGTCATACGGTCCCTAACGTAGTAGTCACAGCTGTACAGTCCCTTTGCCTCCATGGATACTGCTCAAACTCTGGAGAGGAGAGCATGGCATCTTGGGAGTTCATTATTCAGCCCACCCCATTCCCCCTTTCCGCCCTCAGATATGGAGGCGGTACCCTTCTGGGCCTCCATGGTTCTCTGGCATTACTATTGATCAGACGTATCCACAAACCATTTACGTGTCTGACTCCCCTGTTCCTCACTGCTTGGGACTGTGTGGCCCTACTTGCTTGCCCTGCGTCCTGGGACCTGGCAGAGTGCTTACAGTGGAAACACCACAGGCCAGATGTTTGTTGAGTGAGTGAGTGCTTGAACAGGAGTCTGGAGGCAAGCGGACCACTCGGACAGCCAAAGCATGCGATTCCGTGATGAAGGGTGGTGCAGAAGGCAGGAGGTGAGGTGGGAAAGGGTCTTAGCCTTGCTTGGGGGCTTCCCTATGTGCCAGAGGCCATGTGAAATGGGGGAGGGGGACCCAGCCAGCTGGTGCTCCCAAGACTGGAGCTCATAGGCACACTTTGCATGGGGCTGTCACCGAGGCAACAGAAGAAGTTGGTTGCCCAGCAACAGTGCCCTGCCCCCACCATCCCTCCTATGGCCATTTCTGTCCTGAGAACTCTGTACCCTTTCTAGATTGTGTCCATGCTTAACGCAAATGGATGTCTTCTGCCCAAATTCCAACAGCAGGAGATGAAAAGGTTGTTTTGTGTGACTGTTTGTGATCAGGGTCATGGGTTAAGCATCAGAACAAAAGAGAGCAAGGGTAGCCTAGGTGGGGAGAATGAAGCAGGAAGACATCTGGGCTGGGCCAAATTTTTCCTCGGTACTTTTTAAAAAACAGGGTTTCTCTATGTAGCCCTGGCTGTCCTGGAACTCGCTCTGTAGATCAGGCTGGCCTTTAACGTAGAGATCTGCCTGCCTCTGCCTCCCAAATGCTTGGATTAAAGGTGTGTGCTGCCACTGCCCCGCTCCTGGGCACTTTTATCTTTCCCATTTGAACCCAAAAGAAGCTGGGAGGACATTAATCTAGGAGGCAGAAGACCTCGGCCCATTGCTGGAGCAGCCTTTGGTTTCTGCACTGGTTGATCAAATGATGTCCCTGAGACCCCAGGACCCCATCTGTGAGAAGAGGGGTAAGTCAAGCTGATGACTAAGGCCTCTTTGGACTTTAGCCAACCTCCCTAAGACCGGGCTGCAGGCATGTCTGTAAGGCATTTTCTTAATTACTGGTCAATGTGGGAGGGCTCAGCCCACTGTGAGTGGTGCCTTGGGCTGATGGTCCTGAGGTCTATAAGAAAGCAGGCTGAGCAAGCCATGGGGAACAAGCCAATAAGTAGCATCCCTCCATGGTCTCTGTATCAGCTCCTGTCTCCAGGTTCCTGCCCTGTTTGAGCTCCTACCCTCACTGCTTTTGATGATGAACTGTTATATAGAACAGTGAGCAAAATAAATCCTTTCCTTCCCAGACTGCTTCTGATCATGGTGTTTCATCAGAGCAATAGTAACCCTGACTAAAATAGTCACCAAGGGGCAGGCAGTCTGAGCCCCTCTACGCCAGAGTCTGAAACTTGATCCTCCACCCAGACCCAGGTCAGTTGCTCTGGGAAGCAGGTTATCCCGACCTCAATGGGCAGCCCTGTTCATCCGTGTATTCCATACCTTCCCACACCTGGGAAGCCTGAAGGAAGGCTAGGGGTATGGACAGCATCTGGAAGGAGCATTATGCTGGGTTTGAGCCCTGGCTCTGTCACTGCTGGTGGAAAGAGGTGTGCACTTCTTGATTTGAGTGACCCCTTCTGAAAAAGGAGGGGACTGTGCTCCCTAGAACTTCTTCCTGCCCGCTCTGCTTCCCGCCTCCCAAATCAGCCAGGAACCCACCCCTAGGAAAACCTGTGCAGAGAAACAAGTGGAAAGATTTGTTCTGAGACAGCACCACCTGCTGGCCTTTCTGGGTATGACATCCATCCTTTAGTAGACGGAGAAGCTCCAGACTGCCTAGGAGTAAGATGGTTGTTACAATGTAACATATGCTCATATGGCACCCGGGTCATTTTATGAAAAAAAAAAGCTATATGAGATAAGTATTATGGTATCCTTGCTTTATATATTATTGAAATGAACTCCAGAGTATAAGGGTCTCTGATTTGAGGGGGAAACTGAGGCATGCTCTCCTTTTAATAAGACATTTAATGACACAGCCAGACAGTCATGATAGGTTCTGAAGTGAGGCCAGGCCCATGAGGCTAAGTGTGGGCAGTCCTCTAATAGGTTTCAGAGAGGGGAGGGGAGTACCATTTTGTACAATCAATGACCAGAGTTCCTGCCTGAGTCAGGCTGTCTGATTCCCAAACAGCATGGGAAATGAGAAGATCCAGACCCTTAATTACGGTGTATCCATCATATGAGATATGCTACCTGCAACTCTGTGAGCTCTGGGTCTTGTAACCTGCAAGACAGTTGCATGGAATCAGGTGGAGATGCCAAATGGAGGAGGGAGGAAAGAGGAGGAGGAGGGAGGAGACCAAACGGGATCCAGTTCCCTTCCTCGGGAATGTTATCTTTGGAGAGTGACTGCAGTCAGCCAGGGAGACCATCTAAGTCACAATTCCACATAAACGATTGAATTTACCACCCACATCTGCCTGAGTGGGGGGCAAGGAACGGAATGAGACTGTAAATGTTGTACTCGTGAAAATGATGTCTAATGCCCAACGTCTGTGTCTTTCCCATGTCAGTGAAAACAAAAACCAAAAATAAGAGAGCCAAACCCCCCAACTAAAAAGTTAGGGAGTGAAGCGAGAAGGCCCAGAGGCAGGCGTTCCTGAGGAGCAGAGCCATCCCCGCTCACAATCCAGCTAGAGTCTCCAGGCTGTCAGGCGGGGATGCTACCTGACGAGAGCAAAGCTATTCCGAAGAGCCACGTGTGCCTCTTTTTGGTTATCAGGCTGCAGAGACAATGGTTCCCAAGGGACTGGCATTTCCCTGGGAACTTCATGATGGGAAAGAAAAGGCTAACGCCTGCTGCCAGTTTGAGGGGGACTTGTCTCCAGGAAAGAGATTCTGAACATCTGTCGGATCACCTCGTAGGGGAGACTGGAACCTGTACAGTAACAGGCAGCATGATCACACCTTGATGGTTTAACATTGCCTACTTCTTGTCTTCTATTTAAAACTGAACCTATGCCAGATGCTGGGACCCTGGAGATGAACTGGGGATGGGGCAGGGTCACTGGGCCTCTGTGTTCTTTTTCCCAATATAGCCAGTGTCTTAGTTAGGTTTTCTATTGCTGTGAAGAGACACCATGACTACTGTTATAATTATAATTATGATGGCCTGCCCTGTCACCTGGATACCCTGTCCCTTTAAGAGACAAGCTCTGCCCACTCCCAATCTCCTCCCCCCCCCCCCCCCCCCCCGTCCCACCCAGGCAAACCTGTCTCTCTCTCTCTCTCTCTCTCTCTCTCTCTCTCTCTCTCTCTCTCTGTTGTTCTGAAGAGGCAGCTTCTGCCTCCCTTCCCCCTCTTCTTCCCCCTCGGTCTCTGTCTCTCATTCTCTTTTTATCTCTTCCCCCCATTCCCCCTTACCCTTATACCCTCCCAATACCCACTAAATAAACTCTCCATACCCAGGCTCTCTGCATGGCGTATCTGTCCCTCTCCCTCCTGCTGCGGGTCCTACCAGAGTCACCTGCACCATAAATCATAACGACCACAGCAACTCTTATAAGGAAAACATTTAATTGGGGCTGGCTTACAGATTCAGAGGTTTAGTCCACTATCCTCATGGTGGGACATCAGGGTGGCACACACGCACACACGCAGGGTGGCACACACACAGTGTGGCACACACACAGGCAGCCATGATGCTGGAGAAGGAGCTGAGAGTTGTATATCTTGATCTGCAGGCAACAGAAGGAGACTGTGTCCCACTGGGTATAGCTTGAGCATATATCACCTCAAAGCCTGCCCCCACAATGACATATTTCCTCCAACAAAGCCACACCTACTCCAACAAGGCCACTGTCCTAATAGTGCCACTTCCTATGGGTCAAGCATTCAAACACATGAGTCTGTGGGGACCATCCCTATTCAAACCACCACAGGCAGGTGGAACTAATCTCCTTTTCTGCCTTTTTCTATTACTTAGCTCTTTTTTTTAAACATTTATTTACTTTATTATGTATACAATATTCTGTCTGTGTGTATACCTGCAGGCCAGAAGAGGGCACCAGACCTCATTACAGATGGTTGTGAGCCACCATGTGGTTGCTGGGAATTGAACTCAGGACCTTTGGAAGAGCAGTAAGTGCTCTTAACCGCTGAGCCATCTCTCCAGCCCTATTACTTAGCTCTTGAACGGGACTGTTGGGGACCGATGGCTGAGCCTTAATTGTCTCCAGGGCTCTGACTCTAATAACTTCAGTCAACAGAGTGTCAGCCTGAAGGCCCTGGTTCCTACCTTGGGGCAGGAGACTGGGACTTGCAAATTTCCAAGTATGTAAACCACCAAAGTACCGACCCAGTGTGCCGTCTGTAAGAAAGCAATGTCCCAATCCAGAAAGCAGCCTCCCTTTCACAGAACACAGAGGCACCCTACTGAGCATGTCAGTGCCCAGTTAACAGCATCCTGGGGTCCGGATCTCTCACCTGGGAAGTGAGCTCGTATCAAAGAACCGATTGGCCACACATCCCGCTCCCCACCCGCTTCCCCGCCTCTGGCCGGGGAATCAGAGGGTCTGGATATTTCTGTGGAACCTCCCCCATCCTGCCACAGGGACTCCTATTCATCTCTTCATAGATCCCATCCCAGTGCCTGGCTCTAGTACTGGGGCCTGAACTCTCTGTCTGTCTGTCTGTCTGTCTGTCTGTCTACAGTGTTAGCAACTTTTCTAATGAGCTCACCATTTCCCAGTAATGTATCGCATTATCATTCTCAAATCATCACTCCCCCCGATCCCACAAACCTTTCAGGGTCACTGTTAGAGAAGACTAATAAGACTCAGGTCCAAGTACCAGACACTGATTGGTGAATGAGTTCTTTTCTATCTCTATTACAAGAAGATGAAGTTATGGACCAATAACTCATATAGAGGTGGCCAGACAGAATGGATCGCAATGCTGCCCAGAACTGCAGAACTCTCCTCCGCCACCATCATGCAGCCCGCAGGTGACCATGCAGCAGCCATTGCATAGGGCTCCAGTCCATGGGCAGCACCAGGCTGATTGGGCAGGGGAGGTCAGAGGCAGGAGGACCAGAGGCCTCAGTGAGTCGTGCGCATTCTGGGAACTACCAAGTTCACTCAGTGAAGCCTGAAGGGTTTGGCACTGAGGAGGTGTGCTGAGATATCCCCTCCAGATTAAAAGACAGGTTTCTGCCCCTGGCACAGTGTCCTGCACAGGAAGCTAGTAGACCTTAGGAGGCCTCTGGGCACCCTTGAGACAGGATAGTTCACAACCAGGCTCACGGCTGCTCCCACACCCTGAGTAGCTGAGAAGAGAGCATGGAGCAAGAGCCAGGACGGAGAAGATCCGGTAGCAGGCCCAGGTATGGCACTGTTATGGTTTGAATATAAAATCCCCCTGAAGTTTAAGTGTTTGAGTGGCTGGTCCTCAGCTGGTGGCACTATCCAGGGAGGTCCCTATCCTCCCAGAGTTTAGGATTGGGTTTGTGTGGTGCCCTCATTCATGCTATATAGACACAGCTCTGTCTGTTCACATCCCAAAGCGTTTAAACGTCGACTTGTACTTTTCTTTACAGAAAGAGGGCTCCTTGAGGCATGGGTGGAGTTCTGGGTTCTGTGTTCCAGTGCTTTCTCAGAGCCCGGGAGGCTCAGTACATTCACGCCTGCTGGAAGGGTCCATAGAGGATTCAGTGGAGAAATCCCCCTGCCTCTCTCTCTCTCTCTTTCTCTCTCTCTCTCTCTCTCTCTCTCTCTCTCACACACACACACACACACACACACACACACGCACACACGCACGCGCGCACACATACACACACATACACACGCGCACACACACACACACACGCACACACACGCACGCACACACACACGCACACACACATACACACACGCACACACACGCACACACACACACACGCACACACATACGCACACACACACGCACACATACACACACACGCACACACACATGCACACACACGCACACACGCACGCACACACACACACACACGCACACACACACGCTGTGTATTGTTGTATCTTATCTCTCAGTCACTCCGCTCAGTAATTGTCAGCATTCCCCCACAGATGGGGAAATCAAGTCACCGAGACTAAAGCCGCGTGTGGGCTCTGGAGGTGGCTCAGTGAGCAAAGTTCTTGTCGCTTGAAGTGTGAGGACCCAAGGGCCCATATACAGCCGGGCATGGTTTTATATATATCTTTTAGATCCCAGTACTGCAAGATGGGAGGTGGAGACAGGAGAATTCCCAGAAAGAAGTCACTGGCCAGCTAGCTTACCTGATGTACCTACCCGGCAGTGAATGAGACCATCTGTATCAAGCAAAGTAGAACTGAGGACTGACACCCAAGGTTATCCACTGGCCTTCACATGCATGCATGGTGTACGTGCTTATACTCACACAGATACAAACACACACACACACACACACACTCACATTCATACATGCACACAGGCAGAGAAAGAGAGAGAGAGAGAGAGAGAGAGAGAGAGAGAGAGAGAGAGAGAGAATTGTACAGGGCCGATCAGCACTCCTTCTTACCACTGCATATTCTGACTGTGTGGCTGCAGCGCCTGAGGAAAGGAGTGAGGTGGCCTGGTGGTGCCTGAGATGCCCTTAGAAAGGTAGAGGAAGAGAGGAGAATATTCCACACAGGAGATCACACTTTCAGGGACTTTCATTTTGTGGTGAGAATAGGTTAGAGTAAGCTGGGACAGGATGGGTGAAACACCAGATGTCAGATGGGTAAGAAGTGCAGGGAGAGACCAGGACAAGAAGAACAGGTGGGAAATGTCTGCCTTCCTCCGATGGAGCTCCCAGGGTCCACAAGGGGGTGATTAGTTTGAGCCATGACATGAGATGGTCCCTGGGAAGGGAGCAGGAGGGGCTTCATGGGAACCCTGGACTCTGCCTTGGGAAATTGCCCTCGCTGGCCTTCAACTTGTGTTTTAAAGTCATTCCCACAAGCCCCTGGGGTGAGGGGAGGAAGGACAGGAAATATAGGGCAGGGGAAGCACCAGCCCTTGGCCGATGGCAGTCTGTGTCTGCAATGTCAGAATGAGCTCAGACACTAAGACAAACAATGCTCTGACCCTGTGTAGACCGAGAAGAATGCCGTGAGTCAGCCCCAGGCTCTGGTCCAGGATGCAGAGAACTGCCCAAAGACACTGCCCAGCCAACCACTGTTTGGGAAATTTCCACTCACATCATCCATCTTTGCAAGTGAACATGCTGAAGGCCACCCTGGGGACAGGACTTGTCCAAGGTCACAGAGCCAATGAGTGGGATTCAGTGTTGGGAGTGCACAGTGCCTGACGAAGCCGGCTGGGTGCTGCTGCGTGGGGGATTTTTGGCTTCTGGGATCTTTTGGGGCTGTCTCCACTGACCTTCCTGACACTGTTTGTGTCTGAATCGCTTTGACAGTCAGTGTTTACTTGTCTTCCATGGACTCTGACTCCCCAGTAGAGAGCTGGCCCAGGAAAATCTTATTTAATGCCTCGTTTGCTGAGCACCACTCAATGGTCACATGTGGTCAGTGACGATCACAAGGGAGCAGAGATAATGAAGAAAACATTCACAGCCTTTGGGAGAGTGTTAGAGTTAGCAGAAAAGATTCCTGCTTGGGTTGCAGGAGCAGAGTATGTAAGCTTAGTTGTGTGTGTGCTAGTATCTGTGTCTAACTGAGTGGCTTGCTTGGTACAGTTGATAGTATGTTTGACCTGACATACATGAAGCCCAGGTATGGTGCTCCGCACTCCAAGGTGGAGGCAGGAGAATGCGAAAATCAAGGTCATTGCGCTGGAACAGTTTTGTGCCAATTTGACACAAGCCAAAGCCATCTGAGAGGAGAGAAACTTAATTAAGAAATGCCAGCCAGAAGCCGGGCGGTGGTGGTGCACGCCTTTAATCCCAGCACTCGGGAGGCAGAGGCAGGCGGATCTCTGTGAGTTCGAGACCAGCCTGGTCTACAAGAGCTAGTTCCAGGACAGGCTCCAAAAAACCACAGAGAAACCCTGTCTCGAAAAACCAAAAAAAAAAAAAGAAATGCCAGCCAGGTGATGGCAGCTCACGCCTTTAATCCCTGCACCCAGGAGGTAGAGGCAGGAGGATCTCTGTGAGTTCAAGGCCAGCCTCGTCTAGAGAGTGAGTTCCAGGATAGCCAAGGCTACAGAGAGAAACCCTATTTTAGAAGAAAAAAAAGAGAAAAGAAAGAAATGCTTTTGTAAAATCAGGCTGTAGGCACTTTCTTTATGAGTGATTGATGTGAGAGGGTCCAGCTCATTGTGTGGATCTATCCCTGAGCTGGTGGTGCTGGGTTCTATAAGAAAACAGACTGAGCGAGACATAAGGAGCAAGCCAGCAAGCAGCACCCCTCCATGGCTTCTGCATCAGCTCCTGCCTCCTGCTCTGTGTCAGTTCCTGTCCTAACTTCCTTTGATGATGAACAGTGATGTGGAAGAGTAAAGCTGAACCCTTTCCTCCCCAGGTTGCTTTGTTCACAGTGGTTTATTGTTGTAATAGAAACCCTGACTAAGACAGTCATCCTTGGCCACTGTGCTGGTTAGGTTTTTGTCGATTTGACACAAGCTAGGGACATCTGAGGAGAGGAAACCTCAAGTGGGGAATGGACTCTCTCAGGTTGGCCAGTGGGCATGTCACATCTGTGGGGCATTTTCTTCTTGCTGATTGATGTGTGAGTATCTAGCACACTGTGTGCAGTGCCACCCCTGGTCCTGGGTTCCATGAGAAAGCAAGATGAGTGAGCCTTGGAGAACAAGCCAGTAGACATCATTCCTCCAAGGCTGTGGCTTCAGTTCCTGCCTCCATTTCCTGCCCAGACTTCCCCCTGTGATGGAATATAAGGTAAGAGTTGTAAGGAGAAATAACCCCTTTCCTCCCCAGGTTGCTTTAGGTCATGATGTTTTATCACAGCAATAGACAGCAAATACAGACACCTACAGAGTGAGTTCAACACAGCCTGAGCTAAATAAGGTCCTGCTTGTGACGGTTCATCTTGATCGCCAACTTGATGACATTTAGAATAGCCCCAGAAACAAGTCTCTGGGCATATGTGAGAGGTATTATCTAAATGGGTCTAATCAAGGAGGGAAACCCACCCCAAAAGTGGGCAGTAGCATTTCACAGTTGAATAAAGAGGAGAAAGCGAGTCAAGCACCCTCATACATTACCCTATTTTCCAAGTGTGGGAGCAACGTGACCAGCAGCCTTGAAACCTGTCCTCGCCATGATGGACTGTGCTCCTGGGAACTGTGAGCCAAAATAAGCCCTTCCTTCCTGAAGTTGCTTTTGTCGTGTACTCTGTCCCAGTAGTAATGGGGCTGCAGGGGTGGCTCATCAGCCGGAAGTGCTTGCTGCCAAGCCTGATGATCCGGCTTTAAGCCCCAGAACCCGCATGGTGGAAGGAAGAACTGATTCTTTTAAACTGTCCTCTGACCACATGCAGGACATGACCTGCAAATGCCTCCAACCCCAACACACACCATAATGCACTGAAAAAAACCTTTTCTTCCTCTTTGGCCCTCTGCTCATAGGATCTGTATTGACCTATAAAATGTGACCAGAGGTGGCCATTGACCCTTTGGGACAGCAGCTTTAAGAGGCAATGTCTAGTTTCTATGGCTATCCAGTTTGCATCTGTGAAGCCTGCTACTGAGAGGGAGCCTCAAATGGCTGGGGGTCAAACGAGCGCCTGTCCCTGTGGATGGAGTGGACGGGTAGTATGGGCCAGAAGGAGTCTAGCAGTGTGGAGCTGGTAGCACAGCTTGGCCTAAATGCTCTCTGGCATGGGACTCTGAATGTTACAGAAGTCTTGAAAGACATGGCTTCCCCTTGGAGGGTCCATGATGTCCATGAGAAAGCTGAGGCTGGAATGATGATCGGGAGTGGAGAGGAGATGCACACATAACAATTATCCCCCAGAATTCCTTGGTGCGGAGGATAGCCAAGGGATCCGAAGGCAGTTCAGAGGCAGTGGGGGCCGCTTGAGCTTGGAAATGAAGGGGCCAAGGGTAGGTCAGCTTGATGTGGGAGGGTGAGATTTGTATCATTTGAGATCTTCTACTCAGTGCCAGGAAGTGACCTCATGGGCCAGGGAAAGGGCTCAGTGGATAAAGGTCACTTGCTGCCATGTCTGACAAGCAAAGTTCAACCCTCGGGACCCACATAGTGGAAGGAGAGAACTTACTTCCCACAAGTTGTCCTCTGACCTCCACACATGTGCTATAGCACATGTGTGCCCAAACACACACACACATAAAATAAACAAATGAATGCAATTTTAAAAAAAATCAACGCATACCCATATTGACAAAGAGGATCCTTTGTTCAGGCAGAATGTGAACCTTAAATCATGAAATGGGACTTAGTTATAAAAGTGTAAACGGATCAATGATTTTCAAACAGCTGGCTACTGAATGCTGGGGGTTACCGAGGTTTTCCAGGGTACCTAAAAAGTCATGGGTATTTTTGTAAAACACCAAAGACATTATTCTCCCCCCTCCACTTTTTCTTATGTGAAGATGCAACGATCAGGAACACAGCTGGTGGCTTAGCGGGAAAAGGGCAGCGCCACCAGAAGTGCTGGCTGGCAGAATTGATAGGGTTTCTACCGCTGTCTCATGCAACCACCCAGTTTTACTTAAAGATGCCCCCACAGAAGCAGTAAAAATAACTTAATTAAAAATTTGACCATCGCTGGGCAGAATGCTGCAGGCCTTTAATCTCAGCACTCAAGAGCCAGAGGTAGGAGGATCTCTGTGAGTTCCAGGCCAGCCAAGCTACATCTCTGACCCACGTTTGAAGCTATGTTCTGCTGCATGCAAAGCTACCAGAGTTGTCTTCAGGAGAAGGAGAGCCTCATATGGACCGTTTGATTGGGGAGATAAGCTAGACATTCTGTTCTTTTATGGAATCATGTTTTACTGGGAAGGCAAAGTATAGTTATTCTGAGTTGGGTATTTTGGCAGATACTGTCTTGAAAATAAATTCAATGAGCCCACACTCCAAAGAAAATAACTGACAACATTTTTGCCAACTACAAAATGCAGTATTTCAGGGGCAAATTAGGAGCTGGGAAAACTTTATATTTGCTGCTATGAGACCAACAGCTTCCAGATACTGTGTGATGGGTTGTGATGTCAAGGATTTTTTTAAAAAAAAAAAAATTCTGTAATGAAGCATGTCAACGTTTGGAAGGTCTAAAAGACTCAGTGAACTGATATTTTCTAAATGATCAATATGTGAAGTTTAGAAACCACAAGCAGGCAGGGATCCATGTAAAGTGTGAGGTTGACAAACAGATCTTAATGTAACTGTTTGGAAAGAACATTCTCCCAGACTTTATGTTACGGCTAATGTCTAAGATCCAGTCACTACTGAGCTTTGGCACGCAGAGAGTATCCACAGTCATCTTTAAAGACTTCTAGAGCAGGGCCGGAGACATGGCTCAATGGGGAAAGTGCTTACCATGCAATCATGAGGACCTGAGTTCAAATCTCTAGTCCCTATGGAACTTCTATGTTGGGTGATGGAGACAAATGCATAGATTAGGCTGGCCAAGTGAAAACGGTGAGCTCCAGGTTCAGTGAGAGGGCCTATCTCAACAAAATAGAGATTTAGAGAAATCATTAAAACAAAACAAAGCAAAACAAAATCAGTCAACATTGACTTCTGTCCTCTTCGTGTGGGCACATGCACACATGCACGGGTAATGCATCTGCACCCACATGTGTGCACCACACGAGCATGTGCGCACACACACACACACACACACTAATTAAAAAAATAGAATCTTCACAATGGTCAGTGGTGGCGCACACTTTTAATCCCAACACTGGGGAGGCAGAGGTAGGCGGATCTCTGTGAGTTCCAGGAAAGCTTGGTTTACAGAGTGAGTTCCAGGACAGCCAGGGCTACACAGAAAAATGCTGTCTCAAAACAAAACAACCTCTAAAATAATCTTCCTGGGGTCAGGAATGGAGCTTAGTGGTAGAACATGTGTTTGACGTACACATTGCCCTGGGTTCAATCACCAGCTTCCTAAAAGCAAAAAGCTAAACAAAACTCCCCCTCCCCGATTACTATCTATGGAAGCCCGAGTTTCTCAGTATACCACAACCAGCACATCACAATAGATTAGCTTCCAAAGCAGGTAGGAGGGTTTAGTTCTCTACTATTAAAGACACATTTCAAGCAGTTTCCAAAACTACAAAAGACTGGTAGTATTTTCCACAATTTTACTTCTTTTGGTAAACTCAGCTGTTCTTATAAAAAATGTTACAGGGTCTGGAGATACGACACAACAGTTAAGAGCCCTGGCTTCTCATTCAGAAGACACAGGTTTAATTCTGTCTTAGGGTTTTTATTGCTGTGAAGAAACACCATGGCCTCAGCAACTCATAACATCGAATCGTGGTGGCTCACTTACAGTTTCGGAAGTTCATTCCATTATCATCAGGCGGGTAGCATGGCCGTGTGCGGGCAGACGTGGTGCTGAAAAAAATAGTTGAGAGTCCTACATCCTGCAAACAACAGGAAGTCAACTGAGACACTGGGCAGTTTTCTGAACATAGGAAACCTCAAAGCTCACCCCCTCGGTGACACCCTTCCTCCAACAAGGCCATGGCTACTCCAGCAAAGTCATACCTCCTAATAACCTCCTTTTAAAGGGGTTACCTAAGGCTATTGGTAAACATCAGAAAATGCAGATATTGACATTATAATTTATAACAGAAGCAAGACTCTACAGTTATGAAATAACTGTAACTTTTTTTTTTAGCGGACGTAACTTTATGGTTGGGGGGTCACCACAGCATGAGGAACTCTAGGAAAGGGTCGCCGCATGAGGAGGGCCGAGAACCACTGCTCTAGGTGGATATTTTATGAAGATGACCCGTCACTTTTGCTTACATGCCATTGGTTTATTGGTGTTTATAATTTGGAATCCTGTCTTGTGAAAATCATTTATGAATCTCGGCCTGGAGGAACATTACCTAACGCTAGAGCCTTGCTAAAGAGAATCT
Organism: Microtus oregoni; assembly: GCF_018167655.1. Classification (NCBI taxonomy): domain Eukaryota; kingdom Metazoa; phylum Chordata; class Mammalia; order Rodentia; family Cricetidae; genus Microtus; species Microtus oregoni. The sequence goes on along the minus strand of NW_024543091.1, from coordinate 24,646,939 downwards.
TGTGTTGCAAAATTCTCAATGTTCAGACATTGGGCCAGTAAAAATACAGTGAGAGCCAGGAGTGACGGGTGGCACCTGCCTGTAACTGTAGCAATCAGGAGGCGGAGAAAGGAAAACTGGGAGTTTGAGAGCTACCTAGCCTGCCTACTTCGAAAACAAAACCAAACCGAAAACGAGATTATGTCATGAATGTTCCGCTGCCCCATAACCTGATGTGTGGCCAGGACTTTCCAACAAGTACAGACACAGTTGCAAGAAACGGTTGAGAAATTTGGTTTTTATTTCTGGCAGTCGAGGGCACAGCCACCAACAAGTGATCTGTAATCAAGAGTTCAAGAAAGAGCAGGCGTGAAAAGTCACCCCGTGGCCACTGGTGTGCTGAGGCGGGCTGGCAGTCTGAATGGAAAGCACCCCACGTTGTTGCGGGCAGTGTTCCAGACCTGGGTCATAGTCACGCTGGCTACAGGGCTGAGCCCTGGGTTAGTGTAGGTCAAGGGATCTGAGTCACACAAGATGCTCATGGGCCAGCATTCCTGACTTAGATAACAGTCCTCAGACCACGTTCCAGATCACATAAGAGTCTTCTCAGCCAAGATGCGGAAGCACAAAATCCAGCCTTCTTGAGCACATGATATTCTTTTGATCAAACGATCAGAAATATATAAGTCTATAAAGAATGATCTAGAGGCCAAGGTGTGCAGAGAATTAAAATACACATTTCGTACAACTGACTTTCAGACTCAAACAAAATTCTTCTAGAACAAATTTCTGAAATTATGCAATGTCACTATTGCCCCGTTCTGGCAGCCGAATGACGGCAACCAGATGGGTTTCTTTGGGGCTGAGTTTTCAGTATCACACATGACAAGTCCAGCTCTCAGAATACATTGGGTATAAAATGGTACAGGATCGCTAAACCCCAAATCAAATGTCACAGAACATTACAGACCAGTGCTCCAGAATCTTCCAAAGTCCTTTCAAAACATTGACTCTGGGCTCACCAGAGTTCTTAGAGCCCAGTGTTGGGGACAGGTTTCAGACTCCTGCAGCAGCCTTGCTACCTGAGCTCTGAACTCCAGAGGTGACACTCCTGGCCTCTAGCTCGCATGTCCTGCAGATGGGCTGGCAGTGGAAATTAACTGTGCATAACGTTCAAAGCATTTCCATCATCCTCTGGGCTGGAAAAATTTCTCAGCAGCTGAAAGCAAGGGCTGTTCTTCCAGAGGCCCTAGCTTTGATTCCCAGCACCCACATGAAGGCTCACAATGGTTTGTAACTCTAATCTTAAGGAATCCAATGCTCATTTCTGGTCTCCCTGGGCACCTGGCATGCATGTGATACACAGACATACATATAGGCAAGACTTCCACACCATAAAAATTATTAAATTTTAATAATACCCTCCTAATGCTAGAGCAGCCCCTCCCTCCCTTACCTGCTAACACATCCACATGTGTTCACACATTTGTGAATGGCAAGAAGAACAGAGAGAGCAGTGAATTTTTGGTGTATGAAATATTAAAAATACATATAAATATTTGGAGCATTTTAGCTGCCCACAGTGTGCTTTCTATTAATGTACTGACATTTAATTTCCAAGCAAACTTATGGTTAGGTTATCACTTTAATTAATAACATTAATAATTACTATAGAAAATTTCATTTTACAGTTGGAAAATCCAGCCTCAGAAATACACCTGATTGTAGACTTCAGGGTTCCTGGGAGATGCCCCAGCAGTGGGGCAGACACGGGAAAGGTGATTTGTTTGGAACTAACCTGGAAGTCAGCTGTGGAAATGACTGTTCCTAGCCATGTGCCAAAGGTGACAAATTAATGAGAATGCATACTCAGCAATCCTTGCAAAATACAAAAAGCATAACTAACATTGTTTTAAGGGCTAAGACACCAGATAAAAGCAGTGTTTATCCCGAGAATGCAATGTTGTGTTATATTCAACTGTCAGCTGCTAGGAGTGGAGATCAGTGGGAGCCTGATGTGGGATGCCCTCTGTATGCTGTGAATATGTCTTGATACCATTGGTTAATAAAGAAGCTGATCTGGCCAATAGTCAGAGAGGATATAGCTAGGCAGGAAATCCAAGCAGAGAGATAGGGGGAAAGAAGGCAGAGTCAGGAGACAACAGCAGCCACTGGAGGAGTAAGATGCCAGAACATTACTGGTAAGCCATGGGGCATGTGGCTATACAGAGATTATTAGAGATGGGTTATTTATATGCAAAGCTAGCCAGAAGAAGCCCGAGCCATCACCAAACAATTTGTAATTAATATTAATATTAATTGGTGGGCAGGAGAGAAACCTCCAGTTGCAGAGTTCACATGGAGATCAGACCACAACCTTTGGGACTCAGGTATCTCTATCCACTGTGGGTTCTCGGAATTAAACCCAGATTTCCAGGCTTTCACAGAAAGTGCGTTTTTCTGCTGAGCCACTGCATGGGCTCTGGTCACGGACTTCGTTGGATTTGTGGTGGTGTCTCCTGTAACCAGGCTAGCCTAGAACTTGGTACATAGCCAGGGATAACCTTGAACTCCTGGCACTCACGCTCCACTACCTAAGTGCTGGGATTGCAAGCATGCCCTACCACACCTAGCCACCTAGCTGCTGAAGGATGTAATTGCATGAGTTTTTGAAGGAATAATGTCATTATCTATGGTTTTGTTATTTTGTTATTTCTCTTGAGAGTTTTGTGAAATTTGAGCAAAATAGAAATTAAAACTGAAATTAGAAACTCAAATATAACACATTTATATTTAAAAAGTGGATTCATGATTTAAGTTTCCACCAAAATAAATCACTAGTGGATTTCAAAAAGTATTTATGAAAGATACATGGCAATTAGAAAATGATCTTGAACTGGTGAGGTGGCCATGGGTAGAGGCTCTTGCTGTGAAGTCCTGCAACCAAAATCCAACCCCTAGAACCCACACTGTGGAAGCAAGGAATTGACTCCTGCAAATTACCTTCTGACCTCCCATGGTGAGCTTCAGGACGGACAGATTAGAGCACCGCATAAGCAAGGAGGGTGAAGAATTGTTCTCGTCAGTGGGTAAGCACTCCTGCTGTGTAAGCCTAAGGACCCGAGTTTGAATCCCAAGCAGTCATGTAAAAAGCCAAGTGTGGTTGTGTGTGCATGTAACCAAACATTGGAGGACAGAGGCAGACAGGTCCCCAGGGCTTTCAGGCCACCCAGCTGAGCTAAACAGTGGTGGACCCTTTGTGAAGGTCCTGAGGGGGGGCATGTAATAGAGGAAGACATCCGACATCCTGCTCTGGCCTCTGCACCCGGATACTGCTGCATGCATGTCTGCTCCCCACCACACAAGTAAAAGATAAAGAAAAGTTTACAGTTAAAAAAGAATTGTTTTGTACCTTGGGTTTCATATTTTTCGTATTTGTTAAAACTCCTGCGTGGTCCAATTTAGAGGGATGCATTTTGTTCTATGTATGTGTTCATGTACACACAAATCTCAGGAAAGATAAAATTAAGTTAAACTTTGAGTGTGCATGTGCAAGAGACAGGGCCCCTCGCTGCCTGGTTTGGCTAACTGGCCAGTGAGGCCCAGGGATCTACCTTGTCTCTGCCTCCCCAGTGCTGGAATCGCAGACATACATCATCACGCCTGACTGCTTATACATGGGTTCTAGTACAGGCCCTTGTGCAACGCAAGCATTTTACCATCTGGGCACCTCCCCACCACAGGCTCCCCCCCTCCCACACCGCCCACACCGCCTCTCCTTTCTATCTAGCAAGTGACTGCTTAGCAACCTACTCTGTAAACAGTATTGACAATTTTGACCCCACCCTGGACTCCCACTTCCGAGTTGGGAAGAGACGTGCACTTGAGAGAGAAGCTTGGCTATCTTTACAGAGTCAACAAGTAACAGAAGTTGTAGTTAGACCTTTTTTTTTTTTTTTTTTTGGTTTTTCGAGACAGGGTTTCTCTGTGGCTTTGGAGCCTGTCCTGGAACTAGCTCTTGTAGACCGGGCTGGTCTCGAACTCACAGAGATCCACCTGCCTCTGCCTCCCGAGTGCTGGGATTAAAGGCGTGCGCCACCACCGCCCGGCTGTAGTTAGACCTTTTAAATGACTTAAAATTACAGTCTCCAAACTCTGGAAGGACCAGGCAAGGGACGCATTGGGTTCTGCTGGGTGTTCCCAGGCGAGGGCTGCACTGTGCTCTGCTTGGTGTTGTGGCCTCCCGTGATGCAGATAAAGGAAGCCATCCTTCTCCGGATTTTGACAAGCTCGCCAATAATTTGCTCCAAAACATCTGTAATTCTTCTTGCCTGGCTTAGAGATATTTTGAAGTTGGCTCTATGACCAGAGTGCTGGTGGAGTTCCCCACCACTACCTCTGGAATCTTGATCAGTTTCTCCTATGACTTCGGTTTACATGCCTGTCATTTTAGAACATAATTGGTCTCATCAACTGTCACAGGATGTCACTCTGCTTTAGTTCTGTTTGGGGGGGGGTTAGTGGGATAACAAGGGATAGTTATTTACATATCTTACTGACGCCCAGATGGGCCTAACTCTAAGACAGAGCAGAATAAATACTGAGTAAGAGTTCTGCTGAATTCCTGTTGCATTCCTCGTCCATTCCAGTGGGTTCCTTTTGGCACTAGAATTTGATTTATTATTTTCATTTCCTTTTAAAATAGAGTCTGATGCAACAGTTGAGAGCCAGGGTCAGGCTGGGAGCCTCTGCCTATGAATAACTGTCACGTGACATAAATCAACTCAGCAGGCTGCCTTAGAGTACCCACCGCATACGCAGACCTTAGGGGAGTCCTGTGGAAGATTCAGGAAGAAGCTCTGGCTTTGAAAGATAATGACTTAAAGAAAGGAGTATGTGGGGCTGGGGTAATGGCTCAGTCTACCAGCAAAGTGCTTGCTGGGCAAGCCTAGGACCTGAGTTCAGATTCCCAGCGCCCATGTAAAAGTAGCTGGCTGTGATGATGGGCGTTTGTGACCTCAGAGCCAGGAAGGCAGAGATGGCAGGATTCCTGGAGTTTGCCTGGTCACTCTACCTTAATAATTTCTCAAAAAGCAAGCAAGAAAACAAACAACAACAACTCAGTACAGGTACAGTTTAAGGAAATCGAAGCACCTAATATCAACTCTGCCCCCTTACCTGTGCACACGTACATATCAACCCACAGATGCACACACATGAACACACAAATAAGAAGAGAAAAAGCATGCACGGTGATTAGATTTCAAGCCAGAAGAATTAAAATGTCACTAGCTAGCAAGTAAAGAACAATCTATTTCATTTCTTGGTTGGGTAAATTTTAATATGCAAAAGAGGAAAACCAATCCCTATTGGATGCGATTCAGAAAAGATAAAGCTTAGAACTGCTGTTTTAAAAAGTATGAATGTGAACCGGGTGTGGTGGCGCACACCTTTAATCCTGACTTGGGAGGCAGAGGCAGGTAGATCTTCATGAGTTCTAGGCCAGCCTGGTCTACACAGTGGGACCCTGTCTCTATAAACCAAAACAAATGTGCCCACCCACATATGCGCATACATGTGAACAAATAAGTAAGGGAAGGAGATGCATGCATAGATTTTGCTCGTTTGTTAAAGAACCATTGGGATACAGGCACAAGACAGCTCAGCAAAAAGCACAAAACCACTTGGGACTTAACTATTAATCCCTCACAGACCCACTGAAGGGATTAGGGAAAATAATAGGTTCTATTACTTTAAAAATTCTTAAAATAATATCTTAAGCGGTCAAGAGTTTTGATTCTGCATGTGGCTAAGATGAGCTGGCTGATGTCAGACCTAAGAGATATGCTGCTTCAAAGGCTACATGATGCATTTTAGTTTCCTTTTTTATTTTTGATACAGAATTTCCCTGTGTAGTTCTGGTTGTCTAGGAACTTGCTCTGTAGACCAGGCTGGCCTCAAACTCACAGAGATCTGCCTGCCTCTGCCCCCTGAGTTCTGGGACTAAGGACAATGCCCAACTTATTTTTAACGTTCTCACTCATGACTTGTAGGGTTGCCATGGTAGCCACTGTTCGAAGGGCCAAGATTAGGGCAGGGGAGAAAAGCTCTTTGAAAGGTCCCTAATCTTGGCCATTACTTTCCCCCAGGACACTGTGCAGGATGCAGGCAGAGGTCACCACAAGGATGCGGAGGAGCCAGAGGCTGCCACACAGAGTAAAGACAGACCGTTTTAGGCTTCTAAGGCAGTTGGAGGGGGCAAGAGTCAACAGAGTGGCAGAAGGGAGAAGGGAGCGACCCATGGTCATCTTCTCCTGGAGGCATTTCCAGTTCTTAGCCATGTGGGTGAGAAGCTAAGAAGCTAAATAAAGGTATCCCCCAAACTTCCTATGGCCTTTGGGAGACAAAATTTCAATTTAGGATTTCCAGAGGATGAAGGATCCAGGAGATACTCCCTACAACTAATTGGAACCTCAGGAGGGCTACCCTGTGGGAGGGGAGATTGCTCAGAGGAGAGCAAGGAGGGTCTCAGAAGAGTTTGGAATCAGCTTCCTGTCCTGGGGGGAATGGGCAGAATTACACTGCTTGATTCTGGCAAGCAGGGTGGATCTTATGAAGACAATGACATCTTCCAAGATCTCCCCCAAATTTAATATGCACTCTTCATGATTCAATTTAAAAAAAAATAAAACAAAAAGGGCTAGGCATATCAAAGCTACAGGTTCCTGGAAAAACAACGGGAGGACCAAAGATACAGGTGACCTAGATGTTAGGGTCATGAGATAATGACTTTAAAGTCATTGCAATTAATATTCTCATAGGTAGATAAAGCAAACACAAGAACTCACTCTATAAAAAACAAATAGACCTCAAATAGCTGAAACTGTCATTCACAAAAATAACAAACAACTCAACAGCAGGTTGGTACAACTGAATAAGGCTCGTTACATTGTACTTTTAAAAAAGAATGAGAAACATATGGCAATGGCGAAAAGTCCAAATATGCATGAAATTGGAATCTTGGAAGAAGAAAAGAATGGGGAAGTGATACCTTAAGAGACGCAAAAATAATGAATAAGAATTTCCCACCAACTACGCAGCATCAAGCTAAAGATGTTATAAAGCCCAAGTGTGTTTAACAGAAAGTGAGTCCCACCCAGAAACACCACAGTAAATCTGTGTAACCAAAGACAAAGTGAATATTCTAGACTCTGGTGTTGAAAGATATATTTCTTCAGAAGCACAAGGAAAAAAAAGAAATCTAGAAAACAATAAGATAGTATCTTCAAGCTTCTGAAACAAAAATTCTTGACAAGTAGAATTCTATAGCAAGCAAAAACATCTTCTGAGAGTTTGACCAAAATGAAATCACTTTCAGACAAAAAAGAACCAAGAAAATTTTACAACTGCCGATCTGCCTTTGTATAAACACTAAAATGAGTTCTCCAGCAAAAGTAAAATTATGTGAGATGAAGAAAGAAGGAAATGTAGGAAGAGATGAACAACAGAGGGTTAAATGTGTAAGTATAAACAAATATATCAGCTTTTCTAGTCATTAATGTAATGTGAAGTTGAAAATATATGTAAGGCTAAACTGGGTGGTGCTAATAACACAAGAGGATGAGGAGTAAAGGGAGCAAAAGAGTTCCACGATATCTGCATTGTCTAAGAACTTACAACCTGTAGTCTAGGGTGGTCCCTAGAGAGGTAGGAATCTGATATGATTCAAAAGTGTGTGAGATTGTCAAGCAATAAAAGATTTTTAAAAGCCTGATATGCTAAGGGAGGAGATGGAATAATGAAAACAAATATTAATTTTTTTGTTTTTTTAAATATTTATTTTATTTATTTATTATGTATACAATATTCTGTCTGTGTGTATGCCTGCAGGCCAGAAGAGGGCACCAGACCTCATTACAGATGGTTGTGAGCCACCATGTGGTTGCTGGGAATTGAACTCAGGACCTTTGGAAGAGCAGGCAATGCTCTTAACCACTGAGCCATCTCTCCAGCCCCCAAATATTAATTTTTAAAAAAGGCAAAAAGAAGGGCAATAAAATGTGTGGGAAAAGTAAAAAATGATTAGTAAAAATAATAAATATAAGACCAAACAAGTCAGAGAGATACTCTAGGTGTAGGTGAGTCAAATATTCAATTTAAAAGATAAGGGTTTTCAAAATAGATGATTTTACAACTATGTTGCTGGTAAGGACTGACTTTAAATGTTAAATTGAACTGGTATGGAAATGCCAGCACCCTGGGGCATCATTGCCGAGGACAGTGCCATCCACACAACTCATTGGATGTGGAGAGGTTGAGCTGGTTCCTGTATGGAGCCTTCAGCTCTAGGCTCTGGTCTCTTTGGTGCAGGAGGTGCTGTGCAGGCTACTAAAAGAAAAATGGGGACACCAACCCAGTCACAAAACCTTTTACCTACAGTCCTGCCTGCAAGATGTACTGGGGCTGTGGTGGAACAGAGCTGGTGGGAGTGGCTGACCCATTTCTGATTTAACTCTAGGCCCTCACCTGGAGAGACAGCCCGTGTTTAGACACTGTTTGGAAGGCCAGGAACTGGAGAATGAATAGATAGCTCAGAGTTCTATCTAGAACCCAACAAGACTAGTCTAAAAAAAAAAAAAACAATGAAGTGTTTGCTAAAAATATTCTGCTGTACTTGTAGATCGGGGCTTCGTCCAGTCGGCATCTGCGAGGCTTCCTATGGCGACAGATGGGGGCAGATGCAGAGACCCAGTCAGAAATTACTCAGAAAGACTCTAAATGGGAGGTCCCCATTGGTCCCTCCCCTTGGAGCTGAGGGAGTCCCGAGGAAGAGGAGGCAGAAAGTTCTAAGAGTCAGAGGGGATGGAGGGCACCAGGAGCGCATAGCCCATGACTTTATGACTATACCAGGGTGCATATAAGCTCACAGAGACGAGAGTGGCACGCCCGGGGCCTATGTGGGTCTGCACCAGGGCCCCTGAGTACATGTTGTAGCTGCCAGCTTGGTGTTTTTGTGGGACTCCTAACTGTGGGAGCGGGTGTGTCTCTGGCTCTCTGGCCTCATCTTGGGATGTGCTTTCTCCTGTTGGGTTGCCTTGTCCAGACTCCATACAAGGCTTTTGCCTTGCCTTAGTATGTTTGTTTTGTTGTGTTTGGGCGTTGTCTCTCGGAGGCCTGCTCCTTTCTGAAGGGAGATGGAGTGGGGAGTGGACCCGGGAGAGGGGAGAGGTGGGGGAGCTGGATGGAGTGGAGGGAGGGGAAACTGTCATCAAGATGCACTGTATGAGAGAAGAATCTGTTTTCAATAAAACACACACAAAAAAGAAAATGCCAGTACTCAACCTTTTAAAATATTCATTTAATTTTTAATTCGAGGTGTATGTGTGTGTAAGTGTATGTGTGAGTGTGTGTATGCATGTGTGTGTGTATACAGGTGGACAGGTGTCCATGGAGGCCAGAAGAGGATATCAAATGCCTGGAATTCCAGTCCTGAGAGTTGTGAGTCACCCTCTGGGAACCGACTCAGGTTCTCTGCAAGAACAGTGAGTGCTCTTAACTGCTAAGCCGTCTTTCTAGACCACAATCTTTTTTTTTTTTTTTTTTTTTTTTTTTTTAACTTATAAAAATCACAGCTTTGGACGAGTCAACCTAAAGCCAGGGCCCAGAGGATCTCCATGTAAAGGGATGGGAAAGGCACGCTCCGCATCAGCACTGACCACAGGTCAACCCGCAAGGCGCATCTCAACAACGTTCCAGCGGTAAATAGTGTGTGGTTATGTGTGCCTGTAGCCCACCTGGGAGTTTGAAGCAGGGGGGTTGGTTAGGAGCACTGGCTGCTACAGTGGCATTTCATTTGTATTTTAATAAACAAAGCTTGCCTGAAGATCAGAGAGTAAAACAGACCCACGGGTTGGTCTTACAGACCAGGCAATGGTGACACACACCTTTAATCCCAGGAGCCACACTAGTTTGCCATAAAAACCATGCGGTAGTGGTGCACGCCGTTAATCCGAGCCCTAGAGAAGAATACAAGACGGGAGGAGACAGCTCTCAGACACAGTCTCATTCTGAGATATCTGGAGGCAGGATCTCTATTTCGGATTGAGGTAGAGGTAAGAGACAGTGGTTGACTGTTTTGCTTTTCTGACCTTTATCTGTCTCTGGGTTTTTATTAATTGTGATACAGGCTGCCCTTCCAAAAGACCAGGGTTCAATTCCAAGTACCCACATATTAGTTCAAAACTGCCTATAACTCCACTTCCAGGGGATCTGACACCCTCATATAGACATACAAGCAGGCAAAACACCAATGAACATAAAATACAAAAAAAGCCATTAAGAGGCAGTAAACTACACAGGAGCAGATACAAGGGAGCAACTGCTGAGGGAATAGGCCAGAGACAGAGACCTTTACAGGACTGGGTCCAAGCCAAGAACCTCTGTGGGAGGAGTGGGCACAGGCCGGGGACATCTATGGAAACAGGCCTGAGCCAGCGACCTCTGCCAGAGCAGGACTCAGGCAGCGAACTCCACAGGAGCAGGTACAAGGGAGCCACCTCTGAAGGAGCAGTCCGGACCAGAGACCTCTGTCAGACTGGACGAGAATTAGCAACCTCTGAGGTAGCCGGCCCGATCTAGTGACCTCCACTGGAGCAGGCCTGAGCCAGCGACCTCTGCCAGAGCAGGCCCAAGGCAGCAACCTCAGCAGAAAGAGTTCCAATCTCTGTGGGACCAGGTCCAAATCACCCCTGGAGCTGGGCATTAGGGCATGTGATCTGCATGCTGACTTTAGCCTCTCCTATGTAGGTGCTAGCCCTGGCCAAATGCGAATCATTGTTAGCCAGCTTGTGAGGGTGTAGGGGCAGTGACCAGGAATATCCTCCCTTTTCCTGTTTCCCTCTCCTTTCTCCCCTCCTGTTTCCCTCTTACTCTTCCTGACCCTCCCCTGTCTCCCTCCTGCTCTCCCCTCCCCTCTTCTGTCTGTCCTCTGCTTTTCCTACCTCTCCCCTGCCTCTCTCCTGTCCTCTCTCCCTTCCTCTGCCACCTCTCTGCTCTCCCTACCCTTCCTCTGCCTCCCTCCCTCCTCTCCTCTTCCCTCTGCTTTCCCTACCTCTCCCCTGCCTCCCTCCTGCTCTCCCCTCCCCTCTTCTGCCTTCCCTCTGCTTTCCTTACCTCTCCCCTGCCTTCCTCCTGCTCCTCTCTCCCTTCCTCTACCTCCTCTCTGCTCTCCCCACCCCCTTGCCTCCCTCCTGCTCTCTCCTTCCCACTGCTTTCCCTACGCCTCTCCTGCCTCCCTCCTGCTTTCCCCCCACCTCCTCTCTGCTCTCCCCACCCCTCCTCTGCCTCCCTTCTACTCTCTCCCCATCTCTTTGGTCTTTCTCCTCATCTCTAGCTCACTCTCCTCCTAGACTGGAGCTCTTTTCAGGTGCTGTGATCTGAATCTGAAATGTCCCCTGTAGATTCACATCTTGAGTGCTTGGTCGCCAGCTGCTTGGGGACAGTTTGGGATGTTCTGGAAACGTTGGGATGGCCTAGTTGGTAAGGTGATTGCCTGGAGATGAGTCTTGAAATGTTACACGTGTCCTCTGGGTGTTCTCTCTCTGTTGCTCCTTCCCTCTGCTTCTGGTCCACCGTGATATGAGCAGCCTCAGGCACATGCTCCGGCCACCATGAATGAAGCTGCCTTCCCTGCCTTCCCGCCCTAATGGACTGAAGCTCTCTGAAAACGAACCTGTCTTTCCTTGAGTCTGGTATTATGCTACAGTAACAAGAACTATAAAGTAACTGGTGTACTTGGTGCTCAAGCAGGGTTCTGGAGGCCCTAGTCTGGAGGACCAAACAGTTGTCCTCTGTCATCCTCAGTGTCTGCCTATATAAAAAGAAAACACAGCCGGGTGTGGTGGCACACGCCTTTAATCCCAGCCCTCTGGAAACAGAGTCAGGCGGATCTCTAAATTCAAGACAAGCCTAGGCTAGGGCTACACAAAGAAACCCTGTCTTGGAAGAAAAAAAAAGAAAAAGAAAATGCATTCATCAGTCATATCCACCCTTTCTCTACCAGAGAGGAGAGAGGGCTCCTCCCAGGACGAGCAGGACACCCAGTCCCAGGGCAGAGATCAACATAACATTTGCTCTCTAGGTATAGCTGAAGAGTATGCCCAGACAGTTCAGAAATTTCTAGCAGCGGGCCTGTAGTGCTGCTGGGAGCACTGTCCTGAGGAAAGAGGCTGGGTGCTGGTCCTGGAAACCAGGGAGAGCAAGATGGCAGGAGAGGAGAGGAGAGACCTGAGAAGGGCGAGAACAGCTGAGATGTGGGATGAGGAGGGAGCCAGGCAGGACAGGGGAGGAAAGAGCAGAGGGAAGTAGAGAAGGCATAGGAGAGAGAAGAAGAGAGGAGATGGCTCCTGGTCACTGCCACCCGCACCCTCACTAACAGTGGCCTGCTTCTCACTGGGGTAGCATCCACATCCTACAGAGGCAAGAGTTAACGGTGGGATTCCAGGTCTGGGGCTCTGTATCCAGTAGGCTGAATTCACACGTTGGAGCCCTTCCCAACTTTGCTGTAGGTAGATTCCAGGGACTGGAGCCTGCGCCTGGCAGAGTGGAAAGAAGAGAACTTTTTCGTATGTGTTTTTCCAAAAACATCTGCTATTCAAAACCACTTCTCTTCAGCTAGAAGCTCAAAGGCAGAATCGTCCCCACAGGATAAGACCAAGCCCATATGCCAGATGACAGAAGCATCGCCATCAAACCGGGTCCTAAACTCAGACTCCTGGTGACCTTGCAAGGACACAGGCACTCCAAGGAAGATCACTGCAGCCAGAATGAGGATAAGTCACCACACATGGTTTGTTAGACTCTGCAGCAAAGACTCAGGGCAAGGGAATTCACCATAATGGTTTTTCCAATGGCCCCTGGTCTGCTTTTGAGACGCTGCTCTCAAAGCCCCTCTTTCCTCCTCACTCTGCCAGGACTCTTCTCCCTGGACCCTCAGACTCTTCCATGCAGGGCAGTGTGTGGCCCAGAGATGGATGGAGGAGGCTGTCCATCCTGGAGGAGGCATGAGCTCTACCCAGCTGCAAACATCAGGTCACAGCCAGGTCACCCAGCAGGCTCTGAGAGGCAGGCTGCATTCCAAGTGGAGAACAGCAAGAGGTGTGTTGGAACCCACCTCAGGAGTCTTGAGATTTTTTTTTAAAATGTCCTTTTCAAAGGCATACTTTGAAAAATATATATTTAAAGGCAGGGGAAATTAATTAGGACCCTTTGTGCTGGAATCACCTGCTGCAGAGCTCAACCAGCAAGGGAAGCAAAAATAGAACAGGTGAGGATTTGAAAATACAGCAAGGAAAGGTGGTATTTAAGAGACTGTCTTAGTTAGGGTTTCTATTGCTGCGCTGAAACAAAAAATGAGGTAGGGGAAAAAGGGATTATTTCTCTCACAGTTCCATACAACAGTTCATCATCAAAGCACAGAGGGCAGGATCCTGGAGGCAGGAGTCGATGCGCAGACCATGGAGGATGCTGCTTACGGGCTTGTTCCTCATGTCTTGCTCAGCCGGCTTTCTTAGAGCACCTAGGACCACCAGCCCAGGATGGCACCACCCATAATGGGCTAAGCCCCCTGCCATCAATCACTAATTAAGAAAGTGCCCTCTAGGCTTGCCCACAGCCCCATCTTATGGAGGCTTCTCAGTTGAGGTTCTCTCCTCTCAAATGACGAAAGCCTGTGTCTAGTTGACATAAAACCAGCCAGCACAGAGGCCAATGAGGCTTGATGTCCAGTAGGAAGAACAGTGCTGATTATTTCCATAGCTGCAAACCAAGGCAGGTTTCTTTTTTTTTTTTTGTAAATTTATTTATTTATTAAGGATTTCTGCCTCCTCCCCGCCACCGCCTCCCATTTCCCTCCCCCTCCCCCAATCAAGTCCCCCTCCCTCATCAGCTCGAAGAGCAATCAGGGTTCCCTGACCTGTGGGAAGTCCAAGGATCGCCCGCCTCCATCCAGGTCTAGTAAGGTGAGCGTCCAAACTGCCTAGGCTCCCACAAAGCCAGTACGTGCAGTAGGATCAAAAACCCATTGCCATTGTTCTTGAGTTCTCAGTAGTCCTCATTGTCGGCTATGTTCAGCAAGTCCGGTTTTATCCCATGCTTTTTCAGACCCAGGCCAGCTGGCCTTGGTGAGTTCCCGATAGAACATCCCCATTGTCTTAGTGTGTGGGTGTACCCCTCGCGGTCCTGAGTTCCTTGCTCGTGCTCCCTCTCCTTCTGCTCCTGATTTGGACCTTGAGATTTCAGTCCGGTGCTCCAATGTGGGTCTCTGTCTCTGTCTCCTTTCATCGCCTGATGAAGGGTAATATTCAGGAGGATGCCTATATGTTTGTCTTTGGATTCACCTTCTTATTTAGCTTCTCTAGTATCGCGAATTATAAGCTCAATGTCCTTTATTTATGGCTAGAAACCAAATATGAGTGAGTACATCCCATGTTCCTCTTTTTGGGTCTGGCTTACCTCACTCAGGATAGTGTTTTCTATTTCCATCCATTTGTATGCAAAATTCAAGAAGTCCTTGTTTTTTTTTACTGCTGAGTAATACTCTAATATGTATATATTCCATACTTTCTTCATCCATTCTTCCATTGAAGGGCATCTAGGTTGTTTCCAGGTTCTGGCTATTACAAACAATGCTGCTATGAACATAGTTGATCATATACTTTTGTTGTATGATAGGGCCTCTCTTGGGTATATTCCCAAGAGTGGTATTGCTGGGTCCAGGGGTAGATTGATCCCGAATTTCCTGAGAAACCGCCACACTGCTTTCCAGAGTGGTTGCACAAGTTTGCATTCCCACCAGCAATGGATGAGTGTACCCCTTTCTCCACAACCTCTCCAAAAAAGGCTATCATTGGTGTTTTTTTTATTTTAGCCATTCTGACAGATGTAAAATGGTATCTGAAAGTTGTCTTGATTTGCATTTCCCTGATCGCTAAGGAAGTTGAGCATGACCTTAAGTGTCTTTTGGCCATTTGAACTTCTTCTGTTGAGAATTCTCTGTTCAGCTCAATGCCCCATTTTATAATTGGGTTGATTAGCCTTTTACGGTCTAGTTTCTTGAGTTCTTTATATATTTTGGAGATCAGACCTTTGTCAGTTGCGGGGTTGGTGAAGATCTTCTCCCAGTAAGTGGGTCAAAGGCAGGTTTCTTGGGGCCTTGGAGCAGCCTGAAAATGAGAGGTATTCCCAGGAGGCAGGGAGGGACGGCCTTCCTGAGGGTCAGCTCCTGCTTGTGCCTCTCAGAAAAACTGTCACTTTTGAACTGACTCTGATATAGGTGGAAACTGGGAAGAAGGAAATTAGAGGCAGAGAGTTCAGAGTACATAACAAACCACCTCCATTTATGCCACAAATGGATCCTTTGAATAGCCATTCACTCCATCTTTGGCTACCCCCAAGAGCCAAGCGTTAGTGGGTAAGCTCATTTTTCTAAGAACGAGCGTGCTATGCAAGGTCAAGGTTATATTCGGATGTAGGAAGTCTGGACAAGGCTCGGAGGCCAGGGTCTGATTTCCATCTGCTTTAGTTTCTGGATGACACCGGGGTAAGAGAGTAAGCTTTGGAGCTAGCATTGGCTGGGGTGATAGCTCGGATGGTATAATCAAGTACTTACCATTGAAGCATGAGGACCCTAATTTAATCCTCTAAACCCATGAAAAAGCTGAGAATGGTGGTCCATGCTTGTAATCCCAGCCCTGGAGGCAGAGACAGGGGAATACTTGGGGTTTGTGGGCCAGCCAGCCTAGCCAAATGGGAAAGCCTCATGTCCCCAAGAGAGACCCTGACTCAAAGAACAAGGAAGACAGCAACCGAGGAATAGCCTTTACAGGCATGTACACACATGTGTGCCCCCACACACGGGACAAGAATATACATCCTCATGCACATTCAGACACACACACACGTCTTGGGTTGGCTTCTTACTGACAACCCATCCCCTACATTCAGTGTGGTTTCTTCATCTGTAACAGTTTCTAGAGCTTTCTGCCAACATACACCCCATCTTGAATGGTTGTCCTGAGGATGAAGTAAAACAATGTGGCTAAAGAAGTAAGCCCAGGGGCCACAGCAAGCCCTCATCAGTTGCTTCTCTTCCCCGGGATGCTGATCTGGGTACAAAAGCAGAAAGGTTTTAGAGAAGGGAAGGAGGAAAGAGCCATCAGAAATTTCCCTCACAAATCCAAAAGGTATCATGGCACCCATGACCCAGTGAAGCTCTGAGGTCTTCAAGTCTCCATATTTCCATCTGCAAAATGGGGTAATAGTGCCTTCTGCAGTGGGGACAAGCCCTTAAGCTATCCACACATTTCCCCCTCTGTTTGCAGTGAACTACATTTCAGGACTCCTTCTAAGATTGAAGGCCAAGTAATAAGCACACCCTTTGTGCTCCTCTTCCTTGTGGTGGTTTGAATGTCCCCATGGGCTCAGGCATTTGAACACTTGGTCCTGAGTTGATGACATTGTTTGGGAAAGTCTAGGAGATGCCACCATGCTGTAGGAAGTGACCTCTCAGCTTCCAGTTCCTGCCGCCATGCCCGACGCTTGCAGCCACACTTCCCCACCATGAGGGACTCTTATCCCTCTGGAATCATAAGCCAAAGCAAGATCTTCCTTCCGTAAGTTGCTTTGGGTCATGGTGCTTTATAACAGCAACAGAAAAGCAGCAGGGACCTATTTTAGTATCCCTTTACGGTTTCCATGGTGATTGGAAACACTTTGTTCTATTTCATTCTCACAGAAATGCTTATTAACAAGATAACCAATGACTTAGTGGAGATTGTTGACTCACGGAGAAAGAAGCAAACTCCAAAAAGCAGTGACACTGCTATTATCATGCTAATATCATGCTGCCAGAGTGTTCAGGAAGCCTAGCTATGTTTGCCTAGAGACAATCCTGTCTTCTCCCCGAGGGAGATAGCCAGTGATTACCCCAGGCTGGGCTACTTGCTGGGCTGGATCCAAGTAGTGAAATGTTCCAGAGCTCCAACACAGTCATCATCGAGCTGTGTAATGGCCCTGGTGTGCCAAAAAGAATCAACTCTCTCTCTCTCTCTCTCTCTCTCTCTCTCTCTCTCTCCCTTCCTCCCTCCCTCTCTCTCCCTCTCTCCCCTCTCTGCTGTGGACCAGGTTTTGTATCTCTCAATTACTTCTCCAGCACCACACCTGTCTGCCACCATGCTCTCTGCCGTGATGACCATAGATTAAACCTCTGAAACTTTATGCAGCCTCCAATTAAATGTTCTCTTTTTATAAAAGTTGTCATGGCCCTGGCGCTTCTTCACAGCAAAGGAACAGTGATTAAGGCAGGCTCTTATTCAATAGAAGAATGACTAAGGTCAGGAAACATCCTGAAGATGGACTCCAGGCCTTGGTGGCTGCTGTTGTGGAATATTAGTTTAAGATGTGTTACATTTGCTTATGCTGTGGAATATTTGTTGAATGATGCAAAGATGTGCATTTTTTATGTTGCATTTGTTCAACTCTGTAAAGCTGTCCTATTGTGCCTGACTAAAACACCTGATTGGTTTAACAAAGAGCTGAAATGCCAATAGCAAGGTAGGAGACAGGGATAGGCAGGGCTGACAGGCAGAAAGAATAAATGAGACAGAAAAGAAGAGGAAGAAACAAGAAAAGGAGGAGAGGAGGGTGCTGGGAGTCAATTGCCCAGCCACCCAGCCAGGCACAGAATAAGAAGGAAAGAAAAGATACACAGAGATAGAGAAATGCAAGAGCTTAGAGGCAAAAGGTAAATTTAATTTTAGAAAAGCTGACTGAAAATAAGCCAAGCTAAGACTGAGAATAAGTCTCCGTGTGACTATTCGGGAACTGGGTTCTGAGTCCCCAAAAGAGAAAATCGTAAAAAAACAAACAAACAAACAAACAAACCTACAGGCTGCCCCTGCCTGCCAGGAACTTACTGCTCTGTGACTGCCCTTCACCCCCAGTCGCCATCCCGACTCTAAGTGCTGCTGTTCAGACAGCAGGGGGACAGGTGGTTCACCCAGTACCTCTTTATGGTGGGAGATGTGGAGGCTCAAGAGCGGGGAGGGGCTCCGAGTCGCCTTGGTAACACAGCTGTAGCCCTCCCTACTCAGTTCAGCATGCCTGTCTTAGAATAACTGGCAGCTTCTTCATTCCTTCATCAGGTCTCCGAGTCAGAACGTGCTTGAGGTCAGTGAAGCATCATGAATTTCTGTCTGGCAGGTGACAGCTCTGAGGACTTCTCCATTCAGGATCTGATCGTGGCGTCTTTGCCATCGCCGCATCAACTGTGCAGTGCCAGCAACACGCGTATTAGAATAGCTTAGTTACTGTCAAGAGTGTTTGGCTTTTGTTTTTTTAAGTCAGATCTCATGTAGCTCAGGCTAGCCTCAGTTGCACTAGGTACCCAAAGATGACCTTGAAATCCTAACCCTCCTCCCTCCACCTCCCTGAGTGTTGAGATTACAGGTGTGTGTCACCCACAGCTTCCTCCGTGTTGAGGATGGAATCCGGGCTTTGAGCACTCTGCCAGCTGAGACACACCCTCTCTAAGAGGGTCCTGACCTTTCTAAAGTATCTTTTCAAGCAAAAACAATTGTGATCTGGTGCTGGAACCAAGGGGTGGCGGTACATAGCAGCGTGGCGACAGGGTAGCAGATGGCGATGGAGGAGAGGATGACCACATTTCCTTCTTTTCTTTTTACGGTAACGAACAAATTCTTTACAGATCCAGGAAAAATGATGCCATGTGCCGTCAGGCTGCCTGGCGCTCCGTTACCCAGTTGTGTGATTGAATCTTAGTCTATCTCATGCTAAGCAAAGCCGGTGAAGTGGAAGAAACCACCACATCTCCCAGAATAGATGAAAGCATTCTGACCGACGTGTGTGTCACAGGGCTGGCTGGCATGTGGGTCTGTAGGATGCTCACTGACTCGCAGTAAAGCATACTGTCAATGTTGTCCACATTTAGCCACTACATTTTATCATGATAATTTTTAAGAGGCTTCCTTTGAACTTTACTGTCTCTTTCTGTCTTTGCCCAAGTGACCAATCCGTCTAACTAATGGTAACTCATAGCTAGTAAGGACCTCAAGTCATCTTTAACAGGTTTCATGACTTTTAAACACCATGCACCAGAGAAGGGATGTGCCAGGTTGGGCAGCACAGTGTTCACCTGATAAAAATTCTCACAGAAGGATCCAGACATTCCTGTTTCTGTTTGTTTTAAGACATGGTTAGCCAAGGTTGGCCTTGAACTCCCAAATGTTGGGTTTAAAGACGTGCATGCACCACTATGCCTGGTCTGCTGGACACCTTAGGAAACTCTGCAAAAATGACACAAGAAAAAATTATAGACAATGTTCTATGATGATCTGGTGTGATGGAGCCACCAGAGGAGAAAGATGCAAGCTGCCAGCTGGAACCTTGCCAGTAGGCCACAAGCCTAGTGGTAAAATATAAAATAATAGAAATGGGTTAACCAAAGATATAAGAGCTAGCTAACAATACACTTAAGTGATTGGCCAAGCAGTGATTTAAATAATATAGTTTCTGAGCGACTATTTTGTGGTTTGGGCAGTTGGGAACAAACAAGCAAATTGGGGCCATGTGGCCAACTAAATCCACTTAAAACCTGAAAGAGTTTGGGAAGGAATTCTACACACACACACACACACACACACACACAGAGAGAGAGAGAGAGAGAGAGAGAGAGAGAGAGAGAGAGAATTTAATGCAGCTTCTTGCTCTCTTTGCTGGTGACATGCTATAGCTCCTTTAAAAGAGGTGTTCCTGATTTAGCGGTAGCAGAAAAAAAAAGAAAACCATGTGGTTTTGAGATGGCGGCTTTCTGGTTTGTGTTGCCAGCATTAACTCTGACTCTTTCAGGAGGCCAAGCACTTGAATGGGGTTTGTGGGCAGTGTGCTGCAAGTTACTTGGTGGCAGCATGAGCCAACTGGTTACTAGAATTGAGGTGGTGAGCGTGGCTCCCACCCAGCAGTCTCAGAGGCAGTGAATGAACCTCTACCATGTTGGACTGGGCAGAGCCAAAAGGCAAAGCAGCCTTGACCCTAGCTATGCCCACTTAGCATTTAAAAAAAGGGGGGGGGGGTGCTTCTGGTCAGAAAATAATTACAAATATGCAATAAAGACAGATTCAGATTTTTTAAAAAGGCCTCTAAATAGGTCACAGTGTTGGAAAAATGTATGGAGGCTTGTGAGAGAGAAGAAAAATAGTATAGAGAGTTATAAAAAAGTAAATCATTAAAAAAATAAAACAACAAAGTCTTTAAAGAGACAGAGTAAACTTGTAGAAAAAGTAATAGAGTAAAAAAATAAGCCACATAAAGAGGGAAAATACATAGAGAATCTGAATTTTTTTCTTTCAATTTTTGACTGTGAAGGAACTAAGTACAGAGAAACATTTCATTGTATCTACTGCTAAGATAAACCAACATACATACTTTAAAGGTATCTTGATTTCAAAATTTGAGTCTAAGAATATGTTGCTTTGGAAAAGAGGTTCTACTTTTGTTTTCAGAGAGGATGAGAACCTATAGATTGCTTCTAGACTAATGTGGTTTGATGGACCAAGACTCATGAAAAGTTGCCATAAATACTCCCCAAAATACATCACCCAACAAAAAGCAGGAAGCAGTTTGCAGAGAACTACATCCAAATTCCCAAATATTGTTTATAAATGTTTGTTTACATTTAAAGGAAGATATACTATAGAGATTTGCATTGGTATGGATCTTGGTCTAGTGATATAAATTTTATGTCAATCTTAGGTATATCTGCTCTTGATTAAGGTAATGTGTTTGTGCTCATTTAAAAATGTATAGTTAAGAAATACAGGTTAATAAACGATTATCTATAATAGTCAAGTTTGTAGTATGTTAGTTAGGTTTTCTAGATGTACAGTTAAAGAGATAATCATCAAACCTTTCAAAGACCTACAGAATATGACATTTAAAATGACAAAATGACAGCCTACAGAATGGGAAAAGATCTTCACTAATCCCACATCAGACAGAGGGATTACACAAAGATCTCAAGATCTCCAAAATACACAAAGAACTCAAGAAATTGGTCACCAAAAGAATACATAATCCAATTTAAAAAAATGGAGTACAGACCTAAACAGAGAACTCTCAACAGAGGAATCTACAATGGCTGAAAAACACTTAAAGAAATGTCCAACATCCTTAGTCATCAGAGAAATGCAAATCAAAACAACTCTGATATTCCATCTTACTCCTGTAAGAATGACCAAGATCAAAAACACTGATGTCAATTTATGCTGGAGAGGTTGTGGGGAAAAGGGAACACTCCTGCATTGTTGGTGGGAATGCAAGCTGGTACAGCCCATTTGGATGTCAGTGTGGTGATTTCTCAGAAAATTAGGAAACAACCTTCCTCAAGACCCAGCAATACCACTTTTGGGTATATACCCAAAGGATGCTCAATCATGCTACAAGGACATGTGCTCAGCTATGTTCATAGCAGCTTTGTTAGTCATAGCCAGAACCTGGAAACAACCTAAATGCCCCTACACCAAAGAATGGATAAGAAAAATGTGGTACATTTACACATTGGAGTTCTACACAGCAGAAAAAAAATGACGACATCTTGAATTTTGCAGGAAAATGGATGGAGCTAGAAAACGTTATTTTGAGTTAGATAACCCAGACACAGAAAGACAATTATCACATGTACTCACTCATAGGTGGTTTTTAAACATAAAGCAAAAAACAAACAAACAAAAACAGCCTATAATCCCAGAGAACTTAGACAACGAGGACACTTACATAGATGCTTACATAGGACGCTTACATAGATCTAATCTACATGGGAAGTAGAAAAAGACAAGATCTTATGAGTAAATTGGGAGCATGGGGACCTTTGGGGAGGGTTGAAGGCAGTAGGGGAGAGGCAGTGAGGGAAGCAGAGAAAAATGTAGAGCTCAGTAAAAATCAAGAAAAAAAGAACTTAGGACTATTCATGACATGAGACACATAAGCTCCGGGAGCACCAATCTACTTCAAGAGTATGCTGAGCATCAAAGAGGTTCCTTACAGAGCTTATTAGTCATTTGGGCAAGAATCTGCTCTTTCCTGGGCTGCTTGATTTTATGCCATATGAACTGAACATGCAGGACCCACCGAAAAATGATTGCTGAACTTGTCTAAAAGTGAGACGGTCCTTCGGAGTTCTTTCTTCATGAAAAAGTCTGCCGGACATTCTGCAGGACACAGAAGAAAGTGACTGACAAACTGACAATATAGATGGCACTGTCTTTGAAATTTCCTGCTTCATGAAAAATCATGTATCTCAATAGGTACACAAAATTGTATTTAGAAAGTTTGACATCTCTTTACCATAAAGATCTTTAGACACCCTAAAGGGAAGGTGGCATCTTTAAGTTGAGAATGGCTCCATCATAAAAGCCTACAACAAATACTCTTGACAAGCAAGCAAGTGGTTTAAGCTTTAGATATGTTTTCAGCCTGCTGGGAGACAACCTGACTGGTGGTGTGATTTGGGTATAGTTTGATTGATGGAGGAAGGTCATTGGCTGATAAAGGAACTGCCTTGGCCCATTTTATTGGTTAGAGGATAGGTGGGAGGAGTAAACAGAACAGAACGCTGGGAGGAAGAGGAAGTGAGCTCAGATACGCGTCAGCTCTCCCCTCAGGAGCAGACGCCTGAGAGAGACGCCATGCCCCGCTCCCAGCATGAAGCTCCGACCCAGGATGGACATAGGCTAGAATCTCCCCGGTAAGCACACCTTGATGTGCTACACACAGATGATTAGAAATGGGCTAAATTAATATGTGAGAATTAGCCTAGAAGAGAATGGGCCAAGCAATGATTAAATGAATACAGTTTCCATGTAATTATTTCGGGCATAAGCTAGCCGAGCAGGCGGCTGGGGTGTTGGGGACGCAGCCCCGCCGCCCTTATTACTACAGTTGGAGCCCAACGTGGGGCTCGAACCCACGACCCTGAGATTAAGAGTCTCATGCTCTACCGACTGAGCTAGCCGGGCAGGCGGCTGGGGTGCTGGGGACGCAGCCCCGCCACTCCTATTACTACAGTTTGATGGCTGTGACTGCTAAGGTCCATGCATTGGAAGCTTGATCCCCAGCATGGTAGTATGGAGAGGTGCTGGAACCTTTAAGAGGTGGGCCTAATGAGTTATGGCCTTAGGGACTAAGGTGGTTCTCAAGGGACTCTGAGTCAGTTCTCTAGAGAGGAAGCCACTATGAAGGAGGAAACATGATGCTTCGTTTCCTGTCTTGCCCCACAGTCTTTCCCTCTTGCATGTGCTCTCTTTATGCTGACATCACCATGATGTGGTCCCTTGAGGAGTTATGGCCAAGCTGCTTGAACTTACAATGCCTAACGCTGTGAGCTAAGTCAATCTCTTTTCTTTATAGCTGCTGGACTCTGGAATTTTGTCTTAGCAGCGGAACACTGACTGTCACAGCCATTCAACTTAGTACTAGAGGACAGGCCAAAGTGATAAAATAAGAATAAGAAATGAAGATTCTAAGTACCGAAGGAAAGGATGGAAATATAAATTGTGGAAAATACGATAAATACAAACTAATAGAGCAACAATAAATAGTTTAAGGGGATGCAAGGACTATCAATAAAATTCATTAGTATGTATGTAGAATAAGTAATATCCCAAGAAATAGAGTTGGAAATAAGCATCAACTTACAATAACATGTTTACAAATCACCCAGGAAAGTGTTAAATTAATAAGGTGTTTACGGATCAAGTTGTGAATCTTCGTAATGATGATAAACACCAGCTGGACACAAACACAGCTCTAGAAACCTCACGAAAGATGACTAAGTCTAGCAAGACAGTCAGTCTAGGGTTATCTGGCTGGGAGCAGGGAATGGCTTTATATCAGAGTCTCCCAGGTGTCAACCTTAAAAAAGAAAAGTAGTGGCTTGTGGCTGTCAAAATTAACAGGTTCGTTCAATAATAGCACAACATGCAGAGCTAAATGGTGTCCTTGGAAGAAAATAGTTTCTACAACTAAAACTCTAGATACAGAGACAAACGGCAGTCACCTGACTCAGCAGTTGAGACCCATGACTGTTAACTCATCGGCAAAGGAGATAAATACACGGGTGGCAGAGGGAAAGTGCCAAAAGGTTAAGAAGAACCTCCAGGAGGGGCAAACTCAGGCAAACAGCACATGCCTCCTCGCCAACACTGGGTAGGTAGCAAACATGGTTGAAGAAGTGGGGAGCCACTGCACAGCTGGAGGGTATGTGAGAGGGGTGCCTTTAATCTGAAGACTGACCTGGTATTGGCTTGTGAATACATTTTTTTAAATTTTTGTTTTTAAAAATCACATTTATGAAATGTGTGGAGGAGAGGGTGTGTGTGTGTGTGTGTATGTGTGTGTATGTGTGTGTATCTGTGTGTATGGGTGTGTGTGTGTGTGTGTGTGTGTGTGTGTGTGTGTGTGTATAGGTCAGAGGACAGCTTGTAGGGGTTGGTTTCCTCCTTCCATCACGTGGGTCTTGGGAATTAAACTCAAATGCTTAGGCTTGATGGCAAGTGCCTTTACCTACTGAGCTGGCCCTTGGAGCGTGAGCTTTGTTTTTGTTTTTCCAGACAGGGCTTCCTGGCAGTCCCCTCATGGCTTTCCTGTCCTCCCTGCACGTGGGCTTTCAGACTCTTGGTGGCTTCTTTCCCTCCATGTCTGACATCTGATGTTGTCCCCAGGTCCTGCTCATGGCTGTGTTCTCATTTCCCTCTGTGCCTAAGGCCCTGGGATCACGGCTTGCCTCCTTTGCACCTCTTGTTTAGGCCTGCTGAGCTCCAGGGGTCCTCCTCTTTCCATTTCCCCAGCTCTGGACTATAAACCCAAAGCACTGTGCCTGCTTTTGTTTGTTTGTTGTTTTAGTTTTGGTTTTACTTATTTTAAAATTTTTATTGTTTTATGTGTATGGGTGTTTTCCAGCGTGTATGTCTGTGTATCACATGAGTGCCTGGTTTCCAGGGAGGCCCATGGTAGATGGTGTCTTCCCTGGGCTGGTGGTCATGGGTTCTAGAAGAAAGCAGGCTGAGCAAGCCATGGGGAGCAAGGCAGTAAGCAGCACCTCTCCATGGGCTCTGCATTAGCTCCTGCCTCCAGGTTCCTGCCCTGTTTGAGTTTCTGTCCTGACTTCCTTCAGTGATGAAAAGTTGTTGGAACACAGCCCAAAACTGGAATTGTGTGGGGAGATTTCTGAGTGTTTGTGAGAAAATCTTAAGAAACCAAGACAAGGGTCTTGTGATGTCAGTTTCTTTGAAAACACATACGTGTTCTTGGAATGTGCTCCTGTGCTTCTCCCAGGTGTAGTGGGCAGGAGTTTACTTCGGATTATTCAGCATGTACTGCTGGTTATTGTCACTTGTTTACATCCCTCTATGAAAACCATCTTCCTTCCATGTGTGGCTTGTCCACCGTGGACAAGGACTGTATGCTTCACTCACGGGAGTCTTCTTAACCCCAGAACATAAGTTGTCTGGTGCTCTGAATAGCACGGGCTCTTTCATGGGGCTTTAGTCCACCTCATTGATCCGGTCCACTCTCCCAGATTCCACACCCTCTAGAGCAATGACAAACAGCAATGTGGAAACGTAAGCCAGCTAGACCCTTTCCTCCCCAAGTTGTTTTTGGTCCTTAAGACAGCCAGCCGCTTCCTACCCCTCTGCTCCTGGGACTAGAAGATGCTGCCCACACTGGGGAGGTGTCTTAGTTTCCTTACAGTCCATCATGGAGGCAGGAGCTCCAGACAACGGGCCGCGTTGCATCCCTAGCAGAGAAGCACACTGGTGCTCAGCCTGCCTCCTTTTATTCAGTCTGGCACTCCAGCCTGCGGAATGGTGCTTGTCACAGGATAAGTCTTCAGTTAACTTGATCAGGAAACGTCCCCACCCAATGCAGCCAAAGCCTTGTCTCCAAGTGACTCTAGATCCTGCCAGATTGTAAGTCACTAAGCAGCTTGGCAGGAGAGGCTCTGTGGGTGTGTTGTCATAGAGACCAGCAGCTGGAGGGTTGCTGGAGTGTTGGGTCCCCTATGACCCCTGGTTGGGATGTCTAGTTGTTTTTAATGGTATTGTTTCAAACAGGGGCCCTTACAGGCTGGTCTTGAACTTGATATGTAGCCCAGTATGACCTTGGATTTCTGACCTTCTGCTTCCATCTCCTGAGTGTTGAGATTATAGTGAGTGATGCATGATAAATAAAAACTCAGGATCAGAAACTGGGGTTCAAATTGAAGAACTGAAAAACAAAACAGCCAGCCATTGGCTCTTACCTCCACCTCAGTCCAAAATGGCGATCCTGCCTCCAGGAATCTCAGAATGAGACTGTGTCTGAGAGTTGTCTCCCCCATCTTATATTACTTTCCAGGCCTGGGATTAAAGGCGTGCACCACCTGATTTCAATAGCAACGAGTGTGGCTACTGGGATTAAAGGTGTGTGTTACCATAATCTGATCTGTAAGGCTGACCAGTGGGACTGTTTTGCTTTCAGATCTTCAGAAAGACTTTATTTATTAAAATACAATTGAAATGCCACTACAGGTGAGTTTCACCATGCCCAGTTTATGCAGTGCTGGGGACTGAACCCAGGGCTTGGTGCATGCTAGGCAAACACTCTACCAATGGAGAATGGAGCTACATCGACCATTGGAGATACATCCCATCTTAGAATGCTTAGCATATAAGAACTGGGTTTTATCCCATCTGATCATATCCCAAGCAAAGTCTGGGAGAAAGGAGGTCTTCTGGAGCCCAGCTTAGGGATTCTGGGCTTCTTTGGAAGGCAAAGAATACAGGGCACAGGAACTGGGAGCCAGGCTGTGGAGCCTGCAAACGTCATTACCCGAAAGAGAAATGTCTGGCCATTCCAAACTTTCAAATCTTTTGATGCAAACCAACCTGCTCACACTTCAGGAATTTGCCCGGCTGGCTCAGCAGCAGCCACTTGCCCTGTTCCCCTGGGGATGAGGTTTCCAGCAGAAGCAGGCCAGATGTGGGGTAGCAGGAGAGAATGGGAGGGGTGGGACTGCCACTGCCGAGGGCTGGACAGACCCCAGAGCTTCACACAGACCTTAGCATCCATGCAGAATAAACAGTCCCTGCTGGGAAGGTGCAGAGCCAAAATGTGTTTGGGAAAACCAGGTGGCATGGGGCATTGTGCAGTTCAAAGAGCAATGTCCCACCAGGCTACGGTGGGCCAAGTATCCTTGGTGGACACCCAGTTAGACTGAGGTATGGCCATCTCCATCCACAATTTGGCTTTTTGAGCTATGGCTTCTTTTGCACACACCATCACTGAAATCTCTTGCAAGGCTGAAGTGTATGTAACCATGGTTACCAGTTTCACACAGGAGGATCCTCAGGCACTGAACATTAGGGCGGCCCTAACAAATCTATGCAGTCAGGGAAGATGAAACCTAATTTAAATCCCAGACAGCAGACCCCTATCTCCACAAGCACGCTGAGATGGGGTGGGGGTGGGGAGGCACAGATGGAGGACCCAAGCCTTCTATGGCTGACTTCATACTTTGCAACTTGCTTCGTGACTCCAAACAGGTTACCTAACATCTCTGTGTCTTGGCTTCCTTAGTGCCTGCTTCATAGGGTTGTGGGGAGGTATCCTGTCTCTCATTACGTTGGGATTCTGAGGCAGCCAAGGGCAAGGGTTGGGCTAGGACCTTCTGTCTAGTTCTCTGGGTCGAAGAGACAGCTCCTGTTGTCTTAGTGAGAGGGTGGGAGATGTTTGGAAACTTCCAGGCCTTCTCTGTTTTACCTGAGGGGAGTTGGGTGGATTATACAAGTTAATAACAAATTCTAGGTCTGACTAGGCACATAGTAAACACTCAATAAATGCTAACTTTCAGTTAGTTAATAGTGTTACACGGATATAAAACTTCTAAGACAGTGAGTGTGCCTGGATTTTGCCGGGGTATGGGAGGGAGGGGAGACACCCAGGCATAATAGATACAGTAAATTCCAGAGCCAGGCAGCCTGTTCATTCTGACAAAGTTTACAGTTGCGTCATCAGAGACACATGGGGAAAGCACTCAGTTCTGCCTGGAATTCAGGATAGGCTTTAAGGAAGAGGCAGCTTCTGGCGTGGATCTTGGGTAGATGAGGTGTAGACACTTTATGCAGGGGCAAGGAGGTAAGGGATGTGAGTCCATTTGGCCAGAGAACACATGGAAATGGGTGGAAGGAGGAAGAGACAATGGAAAAGAAAAGGACCTAAAACATGGGCAGAGACAAAGGAGCTCCGAGGAGTGGCAGGCAACCTGCAGGATGTAAATGTTTATAGCGTGCCCGAACCTAGGCATGCTCCCTCGTCACAGCTCTCTGTACTCCAGGCTGTAAGGTCACAGACCCTCCACGCTGCCTGGGTGGGCTGTACTGCTTGGTACAGCATTATTAGCCTCCTGCCCCTTATAGCCCAGAGGAAAATCCGTCACACCCTCAGCCCTGAAGCCTCCCTAGGTCTCCTCCCTGAACAAAGCCAGCATTTACAGAACTGGTGCAGGCAGGCTTCCCCTGCAGATGACTGGGGACAGAGGATTTCCCAGAGAGCAGAGCCCTTTTCATCCTGTTGGGAGATCATATGGAATTTGGGGAGGGTCCAGGTGATGGTATTTTGCCCCCTAAACCACAGTGGAAGAAGCTGGATAGAACTGAAAGCCAGGGCTGTTGCACTTTGGGTATTGAGGAGCCTTCAGAGAGCGGCAAGACTGAGCTGTAAGCAGCTATCCTCCAGGATGGGGACCCGCAGGGACCTAGAGTATAACAGCACTAGGCCAGGCTGTTGAGCTGAGTGGAGGAGGACTGGGTAGTCTCTGCCTCCCAAGCCCAGGTGCCCCTGCCATCCTGGAGCAGAGAAGGCACCGGTGGGCTGCCAGACCCCCTTGGGGCTGATGACAGGGCATGAGGGAGTTCAGGAGTCTTCTTTCAAAACCCATTCAGGTCAACTGAGAAGGTTCTGGAAGCTTCCAGCTGCTCCTGCCCTCCTTACCAGAAAAGCAAGGACCATTCAGCCTGAATCCAGACAGAAGCTGTAGTCTATCCCATGTTCTTGGCTGCCTGGGAATTCCCCATACACGGAGAGAGAGAGAGATGGGTGACCCACACTGTCTCCAGATGCTGCCAATACAAACCTCAAGTCACCCCACCCCCTACTGTCTGGGGAGATTTGAGACACTTCAGAATTCTTGTTCTTCCCCCCAAACTCCCCCTTCCACCCTTGCATAGGTCCTGCTGGGGGCAGACATTTCCATGATGAGATCCAGGGTTTGGGGTTCAGGGACAAGGTCTCCAGAGACCCTTATTTCAAGTGAACGTTACAAGCTCGGAAAGGCAGGGACAAATTCAAGGCAGGCCTAAGAGAAGAAATGGGGCCTGGAGGATGTGGTCAACTCAGGAAAGAGCAGAGTGTTGGAGAAAAATGTGGATAAATCTGTTGCATGAAGAAGAATCAGGAAGAGCAGCAGAGTACAGAACAGGAGGGGAGGGCAAGGAGAAGGAAGGGGAAAGAGGGAAGGAAAGGGAGGAGCAAGGGGTGGAACTGTGGGGTAGGGCGAGAAGAATTGGGGTCCTCCCTCCCACAGTGAGAGGTGTGGATGGAAGGTTGGGGGAGGAGCTAACAGGAGCACCCTCAGACCCCAGCCCACCCATTTCCCTGGGTGCAGTGCAGTGGATTCCAGGGGTACTGTTTGGTGAAGGCTTCCCCAAGGTTCTGGGCATTCCCCACATTAATGCCCTTGGGCCTGCTGGGATCTTTTGGAGGCGTGGGGGTGGGTGTCCTCTGGGGATTGATCCTGAGAATGTCATTCTTAGGCAAATCAGTGTCAGTGCCAGATACTCTGCCAGAGAGGACACCAACTGGGCCCAGGATGTGGCCCTGATCCAGAAAACTCAGAGATGCGGCTCTCTTATTCATACGAAGAGACAGAGACGTGACCTGAGCCCGGACACTCCAGATGAGTTGTCCTGCTGGAGTGAGACTCCTGGCCAGCAGCTCCTTCCCTGTCACTTATGCAGTATGGCCCAGCACCCTAAATGCAGCAGTTCCTGTTGTCCCTTGGACAGCTTGTTGTGTGACTCCACAAATATTATCTTCAGATTCTGGTCACAAACCGTTACCTGAGGCAGAAATTACCTGAAGAGATGCAACTGTGAGGGATAAGACTATGGAGCTGCTCTCTGGGGACCCAGACAGGGGTGGGAAGGTGGAAATGCCTGGGGAGGCAAGCCCTTGACTGCTGGGGAGCAGGACAGCAAACTTGGAACAGGCAGAGCTGAGGTCTAGCTCTAAACTTCCTTCGGTCCACTGTGTGACTTTGGGCAAATCAAACCCTGACTCTCAGTGTCATTATTACCATCGTGGGGGTAGGCACGGGTGTTCCTCCTAGTAAAGAAGGTGGAGTTCTCAGGCTGGTCTCATTGCTGCTGCCGGATGGTAAATCATTCGGCTGTCTGGTTCTGTTTAAACCCTGCATGCTGGTGCACACTTGTAATCTCCCACCAGTGATCCTACCGAGAGCTGGAGGTACACCTTGGTGGAATGCTTGCCCAGCGTGTGCAAGGCCCTAGGTTCAATCCCCAACATCACTAAGACAAAGCCTTATGGAGCCAGGCGTAGTGATGAACTGTAGTTCCTGCTCTTGGAAGGTTGAGGCAGGAGGACTTTGAATTCTGGCCAGCTTGGGTTTACATAGGGAAACTCTTAACCATCGGCCAGTCAATCAATCAAAAGCCTTTTTGGGGCTACATACTGAAATTCTTATCATAAAAGAACAAATAAATAGATTATATTTTGGTTTTGACCTTGATGTAACCAAGGATGACCTTGACCTTGAACTCCTGTTCTTCCTGCCTCCATTACTCCAGAGCCACAGTTACAGGGTGTGCACCCCCGTACCTGATTTAGCCTCTGCAAAGGGTTGTGCATGCTGGGCGGGCGCTCTGCCAACTTAACTACATCCCCAGCCCCCAAGAGACCCCATAGAGACTGGAATTGCTGTTCTCACTTCAAAGAAGGTATTGAGGCCCAGGGTGCCTAAGGCCAGAGCCATGGAGCCAGAGTAGGAGCTTGAGCCTGGTATAAAATCTGTCTGGCTGACTTGTAATG
Source organism: Microtus oregoni (assembly GCF_018167655.1). Lineage (NCBI taxonomy): Eukaryota > Metazoa > Chordata > Mammalia > Rodentia > Cricetidae > Microtus > Microtus oregoni. Next base: position 24,615,745 of record NW_024543091.1, on the reverse strand, counting down.
ACCAGGTATCATTGGTTTGCCCTTAGAGTGACTTAACTTCGGAGTCTGTTCAATTGGTAGTCACAGCTGAAACACAGACTCTTTTGAGAGGCTAAGGTGAGAGGAGATGAAGGCCTGGGCTGTCTCGGGAGCAGACCAACAAGCTGGCCTGGGGCTCCACCATGCTTGAGTGTGTGGGTTTCTGCCTCAGGGCTGGTCACTGCAACTTTCAGGTTTTAAGTCTTTACTGGACTTGGAAAACATAAGTTCAATTCTCAACTCTGCCCTTTCTGGCTGTGTGACTGTACCCAAGAACTTTACCCCCTCTGAGCCTCAGTTTCCCAGTTGTTTCCCATCCTCTCCTGATACTTCATAGGTCATATGGAAGGATGCTCAGATTTTAGAAGCGCTCCTAGAGATTCTTCTAGAGCAAGAGCAATGGTTCTCAACCTTTCTAATGCTGCGACCGTTTAATACGGTTCCTCATGTTGTGGTGACCCCAGCCATAAAACTATTTTTATTGCTACTTCATAACTGCAATTTTCTACTGTTAAGAATCACAAGGTAACTAGTGGTGTTTTCCAGTGGTCCTAGGTGACCCCTGTGAAAGGGTCGTTCCACCTCCCACAGTAATAGAGAATCACAGGTTGAGAACCACTGATCTAGAGGAATCTGTGTGATCCCTCCTACGGGGAAAGAAATGAAGTATGATCACATGTGTTGACACCTCCGATTGTGGGGGAAGGTGTTGGATCTTGCTTTGGGGCGCCTGAGGATTTTATCCCAGCCACAGGACAAACAGCTGTGTGCCTGGAAAACACTGACAAAAACCCAGAGCACTGGGGTGCGTGGGGGGGGGGGCAACTTGTTAAAGTCGACTTGGTGAGGCTGGGCAGCGTTAATGAAGTGTGAGCCCAAAGGTGTGAAAATGTGAACGGGTGGATTCTGCCAGAGTCTGCTGCCTTTGATGGCTGCTTCCTATAAAACCTTAGCTCTGCGCTCAGCCCCTCAGATTCCTAGACAGAAGACTAAGTCTGGGCTGCCCGTGGAGTGTGCAGAAAAGAGGGTATGGAAAATCCACACTTGGGAACAATAGTTACCAGGGAGTGTCTGAGTCTCAGAGGAAAAAACACCCAGTGCTAGTTCTCGTTCTCTCTCTCTCTCTCTCTCTCTCTCTCTCTCTCGCTCTCTCTCTCTCTCCCTCTCAGATTTCCCAAGCATTCTTCCCCTTGGTGCTTAGGATGCAGCTACCACACAACATGACCAACCCAAGGCTTGATCATCTACCCTGGGCTTTTGGTCATGAAAACAAACCGCTGTCAGATGCAGCAGCTAGACTGGAGAAGATTCTCAAGAACATTCCCTGAACCATAAAAACCTAGAGTACTAAAGTCTCGCTCCCCCACAGCCCTGCCCTGCCACTGCTCCCCTGTAGGGGTATGCCAGGACCTGTTATTCTGGAAAGACAGCTTGACTCATCTCTTGCCTACTTCTAAGTCCTTCGCTATACCTCTAGTCATAACAATCGATGCACAGAGTTCTCAAAAATCAACTTAAATTAACCCACAATTCTTATCTATGTTTAGCCCATGACTCTGTACCTTTGTTCAGTAAGCACTCACATCTTGTGTCCTCTGTGTCCGGATGGCGACTGTGTCTCTGCCTTTCCTCCTCCCAGAATTCTCTTAATCTGGTTGTCCCACCTATACTTCCTGCCTGGATACTGGCCAATCAGCATTTTATTAAACCAATATGAGTGACAAATCTTTACAGTGTACAAGAGCATTATCACACACACACACACACACACACACACACACACACACACACGGAGCTAGACCTGTAGATGGAGGATGAGGGAGCCATGAGCACCCATAGGGAATATCACAGCTTATTCCATTCTAGTGATCTTTCATATTCTGATAAAGCACACATACTTTATCCTGGGGGGGGGGTCACTGTGTCTTAAGAACTGCCCCTCAGTTAGGGACTGAAAAAGGTGAGCAGAGGCTAGAAGTAGGCTAGAGCAAGGTCAAAGATCACAGCCAGGAATGGAGTGTGCAAGAAATGAGCTGTCATTTTCTGAAAGGCTCCTTGTGTGACACTGTTTTCCACAGTCTGGGCAGGTGTACGAACCCATGATGACAATTTAATAAATGAATGGATGGATCTCCTAGGAGATTGGAAGTTCCCCTAGGAGAACTTCCTTCAAGCAGTGGACCTCAGCCTCCCCGTGTCTTACAAATCCATAGAACTCTGACCCTTGCTTGAGGACTGGGGAACCCAGCTCTTTGACCATCGTGACTCCCCTTCACAGGCACCGTGTCTGTTGGAAGCAGGAGTCTCCTAAGATGCCTGAAAGGAGGGGGCTCCAAGGTCATCCCTTGCATTCCTGCATCCACGCCTGCAAGGTGGCCAGAGCCCACCCTCATCAGAGTGGGAGAGATTTGGGTAGGGAAAATGACAACCAAGGACTCCCCTCCTCCTGGCGCCTTCCCGGATTCCCACAGATTCCCACTTTGCTCTGTGTCTGCCCGTGACCAGATGCCCAGCTTCCACTGCTGATTGCAGCAATTGCTAGGGGCTGCCTGAGCTCAGCAAAGAGCCATCCTTGGACGTGTTACTTTGTGGTTCCTCCCTCTTCCCTCGTTAGTACATCAGCAGGGGAGAGATGGGGATGATGTCAGGGTCAGGGTCAGTGGTCCTGACCTCCTGTTGAGGTCTCCTCCGGCCCCAGCACTCTGTCTGCCCCGGCCATGGGGCCCGCAGGCTACAGGCTGTGATGTCATGCCTGGCAAAGGCTTTCCCAAGCATTCCTCCCATCCAACCAACACAACATATGATCCAGCCTCCAGGGGAAAGACCTGAAGAGGAGCTTCGAGAACAATCCAAAGGGCACGAGAAAGGAAGCCAGGTGATGAGAGCTCTGCCTGAGAGATGATGGGGCCGCGTGAAGTGGGTGGATCACCGCTCCAGACAGACTAACCACAGCTGAAATCCCAGCTCCCTGCAGTTTCCAGCTTCGTGTGACCTCAGATGGCTTGCAAGTCTCTTCATGTCACTTTTTTTTGCTGCTGTTCTTTTATGTTTGTGTGTATGCATGCGTGTTTATGTGTGCAGGTAATGTGTATATGCCTGTGGAGGTCAGAGATCAACCTCTGGTGTAGTTCTTTGGGAGTCTTTACTTTTTTTTTTTTTTTTTGAGACAACCTCTCTGTTCGCCTGGAGCTTGCTGGTTAGGCTGGACTGGCTGGCCACTGAGCCCGGGGGACCCATCAATCTCAGCTTCCCAGCTCTGGAACCGTAGCGTGTGCCACCACATCTGGAGCTGCATGTGGTTTCTGAGCACTGAACTCGGGTCCTCATGCCTCCTCTTTACTGACTAGACTATCTCTCCAGCCACATGTCACTGCTTTGTCGTGTGTACCTTGGGGCTCCAAATCTCTACAAGGTTAATTGTGGGGGGTAAGGCAGAGCAGTGCCAGTCCATAAATGGGTGGTTTCTGGCCAGCAAGGACACCACAGCAGTGTGGAGAGTGAGGGTCCAGCTCCCTTAGAGTCTTTGAAAATGCTCAAAAATCTGAGCATGCTCAGTGGACATGTTGCATTAGGTAGATAACGGACAACATATTAATCTTCACTGGACTAGAAATGAACTTTAAAAACCGACCAACCACATACCCCAGTCCCGCCCCCCGGAAATCAGTCTTTTTGCCACCGATGAAAGCACTGTTGGGAAGAATTCATCTAGATTGTATCGATTCCCAGGGACGCTCAGAGGGTGCCAGGCGTGTGTGTGTGTGTGTCTCCCCAAGCTGCCGGCAGTTGCTTTGTGAATACCCCACTTTGGTGAAGCTCCCTCCACACCGGGGGCTTGCAGCAAGGTGGTCTGTCACCTCTGATTAGTTAGTACCTTCAGATTTGTCCCTCAGCTGCAGGTTCTGTTTCACCCTCTGCCAGTGCAGCTTCTTCCCAAACTCTCCCCTCCCATGCCTCTGGCTCCTGCAGAGCCTGGCTCTTACCACTAGATGGCAGCAGTTCCACCTTCCATGTCCCAATCTTCCTCACCAGATCAATCTTTCCTCCTTCCCTCCCTCCCTCCTATCCTCCCCACCCCCCCACCCCCCCAAGATAGGGTTTCACTGTGTAGCTCTGGCTGTCCCGGAACTCTCTCTGTAGACCAAACTGACCTTGAACTCCCAGAGATCCGCCTGCCTCTGCCTCCTGAGTGCTGGGATTAAAGGCATGTGTCCCTACACCCAGTTTATTAAAGGCATGCGTCCCTACACCCAGTTTATTAAAGGCGTGCGTCCCTATACCCAGTTTATCCTTCCTAACTTTAATGAGCTTTTTATTTGAGAAATGTTAGTGTTACAGAAAACTTTCATAAGACAGTATAGAGTGCCACATATGCCCTTGCCCCACTTCCATTGTGGCTGATGTGATTTGATGCATTTGTGTCGAGAAACAAACCAGCATTGCCCATCACTAGAAACCCCATACCCATCGAGGTGCCCCTAGCTTTCCCCTAGTGTACCCTTTTATCCTGGCATCCCAGCCACGATACCTCATCACACGCAGTTACTGCGCCCCCTTAGCCCTCTCCGGACACGTTTAAAGCAGACCTTGCCAAGGGCTTTCTCTCTGCAGGAACCTCAGTGGCTCCACACTGCTGAGCCCCTGACCCACACTACTTTAACCTCTTCCGTTTCCTGCCTGCTCCACCCACATGATGAAGGTTTCTTCTGGAACAATCCTAGCTTGAGGTTCTCTGTCCTCATTAGGGTTTGAAATTCTTTGTATCCGTCCATTCTGTCCTGGGGAATCATCTCAGCAGTCCCTTCCTGATCATTTATGTGCACACTGCCCCATTCCCCCATCCCTGGATTACTGTGCACACTGCCCCATTCCCCCATCCCTGGATTACTGTGCACACTGCCCCATTCCCCCATCCCTGGATTACTGTGCACACTGCCCCATTACCCCATCCCTGGATTACTGTGCACACTGCCCCATTCCCCCATCCCTGGATTACTGTGCACACTGTCCCATTCCCCCATCCCTGGATTACTGTGCACACTGCCCCATTTCCCCATCCCTGGATTATTGTACATGCCACTCCATTCCCCAGTCTCTGGATTATTGGACACGCCGCCCCAATCCCCCATTCCTGGATTAATGCTTATGCCTTTACTTAGCTTCCACTCTCTTCAGCTGTCCTGTCTTTCTCCCAATCCATCAGCTTTCACAAGATGCAAATCCCCGAATTTCATTGGCCAGCCAGCCTATCCTAATTGGTGAGCTTGAGACCAATGAAAGACCCTCATCTCCAAACAAGATGAACGACTCCTGAAAAATAACCCCTAAGATTTCTAGAGAGCTGGAGGGTCCCGCACACAAGTGCACCTAATTCCCCAACACACACACGCATGCACGCACATGCACATGCACACAGACACAAGGGGGGAGGGAAGAAGGGGAAGGGATGCAGCTGATGTCACAGGGATAAATCATAAACCTTGCGATTTCAGCAAGTTGTGGGGAGAGGTGTCTGGAAAATGTCATTTTCCGTCGTGTGCTTCTGGAATCACCCCTGTTGGCCTCCAACGAGAATGCCAGCCACAGTGTCCTTGAACACATACTAATATGGTGACAATTGTCTCTAGAGTGAAGTCACCCAGACAAGGCAGAAGTCAGTCCCAGGGACTAGCACATGGCCCTTTTTGGTCAGACATGACAGGCTGGGTTTCCAGCCACACAGGATGATACGCTAATGTTAGCCAGCAGGTACTGGAGAAGGGGTCCTTAGGTAGCATCTTGGTGAGCAGAGGAGACCGCAGTCCAAAGAGTGGCAGGGTGTTGGCCGCCATCAGTTCAGCTCAGTCGCTTCCCAGCCTATTCATTTCCTAAACGTTAGGGGACATCTTGTCTGAGTTAGATTCTGCCATGTTGGAGAAAATGTGATGACTCTGATCCCACACATTTGTCACTTAAGAAAAACTGTGGCCCAGGCTCAGAATGTGGTGACATCTGCGGAATTCCTGTCAGCTAGCTGCCCTGAGTCAGGGCATTTGTTTACTGAGGAAGGCTTGGGAGTCGCTCTAGCTAACTTGCCCTGGGCTGTGTGCTGACCCTCGCTATTCCCTTTGCTAAGGCTGTGTTTCTTCAGTTGCAGGCCCAATGGTGTGTGTGTGTGTGTGTGTGTGTGTGTGTGTGTGTGTGTCTTTCTCTGCATGCATGTATGTATACATGTGTGAGACAGTATATGTGGAGGCAGAGATTGGCATCTAGTGCCTTCTGCAGTCTCACCAAATCCAGAATTTATCAATTCCTGCTAGCCTAGCTACCCAGTTTGCCCTGGGGCTACCTCCTGAGTTCTAGGGAGTACAGTCAGCTACCATGCCTGCCCCATTTTGAAATGGGCTCTGGAGAGCTGAATTCTGATCCTTGTGCCTGCATAGCAGATACTTTATCCACAGACCCATCTCCCCAGACCCCCACTTTGCATGTATGTTCATGTGGGCACAAATGTACTTGTGGGTACACGAGTATATGCATACATGGGGCAGCCAGAGAACAAACTTGACCGTTCTTTCTCAGGTACTATCTGAGAACCTGTTTGGTTGGTTTCAGAGACAGGATCTTTCACTGGCTGGCAACCTGCTGAATGAGCTGGGCTGGGCCAACAAGCCTCAGAGAGCCACCTGCCTCTGCTTCCCTAGCACTGAGATGACAAGAATGGCTTTTTTTTTTTTTTTTTTTGGCCTGGCTTCTGGGAATCCAGGTCAGACTCCATGCTTGCATAGTAAGCAAGCACTTTAAAACCGAGCAACTTCCCCTGTCCCATAATTCTCTCTTGCTGCCAGCCTTAGGCTGTGTACTTCTGTGGCCTGTGTCAAATTTCTCTGTCATTTAGAACAATGCTCGGCTCATGAGAGTACTCAATAAATATTTCCTAAGTGGATAGAAGGGCATAAATAGAAGAGCACAAAACAGGAGACCCAGAGAGGCTGGAAGGGTCCGGAATGGCTGCATTCAGTCCTCTTAGCCAGCCAGGTATGCATGGGTTCAAATACCAGCCCAAGTTCTAACTGGACAGCAAGCCGGACAGCTTCAGACAAGCCATCCCTGGGAACCAGTTTCCCCTCTGCTTCATGAGAGCGCATGGAACTGTAATTCATGCGACACTTAGTTATAGGTGCCTACTACACAAGTACTCTAATAAAGCAATTTGACAGTTTCTCTTTGTTGTTGTTTTGAATTGTTGCCTGTTGTTGTTGTTGTTTTGCTTTCTTTTCTTTTTGGAGACAGGGTTTCCCAATAGCTATAGAGCCAGTCCTGGAACTCACTCTGTAGACCAGGCTCGAACTCACAGAGATCCACCTGCCTCTGCCTCCCAAGTGCTGGGATTAAAGGCATGTGCCACTACTCCTCGGCTGGATGGTTGCTTACTTTTTAATAAAGGGTCTATAGGCTGTTAGGGAAGAGGATCAGGGACCTGGAGACGGACTGCAGCCAATGGCTCCTGATCATTTATTATTAGCAGTCTAACAGGGACCCTAAAACAGTGGACCCTAAGAGAACTAACGCTTTCCCGGAAGGCTGGCATTGGTGGGAGGAAAAGGCTGAAGTCCTTGCACCAGAGAAGGAGAACATTGCCTCAGGAAGAGGTTTCTCACACAGCTCTGGCCGCATATCCCAGACAGGTCACCGTGTGCGCATACCCCAGCTCCTCTTCCGTCATTTCTGTGTGTTTGTAAGGCAGCGACAGAAAAGAGAATCGAGACTTTTCTCTCTCTGATTCTGACCAGACTGTAGTTAAATCCCTTTCCTTTACCGGGTTCTGTTTCCTGATTTCCCTCACAGGGAACTGAGGACAGCAGGGTTATGGGCCTAAGAGTCCCCGATCCACCTCAGACACTGAGAATGTGGGAGTATTTGTTACCACAGCACCACCTGGTCCATCCTGACTAATCCAGGCCTCTTGTGGAATCAGACAAAACGCTCAAGAAAACCACACATTCTTGCAAAACTCTGAGACCCTCAACCTCAAATAGCCTGAGCTTTTGTTTATTTTTCTAGAACCCTTACTGCCTCTTCCAATCAGCCTGGGCATCGAAGGGCACCCAGGTGGACAAGGTGTAGGAAGGGTCACAAAAGCTCATGAAGCCACCATGTGGCAGAGAGGACTAAGCGACTAACCCTGAGGCCTCAGAGCCTGGCCTAGTTTATGATGGGTCACAGCAGGCAAGAGCTTGGACTGCAGTTGTTTTTTTTTTTTTTTTTAATGTTTTCTTGAGTGTGGGTTTGTTTTGCAGACACTTTTGTAAGCTTAAACTTTCTTTTTGGAGGCTATTAGATGCCCATCCTTTGTAGCCCCTCCTATCTGACAGCTTCTCGCTGAGGCAGGCTTCGGAAGAAGGGTTCTTGTTGCTATTGCGAGCAAACACTGTGTAAACAATCGGCTCACATGTGTCCTGAGCAGATGACCCAGGGCCCAGAGGGGCTCCGGCTGCAGGGTGGAGAGAAGGTCATTCTGAGGTCAACTGAAGCTTCCCTTGAAGGCTCTCCCATAGGTGGGAACCAGGCCACGTGTTCCAGGACATTGCTAAGGCCCCATGGCCCAACACACAGGGCCTTGTCCACTGGGCTTTGCTAAGAAGGCAGATGCCTCAGCACCCAGAAGAGTGGTGCTCAGTCTTGCTGTGGGTCACGTACTCCCTTCTGGCTGAAAGGCCCCACTGCTCCAGAGCCAACTGGTGAAGTCAGACATCTGTCCCAGGAAGCTTCTGGCCATTGAGTGTGTACTTCAGAGAGGAGATTGGAGGTTATGTGGAGGACTGAACTCTCAGCCAGCTGTTGGGTAACCTAGGCTGGGAAACCCTTTTGGAATTCCTCCCTATCTGGTCACTGAAGCTGTACTGCCCAGCTCTGAGGGGCTCACACAGGAGCCTCAGACAAGCTCAGAATGTGGGCTGGTTTCCTCAGAGCTAGCTGAAGACTGGGACTTTCACCCCTCCAGACAGTCAGAGGTTTCCATGTGACTCTTTGGTCATTGCTAATATAACCAGTGGGGGAGATATGCTGGGGAGCCCAGGCTTTCTGGGGGCAGATATTCTGGGGAGCCCAGGCTTTCTGGGGGCAGATATTCTGGGGAGCCCAGGTTTTCTGGGGGGAGATATTCTGGGGAGCCCAGGTTTTCTGGGGGGAGATATTCTGGGGAGCCCAGGTTTTCTGGGGGGAGATATTCTGGGGAACTCAGGCTTTCTGGGGGGAGATATACTGGGGAGCCCAGGCTTTCTGGGGGGAGATATGCTGGGGAGCCCAGGCTTTCTGGGGGGGGGTATACTGGAATGCGGAAAGCCTGGGCTCCCTAATATATCTCCTCCACTGGTTATATTAGTAATGGCGAGGCAGTCTTGCTTGAGACTTCAACAACGAGCAGAGCCTGGGGTCACATGAATAAGTTTCTCAAACTTAGGGTGCTGCATTTTCTATGAAAATGAGAGTGCCCACCAGAGGAAGCTCCTGAGGCCATTCTCCATGGCGCTCACTCACTTCATGCTAGTGGGTAGGTCCTCCAGAGTACCTACCAGCAGGGGAAATTCCTGTTGGGATCACCATTTTGCCCCCAGGGAGACACAGAAGGTCAAAATACAAGCCCTTGCCTTTCTCCACTCTTGTCCACTCTGCTGACTGCTCCACTCGGTCTTAACTTGTCCCCTCTTCCTTGGACATACTCTTGGATTCAGCCCATGGGATATTCTCTGGAAGGCTGCCCATGGGGGAGGTGGGGTGCCTCAGCCCTGGCCTAGCTCCCTTCCTGCCATCTTGGGTTTAACTTGCTGTCTTCCTCTAGGACAGTGCTTCCCAACCTTCCTCAAGCTGCAACCCTCTAATATGGTTCCTCATGTTGTGGTGTTCCCCAACGATAAAATTATTTTTGCTGCTGCCTCATAACTGTAATTTTGCTAATGTTAAGGTAAATATATCTGTGTATTCTGATGATCTTAGGCGATCCCTGTGAAAGGGTCTCTTGGCCCCCAAAGGGGTCACAACCCACAGGTTGAGAACCACTGCTCTAGGACTTTTCCCAGGGCTCCAGCCAGCTTCCCATCCCTCTCTCTGTGGCAGAGTCCCTGGCTTCCCATCTTTATAGATCCCTTACCCTTGCACACACCTCTACAGAACAGCTCCTTCTGCAAGCTTGCCAGTCTCTCTCGGGACTGACTTCTCATCACCACCTAGAGAGAAGCAGGCCAGCTTACAGACAAGCCTGCTGTGTAGCTCTGGCCCATAACACCACCTCTTCTTGACAAAGGCCAGCAAACCCTGGCAAGTGTCACGCTGCAGGGTCCCTGTGCACCATCCCCCTGCACAGTAGAATCCTGCAAGGCCAGGTTCTGAGGTTGGTATCCGTGTAGCACTTGTGAGCTTCCATACCAGGTGTGTTGGGTTCAGTCAGTGGCCTTGCTGGGTGATTCTGCAGGCCTGAGCCTGGCAGAGGGGTCAGAATGTTCCTGCCCTCATCCTGCCCTTTGTGCCAATTGAATGCTCTAAGTGAAGCAGCTGCCACCACATCCCTCCTGCTACCACCCCTCCCACAGTGGGTGCCGGCACTGGATGATGGAAAGACAGTGGTTTTTGGAGGAAGGGTGTTGTGTGAGAGGACCTGCTTTTTGTCCCAGCCACCCAGCTAGCTTACACCCTAAATAATTACACAGAAACTGTATTCATTGAAACACTCCCTGGCCCATTATCTCCAGCCCCTTATTGGCTAACTCTCACATATTAGTTTAACCCATCTCCATTAATGTGTATCGCCACTTGACTGTGGTTTACCGGCATGAGTCTAACCAGTGTCCGTCTCAGGCAGGAGAGCCATGGTATCTGCCACACTTCCCTTCTTCCCAGCATTCTGTTCTGTCTACTCTGCCCACCTAAGGGCTACCCTATCAAAAGGCCAAGGCAGCCTCTTTATTCAACCAATGAAAGCAACACACAAACAGAAGAACCTCCTACACCAAAAGGGCAGTGTTGGTGGAGCATGGTGCGAGTAGCCCACAGGAAACAAAAAGTTGTTAGCAAGCAATCATGGTGCCATGAACAAGGAGTTTTGTAGACATCATCTAGTCCATCTCCTACACATGTGGTCCATCTCCCTGCATCTGGCCTACCTCCCTGCATGTGGATTCCCTCTCCTGGACCAACCCAAGCAGGTAGTCATCTGTCCTAGTATCTAACTTTGAAGCCACTTCCCCAAGAAGTCCTCCGCTGGGGATGAGAAATGGCTCTGTAAGGAAGCAGATGGTTGTGCAAAGGTGAGGGCCTGAGTTCAGATCCCCAGTACCTCTGTGAAAGCCCAGCACAGCAGAGCACGTCCTGAGTGGGGGAGCGTACGGAGCAAAGAACGGCAAGTTCCCAGGGTTCATTGATCAGCCAATGTAGCCAGTTGGTGAGCTCTGAGTTCACTAAGATCCTGCCTCAAAAATTAAAATAAAGAGCCTGCTGTGTCATTCAGTAGTCAAAAGTCCTCGTAGTCTAGACTTGTGACTAGAGTTCAATTCCAGGACCTTCCATCATGGGAGAGAACTGGTTCCCTCAAGTTGTCCCCTGGCACACACATGCCACCACACAAAAAATAAAAGTGTATGTGTAGGGGGAGTGTAGGGGAGTACAGAGAAGTAGAGGGGGATACCAACACGGCCTCTGGCCTCTGTACATACAGATACACATTCATGTACACCTTCACATGTGTACCAAAGCGCGCGTGCGCGAGCGTGCACACACACACACACACACACACACACACACACACACACACACTGTTGTGCTTTGAAGGAGAACGGCCCCCATAAACTCATATATTTGATTATCTGGTTCCCAGTTGGCAGACTTTTTAGGAAGGATTAAGAGGTCTGGCTCTTCCTACGTCAGAACCTCCATGCCATCTTTGAACTTTTGTGTCTGCCAGAGTTCAGTATTCTCCAGGCAGCACACGGAGAACAGCTTGAGCACCAGGAGGTTTCCAGAGCAACCATGGATGCTTCCTCACACCAAAGCATGACAGGCTGTGTCAACACTGACAGGACCTCAGGAACATTTGGTCGATCCCCTGGTCCCCATTCTGCAGAGGGAAACAGAGACTGGGGGCCATGCCTTTCCAATTCTCCTTACTGCAAGTGCCAGCAGGGGCACAGGGCAGTGAGGGTGGCTGTTTCCACAGGAAAGAGGCAGGCGTGAAGTTGGCAGGATGGGCGCTCAGCATCCTTACCAGGGGCAGCATCCAAGGTTCCTTGGTCGGAAGCTGTTTGTGGCGCTTAAGCACTGGTAATTGGAAGAAGTCAGGGTGACTCATGTACCCACTCTTCATTTTTCCTCTTTCCTAAAAATCTCAACTATTGGATATTTTTTATTACAGGAACAGATTTGATTTTGTGGTTTTTCTTTCTCTTTTCCCAGGATTCTGCATTAGTTTATTTTTTCTTGTTGCTGTGGCCAAAATATCTGACAAGGCAACTGCAGTATCATGATATTAACGAAGGATTTTTGGGGACACAAGGCGGAAAGTTATGGCTTAAAGTGATGGGTTTGTGTGTCAAGTTGGCAAAGGATGGGTTGTACTGCTTAGCAATTTCACATTCACTATTTATTCATATGTATGTGTCTGTGCCACCTCCCCCACCTCCCACTTCTTCCCCCAACTCCTCCCAGAACCACTCCTCTTCCCTCATGCTCCCTCCCAACTTCATGTCCTTTTTTTTATTTTTTATTTTTTGATAACCTATAGTGTTGCCTATATACACGTGGGTGCAGAACCACCCATCAACCTATCAGGGGCCACATACTCTTAAAGAAAACCCTCTCTCCCTTCACCAACTGTCAATGGTTCCTCAGCTGGGGGTGGAGGGGCTTGTGAGCCCTCCCCCATCAGTGCTGGGATGCTGACTGGCTTGTTCTTGAACGGGTCTTGTACACTCAAGCACAGCTGTAGTGAGTTCATGGGTACAATGGCCCATCCCGTCCAGAAGACAATGTCTTAACTCTGGCACTTATTGTCTTTCTACCTTCTCTTTCAACATGGTCTCTGAGCCTCTGGCGGGGGGGGGGGGGGGGGGCGCGTGATATTGATGTCCCATTTATGACCACTCCGTAGTCACTCTTTCTCTGCACTTTGACCAGTTAAAGCGCAGGGCCTTTAGTAACTGGTTAGGAAGTTGTTCCCAGTTCCCCCAGAAGAAGAAGAAAAACAAAAGTCTGACCAGGTAGTGGGTGGACCCGAGTTCTGCTTTCAGCTCCTTGCTCCGCCGATTGACTTCCGTGAAGCCATGCTAGCTCTGTGAGTTGGGCTTGTATCCCTATTCATAAAAACAGTGTTGGCAATTCCAGCCAGAAGTGCTGTTAGGAGGCTGACATGGCACATTCAGGGGGAAAAAAGGCAGCATGAGGGGAGGGAGTCGGCTTCCCAGGGTCTCTGCCCTTGCCCTGCCCTGGCCTTCTCTGAGGATTAGTTCTGAACGTCTACATTGCCCAGCAGTCGGCTGATCTGCATTCAGGGGTTCTTCTCACAGCTTATTGTTCTGTGATTCTAATTTCAAAATCCTCAGAAGTCAGGAGCAGCTGGAGAGCTCCTGTGCTATTGCTCACCATAAATCAGCCAGGATGAAGTCACCTTGGCTCCCTGGCATGCGTCAGGTTTTCCCTCTATGTGCAGAGGGGCCTGTACCCTGCCAACTCCACCAAGCCGCCTTGGCTGCACCCCCAGAGTCAATGGTTTTACCATCCGCTGGGTACAGCTTACCGTCCCGCCAAAGCACTTATGCAACTGTCTAGAGAAACAGTCTGCAAATGAGCATGACTAAAAATACTCCATCTTCGTGTGTGTGGTGGGCTGGAGGGAGGGCTGTGGGAAGGTGGATGACATTCCAAAGGCTCTGGATGTTCATCTGGGCTCTGCTGAAGTCTAAGAAGTAAGAGCCCAGGAGCGTCAGCTCTGGTCACAATCACCCACCTCACTGACATACCGCTTCCTCCTTCCTCAGAAAGGTACCGGTCCCAGCTCTGAGGGCCGAATGTTATCCCCTGACATGGAAGGAGCTTTTTTGCTAATGGCCAGCATCTTTGACCTATAGGGCACCCTCCTTGGATACTGGACTAATCTCAGGGCAGGGAGAGCCATGGGTGAGAGGGGAGGAGCCCCCCACCTCAACCGCACACGCAATGCCTGATGTGTGAGAAATTCTGAGGTGCTCCTGCTTTCTGAGCTCCCCAGGGGTGAGTACACTCTTCACCCACGGACACCTGTGATGGCCTCTTCCCCCTCATGCTCTGCTTCCCCAGCCCCCTCAGCAGAGTGCCCAGAAGCCCACCCTTAAATGATCCAATGCGCCTGAATTTGGGGCACCTGTGAGAAGGAGCCCACCTCATGAGCCATCTCCAGGAGTCCAGACTGGCTGCCTTTCCTGAACAGCCTCCCAGGAACAGATGACCAAACCTGGTACCCCCTTCGGGGGTCCCTGCATGCACTGAGGGCTCCCTTGCCACTGTGCCTCATCCTCACCTTGAGTTAATGGTTTGCTCATTCCCAGGTTGTGGCGCTGAGAAGAGCTGCTTCAATCCACCTGCCCCATTTCTCCAGTTGTTCGGATGCACACTGCTTCCCATGAACCGCTGCCTGGAGAAGAAGCCTATGGTGTGCTCAGCCAGAGTGGAGCATCTATCATTCCCGTTCCCCAGACTAGGGAGACTATGAGAGCCAGGGTCCAGGAGGACGAGGTTGAAACAGTGTCTTCTGGACATGATAGGAAGCTGCTCTCGTGGATTCTCAGCAGCTGTGGCTGCCTGTATTATTAGACCCACACAAGAACAAGCCCGTCCGTGTCCCAGCGTGGAGCAGGGAAAGACTCAAGAGATAAAAAGATATTGATAGTTGATGGCTTCTGGGGAGGGAGAATCAAGTTGTCTTAAGGGTGTGGTCCCCAATAGGTCGACTCGTGAATATATATATGAGCAGCAGAGATTGGAAAGGAACAAAGATTTGTATGTGTGATTTGTCCATGCACAACCAATGAGACCAAAGCCCATCATAGAGATCATAAAACAGACCCAGTGGGGTTACAGGAAATAAAGAGCACTAAGTTTTCAGGTGCCAGTGGGAGAACCTTTATTCAAATTAAGTTAAATTTAAAAGGATATTCACCACAGAAGCTGACTTTTGGGCTAGTTGGATCCAGAAATTCTGACATAGTCAAGTTACTACTTCTCCCAGTAGCTGGGGAAGACCCCAGCAGTTTCCAAATTACAGTGTTACTCTGTGTGTGTGTGTGTGTATACATGTGTATGTGGGTGTGTATATGTGTGTGCATGTGTGTATGTATGCACGTGTATTTATATGTATATATGTGTGTATGTTTTGTGTATTTGTATGTATAATTATATAAATGTATACGTGTATGAGTGTATGATTGTGTGTGTGTGTGTGTGTACAAGCATATGAGTGTGTATGTGTAACCCAGATGATAACTGGATGTGTTTTCTCAGGACATAACCTACCTTGGTATTCTGAGATATGGTTTCTTATTAGCTTGGAATGCCAATTAGCTTAGGCTAGCTGACCATCAAGCCCCCAGGATCTGCTTGTCTCTGTCTCCTTAGTACTGGGATTATAAGCATGTGCAACCATGCCTAGTTTTCATATGTATATGTGTATACACACATACATACATACACAACACACACATATATGTATATATTGAGCTCTACATTTTTCTCTGCTCTCCTCCCTGCCTCTCCCCTACCCTGCAACCCTCTCCCAAGGTCCCCATGTTCCCAATTTACTCAAGAGATCTTGTCTTTTTCTACTTCCCATATAGATTAGATCCATGTACGTCTGTCTCTCTTAGAGTCCTCATTGTTGTCTAGGTTCTCTGGAATTGTGATTTGTAGGCTGATTTTCTTTGCTTTATGTTTAAAAACCGCTTATGAGTGAGTACATATAATAATTATTTTTCTGAGTCTGGATTACCTCAATCAAATGATGTTTTCTAGATACATCCATTTGCCTCACAATTCCAAGATGTCGTTATTCTTTTCTGCTGTGTAGTACTCCATTGTGTAAATGCACCACGCTTTCCTTATCCATTCTTCAGTCGAGGGACATTTAGGTTGTTTCCACATTCTGGCTATGACAAACAAAGCTGCAATGAACATAGCTGAGCACATGTCCTTGTGGCACGTTTGAGCATCCTTTGGATATATACCCAAAAGTGGTATTGCTGGGTCTTGAGGAAGGTTGTTTCCTAATTTTCTGAGAAATCACCACATTGACATCCAAAGGGGCTGTACCAGCTTGCATTCCCACCAGCAATGCAGGAGTGTTCCCTTTTCCCCACAGCCTCTCCAGCATAAGTTGTCATCAGTGTTTTTGATCTTGGCCATTCTTACAGGTGCAAGATGGAATCTCAGAGTTGTTCTGATTTGCATTTCTCTGATGACTAAGGATGTTGAGCATTTCCTTAAGTGTCTTTCAACCATTTTAGATTCCTCTGTTGAGAGTTCTCTGTTTAGGTCTGTACTCCATTTTTTTTATTGGATTATCTTTTTTTTTTTTTTGATGACCAATTTCTTGAGTTCTTTGTATATTTTGGAGATCAGTCCTCTGTCTGATGTGGGGTTGGTGAAGATCTTTTCCCATTCTGTAGACTGCCATTTTGTCTTGATGACCATGTCCTTTGCTTTACAGAAGCTTTTCAGTTTCAGGAGGTCCCATTTATTAATTGTTTCTTTCAGTGTCTGTGATGATGGGGTTATATTTAGGAAGTTGTTCCCTGTACCAATGTGTTCAAGTGTACTTCCTACTTTCTCTTCTATGAGGTTCAGTGTGGCTGGCTTTATGTTGAGGTCTTTGATCCATTTGGACTTGAGTTTTGTGCCATGTAATAGATATGGATCTATTTTCATTCTTCTACATGTTAATATCCAGTTATGCTAGCACCAATTTTAAATATACTTTCTTTTTTCCACTTGATTTTTTTTTTTTGCTTCTTTGCCAAAAATCAGGTGTTTGTAGGTGTGTGGATTAATATCTGGGTCTTCGATTACGTTCCATTGTTCCTCCTGTCGGCTTTTATACCAATACCAGGCTGTTTTCAGTACTGTAGCTCTGTAGCAGAACTTGAAGTCAGGGTTGTTCCTGAAAAGGTCTCTTGCTCTGATTTTCTCCGTTGGAGGTCCCAGACTCACTCCCAAACCCACAGGGGTCCTGGCTCGGGTCTACTACCTCACAGGTCCCAGATTCATTCCTGGACCTGCAGTGGTCTCTGGCTCTGGCCCACTCACTCGCTCAGCAGTTGCTCCCCTGTACTGGCCCCTATGGAGTTTGCTGTCTCAGGTCTGCTCCAGCCCAAGTAGCTGGCTCAGTCCTGCCTTTGCAAATGTCCCTGGTGGTGTGGGAGAATTGTCCGTATTCTGTCAATCATGTTTTAAATAGATGCTGATTGGCCAGGCAGGATGTATAGGCAGGTCAACCAGACAGGAAGTAGAATCTGGGCGATGAGAACAGGAGAATTCTGGGAAGAAGGAAGCTCTTCCTGCAGTCCAGCCCAGACCACCGAAGAAGCAACATGTGACCTGCCCCACTGTGAAAGGTACCGAGCCATGTGGCTAACATAGATAAGAATAATGGGTTAATATAAGCTACAAGAACTAATAAGAAGACTGAGCTAATGGGCCAAACAGTTTTATAACTTATGGAGATCTCTGTGTGATTTTCTTTGGGACTTGCCAGCTGTGGGGTACCGGGCAGAATAGAAACACCCTGGTCTGGATCTGCTCCTGCTCCCATGGAGTTTACCATTCCAGGCCCACTCTGGCCCAGGTTGCTGGCTCTGTCCTGCTCCTGTCATGCCTAGCTTTCTTATATGGGTTCTAGGTGTCAGACTTGGGCTGTCATGCTTGGAAAGACAGCACTTCATTGATTGATCCATTCTCTTGTCTTTAAAGTCACTTCAATCTGAGGTTCCAGAAGAAAACATACTGGCCTTTCTGACAGCTCTTGAGAAAGATGAAAGTGTGGTGGGAGAGGCTTAAGCAAGACTGTCATTCATTCTGCCTGATACCATCTATACTGGCATGGTGAGGCCCTGAATAGATAGAGCCTGGCCTTGGGTTCACACATAGCCAGCAAGGACAGGTTGGCCCATCTGTAGCCCAGGGAACAGAGGAGAGAAACAGGACAGGCCAAAAGACTAAAAGCTACAAGTCAGTTGCTGAAAGCCAAGGGCTTAGTAAATGGGAAAGTTGATATTCAAGCAGAGATCTTTGGCCTTGATGTCAAGGCCTAGTCCTATTGGGACACACTGTGGTCCACAGCTCCTAGACAGTACTGGAAGTCAATTGATACCAACATCCACAATCATGACAGCGCTTATTAGGCCAACAGGGCACTTCTGTGATTTTTTTAAAAATTATCTTACCCCATTCTCTCTTTATCCAAGGACTGTAAGATAAGAAGATTAATGTGCAGTTGTAAAAGATAACACTGAGACATTCCATTGTCACTCAACTTCCCAGCACTAGCATCCTGTACAATGATAGTAGAACATCACAGCTAGCATCCTATACATCACAGTAGGACATCACAACTAGCATCCTGTACATCACAGAAGGACATCACAGCTAGCATCCTCTACATCACAATAGGACATCACAGCTAACATCTTGTACAGTCACAGTAGGACATCACAGCTAGCATCCTGTACATCACAGTAGGACATCACAGCTAGCATCCTGTACATCACAGTAGGACATCACAACTAGCATCCTGTACATCACAGTAGGACATCACAGCTAGCATCCTGTACATCACAGTAGGACATCACAGCTAGCATTCTATACAATCACAGTAGGACATCACAGCTAGCATCCTGTACATCACAGTAGGACATCACAGCTAGCATCCTGTACATCACAGTAGGACATCACAACTAGCATCCTGTACATCACAGTAGGACATCACAGCTAGCATCCTGTACATCACAGTAGGACATCACAGCTAGCATCCTGTACATCACAGTAGGACATCACAGCTAGCATCCTGTACATCACAGTAGGACATCACAGCTAGCATCCTCTACATCACAGTAGGACACCACAGCTAGCATCCTGTACATCACAGTAGGACACCACAGCTAGCATCCTGTACATCACAGTAGGACATCACAGCTAGCATCCTGTACATCACAGTAGGACATCACAGCTAGCATCCTATACAATCACAGTAGGACATCACAGCTAGCATCCTGTACATCACAGTAGGACATCACAGCTAGCATCCTCTACATCACAGTAGGATACCACAGCTAGCATCCTGTACATCACAGTAGGACACCACAGCTAGCATCTTGTACATCACAGTAGGACATCACAGCTAGCATTCTATACAATCACAGTAGGACATCACAGCTAGCATCCTGTACATCACAGTAGGACATCACAGCTAGCATCCTATACATCACAGTAGGACATCACAACTAGCATCCTGTACATCACAGTAGGACATCACAGCTAGCATCCTGTACTATCACAGTAGGACATCACAGTTAGCATCCTGTACATCACAGTAGGACATCACAGTTAGCATCCTGTACAATCTTAGTAGGACACCATAAGCAGGATTCTGGCATTATATAGTTAAGATACAGGACATGTCCATCTGCAAGAACCTCACATGATGTCCTTATAGATACATCATCTTTTTTCCTTGTCCCCATTACGTCCTGGACAGTCACAGGTCTCTGTTTCTATATTCTGTCATTTGAAGATGGCTACAAATGGAATCTCTCAGTGTATCACTTTCTGGATTTGACTTCTCTCACTCAATATCATTCTCCAAAGATTCAGTCACTTGTCCCATGTGGCCATGCTTATTTCTTTCTCGTGGTTAGGTAGTAATCCATGTCATGAATGTATCAAAGTTTATCCTTGGTCCTGATAGAGGATGTCTAGACTGTTTCCAGTTTGGAGTTATTACAAATAAAATTCACATCCAGTTCTTGAGTGGAAGCCTTCATCTCTCTGGGATAAATGCCCAGGAGTGCAGAGAACTGCTGGGTCATATGTTAGCTGCATGTTTTCAAAGACACTCCCAGCCTGCATTCCAGGGTAGAGTCCCCTGTATTCTCCCTTTGCTCCCTTCCCTTCCCATCTTCTCCCCCTCCTCTGCCCTCCCCTTCCCTTCCTACCTCTCCTCTCCCCTTCCCTTTCCTTCCCTCCATTTCTCTTCCCTCCCCTTTTTTCTCCCCTCCCCTCCCACTTTCTGATAGAATCTCACGTAAACTATACTATTCTCACACTCACTGTATAGCCCAGAGTGACCTTGTGCTCCGATCTTCCTGTCTCCACCTCCCAGCTGCTGAGATTACAGGCGTCCACACCCCTGTGGTGCTGACTGAGCCTAGGACTTAGCACATGCCAGGCCAACATTCTATCTGAGCTCCATCCCCAGCCCTCCTATCTCATTTTTCCCAGATAGATACGCACTGTCCAGTCTCTTGGCATTGTCACTATTGTTCAATTGGTACCATCCTGAGGGTTGTGAGGTCATATTTCGGGGTAGTTTTACTGTGCATTCCCAACATGGTCAATGAGATGGACATCTCTGTGTGGGCTGGCTTGTCACCTAGGTGACCTCTGGATGAGATGTCTGTGCACATGTTTCCCCTTTTCCTAATTGGCTTGTTGCTTTTTCTTCTTACGGTTGCACTTTAAATTCTAGTCTAAATTCCAGCCCCTGTCAACCCCGTGGTATGCACTGTTTTTCTCTCTCTGTTTCTGGTTTGTTTTTCATCCACTTAACAGAGTATTTTTCAGTGCAAACGTTTTTAATTCGAATGAGGTCAAACTTGTGCATTTTTCCTTTTATGGGTCATGCTTCTGGTGTCGAGTTCGAGAGCCCCCGTCAGCCTCAGACCACAAAAATTTTCCCCTGTCCTTTTTTACTAAACGTGTTGAGGCCTCACATTGAAGTCTGACATTTCTGTGCAAGGTGTGAGCTTCTCTAAAAGCCCCCAGCAGACACGGTCCCTCTGGCACCGTCCCCTGGACAATCTGTCCTTTCTCCACGGATTACTGTTGTGCCTTTCTCAAAAATCAGCTGGGCCTGTCTGTGTGGGTCTGTTTCTGAGCTGTCTATGTTTGCCGCCTGGTCTCTGACCCTCCTGCCTGTACCACAGTCTTGGCTGTTGTAGCTCTATAGTTCAGTGAGTCTCGAGCTTATGTGGACTGACTTCTCCCAACTTAGCTTTCGTTTCACAATCACTTAGGCATTCTAGTTCCTTTGCCTTTCTGTGTAATTTTTTAAAGGTTTATTTTATTATCTTTAATTATGTGTATGTGTGTTTGCTTTTGTAGATGTCTGTGTACTTAAGTGCAGGTGCTAATAGAAGCCCAAAGAGGACATTAGAACCTCTGGAATCTGGAATGGCAGTTACCGGCAGCTGTGAGCCGCCTGACTTGAGTGCTGGGAGTCAAATTCAAGACCTTTGCCAAAGCAGCCTGAGCCTTTTCTCCAGAGATATATATATATATATATGCAAACTTGTCGGTGCCTATAAAATATTTTCCTGGAACTTGAATAGACTTTGTGTTTAAACCTACACATCAACTTAAGGGGATCTTGAGTCTCCCAATCTACAAACTCTGACCTCTGGATGTATTCAGCTCCTAGGTTCCTTTCCTAAGTGTTTTGTAGAGCCATTCATTCAGAAAAGCTAAATATGTGCTAACTCTAGCTAGGCACAGCCAGGACCACCTACAAAGCCTGAAGGAATGCTGCTGAGGAGCATGGTATTCCCTGTACCTGTTTTGGTAAATTTGGACCTATTTTACTTAGGAGTGATAGTAAATGCCTTTTTCCCCCTAGACAGGGTTTCTCTGTGAAGCCCTGGCTGTCCTGGAACTCACTCTGTAGACCAGGCTGGCCTTGAACTCACAGAGCTCTGCCTGCCTCTGCTCCCCAAGTGCTGGGATTAAAGGTGTGTGCTCCTACACCCGGCCTTTTTTTCCCCTGTGTTTTTGTGCCTAGGATATGGAAACACAGTCACTTTTGTATGTTTATCTAGTACCCTGCCACATCATGGAACTCGTTTATAAGTTCTGGGCCTTATCTTCCCTTCTCTGTGGGGCTGTTGAGAGGTTTCCCGTGTGGATGACCGCCATCTAATGCTGCCTCCTGCTTCTAAGGCTTGCCTTTCCTGCTTGCCCTGCTGGTGCGAAGAGTGGCCAGCCTTGCTCTGGTCCCACTTACCTGGGAAATCTTTGCATCATCAAGTGTGAGGTGACTGTGGGCTTTCTCACATTCAAGAGGCAACTCTGAGCTTATTCTAAGATTTTTCTCACAAATGAGGCTTGCATTTTTCAGGAGCCTCTTCTCTATCAGAAGATGTCGTTATGTGATATTTCTCCTTTAATTGTTGGTATGGGGGTCCTGAGGATTGATTTTTAAGCACTGAGCATATCTTACATTCTTAAAGGAGTAAAGCCCACTCCTTTAAGAAACTCACAAGGGTTGTAGTGTCAGAGATGAAACTGTGCAGGTGAAAACATATGCAGAAGAAACCATTCGTCCCTCAAGAGTGTAGTGGCAAATGATCTCACATGTAAGCACTCATGTATCATATGCATGCACATGTATGTAGTCATGTGTACAAGGGAAAAATAAATGTAGCTTATTTTTTGGTTTTTCAAGACAGGGTTTCTCCGTAGCTATTGGTTCCTGTCCTGGAACTAGCTCTTGTAGATCAGGCTGGCCTCGAACTCACAGAGATCTGCCTGCCTCTGCCCCAAGTGCTGGAATTAAAGGTATGCGCCACCACGCCCAACTGGAAATTATATTCTTAATTCTAGCAGGGAAGGGTGAGTATAGGATTCAGGTGTGTATGGGCCCTGTGTCGGAGCTACCTATGCAGGGTAGGCAGAAAGATGGGACGGGGAATGGCAAGCATCAGAGTTCTCTTCCTAAGAGATGAGCATTGGGTTCAAAAGTGATATTTATGCTGATAAAACGGTGTGAGCCATAAACCACTGAAACACACACTAGTGAGTGGCTCCTAAAGCATGGGATTTGGAGAGGGCACCCTTTAAGGCGAGAGAGAGAGAGAGAGAGAGAGAGAGAGAGAGAGAGAGCGCTGGAGTGATGGCTCACTGAATAACCACATAGGCCAACAGCTCAGCCTTGCTCTATAGAGTCACTCACCCAGCACCCATTTCGTGAATGTCTACTGTGTTCTAGGACGACAGCAGGCACAATGGAGCTGGCCCTGTCCTGGGGAGCTCCCTGGGCATATCTCCCCATCAATGTGAAGTACAATCTTCCTCTTCCTCGGGCCCTGCTCTGACTCCTTCCAAGCACTGTGCCTATCCCACCCCACCCCAGCCCAGCCCTCTGCTTCTCCGAGTCAGCAGTACCCTCAGCAGCTCCGAGGCTGTTCATTCATTCATTTTTGTGACCTAGGGCCCAGCATGCTGCCATTCATACAGCTGGCACAGCACATTTGTCGAACGGAGCTGTGCAAGTGGAAAAGTCCACGGGGGTGGTGCAGGGGGCCGCAGACAAGAAGCAATAGTATGAGGACAGAAAAAAGAAACAGAACAGGGACTTTAGCAATGACATGGGCCAGTGTGAGATCTGAAGGTAGCCATGTCTGTGTCCTCCCCAGTTCATTGTCAGGAGAGCAGGGGCAACCTGATCTACTGCCTCTGTCCTGGGGAATAGGGTAAACAAAGGCAACCAAGAGTGCTGGATTCAGTTCTCTGCTATGCATCTCAATGCCACCGGGGCTGTGGGGGGGGGGGGGGGGGCGGGACGGACGAGGGGGACAGGCTCATCTTGATTCCCACTGGGTTCTCAGCAGCCAGAGCAGTGCCTCGTATGGAGAGAATGCAAGGTAAATGTTTACTTGAGGAGAGGAGGCTTTGACTCCAGAAACATAATGTGCAGAAACCATGATTGTCCAAAATGACACATCACCAAACTGTTGCTTTGGTTAAAAATGACTTCCTGGAATACAAAAAAAAAAACTAACCTCAAAAATGTGTTTTGTAGGAGACAATGAATTTGAAAGAGAGCAAGGAGGTGTATGTGGAAAAGTTTGGTGGGGTTAAATGATGTAATTATATTATAATAGCAAAATACAAGAGATAATTTTTAAAACTGGCTGAAAATATCTTTTCAAACTACAAAGTATAATCTACCAGTTCATCTATTTTTTAGCATCTACTCTGATTATGCCCAGAAATGTGTCAGTGAGAGACAAAAAGAACCAAAAATATGATAGTTCATGCCTTATATTTTTACTAATCATTGCAAAATTATGTTTACTAAATAGTGAAGCTTTTACAACAATATGAAATAACAGCAATGTGTAATAGAATTGACTAATATCCTTTCATCTATAATTCCATTAACTCCCAAGCAGCCAAATGTAAGAGACATATGTTCACTCTATACGTGTGTGCATAAAGTTAAAATCTGATAATAAGCTGGGCGGTGGCGGAGCATATTTAAAAATAGAAGACTATTGATCAATGAACAGCCTTGTGGACTTGTTAGCTGGTTCCTGCAACCCTGAAATAATAAATGTGTTTATTAGACAAAATGCGCACTAAAAAAAATGTGTTTTGTAGTCTTGAGGAGGCCAAAAGCCATTTCTGTGCCACTGGACAAGCTCTCTGCCTGGTGCTGCTGCTGTTACTCAGGTACTGTGACAAGTTCCATTCATAACGGCAAGCCACCAGCTGGACTAGAAGGTCTGTGATCTGCTCAGGTGTCTGCCAGCTCATCTCCCCTCTGGCTTCCAGGCTGGAGATATCCCTGGCAGACACTATGGCCACTGTCGCCCTGCCCCTTACCTCATGCCCTATAAAGTCTCAGTGCACCACAGAAAGGAGGTGTCTGTCTGTCTGTCTGTCTTAGAGAGAGAGAGAGAGAGAGAGAGAGAGAGAGAGAGAAAGAGAGAGAGAGAGAGAGAGAGAGAGAGAGAGCACGCGCGAGCTCCAGGAAGGCAGTGATCATGTGTGCAGGAGTGTATGTGCGTGTGTGTGTGAGCATGATGGTATGCACATGTGGACCCGTGTCTGCACATGTGTGACTGTTCGTGTGACATCCCTTTCCCCCATATGAGCTCCAGACCCCGTGACTCACTCACTTGTGCCTCCCATGAGCCTTGGAGCCAGGTCCTGAACGTTTCAGTGACCAGAGCATGGAGCTTGTTTCCTCATAGAAAAGGAATGACCCCACAAGGACAAAGAAAAGGAAAGGAGACACCAGCAGAGGGAAATGGGAACTCTCAGGAAATGGGCTGGGTACAAGATGAAATGTAATAGGGTATTGATATCATGAGAAGCACTTGGGGAGCCCCAAAGTGAAGGACGAGTGAGGGGTGTGAAGAATCATGGGGACTGCCAGCGACAGCCTAGAGTGGAAAAGGACTTAATGCAGTGACTTGTTAGCCTGTAGACTGGAAATGGCAAAAGTCAGGGGAGTATAGAAAAGCCAGAGGAAGTGACGTCAGAGTGAGGAGGGGAATCTGATGCCTGAAAAAGTGAGCTCTAAAGTTGGGTACAACCCAGACAGCCTGAGCAGGGCTAGGAAGTCTCTGAGAAAAATAAAAATGTAGGCTCATCTTTTTTTTAACCCTAGCTATCCTAGAACTCACTTTGGGCTGGCTTTGAACTCATAGAGATCTGCCTACCTCTGCCTCCCAAGTGCTGCCGTTAAAGGCATGAGCAGCCATCACACCCAGCATGATTTAATTTTTAAAATTCTATGAATATATGCATTGTGTGAATATGAGTATGTGTACACAACTGCAGGCTCCTGAGGAGGCCGGAAGAGGGTGCTGGACTCCCTGAAGCTGGCCGGTTGTGAGTGGCTCTTTGTGGATGCTGCGAACCAAAGACAGGTCCTCTGCAAGAGCAATATGCACTTCTAACCGCTGAGCCCTCTCTCCAGATCCTTGGATCATCTTTAGGTGGTTAAAATCTAATGGGCATGGACACTGGCCCCTGGCCCAATTAATGGGACATATCAGGGTGAGCCCTCACAGAACAATAAGAAACTTACAGTCTGGCTGAGTAACTGGCCTAAGTTCAACCCCAGGGGCTCCAGAAAGGGATCATTTATTGCCTGGTAAACAGCTTCCTTTCACCAAAGAAACCAAAATCAGACCAAACCAAACCTACTTCTCCCCACCACCAGCTCCACAAGAATCTGTCCTTGTTAGCCACATCCATCAGAGGAGTCTGAACAATGGGGTGTACACAGTCCCTGAGTTCACCAGGTGCACCCCAGCTTTGAGATGCCTACTGTGCACTGCGATTCCCCTCTCTCCAGAGGCCAGGTGTCAGTCCTGAGAGGAAGCCCATGATTGTGGACTTTTAACTGTTCCCCGGATGCACGAGAAGCAAGAGGCGCTCACATATGAGGACATCAGAGCTCCCAACTGTAAATGACAGGGGGCATGGTCAACTGTGACCTAACCTGAAGGAGGCTAAGAGGGGATGGCAGAGATGGTTGGTGGTGTTGGGTAATCTCGTGAGCTGGAAAAAGACCCATGAAAATGAAATCACAGACAGACAGCCGAGAAGAAACACAGCAGCATGGCGTGGAGGTATTGAGAGGGCTGAAACCCAGAACAAACTGAGGGGTGGTGGTTTAAGGACTCTTCTGAGGAGGAGAACATGGGGAACCTTTCTCCAGGGCTGTTGAACTCAGCTCAGCATTTGGAAGACACACATCTTCCCCTTTCCCCGCTTCAGATTTGCTTACACACTGGAGAGAGTTAGTTCTCTCTCCATCATTCCCTCTCAGCGTCAGCACCCTGTACAGCTAGAAAGAGAAGCTACAGCCAGCTGTTGCTGGCTTGGGGAGCCAAAGAGAGCCCCAGAAGGAAAACATCCATTAAGATGTGGCCACCTGGGACTGGAGAAGTGGCTCTATGGTTAAGAGCACTGACTGCTCTTCCTCAGGGCCCAGGGTTCCACTCCCACCCAGCATCCCCATGGCAGCTTACAGCTGTCTGTAACTCCAGTTCCAGAGGATCCAATCCCTTCTTAGACCTCTGAAAGCACCATGGACAGACATACATGCACACAAAACATCTAGCTACATAAAATAAACGATCTTTTAACAATTTTAATAAAAAAAAATGTGGGCCCCTGGAGATAGGAGGTGGCTCTGTAGATAAGGTATTTCTGTGTCCGCATGACCACCCAGAATCCACATCAAAACCAAGTGGCTGTAGCAGCCTCCCTAAAATCTCAGCACCCAGGAGGTCAAAAGGTCCCTGACAAGCTGCCTGGCAAGACTAGCAGAATTGGTAAGCTTTGGGCTTAGCAGGAGACACAGTCTCAGTAGATAAAGGGGAAAATGTTGAAGGGATAGCCCATGTCAACATCTGGTCTCCATATGCAGGCTCACATCTGTGCATATGCTCCTGGACACACACATGTGAACATGCCTCCACATGTGTGCACACTGTACACATGGTCACAACTGCCTCATCATTGCAGAGAACTGGTGAGGGAGAACACCAGTTTTTCCCCTAACAGTGGACACATTCAGGCCAGAATCGAACTCCTGGGAAAAGGGTGGAGTAGCAGCACCAGGGGTGGAGAGCAGAAAGAAAACATGCTCAGAAGGGGTCTAGGGGCTCAACTTGTTACCTGGTGAAGAGTTATATCCAACCCCGCTTTCGCATGACCCCACAATCCTTACTAAGTTGAGCTGGGGTGGCAAGGGACTGGCACAGTTAGTAAATGACTTATCCTGTAGGCATGAGGACCAGAATACGAGCCCCAGAACCAAAATTTTAAAAACCATTTCATGGTTTTGTGTGCTTATAATCTCAGCACTGGGGAGACAAAGGCAGGTTGATCCCTGGGGCTTTCTGACCAGCTAGCCTAGCTCAGTCAGCATGCTCCAGGCCACTGAGAGACCCTATGTCAAAAACAACGAGATGGACATGAGAGATTGCCCTCTGGCCTACACACACACACACACACACACACACACACAGGTACACAGATTTGCACATACACATTTAAAAATAAACATTTCTTAAGCTGTACAGTTTTCCAGATGGCGTCAAGGAGTAAGCTTGCCCTTCCGGGACACAAGGGAGTCTTGTCCTGGATCTGAGCCGTGACCTAGAGGACTGCTCAGAGGAGAGCCAAACCTGGGTTTTAGCCGCGCTAATGGCCATTGGCAGTTGAACCTGTACATGCACAGCACTAAATGCATTACACGTACTTTACAGTCAATTACCCACAATCCTACACGGTGGAAACCACCAGTGTTCTTTTTTTAAAAGAAAGGAAAACTGAAACGCTACGTTAAACTCAATTAACGATGAACCTGGACAGCCTAGGATTCTACTCTAGACCTGTGACCTCAGCACCTGGGTTTTCAAAACTTTACATCCCAGAGCTGGCTTGCCTTGGAATGAACACTCTGAGGCTGGTGCCTGGCAGCCAGGGCTGTGGGGTGGGAGGACTGGAGGGGGTGAGGGAAACACGTGAGCACTGGTGAGAGTTTGGCTATGGATGACCCACACATATAGATGGGGTCGTGTGGCAGATGTGCTTTGTGAAGAGACATGCATATTTTTTACATGCCTGCACAGGGACTAAAGTATCTGCACCTCCACTCTGTCCAGTCTTCACCTGGGAACTCTGGGAATTTCCAGTGGGGGACCTGGAGTCATAGGGGTTTGGCTGAGGGGAAATGGCTCTTGCTTCCTCTGGTCTACAGATGTTGCCTGATGACCAGGCTAGAGACTCGTGCAGGATGCTAGGTGCTGAGGACACAGGAGCACACAGAGGCCGTGAACTCCCTGCTCTCGAGGAGGAGACGGACTTCAGTCGGCTCCTCAGCAGAGACTCAATTCCACTGCGACTCTACTGTGATGGGCAGGGCTCAGGGGACCGTGACTGAGACTGGGTTACACAGACTGAAGGCTGGAGATATGTAGATGTCACCCAGGCCACTAACAGGAAGAGCATTCTGACAGAGGGACCCTGTGGTGGGAAGGCTGCAGCTAGAGAAGACAGGGCTGGCATGGAGTCCAGGAGAAGATGGTGACATGACCCTATCAGGCAGCCGAGAAGCAGAGGAACTGCTCCTCTGAGCGTAGTAGGGAGCCAAAGATCACACACAGAGGAACTGTGACAGATTTGTATTTGGAAAGGAAAGTCTGGCTTTCAGGGAACTAGGGGAGGCACCTGTGTGGCACATAGCCATGGCCATCTAGATGATGACGACAGAGGCCAAGGCTTTTAGAAGCAGCTTTCTCTTAGTCCTTAAGTCCTTGGTATCTTCTGGAGATCACTGGGGTCAACCAAAGAAGAGAGGCCCAACTTCTTGGCCTACGCAAGAGCAAAGCAGTCCCTGGAGGCAGGGTAAATGCTCTGCCTTCGTCTAAGAGCCGCCTTCTGCTGCCTTTGCGCGAGCACTTTGGAAAATGGTAGACGAGTAGGGGAAGGAGGCAACTTCTCCTATTTCTGGGCCATTTTCCCATTTTTTTGTGGTAAAGTGCCCTGCAGTTATCTGCATAGATTGTCAGATTGTGTGGCA
The DNA here is from genome assembly GCF_018167655.1 of Microtus oregoni. Classification (NCBI taxonomy): domain Eukaryota; kingdom Metazoa; phylum Chordata; class Mammalia; order Rodentia; family Cricetidae; genus Microtus; species Microtus oregoni. The sequence continues at coordinate 24,586,137 of NW_024543091.1, read as the reverse complement.
GAAAGCCCAGCCCAGGCCCTCTGGGGGAGAAGAAATGCATGATTCAGCTGCCAGGAGGGAGCCAGGAAGGTTAGTGATTGATGGCAGAGGCCAGAGCAAGGCTAGGGACAAGAGGGAGGCGGGGGGGGGGGGGGTATCTGAGTTCTTTTGGTCAGAGAGGTTCTGGAGAGCACAGTGAGACAGAGGAGGCAAATCTGCCATGCAAGGAGCCAAGAATTAATAGGCCAGGACCAATGGGGTGACTGATCCAGGGCTAGAATTGCTTTTGGTCGAGACCCAACCTGCAAATTATAGGCCTAGGTTGCTGCTTCTGGAGTAGCTACTGGAATGGGCCTGATGGTGACTGTGGTCAGCAGCCACACAGCCTTGCTTGCCTTTCTGGGGACATGGTCATTACTGATGGGGGGAGGGGCTCTCCTTTGTGTCAGAAAGGCAAAGTTGCTGAGATGTCAAAGAAGGGCTCCCCATTGCAAAAATGAACCCGGTTTCACTGGGTCTGAGAGACACACACGGTAGGTCAAGTCTTCGTGTGCCTGAGGGGTGTTAACAATGGTTTCAAGAAGTCAGGCTTGGCCATGGATGGGTGGCTTTGGAAAATCTGTTGCCACATTTTGACCCTGGGTGTCCCAGCCCTGGAAATGAAGATTTGTGATGACCAAGGCCAACACCAAACAAAAACAGGATAGCTATATGATTTTGACAAGCTCACATCCGCCGGGACGGCACTTCCTCTGGCCTTCCACCTTGTAAGGAGCCGGTCACCCTGTTGTGCACAGGATAAAGCCAAGGCTACAGAGTTAAGTGTTTTTTATTGAGACCGAGTGGATGGTGACTGGTGGAGCCAGAACTGTATCCTCAGCCACCCATTGAAGGCCAAGGGGCCCCCTTCCCAACCCCTTCCCAACCCTATATGACTGCCTGTGGGTTAGTCTAGAGTCAATTTACATTTAAAGAGGTTTTAAAAACAATATTAGTCCTGAAATTCAGAACCAGAGACAAGAACTGCCTTGTTAACTTTCAGGCCTTAAAGAGGCAAGACTGTGGGGGTGGACTCCAACCAAATAAAATACCTGGACTGTTGCCACCAATGTCTTCGGAACCTGAGTAGCAAGGTCAGACTGGGTGGGATTTGTTTACAGAGATCACAAAAGATCAGAGACTTCAGACATCAAGTACTTCCCCACCCAAAGCTTTTATTTATTTGATTTGCTTATTTTGGGGGTTTGTGAATGTGTACAGTGTGTGTGTATTCATGTGTGTGTGTGTTTATATGTGTGTGTTCACGTGTGTGTTGAACAGGAATTTAAGTGTGCACTCATGCGAAGGCCAGAGGTTGATGTCAAGTGTCTTCCTCTCCACCTTAAATTTTGAGGCAGAGTCCTTCACGGAATCAAGTTTACCAAGTCATCTCCATAGGCAGGCCAGTGAACTCCAGTCTACCTCTGCCTCTTTGGTGCTGGGATTCCAGGCACACACAGCTACGCCAGGCTGTTTTGGTTGTAGTTGTTGTTCAATGTGAAGGTTGGGCATCCAAACTCAGGCCCTCATTCTTGTCTGGCAAGCACTTTACCAACATTTCCCCAGCCCACCCCAACAGTTCCACAGGTAAGGGACCTGAGCTCTCTAGATGGGACGAAAGCTCAGGGCTCACATGTGCAGCCAGAAGCAGAGCTGACTGGAACCTCTAGTCTCCATCTTCATAGGGTGCCTGCTTCAGAATGGCAGGAGCCTCCTTGTATTTATCACAGATGACCAGAGAATCTCAGGAAGTGAGGTGGGAACCCCTTCAGCAGGTCCCAGCATCTCTCTGGCCTCTGCAAGCATGCTTAGAGCTCTTTAGATGGAAGTTCATCCTCACCCCCACTCAGTCCTGCTATAGGCTCCCATTAACCTTTGTGCTTAAACTTGGAAGATCCCTCAGCAACCAGCTACCACATACTCCTCCCTACCTCATGCCTCGGTTTCCACCCCCATTGCCATGCTAATTGGTCTATATTTTGTTTGTTTGGAGTGCTTGGGATCCAGTCCAGGAGTTCCACATGCTGAGCTATTGACAACTGGCCACTGAGTCACAGACTCGGCCCTTATGTTTATTGAGATGGGGTCTCATGATGTCACCCAGACTGGCTTTGAACTTACAGCCCCCCTACTTCAACCCCTGAGTGCTGGGATTGTAGATGGTATCGCCGTGCCTAGCAAAAATATAGTTTTACTACTGTTGGAAACTGAGGGCAGTACTCTATTCTGGGCTACATTCCTGTTGTTACTCCATTTTCTAGGGTATTGCCTTGCCTGTTTGCAGAGGACAGACCCACACTCTGAACCAGGACAGTAAGGACAATGACAGCAACTGACACCTACTGAGGCTTAGTACCATCAGGAAGCATCGTTCAGAGGTCATCTCAAGGTAAACCCTAGGCACAGGTTCACTCTCCCGAGTACATTTAAATATTCTGCCCAGGTCAATGAATTTGCCCAATGACAGAGACCCAGCTAAAGTCTCTGGGCAGTTATGTGAGCCAGAAGCCTTACCCTAACCTTTATACATTGCCCCAGGACCTACAACCAGTTCAGTCTTGATGCTCATCCTGTCAGCTTCCTACACCTGCCTTACTAGTGTCCTCTTAACAGAGTTAATCTTCCCTGACCAGCTTACAGGGTGACATCTCAATACGGATATCCTCTTTCCCCAGTTCCAGGTGTGGATCAGATGAAATTACTCTTGGAAATGACCACTTTGGCTGAAGAGGTAGTTCTGTGTTACAGTAGTTGCCTTGCAAGCGTGAGAACCTCAGTCTGACCTCTGAGCACCCATATTTTAATACACATGGCAGTTTGCATTTGTAACCCCAGGCCTGGGGAGGTGAAGACAGGCAGATCCCGGGGGCACCCAGGCAAGCCAGCCAGACTTACTTGGTGAGTTCCAAACCAATGTCTCAAAAAAAAAACTGGGTAGGAAAAACAAATACAGAAAGACAGGGACTGGAGAAGTGGCTAAGTATTCACTCTGCAAGCATGAGGACCTGTGTTCAAATCCCCAGCACCCACATAAAAAACAGATATGGCAGTATATGCCTATAACCCCAGCATCTAAAGGAGGGAGATGCAGAGACAGACAGATTCTAGGGACTCACTGTCCAATTATCTAGCCAAAACACTAAGTTCCAGGTTCATTCAGAGAGCCTATCTCAAAACAGTAATGTAGACCCTGGTGAGGGTGGTACAAAACCTTTAATCCCAGCACTCCGGGCAGAGACAAGAAGAGTGGATCTCTAGGACAGCCAGGGCTAGAAAAACAAAACAAAATAAAAAGTAAGGTAGAAAACAAATAAAAATAAACACTGGGTATTAACTTCTCACCTCCACACACACATGTGAGAGTGCATCCACATACATGTATTCAGCACACACACATGAGCGAGAGAGAGAGGGGGAGAGAGAGAGAGAGAGAGAGAGAGAGAGAGAGAGATCAGCTCTAGAGAGGTTCAGACCTTGCTATGAAGAAAGCCACATCTCCCATCTCCCTGAGCATCTTGCTGTCCACACAGGACCATGTGCCCCTGTTGGGTTATGAACCCCGTCTCCCCATCAGACCACTCTCACACCATGCTGCCACAGCTACAGAAGGATCCTAAGAGCTTACATAAGGGCAGGAATAAGCAAAGACTAACTGGTCCCCGAGTCAAAAAGACTGAGTCACATCCCGGTTACATGATCCAAAGGAAGAAAGTGGAAGGCAGATGGGGAAGGCACTGGCCAATCACAGAGGAGTAGAGAAAGACAGCTTGACCAGAGCAATGCTGGCTGGCAGTGATGGGAGCCCTGGCTTCCTCTACACAGCAAACTTTGTATTCCGTATCTACTCACCCATTCGTCCACACCTGTGCTGGGCTCCACAACTTGCAACCTCCGTTTACTGCTGTGGTTATCAGTTAGGTGTTGCCACCTCTTTTCAGTGCTGTGTCCCCAGCACCCAGCCTGAGACTTCCTTCTCAATAACACTTGATAAAGAGTTGTTAATCAAGTGAAGGCTGTGCCATCCCTATAAGGAGCAAGATTCAAGACATTTTTATCCATCGATAGACAGACCATGAAGATTCTGGTTTCCCTGAGTGGCTGGCTACTGGCTATCCAATCTTCTTAGTTATTCCTTTGTAATCACCTTCTCCCATTTATGAAAAATTTTTAAATACTTTCTTTTGAAGAAGAAAAAAATCATAATGTAAAAATATTTTAATATTAACATGCAAAGTATTTTACAGCATTTCCTAGTGTAATTTACTTTGTTGGTCTTGCTCCCTTCCATCCCACAGCCTCTTCTCTGCTTTCACGCCACCCGTGTCCTGTTGCCTTTCTCCCTCCCTCAACATCTCCCTTTGTCTTCTCTTGGTCCCCTTTCCAGTTCCATGACCTGTACCCACTCTCTCCCACATATATACATACATAAACATTAAACACTGGGATCTACATATGAGAGAGAACATATGGTATTTGTCCTTCCGAGCCTGGGTCACCTCACTTAATGTAATAATTTCCAGACCCATCCACTCTACTACAACTTTCGTAATTCCGCTTTTCTTTATAGCTGGATAAAATTCCATCGTGCATCTGTACCACATTTTCATTATCCACCCATCAGTCGACGGGCATCGAGGCTGGTTTCATTTCCTGGCTATTGTGAACAGAGCAGCAATGAACATGGATGAGCAAATGTCCCCGGGGTAGGATGTAGAGACCTTTAGGAATATGCCCAGGAGTGGACCCAGGCTAGGTCATATGGTAGTTTTACAAGAAAAAAAATCTTTAATTTTAATATAATTAAATTGCTCAATGTTGTCCTTATGGCTAGTACTTATTGTGTTTTGTTTAAGAGATCTTTCCCCAGCCTGAGGTCATAGATATAATCTCTTATATTGTCTTCCAATGGTGTCATAGTTTTCTTTCTATCCTTAAGCCTTTATTCCATCTGGAATTGGTTTTGGGGACTCACTTAGGATAGGAAACTAATTTCACTTTCCCCCCATATGGATAAGCAATAGACCTGACGTGATAGACCTGCCGGATCTGGCAGTTGTTACGAGTTTCCACACGTGTGAGGGTTTATTTCTGGGTGCTTGCTCTTGTTTCATCCCCATGTTGATGGCACACTGTCTTAGCCATAATAGATAATAAGAAATCCTGGTATCCAATATAGCAAGTACACCGTCTGGCTTATAGACTGTGCTTCACTCTTACAAAATTTTGCAATTGTTTATTTTATGTGTATGAATATTTTGCCTGTATGTATGCAGTGCCCACGGGGACCAGAAGAGGGTGTCAGATCTATGGAATTGGAGTTATAAACAATTGTAAATCACCTTCTGGGTGCTGGGATTGAACCTGCATCCTCTGGAAGTGAAACCGGCGCTCTTAACCGCTGAGCTAGTTTTACAGTCCTCGTGCTTAACTTTTTTAAAAACCAGAGGACCGTGGCTCTTTTTGACCATCTCACTCTTCCATATACAAGGATTAGCTTGTTAAAAAATAGGTTGGGATTTTTGCTGAATTTGCATGAAATTTATATGTGAGCTCATATCATGTTACATTTTATTTTCTTGTTCAAGAACATGGTCTATCTCACTTAACTCAGTCTTACGGCCTAACTTTTAGAAAGGTTTCATGATTTTATTCCACGATTCTTCTTAGTTTTTGCTACTTTTGTATTTAGTATTTTTAAATGTTTATTGATGTCCAATAGCAAAGGATATATCCATATATATATATATATATATATATATATATATATATCCTAAGTTAAACACACATTAATTATTACAAGCAGTTACACATCTGCTTGTACGGCACCAGATCAGGAGTTGATCACTCACGCGCCTGCCACTCCCCACCCTTCAAGGTGAGACCTCAGCTTTCTCTTACACTGGAACCTTCCTCAGGTCCCAGTTAGCCTCATCTGTTTTTCTGAACTGCTTTTAAGTTAAATGACAGCACCCCAAAAACTGCCCAGTATTATTTTGGGGAGATATACTCATGCTGCTACCTGCAAAGCAAAGAGCCTTCATTCTCAGGGTGACATTCTGTGAAGATGCCCCAATTTCGTGATTCCTTCTCCTTTGCTCATGATCATCTAGTAGTTTCTGATTTGAAGTTACCACACACAGTAGAGTGTAGACAGTCTAGTTGTCTCAGGGTTTACTGTTGTTGTGAAGCGGCACCGTGACCGTGGCAACTCTTACAAAGAAAAACATTACGTTGAAGGTGGCTGGCTTGCAGTTTCAGGCAGGGGGAGCATGGCGGTGTGGAGGCAGATGGAGCTGAGCGTGCTAGCAAGAATATTGCTCTTGCAGGCAGCAGGAAGTCCACTGACTGTCACACTGAGTGACGCTTGAGAAAAAGACCTCAAAGTCCCCCTCCCCCAAGGTGACACATTTCTTCCAACAGGGCCAAGCCTCTTAATAGCACCATTCCCTATTTGGCCATTTTCTTTCAAACCACCACACTAGTAAAAGTCCTTTGGTACCACATCTTGGGGCAAAATTGACACTTCATAGGGCCCCTGCATGTTCAGCTTCAGAGATGCTGCTTGGCAGCATCCCGAAGTGACTGCAGATTTGTGTTCCCATCAAAGCCTTTACCCATGAGCCCATTTACCAGCTTGTGACCTTGCATGGCTAAGACCCTCCTGCCCCCACCTCCCAGTGTCTGGGATGGCAGGCTTGCCCCCACTGTACCCAGTTTCTGCAGTGCTGAAGATGGAATCCAAGGCTTCGTACATGCTATACAAGCACCCTACCAATCGAGCCCTGTGTACCATCTTTCGGGGGCTTTCGAAAGATCTGTGTTAGGCCCATTCATATGACTGGTCTGTGCCTGCCATCACCTTCTGGTTCACAAGAGGACCTTGGGAAGCACAGTGGGGTGGCAAGGTCCCTTTAGTTGGAGAAAGAATTATGGACTTTCTACTTGTAATCAATTCCATAAATGTCTGTTTCCTCTCATGCTCCCTTCCATTGTCACTCTCTGGGTTTTACCTGGCATCCAAGGCTCCCCGCCTTAAACCCAGCCATAACCACCTATTGTGGTCTGATGGCCAGAAGGGGATCAGCCTTTCTGCCTGGGGAAGTGACAGTCCTGTGAGTGAAGAACTCCCCTCTGGCTCCTCAACATCCACTGCTCTTGTCTGATGGAGAGAAAAGGAAGCCCAGGCTCCCTCCTTTAGTCACTGTGAGAGCTCATCAGACATTCAGTCGGGGCTCACTGTGCATTAGGCCTGCGCTACTTAATACAACAGGCAGCAGCTCACTGTTCCCGCGCCAGCCCCGAAGACAGGAGATGTAAAGTGACTGACTCAAGGTCCCATGCACAAATGGTGATGGCGCTGAGATTCGGGGTCCGTCATCTGGATTCCAGAGCCCATAACTTTGATCCACCCACAGCTCCTTATAATCCAAACACCTGACGATCTAAGAAAGGCCAAACAAGTCAGCCTTGCACTCTGGGAAAAGAGTCTTAACTGAGGAACTGTCTAGAACAGTGCTTCTCAACCTTCCTAATGCTGTGACTCTTTAATACAGTTCTCATGTTATGGTGACCCTCAACCATAAAATTACTTTTATTGCTACTTTACAACTGTAATTTTGCCATTGTTATGAAATATATACATATATATATATATATATATATATATATATATATATCAGTAAATATCTGTTTTCTGAAGGCCTTAGGCAACCCCTGTGAAAGGGTCATTTGACCCCAAAAGGGTGGGGACCCACAGATCGAGAGCTGGTTTGGATCAAGGTGGCCTGTGGGTATGACTGGATGAGGTTTATCTTGATTGCTAATTGATGTGGAAAGATTTAACCCATTGTGATCAGCACCATTTCCTAGGCGGGGGTTCCTGAACTGAGTAAAAGAGAAGTGAGTCAGCCAATAAGCAAACAGACCCTCATGCATCTGTTTCTCTTTGCTCAGTTCAATCAGCTACGTCAAGCCCTTGCCAGTGTGACTTCTGGGCTATGATGGACTGTAACTTGGAATTGTTGGTGGAATAAACCCCCTTCTCACCTAAGTTTGGTTCAGGATACCCTATCACAGAAACAGAAAGGAAACCAGGACGCTTTACCTGCTTTGCTTCAAGTTTGCTTTCCTCGTGATACCCCACAGCCGTGAGTAAGGAGGAAGCTCTCCCTGGCCCTTCTTTAGACACCATCGACTCTCCAGGAACTTAGGTGCTCTCATTTGGCAACTGGTGGGAGCAGAGGCTGAGCCCCACAGCAAACACTAGGCAGAGCTCAGGGAGGAGGAGGAAGGGAGGAAGAGTTGGAGGAACCAGAGGGGACAGGGACACAGCTCACAGAATCAAGACTGGGATTCATGAGGGCTCACAGAGACCAGGGAACCTTCAGGGGTCTGACCCAGATCCTCCACATATACGTTATGAGTGAGTAGCTTGGTGTTCTTGTAGGACTCCTAACATTGGGGGCAGGGACTGTCTCTGACTCTTTTGCCTGCTTGTGAGACCCTTTCCCTCTGACTGGGTCTTCTCTTCCAGCCTTGATATGATGGTATGTGCCTGGTGTATGCTTATTGTGCCGTATTTGGTTGATGTCCCTGGGAAGCCTGCAGTTTCTAAAGGGAAATGGGGTGTGAAGGGAATATCTTGGGGAGAAGGGAAGTGGGGAAGAGAAACTGGGGGAAGAGGAGGGAGGGAAACTGTAATCAGGATGTAATATATGAAAGAAGAATAAAAAAAATAAATACAAAAGACAGAAAGAACCTGTTTCCCTCATGGAGAGAAGAAAGAGTCCAGGCTGGGAGGCTAAAGAGGCATCCACACATCTTTGCCCCTTTGACACTCTGACTATAGCCAGACTCCAGACAAAGGAAACAAGAGAGTCTACGGGAGGCTGCCCTTCACTCTTCCGTACCATTACACAGCCAGTCGCTGGAGGCAGGTGCCCGGGTTCTCCTCTATCTTCCTCTGCTGCTGAGGTTGGGAAGTTGCCCAGCATGGAAAGTATGGGGTCCAGCTGGGTTTCCATCTTCTCATCCCGTCTCGGCCCCTCCCAAATCCCCGGGCAATAAGCAGATTTGGAGAAAACTGCAGAGTTGGCCTTCTTTCTGAAATATTGTGGAGAGAGAATTCCAAACAGAGAATGTGGAAATGTGGAGCCTCCAGGCCATGGCACAGCTAATTGAAAGATGAGTCTTCCTCGGGAAAAAGGCAGGCTGGCCAAACACGCCTGCTTCAGACACAGAAAAGCAGCAAGCAGCGGCCTTCTGTTTTGACTGCTTTTGTGTTCTGGTTGCTGTTGTCTCGTTTCATGTTCCCCCTGGGAGCGGTTTTCTGAGAGAGCTGGTCCCTGCCCTGCAGTACACTGCATATTAGCAAGGATGTGCAGATTGTGGAGGGCTTCTTTTATATGTTATTTTAAAAATATGGAACAGCTCAAGAGCGTGAGTGTTATTCTGCACTAGGGCCATCCTCATCTACCCTGCATTATTCTAATTTCTGCCTGTGTGCTGCCAAAGCAAGCACTGTGCTGCAGTTGTGTGGAGGGGGAAAGAGGAAAGGGAAGCCCAGTACAAAGAACGGCTGTGGCTCCTTGGAGTAACGGCCTGTAGCCTCAAGTAAAAGGAGACTTCAGGACCACTGAGCCTAGCCTTCACTGCCCTAAGACTGAGGCACAGGGAGGGGAAGTGACATGCCTGAGGTCACACACCAGCAAGGGACGGCCACAGCTTAAGGCACAGAATTTCTTGTGCTCAAGACATTTTTTTTTTTTATTCAAAGCCTGACATTTGTTAGGGATCTCAATGAAGGAGCCGAGGGGCATAGGGGTCATCAGTCTAAAGCGTCATAGCAGTGGTGGAACTGGAGCTACTCCAATGGGCTTTGCCAGAAAACATTCTCAGTGCTTTCCAATCCCCCTCTCACCTCCAGGGCTGTCCCCTGTGCCACCCAACCACCCAAGACACTGACTTCCCAAGGCATAGCACACACAGTAGTCAGCCCACCCTCCTGTGTCCGACGGTGAGCTTCTGAAAGACCGTCTCACTGTGCCAGCACCAATCACACAGTAGTCAGCCCACCCTCCTGTGTCCGACGGTGAGCTTCTGAAAGACCGTCTCACTGTGCCAGCACCAATCACACAGTAGGCACGCCACACATGTTAAATGTGTGAACAAGTAAGAGGGTGGATGCGTTCACATTAGTTCAACAGATGCGCAGACAAGTACCTATCATGTAAAAGACCTGGTTAATGTTACCGGCAGCTTCCTGTACCCGGAATCCAGGGTGAACACTATCTGAGCTCTCTGCTTGCAGTAACAGGATGCTGTACAAGTCACACAACCCTGTGCTTGGCAGCTGGTAACGACTCTCACACTGTGTCTGTTCTCATGATAAACTGTTAACGCACATGGCGTCCTTTCAAACTCACAAACCGCCGATGAATCAGGTCCCACTGTTCCCATTTAACAGATGTACCAAGGTGCAGAAGCCATGGTGAGTCTGGAGCTGAAGCTCATTTGGAAAAGTGCTTACCCAGCATGCACAAAGCCCTGGATTCCAGCCCCAGCACTGCATAAACTCAAGCGTGATGGTACACACCTGTGATCCCAGCACTTGGGCCGTGGAGGCTGGAGGCTGGGAAATTCAAGGTCATTCTCTGCTACGTAGTGAATTTGGGGCCAGCCTAGGTTCCATGAGATCTTATATCAAGAAAACATAAAGGACCAGGCATGGCGGCATCTGCCTTTAATCCCAGTACTCAGGAGGCAGAGTTAGACAGATCTCTGTGAAATGAGGTCAACCTATTCTACATAGCAAGTTCCAGGCTGGCCAAAGTTACATACCAAGGGAAGATTGCGAGTGAGTATTTATGTGTGTGCAATTTTTAAAGATTTACTTCTATTTATGTTTATATATGTGCACCACATATATAAGTGCCCCAGGAAACAAGAAGAGGGTATCCCCAGAACTAGAGTTATGGTAGTTGTGAGTACTTGGTGTGGGTGCTGGGAACTGAACCAAGGTTCTCTGAAAGAACAACAAGCCCTCTTAACCACTGAGCCATTTCTCCAGGCCCCTAAATAATATTTTTTTTAAAAAAAAAAGAACCAGTGATATAATATCAGGCATGAAGTTCAAGCTCAATATTATCTGCTGCCTTCACATGGGTGGAATCGGGAAGTTGCTAAATGGTCTCACTGCAAATCGTTTTCTTTTTCTGCTCCCTAGGCAGAATCCCCTACATCAGGCAGGTTAGCTGAAGCTTCTGCTTATCTCGGGAGAGCAACTTTCAGTCCCCCGCTCAGTCACAGAGGTATCCAAGCCATCCCCACCCTCCTGCAGCAGCTCATCCCCTTGCTGTACAAAGCCAGCCTCACACTGCTCATCACTCTCTCTGCTCCAAACTCATCTATACACTCTTGCCGAGCATGCTCTTCCTCCTTCAGGCTGTGAAGCCATGACGTGATATCATCTGGGTGTGCCATGTTCGGTTCTCCCCATATCCAAAGGGTAAAGAGGGGCTGATAAGACAGAGACTCAACTAATGTCGCACAATTGTGAGTCTCTGGGTTGCTACTTATTCAAACACCCAATGGCAGACACTGCCGTCTCTTTCCTTCCAAGCCACACATATTCAATATTTACCACCCTACTAGTCTCCTTACGTCATGAGCTCAAAGGCAACACCCTCCTGGAGTCTAATGCAGCCCCCGGAATAGGGAAGGTGAGTTTTCTGGGAAATAAATAAACAGGTGCATGAATGTCATGTTCCTGAACTTCAATCTCCTCTTCCAAAAGATCAGAATAATGGTAACCTCTTCCAAAAGAGTGGACCAAAGATGTCAGGCTCCACCAACCACCTGCTCCTCCACAGACTCCTTAACACTCTGTGACTCCATTTTGTCATTATAAAAGGATAACCGCAGGGTCTACACCACCAGACTAACATAAAGTCTGCGTGATTAGCGTGTGCTGGCTTTTTATTGCTAGTTTTCAGGGTCAGAGTGAAGAACGCACATGTGAAAAACTCTGGGAATTGTGGACAGAACGGTTGCTTCTTGGATCTATCTCACCTCTGCCATCATCTAACTACAGGGGACACTACCAGCTGCTTTCTGAACCCAATTCATCTCCTTCCTCCTCCTCTTCCTCCTTCCACCCCTTTGCTCAAGCCTCCCAATTTTCAGAGGAATTAGTATCCCATATAGGCAGGATCAGGTCACAATCAGTCTAAACCATCAGGACAACTTGGGAATTTTTTTTAAGATTGTTAAATTTTTTTAATAATGTATGTGTGTAGATTTGTGTATGCGAGTGCAGTTGTTTTAATTGTGTATGTGTGTAGATTTGTGTACATGAGCGCAATTGCCTATGGTGGTCAGAAGATGATGTTAGAGCTCCAGGAGCTGGAGTTATAGTTGGGTCTGAGCCACCTGATGTGGGCACTGGGAACTAAACTCAGGTGCTCTCCAAGAACAAGGGCAGTTTGTGCACGTAACTGCTGAGCTGGGTCTCCAGCCTTCATCACAATAATTTTATTTCCTCAGTTGTGGCTGGAGTCAGCGTGAGCACAGATCCCAGTTCTGACCAGAGAAAAAAGCGGAAAGGTCTGTTAGAAGATTCTGGACAGCCTTCTCCATTCCATGTTGGCATGGTTACACAGAATAAGTAGAACTTTAACTGCCATCGTGAATCAACTGGAGAGCAAGGAGAAGCAAGAGATGCGATGGCCTCTGTGAGAAGCCTCTGGTCTTCTTGTTTTGTGATGGATGATGCCTTTAGTTATTACTGAAGTCCATTTAGACCTGATTTTCTGGTTCTTGCAAACAAAGCAACGCAACGAATGCAGCACTTGGCACCTCCCTCGTCTTCCTGTCGCAATCGATTGTTCTCAACCAATTTTCCTCTCCGTCTCTCAGTGCATTTGAGAAAAGCTTTTCAAAAAGCGAAACACTTTGTAACTCCATCCCTGCCCTCTTCTCTTGGGAAAGGGTCTCAATATATAGCCCTGATCGACCTGAAACTTACTATGTAGACCAGGCTGGCCTCAAACTCACAGACGGATGCCTGGCCCTGTCTCCCAAGTGCTGGGATTAAAGGCACATGCCACCACACCCAGCCTATCATTCTACTCTTTGTGAAAGAAGTGATGATACCAGCTTTGCCTACAGTTCTTGAGACACAGCGTGTGGTCAATAAGTATTTCTTGAATGAGTAAGAAAATATTCTATTCCTTGAATTATCATTTAGATATGACTGGCCAAGATGACTGGCCCGGAAGTGGTTGAATTGAAGTAGGGAATTCTAGTAGATTCTTGATAAGCTTTATGAGCTATTAAGGGTCATTTTAAGGCCACAACATTGCCATATTTTGGATCATGTTTCTGGTTTCGACAGCTTGAGCGATCTAGGCAAATTCTCCCTCTGAGGAGAATTTGAAAAACTGGGAAAAATACTTTTCAGAAAAGCCAGCTTGAAAATGTGGAAAAATCATTAAGGTAGAAAAACCAAAGGCCAAAAAAAAAAAAAAAAAAAAAAACCTGGCTGGCTAAGATTTGAAAGAGGAAGGAACTTCAAGGAAGCAAGCCTGGCAGAGCGCAGTGCCTGCTGTGGCCCTAGCAATACTTGCAAGTCCAGAGGAGGCGGCTGGGAGACTGGAAAACACTCTGTGATATTTGTATAGAGGAAAATGTCGTGGCTTGTGGTTTGTGATGAAGACCTTCCAAGCCCTGAAGGCTATTCCAAGCACACGGAAAAGAACTGTTGGAAAAGCCAGGCCTTACATAGACCCTGCCCTGGCTGCCTAGAAGGCATCTGGGTACCCAAAAGAGTTCCAAGCCTTGTAACATAATTAACATGTTAAGTGATCTGAAAGACCTTTGGGATCCAGTAACAGATAATCCTCTCTGCAGAGTAAAATTTAAGTCTTCAATCTAGTCTCGTAATTTTTAGTTATAATGACTTACATGTATGAAGATTGGAAGAAGCAACATGTAATAGAAAAAGACCCTAAGATTCCAGCTTATCGACTTGAACTTTAGAAGGTTTGTTGTAATGGAAAAGAGTCAGAATTACAATTTTTAACAGATAACTATAAAAACATCTAATAAAATCATTAAACTAGATGTCAGGTATGGAGAGATGGTTCAATGGTTAGAAGTACTGGATTCTCATCCAGAGGACCTGGGTTCAATTCCTAGTACCCACATGGCAGCTCACAACTGTCTGTAACTCTAGTTCCCTGAGATCTGACACCTTCACAGCAATGTACATAAAATAAAAAGTTAAAATAAATTTGATATGGGATTCCCCTCTGTATGCTATGAATAGGTTTTATTACCATTGGTTAATAGAGAAGTTGCTTTGGCCTATGGCCTAGAGCAAGGCAGGAAATCCAAGCAGAAATAGAGGAGGAAAGAAGGTGGAGTCAGGCAGATGACATGTAGCTGCCCAAGGAGAAAGATGCCAGAACCTTACTGATACAGCCTCATGGTGATACACAGATTAATAGAAATGGATTAATTTAAGATGTAAGAGCTAACTAAAAATACACCTGAGGCATTGGTCAAACAGTGTTGTAATTAATATAGTTTCTGTGTGATTATTCAGGTCTGTGTAGCTGGGAAATGAAAGCGCAGTCCCTACATAAATTATCTCTAAAAGATGAAATTTCAGAAAATTTAGAATTTAAAGAATGTTTTTGAGACTGGGAAGATGACTCAGTTAGTAAAGGGCTTGCTGTACAAGGCTGAGGACCTGCACTCAGAGTCCTGGACCCGAGTACATTTGCAGACAATAGTGGGTGTCTGTGATCCCAGCTCACCACAGCAGAGTCTCCAGAAGCTCGTGGCCCAGCTAGCCTGGCATATGTAGTTTTGAACAAGTGATCCTGCCTCAAGCAAGGTAGGGGGCAAGGACTGACACCCAAGATTGTCCTCTGACATTCAAATGTGCAGAGGACAGCAAATGGAGGAGCATAAGATTCGTAAGAGGCAATGTCTGAAGAGCTTTCAAAATCAAGAAAAGGTTTAAGTTCAAATATAAATGTCATAACAAAGCAATGCTTCTCAAAACACTATAAAAAACTTAAAGGCAGGTATAGAGAAGAAAAAGGCCTGTTTCATATTTAAAGGAGCAATAAAGCTAACATGACAACAGACTTCTCAACAGAAAGAACAAGAATCAGGAGCTGGTGGGGAGTTTCAGTGCAGCAGAGGGAAAGGAGCAGTACCAACCTAGAATTCTACGCCACAAGAAAACACCCTTTAAGAATAAGAGCGAGAGGTCAGGGAAGTAGCTCAGGAGTTAAAGAGCACTTGTAGATCCCCGGCAGGGCAGCTCTCAAACACCTGTAACTCCAGGTCCAGTGGATCCAACATCCTCTTCTGGCCTCTGTGGGTACCAGACATGCAAGTGGTGCACACACAAAGATGCAGATAAAACACCCATACACATGACATAAAAATCTCAAAACATAAAAATAAAAGTGAAATAATAATGTTTTCATATAAATGAGAGTATTTGACATCATAAAATCCAATCCTAAAGGAAATACCAAAAGGCATTCTCTCTCTTTTGTCTCTTCCAGTCCTTCTAAACACTAAACCTTTCCCATTCTAAGCAAATGCCCTACCACTAAGCTACGTGCCCAGGCCCTTCTACCCGTTTTCCCCTTCATTTTTTTTTTTATTTTGAGACGGGGTAGTACTAAGTTGCCCAGGCTAGCCTTGAACTCTGAAACCCAAGCAGATCTTGAACTTGTGATCTTCCTGCCTCAGTATCCCAAGTCATTATAGGCATGCAACACAGGCCTGACTTGAATGGTGTTCTCCCAACAAATGTAATATGATCCCATCTGGAAAATCAAAGAAGCTGGAAAAGCAATAAAATGGGGAACTGTGTGGGTGAGCTTAACAACTGACTGGCTGCAAATCAAAAATCGAATGAGAACTGGAGAGAGACAGCTTAGCACTCAAGAGGCCATGCTGCCCTTGCAGAGGACTGAAGTTTGATTCCCTCCACCTGCATGTAACAGTTCACAGTCTCCTAGACTCTGGGGCATCCGGTGCCCTCTTCTGCCCCTATAGGCACCCACACTCAAGTTCCCATACCCTACATAGACACACAAGCACACCCACACTGAAAGATAAAATAATTCTTTCACTTGCATCCCATTGCAAGTGTGATAATTGCAACACAGACGGCTTGAAGAATTGTCTAAGGAAAAGCTACAAGTGTTTCTCATTGTGGAGTTTCACAGATCAAATGTGCAAGGTGGGATCTCCAGGGACTGTTAAAGAATAGCCAATGTTTACTACTTTTAACCTAACAGAGGAGGAAACAGAATGATCACCAAGTATTCACTCCAAAAAGGGAGCAAATTCTGAGACAGTAGATTCAGCTTCATTGTTGCCATGCTCAGGTTTAAATGTAAAGGAACTAAGTGCACTGGTGGTTTGGTTCAGAAATGTTCCCCATAGGCTCATGAGTTTGAACACTTGGTCCCCAGCAGGTGATGCTGTTTGGGAAGGTTATGGAACATTTAGGGGGTGGAACCTTGCTGGAGGCAGCACATGGTTAAGGTGAGGGCTTTGAGGGTTTATAGCTTCACCTCCCCCCTCCCTCCCTTCTTCCTCTTTGCATTGAGATGTTATCCCTCAGCTCCCTGTTTCTGGGGCTTGCTGTTGGGCCTTCCCACCAGGATGAACTCATAACCCTTCTGTAACCGTCGTCCAAAAGAAACACTTTCATGGCTAAGCTGCTTTTGGTCATGGTATTCTATCACAGTAACAGAACAGTGACTTATCCATGCATCAATTTCAAACCAAGTTCAACAAATCGAATTTTTTTTAATATTTATTTATTTATTATGTATACAATATTCTGTCTGTGTGTATGTCTGCAGGCCAGAAGAGGGCACCAGACATCATTACAGATGGTTGTGAGCCACCATGTGGTTGCTGGGAATTGAACTCAGGACCTTTGGAAGAGCAGACAATGCTCTTAACCACTGAGCCATCTCTCCAGCCCCAACAAATCGAATTTTAAAACAATTCTCTACCACTTCCATGAGTACGCCTAAAACACAAAGCTAAAAAGAGACTGAGAGCAAAGAGCGAAAAGCGAAAACCCATGCAAGCATGAACCACAGGAAGAGCAGTAAGATTATGTTAACACCAGACAGAGTGCAAGACAAAAAGCATTGCTAAAGAATTTACTGAAATTTCTAGTCACTGAGAAGGTAGGACAATACTAATTTTGTATGCACCTAACAACTTAGCCTTAGGAAAAATCTATAAAGCAAAAAGTGTACCAAACTCTAAGGAGAGATACATTTCCACAATATGTGGAGGCTGCAACTACACAGTATTTTTATTTCCTATAAACAAGCACCAGTTGCTACATGCAAGGCACTTTTCCAAACTCTGTACATATGTTAGCTCCTTTAATCGTCACAGGAGGCACAGGAAGCAGCTGCCTCCACTTCCTAGATACAGTTTCTGAAATACTAAGAGAGTTCATTTGCCCAAAGTCACAGAATTGCTAAACTGAGACTTAAAACTAGGCATTCTTCCCAGGAATAATTATTTACAAACTCTCTGAGAATCCTTTAACTCAGTCAAGTTGACACCTAAAATCAACCATCACAGATGTATAGGGGAGAGTGCACGAGGGGTCCAGATGTGGAGTTTGCAAAAAAAAAAAAAGTCAAGAATAATTCTGGCTAGAATGCATTTGGTGTCATTAGCGTTAATCTCTTATTAACTTTTAAAACCTGGGTGTCACAAGGTTAAAATGAAATTGCGGCTGTTTAGGAGCTAGAAACTGTGGTTTCCACATAAGGTTTTATTATCTGACATCTGATCAGTGAGTTTCAGTCCTTAGATGGGGTGACCTTGTGAGACTGTGACTTGTGCCTGTGTGGGGACCCCTTCCTTCCAATCGCTTCTGCACACAAGTAGCGTCGGAACAGTTACTGGATTGTATCACAGTCCAGACAGCTCAGTGTTGAAAGGCTTGTGTAATCACAATCTGAGTTAGCTATCCTCTAAGTCCCAGGCTGTGGGGCCTTCAGTGTCCTCTCAGCTCACACGGGCTCTGGGATGTCAATAAAGATTTGCTGGATGGTGGAATGAACTTCTGCAGGCCACTGACCTTCTCCTGCCTTCTAAGTCATCTGCTGCTTTCGGGGACTTCAGGGAGGATTATAGGGCACATCCTTGAGATAGCTTTTTTAATTATAGACACAGCTAAACAAATGTCAGGCATCATTAAGAACCTCAAGTGAGGCAGGGAGCTTGACTGCTCTGCTTTGTGTTGCTTCGTGTGCTGTTGATAATAAAAGCTAACATTTGGTGAGGGTTTGCCATGAGGTGGGCACCAAGCCCAGCGCTTGCTAGGCCACATTTCGTGTGTTGCTCATGGCAACTGCAGAGGCAGAAGCATCGTGGTCAAGAGTAACACAGTCATGGGGCTGGAGAGATGGCTCAGTGGTTAAGAGCACTCACTGCTCTCCTGAAGGTCCTGAGTTCAATTCTCAGTACCCACATGACCGCTCATGTCTGTCTGATGCCATCTTCTGGTGTGTAGATTATATGTAGACAAAGTACCCATATACATACAATAAATAAATAAATCTAAAGAAAAGGGAAAAAAAGAGCAGCAGCCAGCTTGCCTAAGGGCACCTCCAGGCTCAGCTGAGAGTCCCAGGCAAGCCCCCCTTGTGCCTTAGTTTCTCACCTGTAAAATGAGAGTTGAAGACAGCACTAGCTTCAAGGGGCTGTGCTTATTAGTAGTAAAAATATTAATTTGAAAAATGATATTTTGGGAAATGACATTATTATTTTATTGCTATCAGTAAAAACTAAAATAGATCAAATGCTTAGTTTAGCCCTCTGATTGCAGCCTGGGCAGCACCGTGTGAGAGAGTTTGGTGCTGAGTCATTTTTCCACGCACAGATGGTGGAAGGCTGGTGGTAAAGGAGAAGCCCTCCAGCTGTAGAGGGCTCTCTCCCACCCCGGAGCCCAAGCTCCTTGAGACCTTGCATTTGCTACTTTACAATTTGATGGTGCAAGAAACATCCAACAAGACCACCTTCAGGAAGAGAGGCTTATTTGGGATCACAGTTTGAGGGTACCGTCGTCCATCAAAGCAGGACTGTGAGGTCGCCGGTCACGCGGCACCCACAGACAGGAAGCAGAGAGGAAGGAGAGCTGCTGCTCACCTGCTTTCTCTTTGCTGTGCAGCCCAGGTCCTCAGCAGTGATGGTTGTGTCAGCTTGACAAAGTCTAGAGCAAGGGTTCTCAACTTTCCTGCTGCCGCAGCCCTTTAACACAGGTCTTCATGTTGTGGTGACTCCCAACCATAAAACTATTTTGTTGCTATTTCATAACTGGTAGTGTTGCTACTGTTACGAATCGTAATGTAAATAACCGCTGGTCTAGACCCTGGGAAGAGAGGCTCACCGAAGGAATGTCTGGACCAGGCTAGTCTGTGAGTTTGCCTGTGGGAGATGTCTGTGTTTCATTAAATGTTGTAGGAAGACCCAGGCCACTGTGAGCAGCACCACTCCCTAGATTTTGATGCTGCCCTGTCTAACAGGGAAGCAAGTGAGCTGAACAGTGGTGTGTGTGCCTTCATTTCTCTCTGCTCCTGGCTTTGGATGAGTTGCGACCTGTGGTTCTCAGTTCCTCCCACCTCTGCTTCCCTGCTACGATGGACTATAACTTGGAGTTGTAAGCTAAAGTGAACCCTTTCTCCCCCGAGGTGCTTAGATAAGGGTGTTTTTTTTTTTTTTTGTCATAGCAACAGAGATGAGACTAGGACCCTAGCCCGTGGGATGGTGCCACCAACATTTAGGGTGGGTCTCCCACCTCAGCTAAGCCAATCAAGAACCCCACTCAAGGACGCGCCCAGAGGTTGTTCTAGGTCCTTGAAGTTGACAATCAGTAGATTCCTACTGTACCACCACTCTACAGCAGCTGCAGAGGCACCAGTCACGGGCTGAGCCTGTTTGGAGACTCTGTCGAGATAGAAGATAAGGGTCTCTGTTTTCCTCACGGCGCTTTTCCTTGCACTGGCTTTTCTCTAGAGACCTTTGGCCCAACACTGGCACCCATCTTTTTCTCACTACCACCCAAAAGGGAGAAAGAATTTCGCAGAAGCATCTGTTACTCAAGCATCTACTGTAACATCCTGCTCAGCATACCTCCAGCCATCACCCCTTGGCCTCTTGGTCCCAGCTGCACATCGCTTGGAGGATGTTTACTTCTGATACATGCTTGCAAGGAGCAGCAGCCAGCTGGGACAATCTGGATTGACCTTCGCAGGACAGTGGGACGCCACCCTTGCAAAAGTGAATGGGGAACCAGCTAGCTTTAAGTAGGCTCCCAGAGGTGGCTGCCCCAGCCTGGCTGGCACTTGTTCCTCAGGGACAAAGAAATCCCCTCAATCCTGTGGCAGAAATGTAGGTAGAAGAGGACCAGTCCTTTTCTCTCTTCTGGACGCTGAGTTTAGTGAAGTTAGCCAGGAAGTCTGGCTGGCGTCAGAAATCAGAGTGTGGCTTTTGTTACTGGTCCTGCAGTCCCGAATGTTTTTTGTGGTTTGTCTGAGTCTGTATTTACCTTGAGCCTCATCTCCCGAGATTAAGTTATACAGTTGAGGATGTTGAATGATCTCTTAACATCCTCCCAGGTTGACAGCATCAACTCAGAGAGCAGCCAAGCAGGCTGTCAGCTAAGTGGACAGACAAGACCTGCTGATTTTTGTGACATTCACAAGTTGTACCTGCATAGGTCTGCTTCTCTTCCTGACCAGGGGCTCCTGCACCATAACACATCCCAAATCCCTATTAAGGTGTCTGCTCAGGGAGCTGCGAGAAGTAAGGGATGTAACAGGTATGTTGGTTGAGAAACGGCTAATAACGTTTCAGATTCTCTCTCTTCTCTCTCTCTCTTCTCTCTCTTTCTCTCTCTCTCTCTCTCTCTCTCTCTCTCTCTCTCTCTGGTGTATTCTTCAGGGTCCAGAGTTGGACTCTCAAAAGGCAGGATGTCCAGCATTCCTCAACACTCTAGGCATTTGCCCAGGTGTGAGTGGATCTGAAGTTAGTGCAATAGGAGTGGATGGGAGACACTCATCCCTGGGTTCAAATCCTGCCCCTCCCACTTTCTGTCTGTGGAACCTGAGACAAGGTGCTTCACCTCTATAAACCATGGGCCTTAGACTGAGTTATCTCGCAAGTCAAAGGTTGGGTGTTGGGAGTTTTCTCTGGGAACAGGAAGGTAATGTCAGAATAAGGAAGGAAGGCAGCCCAAGGCGTGGCCATAGAAGGATGCCCCTGCTGAACTGTGGGGCATGACACACTGGCTCCCCTGGACAACTCCCCAAAGCACTCCTCAGAGTCGTCTCTCACGAGAGTGGGAGTCTGGGCCTCTTGTCCTGCAGCTCCCCTCGGTTATGGACTGACGGTTTCTCCCATCAATTCCCAGCGTTCACAGACTGCAGACAGAGCTCCGCACTGTAGAAGAAAGATTCAGCACTCACAGGAGTGCAGAATACCAAGAGAACAGAGTTCTGAGAGGGAAAGGCATTCCTTGCGGGCAGAGGGGGTGAATGAAGTTCTGTAAAGTGCGCCATGCAGTCTCTGGTCCACGGTCAGTGAGCATCAGCCATGGCTGTTGGTCCCGCTGTTCACACTCCGGGGTATGCTAGTGTTTGCTTCCTATGGTTTGTTTGGGAGTGAGGTAGAAAATCAAGCAAAGAAAACAGGAGGAAGCCTGGTTTCTCGGGTTGGGGGGGGGGGGCGGGGGCTTGATGGCAGGACTTACTCAGGTCTGCATGCAGGAGACTGGTGTGCTGGGCCCTAAGGTAATCAGAGCCCACATGGAGAGAAGACGCCATCTTTACAGATGTTTGAGCATTGTGCACAGAGCACTCAACAACTCGGAAGCAAGAGTGATGTCTAAGACGGCTCATTAGCAGCGAATCTCCCTGACTAGTCAAGGGTGCAAACCTCCCTCTCCCCTGCTCACTTGTGAAAGTCTTTTAAAATGCTGTGTTTTAAAATTGTGCATGGCCATGAGGATCTGTGTGCTTGGAGGCCAGAAGAGGACATCAGATTCCTTGTGGCTGGAATTGCAGGAGGTTGTGAGCTGTTTGTCTTGGGTACTGGGACTGGAAATCAGGTCTTCCGCAGGAACAGTAAAGACTCTTAGCTGCTGAGTCGTCTTTCCAGTCCATTTAACTTTTCCCCTACCTATTGAAAGACCACATTTGTCCCTGTAAGTGATGTCACCGTGTTTGTCTCTTTGTCAACCCTCACTCAAAAGTCTAAAATTTGCCTCCTTAGAATTTGGTTTTAAACTGTGGAAATATAAAAGTTTTGCCTGTGACCTTTTGTGCAGCCAGAGTGTCCCTGGCACTTTAGAGCTCAAAGCCTCAGTGCCACCCTCAGGAATAAGACAAAGCTACCCGGAGGATGCCTGCAAGACTCCCTTAGGAGTGAGTTCTCAGTTGTGATGTACATTTGAACTGTGCTGGACACAGGCAGTGTAATTCCTGGTGTGGTGGGCTGTGGTGTGTGCCTGCGTGTCTCTGTGTGTGTGCATGTGCATTCCCGTGTATGTGTGTGTGTTCTGATCATGCCTCCTGAGACCTACATGTGAAGCAGATCTGAACAGTCCTCCCCTGCTACTTACAGACTTAAGACTGAAGAAGTCACTCACAAGGCGCTCCATCAGGAGGCAAGAGGGAAGGAAGCTGGACGGCTCAGAAGCCTGGAACTAAGGTTTGTCCTGTTCCCACACATCTGCCTCCTCTAACTGCGTTTGTCCCATATGGCACTCTTTGTGTTTGTTTTGTTGGCTTGTTTTTGAGACAGGGTTGCAAATATCTCAGAAGGTGCTCATCCTTTACAGACAGTTGAGCATACCCTTGAACTCCCGATCCTCCTGCTCCACCTGCCAAGCGCTGGAGTGCCAGGTCTGCACCCCATCACTGTCTTTATACAGCACTACAGACTGAACCCGGGGCCTTGTATGTGCTGGGCAATTACTCTACTAACTGTGCCACATCCCCAGACTCTCTACCTCCCCACCCTAGCACACTGAGTCTTGGTTGTTTTGCAAACTCTAGCATGTTGTAGCTTCTCCTGCTTAGAATGTCTACTCCTCTCGTGAAGCGCTCCCAACTGCCAGGCCCACTTGGCTGTGACCACCCTCCCTGACTTCTCCACACACACCCAGCAGTATATTCATGCTCCTGTCTCCGTCCCCCATCGCAATCCCATTGCCCATCCTGTGCTGAAAACAATGAAGTTTAGAAGCTGGGAGCTCAGAATCTGGAGTCAGGTGGACCAGGTTCAAATTCTGGCTCTGCCTGTTCTAAGCTCTGTGCCTGTACAAATTTGTGTCAAGTTCTTCATCTTTAGAAGCGATACTAGCTACCCCATAGAAGAACCACAGTAAAGGGAACAGAGATGAGGAAAATGCCTAGATCAGCAAGTACCCAGTCAATGGTGGCTGTCGTTTGGGCCACTACCGTCCATATTTGTTCTTTTCCTAGATTTGGGACTTTGAGGGAGCTGGAAACTACATCTGGTTTGCTGCTGTATCTCAGCATGGTGCTCAGTAAACACATTTAAAGGATGGCTCAGCTGCTGATCTCTAGCCATACAGTGCCCTGGCCATGAACCCTGTGTATCATGGGAATTCTTCATATTAACGTCACAACTGCTTTCTGAGTGTCCTTGCTAAGTTCATAGTTATATTTGCATGCTCAGACAGACCTTAACTTTTATGGCTGCTTCCTGACAGACATCTCAGTTAACCCAACTCCAGTATGGAAGTCTTGGAGCCCTCCCTAAGAAAATGAGTGTGGGGTGTAGACAGCACTTTGTCCATGGTAACCACTCCGCTAAGGGTAGCTCTGCACAGTGTTGGCATTGCCATGGTGGTTTTCCTGGGGTGAATATTTCTCCTTGTTTATTTTTGGGACAGGGTTTCCTGTAGCCCGGGCTGACCTCAAGCTCCCTAAGTAGGCAAAGATTATGCCTGGTTCTCCTGCCTCCACCTCCCCAGGTTGACAGGCATATATTACCATAGTACCTGTCAAAAGGTTTGTTCCTGTAAGTCTCATCAGTGCTCTGCCCTAAACAGGACATCTGCATCAAGCCTCTTTCAAGGATCTGGGAACATTCTAGAAAGGGAGGCAGAAAGACGGTAAGAGCCAGAAGGTGCAGAAAAATGCTGTATTGTGCTGTCTTTTGCACATGACTTGGCATTGCACTCATGTTCTCACAGCTGCTATGGTTACCTGCACAAACCTGACCAAGCCAGCCTCATTAGGTGTGGTGGCACACACCTTTAATTCCAGCACTCGGGAGGCAGAGGCAGGTGGATCTCCGAGTTTGAGAACAGCCTAGTCTATAGAAAGAGCTCTAGGATAGGCTGGGATATACAGAGAAACACTGTCTTGATTCCCTCCCCCACCACTGCAAGAAAAAAAAGATCAAGCCAGTTAGCATTCTAGACTGGGGTGGGGTACTCATTGGCCCCATGCCTAGCTGAAGAGATACTGAAAATTGAGGGTTTCTGGAGAAAGAATCCTTTTTCTTTGGGAGTGTGGTCACTGATAGGTTCCCCATGCTCCAGTGGTGTGTGACCCTATACACAACGCACACACAGGCAGCACGGATAGGATTCACTCAGCAGATTATTAAGAAGATACAAGAACATGAAGGTGAGGAGGGAAGTATAGGGGGAGAATCCAAGGTGAACAGAAAGAGGATTTGGGGTGTCTATGAACAAGATATATTGGGAACGTGTGTGGAATAGACAAAGAATAAATTTTAAACATGCATAGAAATAAAAGACAGCAGCGGCTTCTCAAGATGTTGATTTGCACCTGAAGGCTTTCCAGGCCGTCTGTATTCTGCATACCCTTTGCCTTGCTTTTCCTTTGAAGGGAGCTTCCTCTGCCCTGCGTGTCTTGTTTGTGCTCGGGACATAATTCTCTCCTTTGATATCTTTCCTGCAAATGCTGAGCATATTTGTGGCTTGAGAAACAGAAATCTCGGAATAGCTCCCTGGTTCAGTATAGACTGTGGACAGTGCTTAGTCATTGCCCTCAGCCGTGGAACACAGCTGGGGCTCGGGGACAGGAGCGTGGGGAGTGCTGGCCCCCACCTGCCCGACAGTTCAGAATAGACCTTGAAGCAGAAAGTGGCTGGGTGACCTGCTCTGCTGGGGCACCTGCCTATCTCCAGACTGTTCCCTCTGTTGTTAGTGATGAGGCCTGGTGAGAGGTCCTCTAGAACTAGCTGTGCCTATGGAATGTAATCAGCTCCCACCGCACAAATATTAGCCCAGAACAGTGGCATGTCACTAAACTGCAGTTAAGAAATGCACTGTGACTTCTTTTGCAGGTGGTAGGGTGGGATGGACATGGAAGGCTAGGGAGTTCATTAGCTTTCGAGTTTATCGTTTTTATGTTTTCTTTTTCTTTCTTTTTTTTTTATAAAAAAAAAACTAAGATGAGTATTCCAGGAACTGTAAGTTTGTTCAAGTTTATTTTTTAAAAAAAAAACAAAACAGAATCTGCCTTTCCTAAACACAAACCAACTGATGGTACAGAGACAGGAGGGTGTATCTGCAAGAGGTGAATGGATTGCAGAAAGTGGCTTAGAAGCCAGGGAGTGTTTCCAAAGAATCTCCCAGTCTATACGGAGACTGGCTGCACTGGGGGCCTTGGAGCAGAGGGAAGGGGCTGGAGAGAAGTAACCAGGAGAGTCTGGAACAGAGGCTTGGAGACGAGCCAGAGAAGGTTCTGGAGAAGGAGAAGTAGATGAGTGATGGAGTGTGTGTGTGTGTGTGTGTGTGTGTGTGTGTGTGTGTGTGTTATAACAGGATCTCAGGCAGAGCAGTGGTACTGTACACCTCTAATCCCAGCAGAGCAAGTTCCAGGACAGCCAGAGCAACACTAAGAAACTCTGTCTCTAAAACCCAAACATAGAAAGATAGATAGATAGATAGATAGATAGATAGATAGATAGATAGATAGACAGACAACAGGGTCTCACTGGACATCTCAGGGTGACTTCAAACTTGCAACTCCCTTGCCCTTGCCCCCGGCTTCCAAGCGCTGAGAATGAAGGGTTACACCATCATGCTCTGTCATCTTCCCAATCTTGACTCTGAACATGCAGCAACCTGGGAAATCCCTCAGTTCAAAGCAAACCCGGACAATTGATCCTAGTCCCAGAGGTGACAAGGCAGAGAAAGAGCAGAAAGAAAGCGGCACCTCACCAAAGCAAAGGCAGAGCAGGCTACCCCAAGTACTTCACTGGAAGAAGTGCTTAACAGTTCTAGAGAACCCAAGCCCCCACTATAGGTACCTGCCCACTACGAGTTCTTTCTTAGAGAAGCCACCCATGGGACCTCCCTCCAGGCTGCCCAGGTTACTGCAGTCCTGGTGTGGAAAGCCTACCTCCTCCTCCTGGAGGAGATGTGACCAGTTCTGAATCTGCTGACAGCACCCCTGAGTTCTCTTCACAATCTGCTTGTAGGTGCTATGGGGACTTGAGTGACTCCCCTACTCTTGTTTGGAGCAGAAATCTTTGTAGTGGCATTGGCAATTATGGGCTGTGTGTCCAGCAGGCCTTAGCACTCCCTTTCCTGGTTCCTTAGAGAATTCCTGTCCTATAATATGTGGTCTTGGGAGAGCTGTCAATCACTGTGCCATCTCCTCCCAAGTCCCCAGGGATGGGTGTGTTTTCCAGACTGGGCTAGCTATAATATCATGTCCTCCAGACACTATGATTTCTTCAGTGGAGGGTGTGACCCCAAACCCTAGGCTTCTCTGATGGAGCTAGGAGGGAAAACTGCTTCTGTCCCTTTAGAATCAATGAAGACAAAGCTTGGGAAAGTGGCCTGTCAGCCATCTTTTCAGAAAGGTGGAGCAAACGTCCCTGTGGAAATAGAGACCAGAATGAAACAAAGCAGAGAAGAAAAGTGGGGCATTTGTTTGAGTCTCTTGATCCTGCCAAGCCTGCAGCTAGCCCAGTGCTGGAAGCTAACTCTGTGCATGCATCTATCCCAGTGCCTGCATCTATCCCAGTGCCTGCAGTTAGCCCACTGCGTGCAGCTAGTTTACAGCCTGCAGCTAGCCCACTGCCTACAGCTAGCCCCGTGTTTTACTTTCTTGCACGAGGATTTTTACATTGCTTCTTTGCTTCTTTCAGTGGGTATTGAGTTTCTAGCCCTTGCAACTAGAAGACTCTCCACCTATGTAACGTTTTTATGTATAAAAAAATGGACCTACTCCCTTGTAGGGCTACTGGAAGGGTGAAATGAGGTCACTGTCATTAGGTGGATTTCAAAAGAGAAAAACACTGCTTACTGCAGTCCTAGGTGAGAACACAAAATGGCACGGGGACTGTGGAAACAGTTTGGGAGTTCCTCAAGGGTTCAAATATAAAATTACTCTGTGGCTCAGCTGCACTGCTCCTAAACACAGCCACGCATCCCTTAAAGACAGGGCCACTATGGCAGACGTGCACTGCTGGGCCTTGGCATTTCTACACCAGTATCACAGGGAGCATCCTTACACAGACCCAGATGGCCAGGCTTCACGGGACCATCTAAGCCTGGACCATTGTCACACCGTCACACCATGTGTGACTGTATGTTACCCAGGGAAGTCGATATGTATGTTCAGATGAGAACTTGTACCAGAGGTTTGTACAAGCAGCATTACTCACTGTAACCCAAAGTGCACCCCAAAGAGCATCACCTGCAGAATGGATAAACATTGTGGCGCTGCCATCCTATTGGAATGCCATTTATGACAAAGAGAAATGAAATGTGGACACCACTATTCCATGCGTGAATGTTAGAGACATCACGAAATGGGAGAAGCCAGACACAGAAGCCTCATTCTGGCTGAGTCCGTTTCCATGAAATGTCCAGAACATGCAGATCCACAGAGATAGAAAGGTTAGTGGTTGCCAGGGGCTGTGTGAGGGAACTAGTGGCTCATGGGTGCAGGGTTTCTTTTGGGGGATGATGACAGCGTTGTGAAATTAGTGGTCACGGTGACACAATCCTGCGACTATTCAAATATAGTTGAACTATATGGTGGGTTGCATGACATGTGTTCCACTAAAACTACAGGCGACTATGAGCGCTGGCCTTGTAAAGAGTTGGGAGATGCTATGGTGTGCCATGGTGCTGTCATTCAGCTCAAAGCCCAGCTCCCATAATGCCCTTCATCCAGTTCTCTGAGCTCCTCATAGCTTGGGAGTCCACATCACAAATTTCTTATGCATCTGCTGCTGTCTATGTGTCATAAATAACGCTTACAGGGCTGGGGAGGTGGCTCGGCGTGTAGTGTCTGCCACACAAACATGAAGGCTTAGATCTCCCACACTAACATAAAAGCTGGGACGGCAGAGCACATCTGTGACCACAGGCACCTGAAAGGCAGAAACAGGAAGACCTAGGAGCCGACTAGTCCGCCAATCTAGCCTAATCGGTGAGGTTCAGGCCCAGTGAAAGAGCCTATCTCAAAAAATCCAGCGGAGAGGGGCTGGAGAGATGACTCAGCAGTTAAGAGTGCCTACTGCTCTTCCAGAGGATCTGAGTTCAGTTCCCAGCTTCCATGTCAGGTGACTCACAACCGCCTATAACCAGCTTCAGGGGCTCTAAAACCTCTGGTTTCCATGGGCACTTGCACTCACATACCCATACGCACATCACATGCACACACGCATACTTTCTTAAATAATAAAAGTAAAAGTGGACATAGATCAAGGAAGATTCCCCAAAGTTACCTTCTGGCCTGCACATGTGTGTGTGCACACACACACACATACACACACACACACACACACACACACAATGTGCACACACATATACAAAAATAACGTTTCCTTGTGAAGGGCTGGGGATGTTGCTCTGTGGCAGACCACTTGCTTAGCAGGCTTGAGACCCGGGGTTCAGTTCCAGTACCACAAAGCAAACTGAAAAGATTTTAAATAACATTTAATAATGATTGCCTAAACATTAAGCCGGACACTACAAGGGTTGAACTGTTATCAGCAAGCACCCAACATTTCCCTGTCAGGCCATCCAATGTCAGCCTCATCCCAAGGCCAAGCCTGCTTCCTCCAGCCCAGGCCTGCCCCAGCCCCTCTCCTATCCTGGCAGAGGACATAGAAGTTGGTTCTTTTGATCTACGGTCTCTTTTAGAACAGCAAGAGAGCCTGTCCCTTTATCACACCATCCTTTTCTGAAATTTGGCGCTGAGGTTGAGAACACTGATTGAATCCTAAGACCCGAGAGCCTCCTCCCTCCTCTTCCCTTCTCTTCTCTTCTCTTCTCTTCCCTTCCCTTCCCTTCCCTTCCCTTCCTCTCTCTCTCTCTCTCTCTCTCTCTCTCTCTCTCTCTCTCTCCCCCCTCCCCTAAAATTAAAATCACCTTTGCTTAGTCTTTGCAAATGGTGGACCTTCTCAACACCCACCTTATCCTCAAGGATTCTCCCCAAATGTCCACTCTGGAAAGTCCTTCTCATCTCTCCCTGACACCTTCCCTCTGTGCTCCTCATCCTTCGTACTCACCCATCTGTCCATCCATTCACTAAGATCTTCTGCTCCTGAAGAAGGGGTGTGGAGGTGGGGGTGAGGGTTGGGGTTAGGGGTTGGCTAAGTATCCTTATAAACCGAGGAGATGGGAGAGAGAGAGAGAGAGAGAGAGAGAGAGAGAGCGCGCGCAAACAAGTACATCAATTGCCATTTAGTTTCTCTGTGAAACACACTGAAGAGAATTGGAGAAAGAGCATGTGTCTGCAGATCCATATGCAGCCGTGGGAAGGTTCCCCACACCCTAGCTTCCCCACACGCTGGCTACCCCTGCTTGTGTCCTCTGCTCCACCGCTGCTGGGAAGGCCAGCCTCCACATCTGCAGACTGTGGCTCAAAGCCTAATTAAAAACTTGGGCAATAAATGTGCATTGAAGTTAACTGTCCATGATTATTATGGCTAGGGAGTAGTGTCTGGGTCCCAAAGAGATGCTTCCTGAACCATCAAACGTGGTCCCTGGTCCTCCTGGCCTCTTTGGAATTTTTCAGGTGTGGGGGCTGGAACAGTGGAAGTTGGAGTTCGCCTGCCTTTGTTCCAGGGACCCAAGAAGCACTGTGGCCTTGACAAAGGAGTGTATCAAAATGGTTTGAGGAAGGAGAATCCACCCAACTTGTGCAAAAGAGACCCGCTGCAGAGTGGCCCCAGGTCATCTTAGGTTCCCCTATGGTCTTTATGCAGTTCTTTCCCCTAGAAAAAAGACACCACAACTCGCTTTTTCTGGGCAGACCCTGATTTGGTTGGGGATGGAGAACAGGCAGGTGCTGCACTGGCGAGGTAGCTGACTCCCGGGAGCCATCATTTATTACGACCGGGAGCCTAGATGGGGTGGGTGGGGACGACATGGAGAGGGCATAGGGCCAGCAGCCCAGGTGGCAGAGGGGCCAATATTGGCCTAGAGCCAGGGCCGCCGCGTGTCTGCGCCCCTCCCCGCCACTGGAGCCCTCCCACTTCCTCTGCGCCTCTGTCAGGGAGCGGGAGCCTGGAGCAGTGCAGGCTCGGGACGCCACGCATAGACTGTGGCTGTCGCTCTGGCTCGCAGCCCTACGACCATCCTGCCACCGCGTCGCGGGCCATGGACCTGCCTAGGGGCCTCCTGGTGGCCTGGACCCTCAGCCTCTGGCCAGGTACGTGTCCCCCTTGTCTCCCTATTCTTTCGGGAGCCCCTCCCTAGTCCTCCTGGACCTCAGCTCCAACTGTGAGGAGAGAGATGAGACGCGCCTCCCTTGGCACTACTTGGGGACACAGGTCTGCCCGGGAACCAGCTCCAGTTAAACTGTGCCGCCAAGACAGCAAAAGAAGGAGGCGTGCCGAGGAAATTTTCTCTAGGACTGTGGTGTGTTTATGAAGAGAAGAAAGGACTTGAGTTGTTGGAACCACTGAGCACCTTGGGTGCCCCCGTGCAGCTGTGGGAACAAGTTCTCACGTGTCCACCGAGTCACTAGGGCATCCCTCTATTGCCGAGGGTCCAAGGCCCCAGCTGGGGCAGGGGGCAGACAGATCTCGCCCAGCGAGCATGACCCTACTGCCCTCCTGTCACCCGAGGCTGAGCATCCCGAAGTCTGGAGAGCCAGACATGGTGGCCCCCAGAGAACTAGGAGCTTTAAGAGATCCCAAATCCCTCCAGTTCAGCAGCTAGGCGCTGGCAAGCCTTCTTCAGCCCGACCACAGGCAGCGGTCACAATCCCTCAGTCCAGGACCGGTAGAAAAGATACTTGACACTAGCTTAGGGACAGAGCAGCGTCCTCGGCTCGCGCTTGGAATTATGCAATTATTCAGTAATTGGGGGGAAGCCGCTGTCACTGAAATGCCCGCCACCGCTTAAAGTGCTCCAAGCAGCGGGAACTTCGGTACCCACGGGAAGGGAAGAAAGGCAAGCCTTTGAGATCTAAGCCTGGGTTACCCCGGCTTGGGCCTCCACACTGCCAGTACCCAGCGCAGCGCTCTTTGCTGCGGCTAGCGAAAGTTTTCCTGGCCCCTTCACAGTGTGGCAGAATGCTCCAGCCAGAGCCAGAGCCTAAGGAACCAATGGGCTGGGTACAAGCGGCCAGCCTTGACGCTCTTTCTGAGTGGCGCCTTTCCTAACAGAGAGCAGTAGGAGAGGACAGAGGTGGTGACAACTGGTGCCCTGGAGGAGTGCAAGTAGAGTCTGGTGGCTTTCTCCAAGCCGTGGTCGGTTTCCCCAATCTGGGAACACAAGTGTGCCCTCCTCTGCTTTGTTGCTTCTGGGAGCGCCTGCAGATGAAAGGCCTCTTAAAACGAGCTGCATTTCGTTCTGATCCCAGGGACACAGTTGGAAACAAACATTCCTGTATGGTTTGGGGTTGGGGGAGGGGTAGGGGAAGCGTTGCTGCCAGAGCAGCGGCTTCTAGAAAGCTCCAGGGATAGAAGCCCGCTGGGGGTGCCCTTAAGATAGGAGAGAAACTGTCTTCAGTCACTAGCGATACAGCCACAGGAAGGACAGGAATGCTCCTGGGTGGCTCCAGACAGGTGTCCCCAGAAAATGGGGACAGTACAAACACCCCAAAGCCAAGAGGGAGAGTTTGGAATCTAACTCTTCAGGACTTTGTGAGCTCTCAGAAGTTTTTCTCGTGGGGGACAACGGAGGCAGAATTCTGAGTTGTCGAAGCTGTCTGGTTGGTTGAGGCTGGGTGCGCAGTAGGGCTCCATCAGCGGCTGTTGGTGCCACTGAAGGGGGCGGAGCAGTGAGAGAGGGGGGTGTTAAAGGACCTCTCAGGACAGGATCTGTGACCCATTGCTCCCTTTATATGGAGAAAACTACTTGTGCGTTGTGTCTGGTCAGTTTGGGGTTTTGAAACACGGGATTCAATTAGACATATTTGTCAGTACTAGGAGGGGATCTGCTTGCAAGAAGAAGGTAGGGCTCACACGCCCTTGCCAATTTGGCCCTGCTGTGGCTCAGGGTAAAGCAAGGGCTAAGAAGGCTAAGCAGAGGTGTGAGGGAGTGAACAGAGCAGAGGAACTAGGGTCTATGTGCGTGTGTTCAGACAGGAAAGATTCAACGTCCACTAGGTAAGTCAGGGGGGCTTCCTGGATGAGGAACTGGACCCCCCCCCAAAGCATAGAGTGAGTGGGACTTAAAATGACATCGTTTATATTTCTAGGAACTCAAGAACTAGAGGGCGACAATTTGTGTGGGCTCTCAAGTGTGTGTGTGTGAGTGTGTGTGTGTGGTTGGGTGTGTGGGTGCTTGTATGTATGTGTGGATAAGTGTGAAACATTAGAATTACTTCAGGTATTGTTCATCCAGTGTGATCCCCTTGAGACTGGCCCTTCCTGATCTGGGACTTGCAAGCTGGCTGAGCTAGCTGGTCCATGAGCCCCAGAGATCTGTCTATCCCTACCTCCCCAGCACTAAGGTTGCGAATGCATACTACAACACCAATTTTCATTTTAAAACCATAAAGGTGTCTGGCTGGTCTGTACTCTGTGTACTGGAAGGGTTTGAGGAATCACTGCGGCATTTTCCTAACCCTAGGGCAGAATCGACTTCGACCCCTTATTTGTGAGGCATATGGGTCCGAAGGGAGCCCCAGTATCAAGCAAGATCAGGTGGTGTGGGAATGAAGGCCCAGAGTCTTGCTGTCTGGAATCAACCTGGACTCTGCAGTTAGGCCTCACTGCCCCTGTTAAATTACTACCTGTGCCTCAGGTTCCTCTTCTACAAGGTAGGGATAGTAACAGAATTTGTAAAGTTATTGCAAAGACCTAATGAGCAGTTCACCTCGTTCATGGTGAGTGCCGCCATATCGAGCCATCTTCCTCGCCAGCCGCCGCATCATAGGTGAAGGGTCTAATGATGAATGACCTAAAGCTGCTCAGAAACATCCCTCCCTAGCTCAAGACCACAGGAGAAGTCTAGGGAGGTATATGGGAGGCTCAGAGACATAGATGTGCCGGGATCCCAAACAAACCAAGACTCTCCCCTTGGTCTCAGAACAATCTGAAAGACTTCATATTTTGGCACCAAAGCTGTCCTCATACCAATTTGATCTTGGCACAGGTGAGAATTTGGTGTTAGGGAGGGGAAGGATCAACACACCTCTAGTGTGTCCTTCTGGGTAGAGGTCTGTCTCAACGGGAAAACCAGGTGGAATGTGAGCAGTGTGGCTACATGAGACTGAAAAGGCTCCCCACCTGCTCTCCAGCTGGGAAGGGCTGAGTCTGGGAGGTGCCCTTGTCCAAGACCCTCAGTCACCACGAGCTGGCTCTTGAGGAAATAAGACTGCTTAGTTACCATACCCGTGTCCCCCAACTCCTCAAAGAGGTGATGCAAACCATGGCCTTCTCATGGGTCCCAGCCACAGGACTGGGGGCCCTCAGAGAGCTCACTCAGCTCTCCCCTCCCACTTGCCCTCTCTGAATCATGTTCTCTTCCCCTCCAGAAGTAGAAACTTCCTCCTCCTGCAACAGTTAGAGAAGCCCCCATATTCATCCCCCAGCCCCAAACACTGCCCCAGTGTGTCCTGTCCCTGTTGCTTGGACTAAAACTATATTCTGAGCTGATAGACTTGGCTCTTGCTGTGTGGATGGGAGTTCACTTGGGACATTTGAGGAACTCTCCTTCCTCTCCACAATGCCCAATTTGGGATATTACTGCCTCTCTGCAAGCTTCAAGTTCTTTCTGGAGTCAAAGTTCATCACTGCAGTGTAGCTGTAAAGAGAAGGGATCGTCACTATTGTCAAAACTCACATCTGAGAGCTGGGAAGAGGCTCAGTCGGGAAAATGCTTGCCATGCAAGTCTGGGGATCTGAGTTCAATCCCTCAGAACTCATGGAAAAACTGATGCCTCTAATCTCAGTACTGGGGAGTCTGATAGAATATCACTGGTGTGAACTGAACCAGAGAGCTCCAGGCTCAGTGAGACTCTGCCTCAGAAAGGAAGGTAAAGTGTAATTAAGTGATATCAACCTTGACTTCATACACATGTATGTACATACACCCACACAGGAACACTTACACGCAACACACACATCAAAAAAAATCTCAAACATGACATCTTTCCTGCCCACTTAATGTCCAGTCCATTCCTACCTGCTCTACCCCTACACTGAAGATTGTCACCCAGGAGCCACAGCCTTGTGAAATTACCTTCCCCCAAAGAGATCGTGAGCTCCAGAGACACCCACACACCCTCCTCATGGAGTGCCTGCTACGGGGAGCAGTAGTTAAAGTAGGGACAGTCCCAACCCCAATATCCTCAGTCCTCATTGATCCTGTTCTCAGCGGAATGCCCAGAGGTTTGTTAGTAAAAATAGAGACTGTAGTCATCTATAATTAAACCTCCGCGCGAAGTTTTCATATGGTGTCCTTAATACCTAGGTTATAATATGTCTAAATAAACTCACCTGGAGGGAGCACTCTTTGTGACTCAAGTCCTCCCTGCTGTCCCTCATCTCTTTCCCTGGAACATTAACTGCTTACTGAGCAGTCGTGGCTGGGAAGACCCCTTCTAGGTGGGTGAGCCTGGGCAGGCCCCCCCAGGGGCTTGTTTCCCGAGCTGTAAAATGAGGAGAAAAACCACTTCTCAGGCTGATGCTCTGGTTAATGGCCCATAGGCAATCCATCCATGCTCACTCTACCAAATGGTCCCTGGCAGACTGTCCACAGGAGCTGGTAACGTCATTCTCATCGTTTCGTGTGTGTGCGTGTGTGTGTGTGTGTGTGTGTGTGTGTGTGTGTGCATGTGCATTCACGTGCCATGTGTGTATGTTGGGGGGACAGTGACTGTAAAAGCCAGAAGAGGATATCAGATCCCTTGGAGCTGGACTTACAAGTGTTTGTGAGCCACCCAAGTATGATGGGAACCAAACTCAGGTCCTCTGGAAGAGCAGCAAGTGCTCTTAACTGCTGAGCCTTCTCTCCAGCACCTCATCACGTCTTACTTGGGTTATGACAGGCGCTGCGGTAAGCTCTTTCTCACGTTGCACGTTGTCCTCATGGAGTCACAGCTTTGATTGCTGGGTTCCATGAGAGAAGTCAAATAGCTAAGTCAAGGTCACAGCTATAGAGCCTAAGGTGGTGCTAGGATCTCTTTGACCCTCAAAACCTCGTTTTTTGTTTTTTTTCAAGAGGGGGTGGTATTGAACTCAGGACCTCTTGCATACTAAGCAAGCACTGAGCTAGATCTCCTGGCTCACAAGCCTCTGCTCTTAATTCATGCATGATGTTCTCTTTAGAAAGTGAGCCTTGCAGTCATAGAGAAACAACACGATGCTCTTGTGGACCGTTCAGGAGACATGGGATCAGAATGCAGATCCCAGGAGCAGGGCAGCCTCCCCTCCATTCTCAGCTATAGAAAGACTCCTCACGGCAGGACAGTGAGAAGTGGTCCCCAGATAGTGGCTCACCAGAGTCAACCCACCGCCAGGGGTTTTATCACCTGCCTCCAAGTACCCAAAACCCGGAATGCCCAGAGTTCCAGGCCTAAAAAGCTAATTGATGCTGAACATCGCAGATGAGTGAGGATAACTTGATCTGTCCTACCCAAAGGCACTTGCATTTTAACCCATTGGTGCCTTGAGCCAAAAGAACTAAGGGCTAGTGGTGGACATAAGGTGAAGCAGGGGATATGCTGGCCATGGTCCATCCCCTCAGCCTCCTTGTCTGAGAGGCCCTTCCCTAGCTACTACCTCTGATGGACAGTCTGATGCTATAGGGAGGAAAAACCCAGCCTGGAGCTTGGGTGATGCTGGTCAAAAGTAGACAGAGATTTTTCCTTATGGAATGTGGGGCAAGTGAGTGAGTGACCATAACAACACACCCCAGGATGCCAAACAGAATGACACAGAGATGGTATTTATGTCTCTGCATTAGAGGCTGACAGCTAATCCTCTTTCCCCAGCATCACCCAACTGAGCCAGGCTTCCGGGACTCCTGACAGTGACTTCCCGGACTCCTGACAGTGACTCCCAGGGCCCACCTGCTCTTTGCAGGAAGATCAAAAATGGACTAGCAAGTGCCACTCTCAACAATCTGAAAGGAACATTCAATGTTTCTATTGTGCATGAGAAGGAACCAGAGATGTGATGTATCTTAGATGGATGGGGGAACTGAGAGGCAATGGTTGAGTGATTCCCACCATTTCCCCAGGAACCAGGGCCAGGTCTCCTAGCTGGGGGTGAGATTTAGAACCTGATTGGCTACACCCATCAGGGGAACTTAACAAAGAATAATACTTCATCCTAAGGAACGATGTTTGGTAGGTTTTCTACACTGTGGCAGACAGGGGCTCTCTGTAGACAGTTGAGGGGTCTCTGTAGACCACTGAGGGGGTTCTCTACAGACCACTGTGGATTCTCTGTAGAATACTGAGAGGTTCTCTATAGACTGCTGGGCAGGGGATCTCTGTAGACTTCTGGGGGAGGTCACTGTAGATCACTGGAGAGTCTCTGTAATCACTGGGGGTTCTCTCTAGATTATTGGGGAGTCTCTGTAGATCACCGGGGGTTCTCTGCAAGCTATTGAGGGTTCTCTGTAGACCACTGAAGGTTCTCTGAAGGCCACTGGGGGTTCTCTATAGATCACTGGGCATTCTCTGTAGACCGCTGGAGGTTTTCTGTAGACTGTTGGAGATTCTCTGTAGATCATTGGGGGCACTGTGTAAACTGCTGGGAATTTCTCCATAGGCTGCTGGGGGTTCTCTGTAGATTTCTGAGGGTTCGCTGTAGGCCGCTGAAGGTTCTCTCTAGACTATTGGGGATTCTCTGTAGATCACTGGGGGTTCTCTGTAGACCACAGGGGTACTCTATAGACATTTCTTAGTCTTTACCACCCCTTTCTCTGTCTGGCACATTCCCAGGCCCCTCACTTTCTTCCTTCCAGAAAAGAAGCCATAAAATCTTCTTTATCTCCTCTCCTCCTTCTGGAATTTCTCTTTTCCTAGAAATCACAGCCTCTCATAGTAATAGGTGGATATTATAAAACTCATAAATAATATGCAGGCAAAGCTAATGCCAGTTGGGTCGTTCCACTCACCATACCTGCAGGACTGTTTCATACAAACTGTGGGACTTGGTGAAAAATCAAACTCAAGGCCACCTATTTCAAAACTATCAAAAACTTCAAGAAATAGGGCACAAATCCAAGTATGGAATTCCCTAAGCCACTGCAATCACATACCCAGCAGACCAGCCTTGCTTCCTCGGGCCTGTCCTCTGGCAAGAAGTATTAACATGCTCTCACTTCAGAGAGTAGCTTGGAATTTGGGTAGGGAGCTGAAGAACTATACAATGATGACGTGTTATCTGTGTCCCCTGGTGAGGGTGTAACCTATTTGATTGCCAGGTAGCTACAAGGTGGGAAAACCAAGGAAACCAAAGGGGGCTTGGGAAGACTGAATTTGTCAACTGATCCCAGGCAGAGCTGCTGTAGCGGCACAGGGGTTGAGCACCAGGAAGTGGCCAGCACGAGTTCAGGTGGCATGCAAAGCCGGTGAAGGCCATTCCCTCTCTGATTGCAGGCACTGCTGGGGTCGAGTGTTCCAGTGAAGAAACCCTGACTTGGGATAATGGCACTGGCAAAGCCAAGGTCAAACTGGCTGAGAAAAGAGTACTCCCTCAAGAAGAGGCAATATTCTAGGGGATAGAACAGAGGGGTCCCAGGACATTGAAGTCCCAGGTTACCTTCAGCTTTGTGTGTGTGTGTGTGTGTGTGTGTGTGTGTGTGTGTGTGTGTGTGCATTTGTGTGCTCATGGTGGGAAAGGGAGAGTGGGAGGCCAAAGTTCAACATCAGGTGTCTTCCTCAATCTTTCCACCTTTTTTCAACTATGTGGTATGCATGTGTGTCTATGCATGTTCACATGTGTGTGGAACACTGTGTGCAGGTATGTGCATGTATGTGGAGGTTCAAAGTTTGCACAGGTGTTTTCTTTGATTGCTCTCCACCTTTATCTGTCTAGGCGGGGTCTCTCACTGGAGAATCTGGAGCTCACTGATCTACCTAGTCTAGCTATGCAGCTTGCCCTAGGGATCCTGTCTCTGCCGCCTGAGCAACTGCTATACCTGCCTGGCTTTGACGTTGCTTCTAGAGCTCTGACCTGTAGGTCCACATAAACGCTTTATCCATTGAGCCATTTTCTCAGCCCATGCATCTTTTTATGTTTTAGACAGGGAGCCTAGGGCTTCCCAATTTGGTTAGACTGGCTAGCCAGCAAGCTCCGGGGATCCTCCTGTACTTTATCCATTCAGCAGTCTCCCCAGTTCCTCGAGTTCAGATTTCATTGTCCCTTTTACCCCCATCATCCAGAGAGAGAGAGAGAGAGAAAGGGGGGGGGAGAAGAAAAAAGCTGAGCCTGTCTGGTTCTGAGCTTTAAGCCTTCCCTGGTTTTCTACTGCTATTAGGTTGTACCCAGACTGTCAAAACCAGCCAGATGCTACACGATCAGCTCCGGCCTGCACTCGGGACTCAGCACTAGCAGGCACACATGCATGGGTGTCTCAGAGCCCCACAGCACACCAACTGCCTTCAGCCTCCGTGCTGTGGTTTCCTGTCCCTTCACTCCTGGCCACCTCCTGCTTAGTCTCAGTCTTCCTTGAAAGCTTCACTTGACCCCTAAAGATACAGTCTGGGGGCCCCACTTGTGTGAGCCCAAGGCTAGTCCTTCCTCACCTCGCACCATCCCAACTGCCTGCTCATCTTCTCCTGCAGCCTTGGGAACACCGCAAGAGCAGAGGGGACATCTCTGATCACCCTCATCCCCACCCTTTACACGGTGCTACCACAGCAGGCAGCCAATGCAGGCAGAGTGAAGGAGAGAGCTATCTGTACATCGTGAAAAATGAGAGCTATCTGAGGACAAGAAAGGACAGGCGGCTGGCTTTGCCTATCACTTCCGGACATCCTAACACAATAGCCTGTGGGAGCTGGATGCTGTGTCAGGTGCTGTGGTGTGGATAAGATGCTCTTATGGGAGGAGCTTATGGTTTTGTAGGAGTGGGCAGAGTTTGGAATAAATGACTATGCTACAGGGGAAGATGTAAGAAAGGCTGTAACGGTGCTTCAGATAGAGGACTCAGGTTTCAGAGGTAAGAGGCAGACTGTGGATGAGGACCAATCTGGTAGCAGGAAAGGGGGGGCTAGAGAGCATGCCTGCGCAAACTCTCTGATGCTCGTCAGCAGGATGCTGGGGGATGTGCTGTGAGAGACTGTAGGCATGGGGCAGCCAGCTAAGGCCACTGAGACAGGACCTCAATGCCAACTAGAACATTTGGGTTCGGTTGATGAGAGCCACTGAAGGTATCCGAGGGAGGGTAGAGAGAAGCTTCCTGGGGATACTGGGGAAAGCCACTATCATAGGACAATGACAAGCAGGTAGAAGGAGAGGGTGATTGCCACAGTGACCCAGGCAAGAGAACCCAAAGCCTGGGATGAGCGTGGGTGAGATGAGAGAAAAGTGAGGTGAGGAGGTGAAGTCTATAGGGCTGGGTCCTTGGGTCCTAAGAGAGGAAACAGTGTAGGAGGCAAAGGGCCAGGACTGCTGGCTGAAGAGAAAGAGAAGTGAGAAGCAAACAGGGACCTTGAGTCAGTTCTGAACCTGGTGGGCTTGCAAGGTGGATGGAGGGGCCCTCAGGACCACGTTAGCTAGATTCTCCGAAGCTGGTAGGACCGGTGTGTGAACTGGGACCCCATTACACAGCTGGCCCCAGGGGTCTACACACACGAGTGAGTGCTAGCACCCAAGAGCACAGAGGCTCTGTCCCTCCATCCCCCTCCCAGGCCACGAGCAGTGATTCATGCCCTAAACTTAAAGAGAACTCCAACTCTGGTTTTTAAAGAGCAGAAGAAACCAGCGAAAGAGCCAGGCCAGACCGCAAGCCAGTCATCAGCCGTGGAATGTGCTTGCTGCTGACGGTGAAGCCAGCCAGGAGCAGAGGCCCTGGCAGGCCCCAAAACAGGCCCTGCCCATTATCCCAAACAGGACAAAATTGTCACCCAGATGTTCTCTGGTCTTTTCAGTCTGGACTTGCCTGAGTTCTATCCCGTGCATTTTAAACCTAGCCGCTCACCCCACTTCTGCACTGGAGCCTGGTCCCATATCACCGTGGACCTAAAGCCTGTCTTCAAGTCCTCATTCTCTGGTCAATCCATAGGACTAAGACCAGGAGGCAGGCA
This sequence comes from Microtus oregoni, assembly GCF_018167655.1. Classification (NCBI taxonomy): domain Eukaryota; kingdom Metazoa; phylum Chordata; class Mammalia; order Rodentia; family Cricetidae; genus Microtus; species Microtus oregoni. The sequence continues at coordinate 24,545,356 of NW_024543091.1, read as the reverse complement.
GAGCCTGCCACAAGGAGGTCTTGTGTTAGTAAGTGTCTAGCAGGGTCTCCTCAACTTTTCCCTTGTCTCTGAAGGCTGCCTCACAACCAGGAGGATACTGATAAGTCAGCTTAGACCACACTGCAAACCCTTCAGGATTCCCCCTCTTTTCTGACCCCTGTCTTTTCTGACCTGAGAAGACCCCCTGTTTCTGACCCTGTCTTCAGCTAATCCTAGGACCCCACAGTCACAGAAGCCATGTGTATTAGTTCCTTTGTATTGGTTACTCTGATGCTGTGATTTAAAAAACAAAAAAACAAAAAACACTGTGACCAAAGACAACTTAAGGAAGAGTTTACTCTGGCTTATGCTCCAGAGGAATGAGAGCCCATAATAACTGAGCCGGGCATGGCAACAACTAGTAGGCATGGCAACAATTGGTAGGCATGGCCACAGACGCAGGAAACTGAGAGGTCACATCTTTAACAGCAAGCACCAAGGAGAGAGAGAGAGAGAGAGAGAGAGAGAGAGAGAGAGAGAGAGAAAGAGAGACAACAGGAAGCAGGGGGAGGCCCCACCAGTGACATACTTCCTCCCAGGCTGCACTTCTCCACAAAGCACCACCAACTGGAGACCAAGTATTCAAAGGCTGCAAATGCCTGACCTGATAAGGGACATTACTTATTCAAACCACCACATTTTGAATGCTCCCCCCGGGGACCCTCTATCACTTCTTCTCAGGACCCCATCTCACCAAGTCCCTAGTTATAGTTACTGCTCACTAAGATTGCACCCTCCTCTGCAGACACAAAGACAGATACTCTCCTGCCTCTTCTCTGCTTTGACCCCTGGGAGGACTGAATGCCATCTGACATATGGCTGCCTCCGCATGCTGCAGGCCCTAACACGATGCAACCTAATGAAAACAAGATTTTTCTTTATTATGTTACTTAGATATCTTAGGCTCTGGCACTGGATCCAACCAGAATAGATAAGCAATAGTTGTAGAAATGAACCAATGGATGGATGGAATTCCACCCAGGAGTTTATAGCACTCCCAATCCCTTTGGCTGACCCATTGTCCCTCTACTATAAGCTGCTCACTCCTCCTAAGACACTGACTGCCTTGTTGTTTCCCCAAGCGTTAGTAATGGAATCTCTCCTGGCTAGAAGAGTTTGGTGGCAGTCAGTGGTCACAGAGAAACAATACAAAGAAGCCTGCTGAAGGGCATGAAGGTTCATTGAAGGAAAGATGAATGGGTACATCCCAGGCTAGGCCAGAGGTACCATAGGCTGGTCCAGATGGCCCATACTTGTTCACTAGCACTCTCTGAGAGGCAGCAGGGAACACAGAAAAGACCTTGCTGTCACATGGTGGACATGCTGGTATATAATAGGAGCACCCAGGCAAGAGGGGACAGCAGAGGAGAACTTTAAAATGTCAACATCATGTGTCAATCAATCAATGCAGAATGCAGCCATGTCACGTACCACCTGAGAAAGAATTGGGGGCACCCAGAGAAGATGAGGAGGATGAGCATAGACCCCTGGTTAGCACTCACTCTCTGGGAGCCATGGGATCTGAATAGTCCCTGATGGCTTATGGGAAGCCTGGGCTACAGGTGGAAAGTCTGAGTCTGCACCCAACCAAATCTCTGCCAAGAGCGTGATCCTCAGACATGAGGTCTCAGTGCCTGTCCCGACAAGCTCTCTTTTGGATGTGCAATGGGAACTGCAGTGCTCACCCTATGAGACTGGTGTGAGTAATCAGAAACACTACCTAATGCCCAATGGAATACTGGGTATCCAGAAAATCCTAGTAGCAATGGCAATAATTGCTACTGTAGACATGAAGTCACCTAGTCAAGACCACCCAGGTGATAAAACCACAGTCTGGGTTTGAACTCGTGCAGCCAAACTCTGCAGACTGATCCTAAGGGGGTTGAGGAAGGGCTTTCCCAAGGCCAGACCTCTGCTGTCAGTCAAGAGAAACAGACCCCAGTTCAGCACAGTTTGACCATCTTGGGAACCTTTCTTCTTGGGTTTTTGTCTGCCTTTTATTTCTTTCCACCCCTTCCATTATTTCTCCTTCCCTTTCCTTCCTTTCCAGGGTCTCATGTAGCCCGGGCTAGCCTTGAATTCACTGTGTAGCCAAAGATAACCTTGAGCTTCTGATAGTCCTGCTTCTACCTCCCAAGTTCTGGGACCACAGGCGTGTTCACCACATCCAGCTTACACAGCACTAGGCTCAAACCCAGGGGCTTCACACTTACTGGGCAAACATTCTACAAACTGAGTCCTGTCTTCAGCCTCTTTCTCTTGCTTTTTCATTCACCCAACTTTGGTTAATCTCTGTGAGTTTCACCTAGACTCATCTCAGTCACCACAACAAAGGTACACCAGGTGCAGTCATGTTGTCCCCAGTGAGGACAGATCTCCTTCAGCCTCTGCTCCCAAGAACTTAGAAGCTATGGGATACCCAATTTGATTGGGAAACTTTTTATGAGATGGACCCAGATGGACCTTGTTCTCCATTACTGCAGTGTGACTTCTTGGCTGCTGTGGCTGTCCCCATGTGGGTTTGTTGATGTTCTCTTGGGAAACAGCTGTCCTCTTGGGGATCACAGGGTCTGCAGAGAGGCTAACAGGTGCCCAGTTGTGAGTTTGAGACCAGCCTGATCTACAAAGCAAGTTCCAGGACATCCAGGGTTGTTATACAGAGAAAAACAAAAACAAACAAACAAACAAAAACCCTGACCTATAACCAAACCCAGAAGGACTTCCAAGTGAGCTTCAGGGAGCCAAACCTTCTCCTCCCCACAGTGTCCCATTCTTCCCCAGCAAGTCAAGCCAGTGGCATCTAGTGGATCTATGTCAAGTCCTGTGAAGCCAGAGAACCTTCTAGATGGGTGTGGGCATCCACTGCTGGGCAAGCCTGCTGGCTTGAAAGGGAAGGGCCCCACAGGTCCTTTTTTTAGTTGACGTTCAAAGAACCGAAACAGGGTGGCCCGGCCATTCTCTGGGCCCTCATTAGCCTCCTTCCTCCTGTCTCAGGGAAAGCCCTGCCACAAATTGCACATCACTAGCTTTGCCCTGCTGTTTGCCTGGCTTTGCCCACTTCCCTGACTGAGGCTAATCTTGGATGCACACAAACCTTTATTTACACACCCGAGGCAAATGAGACCCAAGTCCGGGCCCTGGAAACCAAACCAAGCTCTTTGAGCTGGTTAGTATGTCAGGGAAGATGGGGACACAGGGCAGCTGTTGAGGCTAGATACTGTACCACTTATATCCGGGCATCAGGGCTGTACGGTGAACCCAGAAGTGAAGGGAAGAAGTAAACATACGTGGATTTATTTAAACCCTACACTAGGACTGAGAGATTGGGTACCTAGTCCAGCATATACGTTTTCCAGAAAAGGAACTGAGAGCCTGGAAGAAGAAGAGATTGGTCCATGGTTGCAATACAAGCTAGAAGCCCCACTGGGGTTGGAGCTAAGACTTCTGGGGCCAAATTCACCACTCTAAGCCTCTCTATTCCCTGAACCTACGGCTCTCATAATCCCTTTAACCTCTATTGCAGGCTAGTGTTCTTTCTGTCTGTCTTTCACGAATGCACCATGGTCACCTGTGGTGTGTTAAGCATTGTCCTAGGTGGTAAGGATATGGAAGAAAAGACAAAATCCCTCCCAGTGCTGTGCTGTGAAATGTCTATCAATGGATTTGTCTTTAGGGATGAAGTGGAGAGATCCGTGTGTGTGTGTGTGTGTGTGTGTGTGTGTGTGTGTGTGTGTGATGTGGGAGTCCATGGGGTGTGTCTACACGCATGGCACAGGTGTGGAGTCATGTGGAGGACAACCTTGAATGTCACTCTCAGGCACCCTCCACCTTGTTTGAGACAGAGTCTCTTGTTGTCTGGAACCAACTAGCTATCCTACAAGCTTGCAGGGATCCTCCTGCCTCTGCCTTGCATAACAGCAGGTGAGCAGCACGTACCTGGCCTTTTACATGAGTTTTGTGGGTCTGAACTCAGGTACTCAGGCTTATGGCACAAATGCTCTACAGATTGAGCCATCTCCCCAGCCCTGGAGTGGAGAGGATCCTTATTCTGCCAATTACCTGGTGTAAATCTTCCCACCCTGATCATTTTGAATTTAAATACTGTCAACTCTTGTGTGAGAAGGCTCTGGTGCATACTGGTCCATTCCCCTTGTGTGACTTAAACCACCTGCAATTAGTTTTGACTATGAAGGAGGTAAAGAAGATTCCGTGAGGGAGGAAAATGGGTTCTTCATAAGATGGTCAAACAATCTCAGAGACTTGCCATTTAACCACAACACTGAGAAGGAGCCACCAGCTGAGTAAATATCTTATAGACAAGGACTGGGGGTGGCTCAGTTAGTGAAGTGCTTGCAAGGAGCAAGGCTCAGTTAGTGAAGGGCTTGCTAGGAGCATGGCTCAGTTAGTGAAGTGCTTGTTTGGGTGGGGGAGGGAGGAGGGGAGCTCAGTTAGTGAAATGTTACCTCATGACTATGAAGGCTTCAGTTTGATTTCTACAACCCATGTGAAAAAATCAGTGGTGGGAGTACACACGTGTAACCCCAGTTCTGGAGAGTCAGTGGCAAGTGGATTCCCAGGGCTCGCCTGCCAGCGGCCAAGCCTACTTGGTGAGCTCTAAGTTAGTGAGACCCTGTCTCAGAAAATGAGGTGTACAACATCCTGAGGAAGGACACTAAGGCTGTCCCCTAGCCTTTATACACACTCAAGCACACACATGTACCACACGGAGAAAGACGGAGACAGAGAGAGCTCTCAGAGAAGGTGGAAGGAGATGGAGTGTGAGCGTCCTAAGGAAGGACTCAGGACTCTGCCTGGAGGGCAGTAAGTGATAAAGATTATGATTCAGGAGGGATGCAGTGACGTGTGTGTGTGTGTGTGTGTGTGTGTGTGTGTGTGTGTGGTCAGTAGGGTGGGAGCTCCAGGAGGTTTTAAACAAGAAAGTTCTAGATCCAATAGGACGCTTCGTTTTGTTTTGTTTTAAACCACTCAAACTGTGTGTGGGAGAATAGCCTGGAGTTACCAAGATGCTCTTGAAGGCTTGGAGATGGAGTTCTGTTGGGATCAATTTCCCTACCTAGGGAAGAGGAGAAATGACATTAAGAGAGGAAGATGCACTGGCCTTCATCCTGCTATGGCTCTTACTCCTGAAGGAAGTCATCCGTGTGTCCTCTGCAGGCATAGGGCAGTTCTCTGTGGCTGGGAGGGAAAACTATGATAATTACAGCCAACTCCAGTGTGCTGTGTGCTGTGTTCAGTTTCCAGGCCTGTTCTCTATGGGTTTGACATCTGCTTAACTAGCACTTTGGCAGACTCCTGATTTGCCCCAAATGGAAAGGGCCACCATGATTCTTCCTGGCGCTTCCTCCGTCCTCTCGGTTGCCTCTCTGGGTGCTTCTCCCTGCACCTCTACTTCAGGGGGTGGGCCACCTGGGCTGCAAATGCCTGTCCTCCATGGTCCAGGTGAAGGTACCTCAGTACCACACGGATACCACACGGGCTGCCCAGCTCCCACCTGGCTGGTTCCCATTCAGGAAGTGTCCCCCCACCCTCCCGCCCGTGAAGCTCTGTAAGCGCTCTGGAAAGCTGATGGAGCTCTTACTAACTATAGCAAACAGCTGAGCTAGCACACGCTGCAGCCCCAAGAAGATGGGCAGACTGGAATTGAACCTGTGCTCAGATGGGAAACTGAGGAAGGAGAGAGATAGGCTAGCCATAGCAGACCTGGCTCAAGGTGGGAGGTCTCATCGGCAGAGGGCTGGGGTCACTGGGCTTGGGGGGACGACAGGAAAGGAACCCCCTTGTGACCCTTCTCAGAAACTTCCTGAAGTGAATGGGCCAGGTGAGGCCCTCAAGTTGTGCTAGCTCTTCACTCCTTCCGGAGCCTGTCAGAGTCTTCTGGACTCGCAAAGCGGGCCCTCTCCTCTGGAGCCAGGATGCCCAGCCCTCTCATTATCCCCACGAGGGAATGTTCAGACACCTGGCGTGTCTTTACCACATTGGATCACATACAGAGACAGGTCCATAGAAAGCCAGGGGAGATGCCACTGAGGCCTCAGCCTTCCAGGGACCAGGCTTTGCTCTTCCTGCCTTCTGGCTTGCTCAGAGCAGCTGGCTGCCAGAGGCAGCAGAGGGTGTGGCCTGGGGGACCTGCTGTTCCCCAAATGAGATAATGTCCCTGTGAGACTCCTCTAGAGCCAGGGGTGCGCTCACACAAGGTGTAGAGAGGCACCGCCTTTCCAAGGAAGCCTCCTCCCCCCACCCCCTGCAGGCTTAACCCCCTCTTCCTCTCTACTCTGACCACCCCCAACACCCACCCAGACACCGGCCTCCCTTAAGACCCACCCCTTTCCAGAAGTTAATGGAAGAAGCCATTTCTTCCTCTGTGTAGCATGCCCCCATCTTGTTCCAATCCCTTGACTGTGCTCACACATGCGCACGCAGCCCACTTCCTAGTAGAGCATGGTACCAGCCTAAGCAAGGGCTCAAGTCTCTCTCCTGAGAAGACCAAAGTGTAGGAGAGTTTACTCTATAGAGCAGAAGGCCTGTGGTAAAACTGGGCCTGCTGCTGCAAAGCCGTCACCCTCCCTACCTGACTCCATTGTACCCCCTGACTATCAGCAGTCAGGCCAAGCTAGGTGCTGAGTCCTCAGAGAGGTGGGGGTGCAGTTCACCTTCACAGGAACCCTAAAGCTGGGGGACATTTGTGCTAGCAGGGAGGAAAGGAACACCCCTGGAGACTTCTGGAGGAAAGCCAGTCCATGGAGTGCTCCAGGGCTGGTCTGAAGGCTCCTAATCTCTGATGAGGAGCTAGGAACTGGTGACAGGAGCGCACACACTCAGGACATCGGGACTGGCAATGGCTAGCCTGACGGGTTCTGGCGCCCAGACCTTGTTCAAGACCACACAGCCAGTGAGCAGCGGAGCAGGGAAGAGACCAGGTATCCTAACAACCAGCCTGGGTCTTACCATAGCGTCAGCTCTTAAGAAGGACCCATCCTGTACCCACACACTCTTCTTGCTGCCCTGTAATGAGCTGTTTCACAGTCCACCCCTGAGCCTTTGACCTTGGCACTTGCTCTCCAGTCATCCCTGTGTCCCACCCTACCCTCTCTAGGTGCTCACATCCCAAGGAGATGCCAGAGAAGGGATTCCTCAGCCACTCCAGCACCACACAGCCGTGTCCCGAGGGCTCATCGTGGGCAGCTTTAAAATGCTAAGCGTTCTGGTGGGGACTGTGAAATAGTGACTTATTGCTGCATCAAATTACTCAAGAAAAGCAGCTTGAGAAAGGGAGGGTTTATCTTAGCTCACAGTGTGAGGGTACAGTCCCAGCATGGTGGCAGGAGCTTCCCCTAGCTGGTTACATGGTGTCCCACGTTTAGAGTGGATCTTCCTACCTCAAGTCTCATAACTATGATAATTCCTTATATCCAGAGATTTGTCTCCAAGGTGATTCTAGATTCTTTCCAGTTGGCAATCAGTTCACAGTGGTGCCATGCATGCTCTCTTGCTCCAGAACTCATTGAGGTTTTAGTGGTACCACCCAAGTCTGGGGGTGAAGCTAGGTTTTACACAGAAGGATGACCACGTTCCCTGGTCAGCCACCAAAGCCTCCATCTTTCTGATGTCTGATGTGTCCAGAAGCTCCTCCAGCCTGTTGCCAAGTCTCTACGGCGCAAACAAGCAGAGGGAGCGCCAAGCCGGAATAATGCAGAATATGAGCTGATGGTTTTCCTAATTTCTCCCCTTGGCTTGGGAATGTAAAATATTATCACTCTTGCCTGGAGATTTCCCCTCCCAGATGTGTTTGGCCAACACTCAGATGAGTTCGCATTCTTTCTGCCGCCTGGTCTCCAAGTCCCAGTTGTTTGCAGAGATTCAAGGCAGATGCTTGTGTGCTGACAACTGGAAGTCAGCTGTGTGTGTGTGTGTGTGTGTGTGTGTGTGTGTGTGTGTGTGCATGCGCATGCACGTGCCCCCAGAGAACCACTCACGTGTGTGGATGAGTACCTACGATGAGGGATTGAAGCCTCTCACATGTGTGGGTGAGTGCCTATGATGTGGTACTGAAGCCTCTCATGCCATGCAACCTGGGTCCCAGAGAAGCAGACATATTCTCGACGGACACACAGCCAAATGATGACAACGCCGAGATTAGAACTCAGGTTGCCCCACCCTACCCTCACTTCCCCTGGCATCGCTTCAGACTCCACTGACTTACAAACAAGTCTGTTGGCCCACTCAGCATGACTGAGAACCCTGACGACTTTGTGTCTCATCCAGGCAAGCACTCCTACCCCCCAGAATAGACACCAAGCAGACATTTTTCTAAAGTGAAGATCTGTAGAGAAAGTCACACTGAAGAAGTGGCAGAGATTAAGTAGGAGAGTTGGCTCAGCATTTGCCTCACAAGTGTGAGGACCTGAGTTTGATTCCCCAGAAGCCATGTAAGAAGCCAGGTGTGGTGGTGTGTGTTTGTAATCCCAGAAATAGTGAGATGGGAGGTAGAAACAGGCTGGTACACGGAGCTCACTGGCTAGCTGCCCTAGCCTCCCTGGTGAAGCTTCGAGTCAGTGAGAGACTCTCCCTCAAACCAAAGGTAAAGGCAACTGAGAAACAACACATGACCCCCACAGGCACTCATACCTAAATATATGCATGCACTGACATACATACATGCATACAAACTTACATACATACAAAATTAAAAGGGGCATGAAGAAAGGCTGGCAACTTTGGGGAAATCTCACCCTCTCTGTGCCTACTTAGCTCACTTGTAACAAGGGTCTTAAACCCATAAGAAGGGCCCAGAGAGTGCTTTCCAAGAATCCTGCGTTCTGCAGAAGTGGCTTAGATCCACCACAAGGAGTGGGACTGCTCCTTGCCCTTCTTGTCAGCATCAGCCTCTGCTGCTGAGCCTTGTGCAGCAAGCACTTTACCATCTGAGCCAATCCCTTGGCTCTCATAGGAGATTTAGGAGATTTTGGTTGCTCTCTCCTAAGATCTCTAGGAAGCTTTTTGGGAAAGTTGGGGGGGGGGTGTTGTGAGAACAGTTGAGTGTCCCTCACAGTGTGAACACTCAACATGCATGCCATAAGCTATCATGAAGCACTGAGTTGACAGTAGCCAAGGTCACATTAGGCCACGTCCCTCAGTCCTGATGGGAAGCCTTGGTTCCACGTGAGCCGTCACCAGCTGAGTTTGAGTACTGATCTCCCACTGATGTTCAAGGCTGCGACTCTGATCTCTTGGGACCAACTGGTCATTTTCAAAGCCAAGTAAGAACACAAGACAGGGCAGGGCTGCCATCAGTCACAGAGTGAGAGCCGTCAAGGAACTGTGAATTCCCCTCTGTCACCAGCTTGGGGCGGAAGAGTGGCACATGGCCCAGCCAGCCTCCTGGCATCTCTGCAGTCAGCCTGATAATTCTCATCAAAAACAACTTCTTTTTTTGTTTGTATCTGAGATCAATAATCCCTGAGGAGGGTTATACCCACCCCCACATCATCACCAGAGAAAGAAAGCCACGGATTTCAGAAAAACCAGAGATTGGTGAGAGCCAAGGTCAGAGGGACAGGCTCCTCTCCTTTAGGAAATCCACCCTCTGCTTAGTTTGGGTTGATGCATGCAGTAACTGGATTCTGGGAACTTGAATGTCTCTTTTCTATGACCAGGCTTTAGTACTCTCTTCCCCTGGGAGACTGGGTAAGGGTAAGATGGAGGTCCGGCCAGTTCTAGACTGAACTCCATGACAGACACTGTGCTCTGACCTGAAGTCAAGAGAGAGACCCCCCCCCCATCTGTGCAAAGAGCCTTCTCATTCCTGAGCCCTCCATCTGAATTCTATAGAGGGTGATCCTGCCCCAGCTTCCTAAACTCTTTAATCTCCTTCCCAGCTCACCTGCTGAGTGAATTCCCAGATTAACCTCACAGAAGTGCAAGACTTCCGTCTCACAGGGCTGATGTGAGATCTAGGTGCTTGGTGTAAAAGTAATAGCTGTTGCTAGCACCCTGATCTCTACTGCTCCACCACTGTGCATAAGCAAGACCTTGACTCCAGGCACAGGGGCACCTGCACCGAAAGAGAGACGGTCCTCTGTTCAAACTATATCTTCCCAAAGTAGGGTCTTTGCCTCCTACCTTGCCACTCCTATACCATCAGACTGTGGATCCTCCCAATCATCTCACACAGGGGCTTCTGAAAGACAAGGTCACCCACCTGCCCGCCTCACAGTCCAGCCTCTCTGAGGCAGAAGAGCAGCCAGAAGGCCCAGACACAGCCCCAGGCAGCCTGCACCCCCCAGTCTCACCATTTCTCTTTTCTCCTCTCATTCAGGATTCACAGACACCTTTAACATGGATACCAGGAATCCCCGGGTCATCGCTGGTCCCAGTTCTGCCTTCTTTGGCTACACAGTCCAGCAGCATGACATCAGTGGCAAGAAGTGGTGAGTGGGCCCTGAGACCCCCTAACCAGGGCTGTTCATATTCTGCGCCCTCCTTCCTACCTCTGGCCTGCCAGCTGCCCAGACTGGTTCTCCTGGGCTTCCTGATTCCTGGAAATTGACTCTCCATCCCAGCAGGTCAAAATCTGGTAGGCTCTGCCTCTGAGACCTTGAACATCCAATGTCATGGGCTCTTCTTTGTCTCATATGTGAAATGAAGAGAGGCCAAACCCCTTTCCCAGGTTCAATGGCCAAAGGGAGCAGGACTAGGAGCTACTCACTGGTAATGCATTCTCAGAACTCGGTGTCTCAACCGTGAAACCGTACCCGAGAGTGGCTGGGGTGTCTGGGAGTGGGTGTGAGATTGCTCATGAGGGGCAGAGGTAGTTGCGGTGGGGGCACAACGAGGCTGTGAGTGGGAATGGAGAGAAAGCCAGCAATAGCCCAGGACCACCAGGTGGGGCAATGAAGAGGGAAGCTTCAACCTCTAAGTTTTAGATAACTTTACTATGAAACAGCTTCTTCCATCATTTGATCTAATCATGCCAAGTGTATAAATCAATAGTGATTTTAGTAAGTTTGCTAGGTTTCATGACCATCCCCACAAGTCAGGGTTAGGACATTCCCATCTCCCCCAAAGACATTCCCACATACCTGCACAGTTCAACTGGGCTTTTCTCCCTGGCAGGTTTTCAGCAGGTAGACAAGGGCTTAGCACTTCTCCACATTCTCAGAGCCTTCCCAGCGAATGCTGGCCACAGGTGCTCTGCCCTCCCACCCTGCTCTGCCCCCCCCCCCCACCCTGCTCTGTTCAGTGGAACTTCTGCCTGAGTAGGGCAGGTACATGATTGGCGTGAGGAGGATCTGCCAAGCATTGCATTTTTTCCCAAAGTGCTTTGCTATTTAATCTCTCTAGTGAAGTAAGAGAGTCCCAGTCATCCCACATCCTCACTACCATGGGACAATATCCTTTAATTTTTAGGCATTCCGGCTGCACATAGTGCTGATTCATTGGAGACTGGGTTCGCTTTTCTCTGTTTACTAACAGTATTGAACAACTGTTCATAAAGTGGGTGGACATTCTGACATTGTACTTAATGAAGTTTCTGGTCAAGTCTTTTGTCGTGTGTGTGTGTGTGTGTGTGTGTGTGTGTGTGTGTATTAGTATTGTGACTGATTGAATTATATTGAGTATTGTGATGGATTGAGGTTGTTTAACTTGGGATTTCTTGTTTTGGCCCTTGTCTTTTCCTTCCTTCCTTCCTTTCTTTCTTTCTTTCTTTCTTTCTATTTTTCTCTTTTTTTTGTAATTTGAATTCAACCTTGCACTGTTGGGCTAACACTTAATTTGCTCACTACAAGACTTTCCAGCTCTATGTTTAGGAAGTTTGTTTCTGTTTTGCTCATGAAGTAGCTCGTCTTGTTTACTTTCTTGTCTATATTGACTAGCATATATTACATGGCATCTCCGTTATTCAGGCTCCAGATATACGCTGAAAGCTATTCTCAGTTCTGCTCCACAGACCCTCAGGAGTCCTCTCGGGCGACATTTGGGGTTTATTTGTGGATACACTTTCTGAAAAAAAAATCATATAATGTATTTTAGTGATGTTTCCCCTCCCCCAACTCCTCCCAGACCCTCTCCACCTTCCTACCCACCCAACTTTCATTCTCTCTCTCCCTCTCTCCTCTCATACACACACACCTCTCAAAAAAATCAAAATAAACAAAAAGCCAATAAGACAAAAAATGCCAAAGCACACACACAAAACCCACAAAATTTGTTTTGTATTGGCCAGCTGCTCCTGGCCATGGAGCCTACCCTGGAGTATGGCTAATAAACCAGAGATACTCCATTGGAGAAAACCCATTTTCCCTTTCCCGACCAGTATCAAGTGTAAATAACTCCTTAGAGATGGGACTTTGAATCTGCTTCTTCCCCTTTTCTGACTCTGTGTGGCGTGAACCTCTGCGCGGGGGGAGGGGGGGGGCACCCCGGCTTGGGAGAAGGGCTTGATGAGGACATCCCATTCAGGACTGAGTGCTCTGAAGTCTCACTTTCTGCATGTTGCTATGGTCAGATTTTCAGCTGAGATCCAACTTCCTGAAGATAAAGTCAGGACAGGAACCAGAAGGTAGGATGGCTTTTTATTCCATGCAGCTTTCCAGTTGCTCGTGGTAGTATTGATAGCATTTCTCCAGAAATCCCTCCTTTTCATTCAAGTTTTACTAACAGAATATCAACCATTGCCCTCCTGTTTCTATTTTCAGAGTCTTTAAGTTCTATGGTATGTCCTCATTTTTATGCTTCTCAATGGCAGTTAATGCTGTCATCCCTTGTCACAATGTGCCCTGCTATATATAGGTGTATCAACTTATTGGAGTTTTATAAGGATTGAATTGGAGGGTTTGTTTTTAAGATTTATTTATTTTATTTCATTGCATTGGTGTTCTATCTGCATGCATGCCTGTGTGAAGGTGCCAGATGCCCTGGAACTGGAGTTATAGATAACTATGAACTGTCTTGTGTGTGCTGCGAATTGAACCCAGGTCCTCTGGGAGAACAGCCAGTGCTCTTAACTGTTGAACCACCTCTCCAGCCTCACCTTGTATAAATCAAGATATTGTCCTATTTTAGTAAATTCTCATGTCACTCAATCAGTATGTTATGTTTTTTACTGGGTCTTTTTCTGCATGTCAGTTATATTAGCATGGCTGTGGTGTTCAAATGTCTACAACTTCGCTGTTTTTAGTCTGGTGGGTTTTGGGGTGGTGGGGGAGTCTTTTGGTCTGCTTATTCTATCAGTTTCTGAGATGTATGTATTAAAGTCTCCAGAGATTATTGGGAATTACCATTTAGTTCTGTCAGCTTTACTTTGTATATCTTGAAAATGTTGATTAGGTATATAAATTGCTATTAGGTGGACCAATTTAGCATTACAGCCTAGGATACTGTTTCCACTCTGTTGCCATGATAAAACACTCTAACCAAAAGCAACCTGGAGAGGAGTGTATTGACTATGTCAAGGAAAGTCAGGACAGGAACCAGGAGGTAGGATGGCTTTTTATTCCACACAGCATCACCTCCAACCAGTATCACCTCTGTTAAGGTCTACAGCAGAAATCATGGGATAACAAGATATGCCTACTGGCCAGTCAGTGTGATCTATCAATCCCTCTGTGGAGACTTCCTTCTCAGGGGATCCTAGACTGTGCCAAATCGACAGTTAAAGATGACTGTGGTACCTGATATATCATATGTTATATCTTAATATTTTATATTGTGATTGTATTGCATATATACATAGGTATATGCACATATAATTGTCCGGCACAATAGCTATCTTTTAGTAAATTCCTGTGTGTTCTTTCTCATGTCCTTACTTTCAGCCATTCTGCAGCCTTACCTTTTTTTTTTTTGAAGAGTTGTTTTTTATCTTTAATTATGTCTGTGTAGGTATATACACATGAGCACAATTTCCTGCAGAGGTCAGGAGAGGGCATTAGGTCCCCTGCAACTGGAGTTACAGACAGCTGTGAGGCATCCAGTGTGGATTCTGGGAACTGAACTCAGGTCCTCTGCAAGATCAGCACATGCTCTTAACTACTGAGCCATGTGTTCAGCTCCATGTCCTCATATTTAAATCATTTCGCCTCTAAATGACTCCTGAGTTTTTAATCCATTCTGATAAGCCTTGCCTTTTATTTGGATAATCCTGATGAGCTTTGCCTTTGAATTGGACCTTAACTATGATAACATAGTTGAGTTAATAACATAGTCTCTTCAAATTATTAATATGCCTGTTTGTCTCATGGCCTTCTTTTTCTTTTCTGCTTTTTATTGTTTCTGTTATATATTGTCCTGTTGTTTCTAGCTCTGGAAACTTGGTCTAGGGTGTCAAGTGTGCTGGGAAGCCACTCCACCACTGAGCTACTCCCCTAGCTTACACATACCTTCTTTTGTTTACTTTCGTGGTTCAAGCTAAAGACTAAAATGTGCATTCTTGATTTTAAAATAGACTATGGTCTATTTTTTAAATTACATTTATTTACTTATTTGGGAGGAGGCACTAAGGCATGCATATGAAGGTCAGAGGTCACCTAAGGCATCTGGTATATCTTATGTTATATCTTAACATTTTATATCATAATTATATAACTAGATATGATTTTAATTGGGAGTCAGTTCTCTCCTTCTGCCATGTGGGTTTCATGGATGGAACTTGGGACATCAGACTTAGCAGCAAGCACCTTTACCTACTGAGCCATCTTGCTGGTCCAAGATCTATCTTAAATTAATGCTTTTACCATTGCCTAAATAATATTGATTCCAGCCATCTATCTTGTCCCTTGTGCCATTTTTTTAAATTTTTTTTAGATTTTATTTATTTATTATGAATACAACATTTCTTCCATGTATGCCAGCAGGCCAGAAGAAGGCACCAGATTTCATTATAGATGGCTGTGAGCCACCATGTGGTTGCTGGGAATTGAACTCAGGACCTCTGGAGGAGCAATCAGTGCTCTTAACCTCTGAGCCATCTCTCCAGCCCCGGCAATGTGTAGCCCAGGCTGGCCTCGAACTCGTGATCCTCCTGCCTCTGCCTCCTTCAGCAAATCCTACCGGCGTGCGCCACCACAACCGGCCCTTGTGCCATTTTTGTCATAGGTTTTTGCCTTTGCATAGCTATAAATTCCACAAGGCCTTTAAACTGTCAGTATTCCTATCTCCTTCCTCGTTTAACTACCATTCTGTGGCTCTTCGTTATCTTCACATAATTATATGCTGTTTCCATATGTGTTTGTCCATGTTCCTAGTAGTTCACAGCTGAAATCAAAAGCCTCCTTCACGCTGTTCTGTGCAATCTTCATTTCCCCAGAGAAGCCATCTGTGACCTTCCTTTCCCTAGATTAGCTGTCCCCACAGAAGTCTGTATTTCCTTTTCATAGCATTTTTTTTTTTCTCAAGCAGGGTCATAATTCTTTGTGGAGTCAGGGGCAGAATGACTGGCATTCATTAGGTGCTCAAAGTCGGAGACGTAAGCTTCTCTCCACTGGCTACATAGGATGCAGGCCACCCATATTCTTTTCCTCGAGATTTATTTCTGTAATGCTAAGGATTCATGATTCTAAGCAAACACTACACAACTGAGCTATAATCCTAGCCCCAGTGTGTGCATTCTTTTTTTTAATTTATCTTTATCATTTTAATGGTACGTGTGTGTGTGTGTGTCCATGATAGGCAGAGTGTTAGATCCCCTTGGAGCTGGGTTTGCAGGGAGCCGAGAGTCACCTGGTATGTATGCTAGGGACCAAACTCATATCCTCTAGAAGGGCAGTAAGCATTCTTAACCACTGAGCTATCTCTCCAGCTGCTCAGTATGCATATTCTTTACAAGGTATAAGAGACCAAAAAGGGGGGTTTGATATGACCCCTGCACCCACATAAAAATCTGGGCATGGTGGCAAATGCCTGTAATCCTAGTGCTGAGGAGGTGGAGACAGGGGGATCCCTGGAGCTCATTGGTCAGTCAGTCTTGCCCAGTCACCAGTCAGTGACTCCAGGCTCAGGGAGACAGTTGTCTCAAAAAGATAAGATGAACCAGGCTGTGGTGGCGCATGCCTTTAATCCAAACACTCGGGAGGCAGAGGCAGGCGGATCTCTGTGAGTTTGAGGTCAGCCTGGTCTACAGAGTAAGTTCCAGGACAGGCACCAAAGCTACACAGAGAAAACCTGTCTCAAGAAACAAACAACAAAAAAATAGGATAGCCGGGCGGTGGTGGCGCACGCCTTTAATCCCAGCACTCGGGAGGCAGAGGCAGGCGGATCTCTGTGAGTTCGAGGCCAGCCTGGTCTACAAGAGCTAGTTCCAGGACAGGAACCAAAAGCTACGGAGAAACCCTGTCTCGAAAAATCAAAAAAAAAAAAAAAGGATAAGGTGAAAACTGATAGGGGTATAGGGGTAAGTACTACACATCAACTTCTGGTCTCTACATGCACACACAAACACACACACTCACCACATGCGTGTACACCTATAGATGCCTTTGTACACTCGCAATATCACACACACACACACACACACACACACACACACACACACACACACAGAGGATTAGGTTGAGGGGGTGGATGTAGCTCAGTTGGTAAAGCACAAGGCCCTGGGTTCAAACCCTAGCATTGCATAAACAGTATATAGTGGCACACACCTAAATATCAAGAGGTGGAGGCAGGAGGATCAGAAGTTCAAGTTCGTCCTTGGGAACACAATGAGGCCAGGCTGGGGCACATAAAACATGCCTCAAAAAAAGAATTAGGTTGATTGGACTTTTTCAAGACAGAACTTATTTTGACCAGTATTTGTTAGACATCTGTTACTAAGCTCACAGGCTCTGCAGTCCTGGAATGCTACAAGCATGGTTTCACCCAGGAGTAAGTCTCAGACCCACTGAGGAGGCCATGACTCAAAGATTTTAGAAAACAAGACAAAAGAGGACCTGCTAGCGTTTATGGCCGTCTTTGTGGGGTCACTTTCTCCGTTTCTCCATGAGGGCTCACTGGTCTTTTCCTGTCCTGGAATGGCCTTTCCATCCCTAGGCCTTCCCTCTGACATATCGCTTCCAGGGTAACAAGGGAACCTCTCATGAAACACCAGTGTCTCATCCTTGCAACCTGAGAGATGGCACAGCACCTTGCTCAAGACAGAAATTCAGTCAGATTTTAAAAGCAGGGAGCCTTGGCCAGGGTCTCTGGGAGGCCTTTGAAAAGGAGATGGGTCTGGGGAGGTCACCATCTTGAATTCTTAGGTTCTTTTGCTGATCTGAGCATGGCCCAGAGCCTTGTGGGAAGGAGCTAATGCCTCAGGTGAATGGGCAGGGCCACACCCATTGGAGTCCCTAGACCTGAGCTTACTAAGGTCACTATAGACTGAGAGAAGCAGAGAGAGGGAGCAGCCTTGGGGACTCCCGGAGCTGCACTGCCTGTTTCAGGGGGTCCTATCCCCAGTGACAGGAACCTTATTCATTATCACGTTTGATTATTCCCCGTATTGGTTACTTGTCTTCCTACTGTGATAAAAACCGCCTGAGAAAAGCAACTTAAAGAAGGACTAGAGCATTTCTTTTGGCTCGAGGCTTGCAGGCACAGTCCAGCATGCAGGGGAGGCATGGGCGCAGAGGCGGCTGGTCCACCACATCTTACTAGACTGCAGCTCTCTCTCTTTCTGCTTTTAAAGCGAGGTTGGTGGGGCAGCCTATGGAATGCTGCCACCCACATTTAAGGTGGGTTTTGCCTAAGCTAGATAATCTCTTCTAGACATGCCCAGAGATGTGTTCCCATGACGATTCCAAACCTCACATCGCTTCTCGGCTTCTTGCGCTCACCCCGCTTTTCCGCCAGCAGCTTTCTGGGAGTTTCAGTCCCAGAGAGGAGCCGTGGGTGCTGACCTGGGGGTAAAAGGCTGATGCCAGTCTCACTGGCTGATCATTCTGCATGGCCTCTGTGGCAACTGTTGATGTGGCTAGATGCCAGCAGGTGCCTCAAAGGAGGGACAAGAGAGAGGATTTGGAGCACGGATCTCTGTCACTTGGAGACAGACCTTGGAAGACCCCACCTTTCTGAACCTCTATTTACTCAAATGTCAAAAGAGACCAGACCCTTCCCCGACTCTGAGAGAGTTAGGCAAGGTTAAAGAGCACTCTCCGTGTACATGGGTTTTATAATCAGCAAAGCAGGAAGTGACAGGTGAGTGGCTTGCAGCTGGAGGCAGGGAAACCTGAAAGCAAGGCAGTGGCTGAGGGCTGAGGGGCTTCTGTGCACCCAGCCCTGGGCAGAGCTCACACCTGCAGGCTACGTCTCCTGGGTCAGACCCAGGAGATCTGCCCTACTCAAATTGCTCCCCAGGAGTCTCCAGCAGAGAGTCACCAACTACACCACATCAGGAATATAAAACAAGAAGGCACCACCAGACGGGAAAGTATCACTCCCAGACCCAGAGTATCTCAAAGAAGAACTGGTCCACTGCCATCTACCGCAGGAACCCACAGGGGGGCCCTGGCCATCATGCCGAAGCCTGTGGGACATCAGTAAGAGGACGGGGGAACAGGCCTGGTGGGGCAGCTAGTGGGTTTTATTCTTAGTCCTTCACCTTCTGCCCACCATGCCCAATTCAGAACCCTCAGTGGGCTCTGCCGAGCATCCAGGGATGCTGTAGGCATCTTGAACCGTTTCTGACATGCTCCAGTCTCAGCAACAATAACAACATTCACAGACACACAAAAAGGAAAGAGAAAACAAATTCCTCCAGGACTGAGTGTTCTCTGCCCCTTGTGTATTTTCAGAGAAATTCAATCCACATGCCTTGAGCGCGTTTACATTGAAGTGATGATTAAGCCCATTTGATGTCCCCATGCTCCAGGGACGGCCTGCAGAAGCCCCTGCCTGCATCCTCTGGAGCAGGAAACCTCCTGGTGCTGGGAAGAAAGGGAGCTGGGCCCCATAAGGTTCTGGTTCGTTCTTGAAGCTCGGCCCCTGGCTGGAGAAACATCAGCTCTCTGCAAGGCAGAATAGCAGTTCCAGGAGACACTCGTGGGGCTATGTGGACTCTGATGACACCGGGCCATGGTAAACTGCCTGGTGTGTGTATTAGTTTCAACTTCAGTGTCAAGACAAAATGCCTGCAGGGCAATGGAGGAAGGAAGGGCTTATTCTGGCTCCCAGTCAGAGGGGGAGTCCATCACAGCACGGAAGGTTTGGTGACAGAATGTTGAGGCAGCGCTGGTCACATGCCAGTCGGGGAATAGACAGAGAGCTGGTCACATGCCATCTGCAGTCAGGGAGTAGACAGAGAGAGACAAACATTGGTGCTCAGTTCGCCTTATACTTCTTATTCAGTCTGAGCCACCGGCCCATGGAACGGTACCACCCACATTCAGTGTGGGGCTTTCCTCCTCAGGCAAAACTTTCTGGAAGCATTCTCATAGACACATCAAGAGATTTGTTTCCATTGTGACTCTGAATCTCATTAGGTTAACAGACAAGGTTAACAGTCATGCACAGTGCAGGTTTAGAGAACCAGGCTACCTGAAAGTGAAATAAGCTTGTCCCCATTTTACAGGAGAGTCAACTGAGACTCTAAGAAAGGACATTGTAAATATTACAATGTGCCTGGAGCCCAGAACTCTACAAGCAGGGTTTTGCCTAGGCCCAAAGGAATACACCAGAAGCAGTTCCACTGAATGGAGCCCAAGCCTTTCAGTCCTCTGCTGTCTTGTCTATCCCCAGCTCACTTCTGGCTTTGTGAGAGCCAGGGCTGGGGACTCCTGTACTAAGAAAGGTGCATACCTGTGTACAGAAGAACAGGGGCCAAGGCCAGCTAGGAAGAGACAGGCATGCTCACAGAACACAGATTCCAGCTCACAAGGGCAGAGACAGGGATGCCCAGAAGGGTCTGGGGTCATGTGAAGGAATCAGTTTCCAACATGGCAGGGAAGGATGGCAGAGGAATCCGAGGCGATAGTAAAGGTGGGATTTTGATGTCAAAACATCTTCTTTCCACTCTCCTCCCCTCCTCCTTCTCCTCCCTGTCTTCTTCCTCACTTTCCCTTCTGATCAGTGTGCTATGGCAACCATTTAACTGGGCTATGTGCCTAGAGGCTTCAATTGTCGTGTGACTGTGTGTCCACAGGTGGATTGAGAAGGGAGGAGAGGGACCCAGACACCGGCAAAGTTAGGAAGCAAATACTCCCCATGGTGAGGTGTAGATTCTCGCTATCACCTCCACCAGGAGCATGGCATCACATGGCGGTCTTGGCATGACGAGGTCTGGAACACTCATGTCTGGCACAGGTCACTAATCTCTTCTGCTTAGTTTTTCTGGTCAACTTGGCACAGCCAGGGCTGTAGAAATGGCTCAGTGGTTAAAAACGCTTCCTATTTTTGCAGAGGACCAGGTTCCCAGCACACACATCAGGCAGCTCACAACCAACTGTAACTCCAGTTCCAAGAAATCTGCCACCTCTAGCCTCCACTGGCACATGCATGTATATGGTGCACATAAGCTCATGCAGCCTCATATATAAATACATGAAGCCTATATATATATATATATATTATAATATATCTAAACAAAATATATAATAAAAATATATAATAAATCTAAACAAAATCGACACAGCCTAGAGTCACCTCGGAGGAGGGAGCCTCAACTGAAGAAGTGCCTAGGTCTGATTTGCTTGTGGGCACATCAATGGGACGCTGTCTCAAGGGCTGATTCAGGAGTGCTCCTACCGCTGTGAGCAGTGCCACTCCCAGGCATGTGATCCTGGGCCGTAGAAGAAAACCAGCTGAGCAAGGCAGACAAGTGAGCTGGTAAGCAGTATCCCTCCATGGATCCTACCTCAAGTCCCTGTTTTAAGTGTCTGCCCTAACTCCCCTCAGTAAAGGATTGGGACCTGGAAGCTAAAGCCAAATAAATCCTTTGCCCACCAAGTTGCTTTAGGTCAGAGTGTTTATCACAGTGACAGGGAAAAAGCAGACTGTACCCTGGTCTCTGCCCAGTGCCCTATTTGAAGTAGAATACACCCTAGTCTCTCCCCAGAGTCCTATCAGGAATGGCGTCTGTGCTATGGAGACGCCAGGCAGAACGGGAACTCCTTGTCCTGAAAGGAGGACTACCATTGCCGAAGCCTTCCATGGAACGCCGTTCAGAGGCAGAGGTGGGATGGGGTGGTCCAGGGCTGGAAGCAGCCCCAGGAGGCCCAGATGGGCCACTCAGTACCTGGGTAGGACCTTCAGGGCTGCTGTGCCCCGTGCCAGGTCCACCTTACAGGGAGGGTGGCCTGAGAGGTTCTCCTAACCCCCTTATGTCACAGATGAGGAAGCTAAGGTACGGAGGTAGAATGGTAACTAAAGCAAGTCCCACGGCAAGGAGTGGGAGAGCCAGGGCTGAAACTCATCTCAGTGCCAGCTCGGGGCAGCGTCTGTCTACCTGCTATGACTGCTCTACCTGGACTAATGAGCACCTAGGTGAGAGGAGCTAAGTCAGGTCACTTACCATGCTGGATCCCAGATCACAAGATGTCCTTATTGGTGTGCATCCAGAACAAGGCACTGGCTCTTTCCTGGGGTGCTCTGCATCGGCCTCCCTTTACCAGTAAGCTCATATTGCCCTAGGGTTCTCCACATCTACATTCAGGGGCTCACTAAAGGTGAACAGCTGAGGACACCTGCCTCACCGCTGGCAAAATCTAATCTCCGAATCACGCAACAAGGCTGGGGATGCAAGCTCAACTGATAAGAGTGTTTGCCCAGCATGTACAAGGTCCTGGGTTCAAGTCCCAGAGCAGCATAAACCTGGCATGATGGCTCACTCCTGTAATCCCTGCCCTCAGGAAGTGAAGGCAGAAGGATCAAAAGATCATTCGTGGCTACAC
The DNA here is from genome assembly GCF_018167655.1 of Microtus oregoni. Lineage (NCBI taxonomy): Eukaryota > Metazoa > Chordata > Mammalia > Rodentia > Cricetidae > Microtus > Microtus oregoni. The sequence goes on along the minus strand of NW_024543091.1, from coordinate 24,523,439 downwards.
AGCAAGTTCAAGGACAGCTCAGGCCATGTGAAGTGCTGTGCCTTCCCAGCTCGGCCCTTCCCAAGTCATGAGATCTGAACACATCACAGCTGTTTTCTGTACCACAGTCTCTTCATCCAATCAAAGGGCCCAGGGCTACAAACCCCAGAGCATCCTTACGAGGAAGGAGGAGGAGATGACATGGAGTGTTGGTCACAGTCCTTCCCTGGAGGAAGAGAAACCTCAAGGAAAAGGCACTTGAATGGCTGCTTGGGTGAAATGACAGATTTTTATTCTGGCCCCTCCCTTGGTGACAGGCCTGGAGCAGCCTTGGCCCTCATTGCTGTAGAAGTCACCGAGGAACATGCTCTGCTTTGTTCCCAGTTCAGGCCCCCAGAGCAGGCTCCCAACCCCACTGCCCTATACAAATTTTCCTTGGAACAAATAAAAAATCCACACCCTGACTCATTCTGGTTAGAGAATAAATCACGACAAACGCAAAGCCGGTGGGTAGGATGACACCCGCTGCATGAGGGCCAGAGAGAAGGGGGAAATCATATTCTAGGGAAATGCTGTCTTAGGCCCCAGGCCAAGCCACTGGGCAGGCCCTGGCACGGCAGGCAGGCGAGGCGAGAGGGGCTGTGGGAGGCTCACAGAGGGGAGTAGAAAGCCAGGCATTTGTCCTCACTGATGGGGCTGGGAGCAGCTTATGCCCCCAAATGGCACAGAACAGCCTAAGAGGAACCATGGAGAGGTGGGAGGGAGACTGCCAGCCTCAGAACCCAGTGCAAACTCGGGAGCAGTGTGCAGATGTGAGAGGCAACCAGATGTTAGAAGCAGTTCTCAAGGCTCCTTAAGGCTCCCACATCATTTCCTTCTCTGCTCTCCTTCTATTTATTTATGGTTTTAATTCCAAATCAACACAGGAAAGTGTCAGGACTTGGAGAGTGTGTGAGCGATAGCCCAGGTAACGCCTCACACACAGAGACAGCAGCAAGGCTGGAGCCCAGGGCACGCTTTACAGCCAGAGAATACTCTAGTTCTGAGCTCCGAAAGGCAGCAGGTCAAACAGTATGTTTTATGAGTAAGAAGACACACAGTCATGGGAGTGGAAATGCTGAAAGAAAGCCTCCTGGTTACTAATCCCCAAGAAAGAAAAATAAACTGAATTTGACCAGTTCAGGGAAGTCAGGGAGAACTGCCAACTCAGCATCTTCTTGGGCCGCCTCTTCCCATCCTCTGCCCTCTCTCCCCACCCCTGCACAGTGGCCTGCAGCCTCCTCGCCCAACCCCTTCTCCAAAGCCAACACCATCCATTCTGTGACTCCCTACATCCTTCCTAAGTCCAGTGCAAGAGAAGCCATGGGGGCGTCTCACAGGAGGGAGTAAATAAAGTCAGACCGAAACCCGCACCATCTCCAAAGCAGATTCCTACGATTTTATGTCTGGTACCCTTGGCCCTTCGTGTCTGTGAGTTCTGAATCCACAGATTCCAAGACATTATAGGTTGGACATATTCTATAAAAATGCATCTGTACTGAGCATGTCCAGTTTACTTTCTTATCATTAATCTCTAAATAATATATTACAGTAACCATTTAAATGGCTATTTGTATTGGATTAGAGGTGATGTGCATAGGTTCTATGCCAATGCTAAGCCATTTTGTGTGTGTGAGGGTGGGAGTGTGTTAAAAACACGGGTATGTATTAGGGATGTGCATGCCCCTGAGCATGCCTTGAAAAGACAGAAGATACTGGTCTCCTGTTCTTTCCCTTTCTAGCTTTTTCTGTTGAGACAGGGCCTCTCCTTGTGCCTGGAGCTAGGGTAGCAGCCAGCAAGTGTGGGCAACTCTCCTGTCTCTGCTCCCTCCCCGCATAGCACTAGGGCTACAGGGACACATGGCCATTCCCATTTTCATTCAGGTTCACCCAATGCTCGTGCGGCACTCTGACCACGGGGCCATCTTGCCAGGCCCCATCTTGTGCTATTTTATGTAGCAATTTGAGCAGCTGCAGATTTTGGTGTCCATGAAGTTCCTGGACCAATTTCCCATGAACACTAAGGGATGACTATCGTCAGTTTGGGGAGGAGGTTGCTTTGGAAACAGGGTCTCACTGTGTAGCCCTGGCTGGCCTGGAAATCACAATTCACCTGCCTCTGCCTCCCAAGTGCTGGGATTAAAGGTGTGCGCCATCCACGCCATACCTTACCGTCAGTTTTTAGGGCATCAAACAACTTTAGCTGCATCTATCCTGCCTGGCACTAGAGGGCGCAGATTGGCCCACACATGGTTTCTCTACCCAGTTCTGCGGGTGGGTTTGCCATGCATGGGTGTGAGAGCCCAGCGGCAGCAGCTTCTCCCATAGGCAGTCTGCACTAATGGAAAACAAACCAACAGAACCTGACCTTTCCTTGACAATCAGAGTGCAGCCGCATTTTCAGTGGTTGTATGCAATTGGAAAAACACAACAGTGCACTATAAATGTCTTTCTCAATAATCTTAGCTGTGATAACCCCCATTAACCTAACCAGGGTTTTCCACAGGCTTAGAGAGAATGCTTCCTTCTAACTAACTATCCCTGACTGCAACACATTCAAGACCTTAGGATTTCAAGCCCTTTCAGATGCACCCTGCCCCCAATGCCCGCTTCCACATACGGCCAGTGCTGCCATGTTTGTTCTGAACTGAGCTGGTTGTGGTGATGCCTCTGTGGTTTTCTCTTGAGTTCTTAAATCTATCCCCGACCTCTAGAACGTTTTCCTCCTGATTCAGCTGCCATGAGTCAGTCTGGACCAATAGCACGGAGCCACCTGGAAAGTGCGTTGTAAGAAAAACCAATTAGGAGAGCTGGGAAAAGGAAAGAGGGAAACGAGACAGAAAGTTAGGGTGTATAGCAGGGCAACTGTGAGCCCCAGAGTAGGGCTCACCTCGCCCTAGTCTTTGCAGCTTCAATGGAAGACACAGACCCAAAGAACGAAATAAGAAGGGAGAAGGAAGTCCTAGAACTCTGAGTGAGATTCATACTAAATCTCAGGGAAGCATGAAGCTAGTAGACATCTTGTTGGATGGAATCCTGGGGCCACGATCCCTGTGTAGGAGATACAGAGACCCTTTCTCCCTGCCACGTAGAGAAGGGTGAGCCACAGTGGAGCCAGGCAAGCAGGTTGGTAAGGGAGGGCTGCAGCCTGGCCCACACCAGGCAGCACAGCCTGTGGCTGCAGCTCCCTCTTCCCAACTGCAGAGCTCATGACTCTGGAATGCAAGATGGGGGCATTTTCAAAAATGCTGTGACAGACTCAACTCTCTCCAGTAGCTCAAGTGAGCCTGCAGCCTTCTTGATTCTTTAGGGCTTCTCAGCATAAGAACGATTCTGTAAGAGTAGGAATGGGGTGGAGAGATGGCTCAGTGGTTAAGAGCACTTGTTCTTGCAGAAGATCTAGGTTTGTTCCCTAGGACCTACATGACAACTCACAACCATCTATCACTGCAGCTCCAGGGACTGTCTCTTCTGTCCTCTGTGGCTACAAAGCTCTCAAGTGGGAAGGCACAGATGCAAGCACATGCTTATACATAAAATAATTTTTATAAAGAATATTTGTCATGATGCAGAGGGAGAAAATGAAGATAATCTGAGTTTTGAGCCAAACAGAACATGTTAGAAAGGACGCCATGACATTGCGCTGGGCTGGCAGCTGGCTGTACCCCTCTGTCTCTCGAGGGACCAAGGAAAAGGGGGAGACCTAAGAGTCGAGTCTTCACCAGCTTTCTTCTGGTAATTTCTGAAATTCCAAAACTAGAGCGCCATCTCTCTCTTTTGTGGGGTCATTGTGAGCTAGGGATGAAGCTCAGCGCTCAGGACGCCCTGGGTTTGATCTCTAGAATCACATAAACTGGGCATGGTGGTATATGCCTGTAATTCCAGCACTTGGAGGTTGAGGCAGGAGGATTAAAGATTAAGGATCAGCATCAGCTACACAGGCAGTTCAAGGCTAGCCTGGGCTACATGAGACTTGGTCTCAAAAAGAAGTGACATGAGACTTTGTGAGGACTAAGTGAACCTCAGGGGATCCCTTAGCATAATCCCTACTAGAAACCTAACTCTCACCAAGGATCCACTTCCTATGGCTTCTTCCTGGGGAGGGCTCTGAGGATGGAGGGAAAGAGGGATGGATGGAGAGAGGGAGGGAGAGAAGGAGGGATGAGTAGGTGGGTGGGTGGGAGCTCCAATGGCCCAATCAGTTGGCCTCAGGTAAAAACTGCACTTAGATGAAAACAGATGAGCATGTGTCCTGGTTTTGTTCATTTGGAGACAGGGACAGTGCTGGAGATGAACCCTGGGCCTTGCTTAGGCTAAGCAAGTGCTCTACCATGGGGCGCCCACCCCCCAGCATGTTAATGATTTCTTGATTGGCCATCCTGCCCTCTATGTCCAGGTGGCATGATTCTCATCATTTCCAAGCCTGGTGAGCACCAGTTAATCAAGGCCAAGGGCTCCCAGAGCCGGCTGCCGGACAGAATTTCCCGCTGAAAGGAACCAACACTTGGGTTTCTCAGCCAGTCACCAGGGCAGACTTGCTAGAGGGGGTGCCTGGGATTTCTGCCTTTATCCATCCCAAGGTGAGTCTTAAGGTCACCGATCTCCACCTTGGTGAGAGGTCTATAGTGTCAGAAACTAGGCTAACCTGGTAGACACACTTAGTGTCTGAATCCAAGCATATGACTAATTCATGGGGACTCTGGCCCCCTGAAAGCACAAGGGGACAGTCCAATCAGGGGCAGTGTGGCACCTGTCAGTCCATGCAGGCAGAGGCTAGGTAGGAATGAGATCCAACACAAAATCATAAGCTTAACTAAAACATGGAGAGTTTTCGTTTCGTTTTGTTATTTGGTTGTGCTGATCGTGAAAGCCAACTTTGCAGATGACAGTGTCATTTCACAAGACCTAAAGGCTGGGCACGGCTAGGTGTGGACTTGTGATGGGAGAAGGGATGATGGGACTGTCAGCGAGGTAGGCTGAGCAGGGTCGGGAAGAATCCGTATGACTGCCTCAGCTCTGTGGGAGGCAGGGATGTCTCAGTCTCTCCGGCTCATCCTGGCACAGCCTTTACCAGGAGAGACACTAGGAATCACACAGATAGGCACTTATAGCCTGACCTGGGAGTCACTCCACTCTTCCCCATGGGCCCAGAACCCCATCCCCAGGTGACACAATTCATGATGCAAGCCCCCACCAGGGGCCGTCCAGGGACGAATTCTCAAATGGCCAAACAAGAGCTGTCCCCGGTGCCCCTGTCTAGGCCTGTCACTTCATGATTGTCCACTCCCCTCTGTTCAAGCTCACAGCATCCTGAACATAGAACCTGCTCACTGGCTACTGCTCAGACCGAAGCCTTTCCAAGGCCCTCACTTTACAAACGAGAAACGGAGGCCGGGAGAGGGAGGGATAGACCAGCATTAGCTGCAAGCACTCTGCTGGGCCCAGGAGCAACAGGATATTCGTCCTTTAGCCTCCAAACCCTTTCCCTTTTCCCAGATCTGTGTGCTGGAGGAAAGAGTGCTAGACCCCAGCCCCCACCCCGAGGACAATGAGTATCCCATAGTGCTCTGTCAGCTGTGTGGTTTGGGAGAGGTTTGACATTTGTGAGCTTGCTTCCTTCCTTGTCTGGCCATCTCCCTGGCCAAAGACACCCTGAAAGGGACTGTTGGGGTGCACTGTACACTGTTCTTAGGAGTGATCACCTGCACGAAGGGCAGCAGGAACTTCAGAGGGGCTGGCCCTAGCTGACACCCAGGCAGTAACAGGGGAGTCATCAGACCCACACACATCAAGAAATTAGAGCTTCCCGTCCCACTGAGAAACATCTGTCTGAACAACCTCAGTGCCTAGGCTTCATTTCAAAGGAAAAGAATTGTTACAAAACAGAAAGGGAAAAAATTCTCCAAGTGTGGCTTGGACAAAAATAGCCGGGACTTATCAAGCCTTCTGGAAAGAGATGGAAGGGTTTTTACATATGGTTTTCCAGGGGGGAAAACAGGACCTGGGGCACACAAAAGATGCTCGGGGTAGGAGTCTGTGCAGAGCCCAACCCAAGAGCGCTCAGCCATGCTCATCAGGAGGCTTTATCCCAACAACCAAGAGGACTCAGCTTGGCACGACAGTGTGAGTGCCTCTCCGCCTGTCCATCCATTCATTCAGCGGTCACCAAGCTTGGACCACTCAAAGTGCCTTGAGCAACTCTGGGCCTTCCAAAAGTGGGCGGAAGTCTCTGCTTCCTGGAGGCCCGATACCCACAGAAGAGAAAAGATACACTAGAGGTGCAAGCAAAGCGTCATGAGAATTAAGAAGGCTTCCCGAGAAAGGGGCGTTGGGAGTGGATGGACTGGGGGCAGTCGGGGGGGTTGGGGCATGTGCTGTGTGACAGACATGTGCCTGGCATGGGTGTGAAAGGATGAGGTGCCGAGAGGCTGATGCCCTTCTGCTGTGACACAAAGCAGACAGCCAGCAGGCCCGCTTCTTGTTTTCCTTTCAGCTGGGCTGAGAAGGTCTCTTCCGGTTTCCTCCCCTCACTCACTCTCTCTTCTCTTCTAAGAGCTTCTGTGATCTAGGGAGAAAAAACAAAATGCACAAATAGAGGTAGCTCCCAGACAAGAAGCCAGACCCCTGAGGTCAGCAGAAGGGGAGGTGGAGGTGTTAAGGCCAGGCACCGAGATACAAAGGGCCACCTCCACAGCCATCTCTCAGAGTGACATCACATCTATTGGAGTCATGTCCACCCATACCACTGGGACATCAAAGCCCCTGCATTGATTAGTATTGGCAATGGCCTGTGCCATAAAAAATCTCCTTGAGCATCTATCAGCAGAGGCAGCACCAGTATGAAAATATAACAGTGGCTTACCACCATGAATATGGCTGGACTATACTCCCCATCCACATCAAATGCTCCCCTGAAGAACTGGGCTGGACCATATTCCCCATCCACATCGGATGCTCTCCTGAAGAATGGGCTGGACCATATTCCCCATCCACATCAGATGCTCCTGTGAAGAATGACAGACCACTAACAGAGTGGCAAAGGAAGATTTTGAGCTCAGCTAACACCATTTCTCCCCACCTACCCGTCTTCTCCAATGGGTCTCCAGGAGCCACACACACCCTCTGACCACACCCTGGCAAACTGCTGAGCTACCAATGTCAGCAATGTGGTACTTCATCAGAAAGATTCAGGGTAGTGGGGTGGAGAAGGATCAGTTGGTAAAGTCCCCGCTGTGAGGACCTGTGTTTGATCCTTAGATCTGGGTCATAGTGATACCTGTTTGCAATCTCAGCACTGGGGAGGCAGAGACAGGTGGACACCAGGGGGTCCATGGCCAGCCAGTCTAGCCTTATTGGTGAGCGTCGGGACCCAGTGAGGGACCCTGTCTCATAGAACAAACCTGGAAGTTGACCCCTGGCTTCTGTACACACACGCACAGAGACCCAGAGAGGAGGCCCAGGCCTCAGAGAACGTTGACAGGAGACATGAATTCAGGGCCCTGTCCCCATCACTGTAGGACTCCTCACTCCACAGGAAAGAGCATACCCCGGAAGGGCTGGAGCGAGGCCCAGGCTCAGAGCGTAAGGGGATCACTGACATAAACTGATGTGGGACAGTGTCCATATGTAAAGTTCCCAAGCGGAAAGAGAGTCACATAGGTGAATGGATTCCGGGTTTCCCACTCTCTTCACATCCCCGGACAGACTCTGTGGATGACGCCTTCTGGAACAGCCTGGGTTCAAAAGGAAGCCAGAGCCTTTCTGGTTTCACTTCCCACAGAATTTGAGGTACAAACTCTGCTCAATAAACACGGATTCCCTTTGGAATCTAAGAGGAGTAGAATCTTTTAAACATAAATTAGTACTGTTCTGGCTAGCTGGAGAGGGATTGGGGTGCGGGAGTGAGCTGGCTCAGGGGGCACCATGCAGACACCTTGAGTTCCGTCCCTGGAACCGACATGGTAGAAGGGAGAACTGACTCCAAGTCACCCTCTGACCTGCGCTAGCAAACTGTCTGTCCAGGCTGTTGGACAATTAAAGGCATCATCTACAGGGTGATAGAGACAGTGAAGAAGTATATAAGGAAAACGGCACGCACATGTAATCCACGCTGAGACCAGAGTATCACAAGCTCTCGGCCGGTCTGGCCTATATAACGATTCCGCTTCCAAAGAAATGAAGTGTGCCAGTTCATACAAAGCACGAGGAAGAGGAAGAGGCGGGGAAGACGGCCCGGGAGAAGACCCTAATGAAGACCAAGGGGATGAGGCACACAGGCCAGCAGCAGTTCAGCACTGGGGAGCCTCAGAGGCTGGGGCAGAGGATGGAGGGGAGCAGAGACTCAGGCCCAGTGAAGCTATGAACTCTCCTATCCCAAGTAAACAACCCTCAGTCCTCAGATTCAAAGGCACATTGGCACCCCAAAAGGCTGGGAAAATACGGGGGGGGGGGCTCATCTCCAATGTCTGACTCCTCAGCTGTCTGGGCTTGGACCCAAGATGCTTCATATCCCAAAGAGTCCCTGAGGGGATTCATCCTACTTTGGGTCTAGGGCACAGTTTACAACCACTACTGAGTGGTCACTGCCTGCTGTCTGGCCCATCCCTTCTTTCAAACCAGAGGCCTCTTAAAGACACCTTCCATTTGGCGCATCAGCGGGAGGTCAGACAATGCTGCCGAATGAATGAGGGCATGAACTGCTGGTCACAGGGAAGTAAGCGCATAAAGTCCTCGGAACATCCTAGACACTCTCTTATTCCTATTACATTTTTGCTTAGAGCGTGTGTAGGCCAGAGGACAATCTGCCAGGATGGGCTCTCTCCTTTCCCCGCATGGGACCCAGCGCTGAACTGAGGTGTCAGGTTTGGAAGCAGGCCCCTTTGCCCTCTGAGCCATCTTGCTCCACCCCGTGTGCATCTCTTAACCTCTTAGTGGTCTCTAGAAACAGAACAGTGGGAAACACACATGTACAGAGGGGGTGGGGAAAGGGGAGAGAGGGAGAGAGATTGGGAAACACACACATGCACGGGAAGGTGGGTGGGAGGTGCAGGGAGAGGGAGAGAAGAGGGAGGGAGATTGAGAGCGAGGAGTTGGCTTGTGTGATTAGGAGGCTAGCCGGTTCTAAGCCCAGCGAGGAGAGTGGGCAAACTAGAAACCAAGAGAGCAGATGGGGTAGCCTTCCAGTCTAGAGACTCGCAAACTCAAAAGCCAAAGAAAGCTGGTATTTCTGCTCATATCTGAGGACAGAGGACTCTGGTGCCCAAGTTCAAAGGCAGTCCAGCAGAATGAATTCTTTCAGTGGGCCACCCTTTCACTCCTATCGGGCCTTCTCCAGATTGAACAGGGCCCACCTACATCCTAGAAGACAGTCTGCTCCACTCCCTCTGCAGATTTAATTGTTTATCATGTACAGGAACACCTGGGCAGTGTGTGACCAAATATATGGGCTCCCTGTGCCAGTCACACCAACACATAACATTGACTCTCACAGTAGACACGCACAGAGGACTCTGATCTCTCACGAGAGGTTTCTGGAGTCAGGAAGAATAAGGGAAGTGCTAGCAAAGGGTGAACTCATTCATTTTCCCAGCTGCTGGGAGTCCGGGCTTTGCCAGGTGTCTGGGCCAAGGTGGGCACAAACTCCTGCTGCTAGCCCCAGGAGAACCCCAGTAATGGCTGTGCTCTTCTGGCAGCCCAGGGTGGGCTCTACACACACACGTGCACACACACGCACACACACGCACGCACACACGCGCGCACACACACACGAGAGCCCTGCAGCCCTGAGCCTCTATGCCACAGGCGGTTTGCCTGCTGTGCTCAGCATTTCCCCAGGCCCATCTTGAACACATTAGCCACCAGGCTCACACTGGCTGGAGGAGATTACATTTTCCATGAAGCGGGTGAAGGGGGAGCGCCTCACTGAAGGAGGACTCTCTTTCATTCTGTAGATTGGTGAGCTCCTACACACACCATGCCTTTGTCTGATGTCAGAAGGGGCAAGAAAAAAAAAGGAGAGACCGATGCACAGATGGCCAAGTGTGATTTTGAGGTCCGAGGTAGTGGAGAAAAGACCATATGATGAAGGGATGAGTCCAGAGAGGAGAGAAGCCAAGGCCCTTGGAGAAATGGGACCATTGGCCTTACGGAGGGCAGCTCTGTCCCCATACTGAATCTTAAAGTTTTCACAGTGGGGAAGAAACAGTGAACCTGAAGTCCTGGCTCTGAAACTGCCCCTAGACAGGCTTTGTGATCAAAACCATGTGTCCATACGCTGCATACACAGTGATATGTATGAGAGATATAACGTGTAAGCATTGCTGAGAGGCACGACCATGCCCAGGGAGGGAACTGAGCCCAGGTCTGCCCTTCTTAAGTAGTTCTTACCAGCCCTGGACTTGGAATCCCCTGCAGAGGCCAGCCTCTCAATTGGAATTTCTCTTCTGGCTTCCTGGACATGCAATAGTCTCTAATGTTCATGGGCTCTGGCTCCCACCATCTGTGTGGAAGCTGAGCTGCTCACACCTGCCTTGGCAGACACAGGCAATAAAAGAACTGGCTGCATTTAGAGCCTGGTCCCTGCCCACCAGCTTTCTACCCTCTTCGACTTGGGTGAAGCCCAGAGGCAGGACACTGGGTCGTAACACAGCTTTTTCTCTGCCTGTCCTTGCTCAAGACTGCAGGGAGGTTTTCCTCCAGCTCTTGTGGTCTACACACCTGTTACCAGGTACCTAGAAACATCTAGAGTGCAGGGTTCCCTCTCAAGGGGCTGTTGTAAGTAGGACATACATACTACAAAAGACTAGCTGGGGGATAGTTTTAGTTGTTCAGTTAATCAACGGAAACGGGCAGGTGAGAGGCTCAGAAGGTAAGAGTCCTTGCCACAAAGCCTGACAACCTGAGCTTGATCCCTGGGAACCACATGATTAGAGGAGAAATCCAACTCTGCAAGCTGTCCTCCGACCTCCACACGTGCCCTGCGACATACACACATGAGAGAGAGGGAGAGAGAGAAAGAGAGAGAGAGAGAGAGACAGAGAGAGAGACAGAGACAGAGAGAGAGAGAGAGACAGAGAGAGAGACAGAGAGATAGAAAAGGAATAATGTACATGATAATAGTCTACCCACCACCTGAACCTGAACTGGGAAGGGGAACCTGCTCCTCATTGCCGTGTTTCTCACAGCACCATGATGTGGCAGAGGATGTGCACGTATGCATGTATGCAGGTGCTCACGCATGTGAAATCCAGAGGACAACCTCAGCTATTGTTCCTCAGCCACCATCCATCCTGGTTTTTGTTTTTGTTTTTTTAAGGCAGGATCTCTCACTTGCCAGACAGGCTAGGATGGACTGACGGGTGATCTCCAAGAATCCATCCGCCTGTCTCTGACTTCCAAGTACTAACTGGGGTCACAGACACATACCACCATGCCTTTCTTTCTGACGGGGCAGGGTGGGGTGTGCTTGGGAGTTCCTAGGGACCACGATCAGGTGATCGCTGCCTGCAAGGCAAGTGCTCTGAGAAGTAAGTCACATCCCAGCATGTGCTAAGTGGATGTGAGGATGCATCCCGTGGAGTCACAAAGGAGAGGCTATGAGGCCAGACAGACAGACAGACACACACACACACACACACACACACACTGTCCTCCTGGGAGCCCAGGAGCCCCAACTGTCCACAGGAGGACTCCTCCCTTGGCACAGTCCTCCTTATTGGCACCCGCCAGGGGAAGGGGCTCCTACAGGCCCACAGCTACAATCTGGATGGCAGCTTCCCTCCAGCCAAAGCTCTCCGGCCATCACGTCCCTGGGAAGAATGCTGGGAGCCCACACTGCTGACGCACAGCCCTCAGCCATGGAAGGCCCACATTTGCCACAACCTTTTGGTTTCCCGTGCTGTCTGATACCCATACCATAAGGTCTTGAGTATCCAGCCCAAAGGGCCCCTCGGGCTCTGAAGTTGCATATAGCTATATAAAGCCGAGGCCACAGGGGGTGGCGGGGCTGCCAGACCCCAGGAGCAATTTGGCTGTTCTTGGCGATGACGTGGACCTTTCCCCAAAGCTTCAGCAGTTAGCCCCTCAGAGCAAGCCTGAATCATTCCCTCCAAACCTCAACCCCACCAGGCACACGTCATGCCCAGACTCCAGAGGGAGAGAAGGTGGCCCAGTCTCCCCTCTCTGGTAGAGATGTTTGGAATACCACAGAGGAAGTTATCCCATGAGCCCGCTAGTCCCAGTCCTGCCACAAACTGAGTGCCCAGTCAGCTTCTCTCTCGGGGCCTCCACTTCTGCATCTGTATTGTGGGGACAGTAAAGCCTGCCCTGCTCCCCAGAAAGTGCCAGGAACCCCCAGAGAAATGAGCTCTGAGAGGACTGGAAATGGGACATAGGGAATCACTCTTGTTCTTTGAGAAGCCCAAAGCCAGTCTTGCTGCAGATTTATTTGTGAGGACTTAAGAATTTACTGCCATTTTGCTCCATCTTTGCCACTGCCGGGACACATGACCAGCTGCTAGTGGCCGTCAGTCTTTATAGGCATCTTTCCCAGTCCCCCTTCTGTAGTCAGTGTCTCTTAGCGCTGGGGAGATAGTGAGAGGTTGGCAGCATGGCAACAGTTAGCTCCATTTCACAGCTAGGAAAACTGAGGTTTGGCTGGTCAAATTTCTCTAGACCACGCAGTAAGCTGGCGACAGGACCAAAATGGAGACCCAGCTCTGGGATTCTCAACTAAGTCCTCATCTATTACCAGGACCCTCCAAGTAGCCCTGGACCTCAGGGTTCCACTTGGAAGTAGGAAGTGCAGTGAGGGGTTCACCCAGGGCAGGCTGGGAGTGAGATCTGGAAGACACATGGAGACGGAGGTCCTAGGAGACGTGGTGGCTGTCCTAATCTAGAGTATGCCAGCACTCTGCAGCGGGTCCTCCTTGGGGTGTCAGCGCTCATCGAAAAACCCTATCCTCCTCCCTCTCTGGGAGAACGGAGCAGCACTGCCTATGCGATCTGTCCCAGAATTAAGTCGCCAAAAGTTGTCTAGACAAAGAGATTTTATAGGCCCAATTAACCCCTGCCAGTCAGACTCAGGCACACCTAATAAGGGGCTATATTTAGAGGCTGTCATTATCTGGCTCCCTGGGGAGAAACCTCAGCTCTCATTTCACAGACATTTCCTTTCTAAGGAAGCTTTGTCACGCCCCCTGCAATCTGGCATCCTTTTCTGACAGCCTGGAGGTGGAACATCCGGCCATGAGGAGGCGCTGCTGTTCTGTGTAGTCACAGCCCCAGAGGCAGTGTGGTGGACAGCTACTGTAAGAGCAGGGTCAGGAGGGCCCCTGCCTGCCTCCTCTGTCCCAGTCTTGTCTATTCTGCAATGCTCAGGGTCTGACAGCTTCGCTGTGGTGAGCTGAAGTATCCATCCCATGACAACACACTATCCCTAGAAAGGGGTGTGTGTGTGTGTGTGTGTGTGTGTGTGTACACAGTCCTGTGTATGTGTGTGTACAGACCTGTGTACAGGTATTTGAGCAATTGTGCATGTGTGTATGTGTATACACTCCTATATACAGGTGTTTGAGCACCGTGCATATGTGTAGAGGCCAGAGATCAAGAGATGGTGTGTGTGTGTGTGTGTGTACACTATGTGCGGGTACTTGAGCACTCATGCATATGTGACTGTATGTGTGTATGTGAGTTGTGTGTGTACACTATGTGTGGGTACTTGAGCACTTGTGCATATGTGAGTGTGTGTGTGTGTGTGTGTGTGTGTGTGTGTGTGTGTACTATGTGCGGGTACTTGAGCACTCATGCATATATGTAAAGGTCAGAGATCAACCCTTGTGCTTTTACCAGGCATCATGTACATTGCTCTTTGAAGGCAGTCTCTCCTTAGCCTGGAGCTTACTAATTAGGCTAGACTCCCTGACCACTGAGTCCCTGAGGTCCACTCCTCTCCACTGCCCCATCCAATGCTGAGATTATAAGAATACACTGCCATTCCTGACTTTTAAATGTAAGTTCCGGGACTCAAACCTGGATCCTCATCCTTGAGCAGTAAGCCCTTTACCAACTGGGCGGGCCATCTCCCCAGCTCAGAGGCCACCATTCTTAGCTTACTATTAGCTGTAAACCTTTGCACAGAGAGTTGTGCTGATGCCCAAGGCCCAGAGGGCTCCAGGTGTACTGAAAGCCACACTCTGATAGGTGGCAGGTGGCCATGTAGGCTTCATCTCAGGACACAGGCTCCTGTGGCCTCCTGGGATAATATTGCTCCACGGAGGTTGGGAATGAGCTATATAAGCCAAGAATGCGCATGTGGGCACCCTCAGAGCCATCATGTGCCGGTGGAATTCACCACCCACGGGGGACGCTAATGTATATATGTGTCCCCAACACTACAAGCTGTCCCTCTCTGCACTGTATGTGGCTCATTTCCCTAGGAATGTGTGTTTGTGAGCAAGGTGTTCTCTTCCTGTGGGGTGGGAGGCTGCAGAGACTCACAAATGAAGTGGCTTCCACAGCAGGTTCTCCCACAGACATGGAGGCACGTCTGCCTCCTTCCTGGCTCTGGGACAGACTTGTTCCTTGATCCTTCTAGACACCAGGGGCACCTGGTGTTCCCCAGTTGTGGCAATAGCATCTTTGATGGCCTAGCCTCCTCTTCTCCGGATGCCTCTTCTCTGTGTGTCCTTCATAAAGCCCCTGCATGGGTAATAGGGCCACTGGGATCCTTCAGGACTGTCTCAAGCTGGAGCTTTGCCCTAAGTCCATCTGCAAAGGACCTCCCTCCGCATAACATCAGACAAGCACAGGTGGTTTCCCTGGTCCCTTCCTCCTTCTGCCATAATGAACCCTGAGCAATGCCCCTCAGCCACACTGAGCAGCCGAAGGGCTTCCCCATGAGATGGAACGAGGCTCCTGCAGCTCCCCTGCACTGTGACCACCATCATGCCCTCAGCTTCTCCCCTCCACCACCCCTCCTATGGACGCTGCAGGCCTTTATCTCTGAATCCCCAGACCTGGCACCAGACTCCCCAGCTTGGTACTGAGATCCCAGCTTCCCTCATCAGGAAAGTCCTCCACCCCATTCCTCCTCCCCAGCCACCACCAAGGCCAGGCTTTGAGGAAGGAATGTCCCCCAACCACTTGGCTTCTCTCCTCTCCCTTCACAGGTTGGTTGTGGGTGCCCCACTGGAAACCAATGGCCACCAGAAGACAGGAGATGTGTACAAGTGTCCAGTAACGCAAGGCAACTGCACCAAGCTCAACCTGGGTAAGCAGCCACTGGCTTCTTCTTGACGGCCACTCAGGTACAGAGCAGGGTTTGACACACACTGATGTCCGTGGTCACATGGTTCCTCTCAGTCTGCGTTCCACACAGAACCGACACTGACAAACGTCTACGTTGATAGTCACCTGTCCCCGTCTCACTGCTCTGTGAGGTGCATCGCTGGGCTCACATTGCAAACGAGGAAGCTAGCGCTGAGCAGATGGCTCAGACAGTAAAGCACTTACCTTGCACACAGGAGGACCTGAGTTCAAACTCTAAGACCTACATTTAAAGAAGAAGAAAGCCGGGCATGGTGGCGCTCATTTGTAATCCCAGTGACAGGGGGCGGGTGGGCTGAGATAGGTATATTCTCGGAACTCACTGGCTAGCCAGTCTAGCATGTGTGGGAAGTTCCAGACCAGTGAAAGACCTGTTTCAAACAAAGATAGGCAGTGCCCCAGGGAAGACACTGAAGGCTGCACTCTGACTGCCACATACACACATACACAGAGAAAGAGGGTGACAGAGACAGAGGGAGACCGAGGAGGAACCTGAGGCCTAAGAGACGGGGCATCTTTTGCTCAGTCACGTAGCACGCCATTCTACAGGAGCCGGCCCAGGTTTATGGCCACCCTGCAACCGTTGTACAGGACACAGGCCTCCAGTGTCACACTCTGCATCTTCTAAACCCATCCGCTGCCCACGCGCTCAGGACTTTCAGTCCCCGCAGAACAAATGTGTTCATGTTTCTGATCTTGAAACAGGAGTGTCAGCAGCTAGATCTGTGTCTCTGCACCTAGGGGTAGGCCTGGCCACACTCTCCGAGACATTTCTGCTCACTCAGTTCCCACCACACAGAGTGAGACTGAACCATCCAACAGATGAGGAAGTGACAGGATGAGGAGGCACGGGGACAGGCCCAGGGCCACCTGGCTAGTAAGCGGCATGCTAAGATTCCAAGCCCCTCAGCACAGCCACGCAACTGAGTGCCCAAATGGAAGCTTTTCCTCCTGGAAGTATTCTCCAAACTGTGCTAGAGCTGGGGAGATGCTGGACACACACACACACACACACACACACACACACACACACACCACTCCTCTAAAAACTTCCATCTTGTTCTAAGGGCAGACAGACAGTGGTTGAGCTTGCTCTGCCCACAAAAGAGACAAAACCCTACATGGGCCACAAAGCCACAATTCTAGGGCCTTTCCTGGAAGACTGGCCTTCTCAGGCATTTTTTTCCCTCCTCCAGCAGGGTGCCCCTGCCCTAGAAACTCACACAAGGATCCAAGTAGGAGGGCCCCAGCAGGGCAGTCGGCCCACAACAAGAGATACTTGTAGCTCTAGAGATAAACAGATGGAGGGCAAGGCCACCATCCAAGAGAAATCCCAAAGAACTTGGATGCCTGGGGTTTCCAGTTGTCTGTCACATGATGCTGCAGACTCCCAGGAACCCCCGGAGTGAAGAGCTCAAACCCCAGCACTGCAGGGGCCTAAGCTTCAGTGAAAACACAGCAGAAGGGAGTCTGGTGGTGGCTTCAGTGCTCCCATCATCCCTTTCCTGAGGCACAGGCTAAGAAGGACTGACCTCAGAGGGCTTCCCCTCCCAGCTGGACAGTTCCCAGTGTGTCCTTGGGAAGCTTCCATTAGTCTCTGTGCCTCAGTTTCCTCAGGTGTAAAGAGGTAGACTTGATGGACCCTAGAATCTATTCTAGATCTGTTCTGCACCGTAAAGAGCACTGAATAGCTGGCTGGAATGTGGCCATTTGCAGAGTGCTTGCATAGGGTGCACATCTCCAGCATCTAACAGCTGAGGCGTTGGAGCTGTAATCTTAGCCCTTGTGAGACAGAGACACAAGGACCAGAGGTGCAGGGCCATCCTTGGCTGCACAGTGATTTTTAGGCCAACCTGGGCTGTACCAGAACCTATCCAAAAAAAAAAAAAAAGCACAAGCAAACACCTGAGAGAAGCAGGAGGGGAAACGGGACCTGACAGCGGCTCTGCCTCCTCTCCAGGACAGTCTGTGCTGCAGTATAGCTGTCATAGTCACCTCTTTCATTCTGGCCCTGGCCTGCCCCCAACAGTCTCCAACACAACACAGTGCAGACTCCCGGGGACTGCAGACTCTCAAAGGCCACATCAGGGGACATGGGCTTAGAACTGACAGGTTCCAGCCTTTCCCACTCCTTGTCTCCTAAGTATGTCTACACACCCACCCACACACATACACAAGCACACACACGTAGACATGTGCACACACATATACATGTGCACACACATGGGCATACACATAGACACGTGCACACATGCATGCACACATATATACACATGCACACATGCATGCACACACATAGATGTGTGCACACATACATACACACATAACCGCATGCACACATGCATATACACACATATACACCTGCACATATGCAGGCGCACACACATAGCTGTGTGCACACATGCATGCACACACACACTTTGCTTCTGAGGACTCCAAGCTCTTTTCCATCCCTTCTGTGTTCTGAAAGGATGCTCTAGAGACCTTTCATTATGTGCTTGTCCTGTGGTTTCTGTACTGCCACAGAATTACCTGTCCCTACCACAGCTGGCTGAGGCCACCAGCTGCAGGGGGCTGCTCCCTGTGAGGGACCTTCAGTGCATGGTGGGCAGACAGGTGGGTGTCAAAGGGGTGCTGGAGGACTAACCTCAGATGGTAAGTGCTGCAGGAAGGGGTGAGTGGGTGAAAGCCACCTCTGCGGGCACTGTGCTATGCCTGTGGTGCAGTTAGTCGGCTGGAGAAGGCAGAGTTCTGGATGAGGAGGTGAAGGTGGTGCTGTGGTTTGCTATGTAGCCTTGTGCAGTTTCTAGGACTCTGTGAGCGTCAGTGTGTTCATCTACCAGAAAGTGAGGGAGGACGAAGGATACCTATGAGGAAGATCCGTGCTGCTCTCCGGGCGAGCAAGGGCCATGGGCTCACCTCAGTTGACCTACTGCAGCAGGCTCTAGGCAGCGGACATGCAGAAGTGGCTGTAGGTTGAGTGTCTCTCCTCTGCTCCAGGCAGGGTCACTCTGTCCAATGTGTCTGAGAGGAAGGACAACATGCGTCTCGGCCTGAGCCTTACCACCAACCCCAAGGACAACAGCTTCCTGGTAAGATTATCATCCCACTGCTGACCCCAGCCTTCCACCCTGCACAGACCTGCTGCACAGGGTGTGGGGAGACCTAGCTAAGCAGGTCCTCATACAAGCTTCTGCACACTCCTTGAATGCATATCCCTTTCACCCCCCAGCTGGCCCAACCCTACTCAACAACACAAGCAGATCCTACATGGCCATGGGTCTTTCTATTGACTGGGCCCTTCGTTTCAGTGAACAGTCCAGAAAGGTAGAAGGATTGGGCCTTTCTGTGTCCATCCCTGGATAGTGACACAGGAGCTGGACTCTTCTTCTTGGTGGCCTTGTCTCCTAGGGAAACTCATCTTTGGCCCTTGGCCAAGAGCCTGACACAGTGGTTTTGGCAACGCCACAGAGCAGAAGCATTCTTTGTCTTCTCTTAGTAAAGTGTCCTTGGACCCCAGCCCTGGAAATTGGCCCAGTAAGGGCCTTTGCAGACGAGAGCCGGCCTAGCGACTCTTGGAAGACCCACTCCTGCAAATGAAGGGCTTCCTCGGACTCCATGGGGTGTATATGAAGTGGGCCAGTAGATGGAGGAAGAGCCACCACCCCAGATTACAGGGAGGAGTATGGGACAAGGATCCAGCCTCCACTCCACCCACTCCACCTGAAGCCAAGGGCACAGCAGCAAGAGAGAGTTCAGTGAGACTCAGAGACCCCTCACACTAGGAAAGCTGTCTTGGGCCCTGGAGGTTGAGGCCAGGCCCTAGCCGAAGTCCCATGACTGTGCTGTGCTGCTTCACAGGCCTGCAGCCCTCTCTGGTCTCATGAGTGTGGAAGCTCCTACTATACCACTGGCATGTGCTCACGAGTCAACTCCAACTTCAGGTTCTCCAAGACAGTGGCCCCAGCACTTCAAAGTGAGTACCTTCGCGGGGGCAGTCCAGGGAGGAGGCACAGGGCTCTGCTCATGGCTACCTTGTACCTATAGAGCAGCATGCGGGCTCTGGGACTGCTTCAGCCAGCTGGATGATTCGAAAGGAGGGAGTCACTTCTCCTAACGTGGCAGAGGAGTCCCTTCTAGCTGGGCCACTGTAAGGTTCTCAACCCAGGCTGTCCTCCCCCACAGTGTGATGGTAACAAATTAGCTGAATTTATGAAAACCATTCTGGCATCCATAGAAACTCCCTGTAGAATTTTGAACATGGAGGAGGTTGCCAGGCCACCATGTCTAACAAGCCAGGCTGGGGCATCGTTCACTTAGACTGCAGTATGAATGCTGCTGGTCCTTGACATCCTGCAGGGCAGAAGCCCATGAGCGGAGAGCCAAGGAGAACAGAAATAACCTGGGTGACAGTTCCACCAAGTCAGCGCTCCCGGGCAGCTTGCCCAGAGCCTCGTGGATGCAAAACCTCCCCCTCCCTCCCAAGTAAACTTGGGGAGCTAGAAGCCTAGACTTCTTGGCTCTGAGCCTCACCATTTCCTCTGGGCTAAACACCCTCAGAAAGCAGCTGTTGCCTGTTTATAGAGGGCGAGGGGATTAGCACCTCTGGCTCAGGCAGCCTCCCCTCAACACCCATTGCTGGGGGAGGGGAAGGGGGAAACATTGCCTAGTCAGCTGTCATCTGTGGGGTGGGGAGGCATGGGGTCCATTCACACAGCCTTCCAGACATCTCCAGGGCACAGCGGATGGTCCAGGCACTGAGTTTCTCAGGGGTTGGAGCATCACAGCCCTGACATTGCTGACTGCTACTGGCAGAGCCATCCTGCCCTGGTCTGCAGCATCAGTTTCCTGGGACTTGGCAAATGTAATTCCAAGGTACCCTTTATGTAGTTTCTAACGAAGTGGGGCTTGGAAAAGGCTGAAGAGGGGTCTGCCGTGTTTAAGGACCACAGACCTAAGTAAGACTGGGGAGATGGCTCAGCCAGCAAAGTGCCTACCATACAAATGTGAAGTCCTGAGTTCCATCCTCATCACCCACGTCAAAAGCTGAGCTTGGTGGCATGTGCCTGTCACCCCAGCACAGAGGAGGCACCCTGGGGCTGGATGGCCAAGTCAGCCTAGCAAAATCAGAGAGCTGCCAGTTCAGTGAGAGACCCTGCCTCAAAAAGATAAGGTGGAGAGAGATTGAAAAAGACAGCTGATGTCAACATACACCTATATACGTGTGCGCGCACACACACACACACACACACACACACACACACACACATACATATACCAAAAGCCCGCAGACCTGTAAACAGGTTCTTTTCTGCTTATTTTTAAGAATTTTAAGGTATATTTTAAGTACTTATTTATTAGACTGATCGATCGATTGATTTTTTTTTCTTCTTGTTTGTTTTGGTTTGTATGGTTAGTTTGGGTTTTGGTTTTGATTTTTTGAGACAGGGTCTCTACATTCCCCTGACTGTTCTAGAATTCACTGATCTTGAACCCACAGAGATCCACCTGCCTCTGCCTCCCAAGTACTGGGATTAAAGGCTTGTGCCACCATGCCCAGCAAGATTTCTTTATTTTTATTCCATATGTATGAATATTTTTCCTGCATGCAGGTATGTATACAATGTGAATTCCTGGTGCCCATAGAGGCCAGAAAATGGCATTGAATGCCCTAGACTTGGAGTTACAGCTGGTTAAGCTAATATGTGGGTATTTGGAACTGAACCCAGATCCTTTGCAACAGCAACAAGTACTTTTAAGCACTGTCAAGCATCTCTCCAGCCTCCACTACACAAGCTGTCCTTTTAAAAACAATGAAATTAAAAGAGAATCAAAATAATAAATTTCATGTCTCAGTGAGAGACTATTTCAAAACCCAAAGTGCGTGACTGTTGAGAAGGAAGGATACCCAGGTTGAGAGGGAGAGAGAAACGGAGACAGAGACAAGAGAACAAACTGGGCACAGTGTCAGGATCTGTAATCCCAGCACTGAGGAGGTAGGGGCAGGAGGATCAGGAGTCCAAGGTAACCTCAGCTAAAGAGCTAGCTCCAGGCCAGCCTGGACTACCTGAGATCTTGCCTTTAAGAAAAGGAGTAAAAATAGGATCGTCTAAGGCTTATTGAGCTCTTGTCTTTAGAAACGTCTTCCCATTAACCTTAACGGCAACTCTTAGTTTAGTGATTATGCTGCTCCTCCAGCACGGAAACCTGAAAGTGACTGCCCGCAGCCCACACGGCGGGTGAGTAGTAGGGCCTAGAGCTGACGCCAGACAGCACATTCCCAGTCTTTCCTTGATGATTCCTTCACAAAACATGAAATCCATTCATCCAGGTTGCTAGTGGAAGACACCACCTGCCCACAGCAGTAAGGGAAACAGCCCAAGGCCCTGATTCCGGCAATGGCAGAGGCTGGGGAAGCACTGATCAGTCAATAACCATCAGTCTCTGATGCGGAGCAAAGAGATCAGGTTCAATTTCAACTCTGTTCAAACAGCCCACTGGGTAGTGACATGGAACCAGGACATCTTAGCTGCCTTGCTTATATGACTCAAATAAATGTCCAGCCTGAGGACAACTCTCCGTGTAGGAGATGACAGATATCAGCAATCATTCTTCCAGTGGTCTCTTAAAAGATCATTCAGAACATAAGAGATTTGGGACTGGGGACATAGCTCAGCTGGTGAATTGCTCACCCTGCGAGCATGAGGCCTGGGTCTCTAGCCCCCGTGTAGAAAGCCAGACATGATGATGATGCTCAATCCCAGCACTGAGGAAGCCGAGACGGACAGATGCCTGGGGCTTACTGCCAGCCCCCCAAGCTCACAGTAATAAAAATAAGAAAAGTATTCTACAGGACAGACCCTGTAAAAAAGAAATAAGGTGAATGGCTCCTGAGAAATGACACTTGAGACTGACCTCTGACCTCTACACACAAACACATACACACACGCACCAACACATACACACACAAAAAGGTTTCTTTAAGTGAGTAAGAATGTTGGAGATTTATGGACGCTGGTTCCCTGATGGTCCTGATTGTATCCCTGCCTCCAGGGTGCCAAACCTACATGGACATCGTCATTGTCCTGGACGGCTCCAACAGCATCTACCCCTGGGTGGAGGTCCAACACTTCCTCATCAATATCCTGAAAAAGTTCTACATTGGCCCTGGCCAGATCCAGGTGAGTGTCTCCAGGGCTCGCCTCTGCTGAGCAAGATCCCCGAAAACCTATGGTCTGAGTGACCCCACAGCACTGGGCAGCATCTTCCCATGAAAGGGTAGGAGCTGGTAAGCCCAGCCAGCCCTGGGACTTGCTGCCTCAGGTGCCCATTTTTGGTGGGCGCACTGAGGATGCCTTCAGGGGTTGACTCCACTTACAAAGATGACCAGCTACAGAGTCAGAAGTCAGGAGAGGTGGGGAGGCATAGAAAGGGTGTGTAGAGACGCTGGAGGACATCAGGCATGGGGGGTGCTGGGGAGAATGGACTTGGAGTAGACTAGCTGCCAGCACATCTGGGAAACATTGGTGGATAAGGGCTACATTGATTTCCCAGTATTTTGGCTCGATGAGGACTAAGAGACAGAAGTGCCAAAGTAGCAGGTGTCAATTCTAAGAAATTCTTTCTATGCCGGAGGAGTAACCCAATATCCAGAAAGAATCCACGCCAAAATGCCAGGCATGGTGGTGTGTTTATAATCCCAGTGCCAGGAAGGCAGAGGCCAGTCAGTCTGGCCTAATTGGTGAGCCCCAAGTCAATGAGATACCCTGTCTCAAAAGGGGTGGGTGGAAGTACTAAAGATGACACCCAAGAGTTTCCTCCAGCTTCCCCAATATCACACATGCAAACACATACACAGCCCACACACGTACACATACCTCACACACACACACACACACACACACCACATGCACACCCGCATACAGCACACACACATATACCAAACACACTGCACACACACACAGCCACACCCACTTACAACACACTCAACACACACACAAAGGTTTTCTTAAGAAACCTTGTAGTTAATAGTGTTGGTGAAAGGGAGCCAAGTCCTACAGTGACAAGCCCCCTCCCACCAGAAGACGGTCTTTGATGCACTGGGATAAGCAGCCAGCATTCAAAGGGTTCTTAAACCCAATAAACTTGGTGAGCCCATTCAACAGTAACACTATCACCAAGCCCTGAAACCAGTCTCTATAGCTTGGTGTTTATCTTGAAACTATTAATAGTGCCGAAACATTATCCACTTTGAAAATGTCAGGCCTCTTCTCATCCGAGTTTCAGGGACTCTTTGTTACAGAGTTTGGTCAACAGCCCTATGGTCCTGGTAAATTTTGATAAACCCATACACTTCCCCTGATAAATTCTGGGGAGTGGGGACTTGGGTCGGGGTTGGAAGTGGGGCCTGGGGTGTAAGGGTGTGTGTGTATGTGTTCATGTACATATGTGCATATAAACATGCAAGTGTGTGTGTGCACGCGCATGTGTGTGTGTAAGCCAGAAGTTGATGCCAGGTGTCCATTTTTGAGGCTGGGTTTCTCATTGAACCTGTAGCTCACCTATTTGGCTGGGCTGACTAGCCAGAGAACTCCAGGGATCCACCAGTTTCTCGCTTGCAGATACCACCACACACAGCTTTTAAACAGGCACTGAGAATCTGTACTAGCATGGCAAGCACTTAATCAACTGGAGCTCTCCCCAGACCCAGATCCTAATGCTTTAGACTTCTAGTCTGTGTTCATTCTCCATCTTCTTAAGGAAGATGTTCAACCCGATGAGCCTTCCCTCTCATCACCAAGTCCCTTTCTCTCTGTGGCCCTGATTTGTTCTATCAAGCCATCCCCAGAACAGCCTGTTTCCCTCGGGCTGTGGTTTCCTCTGGGAAGGACTCCTGGGAGAGGGACCCTCACAAATGGAAGTCTGAGAGTCATGGTTCTGCTACCCTCTGCTCTGGTTTGCAGGTCGGAATAGTTCAGTATGGAGAAGATGCGGTACATGAGTTCCACCTTAATGACTACAAATCTGTAAAGGACGTGGTGGAAGCCGCAAGCCACATTGAGCAGAGAGGAGGGACAGAGACCCGCACAGCATTTGGCATTGAATTTGCACGGTAAAAAAAAAAAAGTGTGTGTGTGTGTGTGTGTGTATGTGTGTGTGTGTGTGTGTGTGTGCTTGTGTTTGTGTTTGTGTGTGTATGTATGTATGTAAATCTCAGATACTGTTTGGGCTACTCCCCCACCATTTGGTGCTTTCAAACAGCCAAGTTCTGACAGAGGGCTGGGCTTAGTTGCTTAGTTCTCTCTTGGGTCCTCTCACTTGGTTATGTTCTGGTGTCCGCTAGAATGGCTGTCACCTGAAAGTTCACCTAAGCTAAAAGTACCAGTCGGCACATTCACGTTGCCATCAACAAGAGCACAGGGAGACTGGTGATCTAAGTCACCAACTGTGGCCATCCGGCTTGGTTTTCCAATACTCTCACAGTGGACTCTTGTCTTCTTGAAGGAGAGAATTTGATCAAGAGACATACATGGTTTAAACAAAAGTTTACTTAGCAAAGCAAAGCAAGCACCCCAAAGCTAAGGAAAGCATTTACTTGAGGCTGTCTTAGTTTCAGAGGTTTAGTCCATGGTCATCACGGCAGGGGAGCATGGTGGCATACAGACAGACATGGTGCTGGAGACGTAGTTTAGAGTTTTACATCCTGGATCCATGGGGCAGAAAGAGAGAGCCACTGGCTTGGGCTTTTGAAACCTCAATGCCCCCACACAGTGATGTGCTGTCTCTAACAAGGCCACACCTCTTAATCCTTTCAAACAGTGCCACTCCCTAGGCATACAAATATATGAACCTATGGGGGCCATTATTCAAACCACCACAGATCAGATCTCCCTTTTAGGGTATTTCTTCCCATGAGTCTCATAGAAGGGAGACAGGGTCAAAATCACAATGCAAGTGATATTGCAATGAAGACCCTGCAGTGGTACACATGTGTGGGTCGATGACCTGAACCTTAGTTTCTGCCTAACTGCAGCTTCAAGGATAGTTTACCATAAAGGGGTATTCTGACCCTCAGTGTAGACAGCTGCCTAAACCCAGCCGCAGTCTTCCTCAGTTACTCCAAAGCTAACTCCTTTGCCTACTTGGTCCTAATACCAGGGCATTGGGGAGTTCACAAGAGACCCAGCAGGAACTGGGAGACTGCCTATGACCTAACCAATGGGCCTCAGAACGTGACTTTCAATACATCTCATTACCCAAGCAAGTTGCCAAAGGCCAGGCCCACCCAAAGGTGTGATTCCGCCTCTTGATGGAGGAACGGCCAGGCCAAATGGAAGAAAGGCATTTGGAGAAGACGGTAGCATGCAGCCAACTTTAGAAAATGTTCTGTCATAGTCTGTAGACTATGGAAAGATGAGGGTTTAGGGATGTCGCTCAGCTGGAGAGTACTTGCCTAGTGTGCATGACGTCCTAAGTTCGATCCCTACTACATTAACTAGACTTGGTCATGGAAGCCTGTGACACCAGGCTGGAGGTGCAGACCAGTGTTTGCCTAATATAGGTAAAGCCCTGGCTTCAATTCTGAGGACCACGGGAAGAAAGGAGGGAGGGAGGGAGGGAGGGAGAGAGAGAGAGAGAGAGGGAGGAAGAGAGGAGGAAGGAATGAAGAAAGGAAGGAAAGAAGATATAAGAAAAGCATGTTGGTTCTGAGCACAGAGTCTGTCTATACAGTGTGTGTTATTGGTGGCATATAAAGAACACGGTTAAATCTAACCCCGGAGGTAGTAAAGAGACTGATTCCTTAGAACTCACTCCAGAACACACTCAATGTCTGTCACCTCAAGATGTCCACATGGGAGTTCACAAGCTTATTCTATTGATGTCACTGCTGAATGCCCTCTGTTTAGCCCCAATAAAATCAGCCAAAATTAAAGGTTTTGTGATCCAAGGCCTAGGCACCTGCATTGACAAGGTGAAAGTCACTTTAGTTGAATATGTCTAAATTGGAACATGATTTCACATGGTCAGAAGATCATGACTTTTCCAACCCCATGACCTCTGGTGACGTCACCACTCAGTTCCTGTGCTTCTGTTTGTGAACACTTGCCCAGGCTCTGCCTAAGCAAGCAGTCCTCCACTCAAAGATGGCTCTCTATTCTTCCTCTCAAACAACAGGCCACTTTGCTCTTTGGCCATCACTGGAATGAGAACTGTGACCACAGGCCCTTCTGATGACAATGACAGAAGCCAGTGACCACGAGGGGCTGTCACTTCCTACTGTGAAGCTAAATGAATAGTGTGGGAACAAAGCTCACTGATTTGGGTTCATCTTGCAGTCAACCAGCCTCAGGTCCATGACATACATGTGACTCACAGGACAATCTGAGCCACTCATAACTCATGATTGCTACTGAGGTTGCAATCTCCACCTCCAGTAAAGTTTGAATTCTAGTTTTGGGACCTGCCATGTTTAGGTCCCAAATTATAGCCATGATGATGAATGGATGGGTGGGTGGATGGATGGATGGATGGATGGATAGGTTTGCAGATCTTAAGATGGAACCCATGGTCTCATTTTTCTATACAAGTGTTCTGCAACTGAGTTGTATTTCCAGTCTTAACTGTATTTCTTGATAAAAGGTCTTCTACATAGTCCAGGCTAGCCTCAAGCCCCCAAGTAGCTACAGTTAAAGGTTTGTGCTACCAGGTACTCACAAGCTTTTTAAGGTGAACATTTTTCTCTCTTTACACGGTTGTCTCCAATTCATTCTGTTGTGCCTTTGGTTTTGTTTTATGTCTGTTTGCTTTTTTTCTGTGAAACTACTATCAGACCAAGATCTAAGCCACAGGGTCAAGGGGTCACAAAGGTAGAGATTTGTGGTTCCTGGACTTGGTGGTTCCCAGCCAGCACCGAGCTCTGACAGGCGTTAGCGCTAATCTTAACTCAAGTTTGAGAGGTATGACCTCCACCAGAGAGACCTGTCAATAGGGAGGCAGGGTAGATGCCAGAGAGTGACCTTGAGCGGAGCTGAGGGTGCTGACCCACCAAGGGAGTGCAAGAGGGCATCATGGGTTGAGTAGGCAGCTCTGAGGCTCAGCACATGCCCAGGGCTGGGCCCACACAAATACAGTACTATTAATCCACAGTCCTCCCTTTCTTATTCATTCCCAAGATCTCACATTAAAATTACAATTTTAAAAGTCCCATGGTCTTTACAAATTCAAACACAGTAAAATTCCTGTCTTTTTAAAATATCCAATCTCTTTTAAAAGTTCAACTCTTTCGTCTGTAGGCTCCCTTAAAAATCAAAATTAAATTAAATGTGTTCTTTGAGAGAGAAGAACCAGGACAACATCACAATTTGAACCAAGCAAAACCAAACTCCAACAGTGTAAATAACTCAATGTCTAGTTATCTGGGATTCACCCACGATCTCTGGACTCCGGCAAAGGGCTTGGGTCGCTTCTCCAGCTCTGCCCTCTGCAGCACAGTTTGTCTCCTGGGCTCCAGCTGGCCCGACTCTACTGCTGCTGCTGTTCTTGGTTGTCTTCCCATGGTACTGGCATCTTCAAAATGCTGGGCTCCTAACTGCAACTGGGATGCTCTTAACCAATAGCCTCTCATGGGCTATCTTTACAGTGCCTAGCCTCAGCTTCTCTGCATGACCCCTTCAGTCCTGGGTCTTCAGCTGCCACTGAGGCTGCACCGTCACCAGTGGCCTCTCCTGGCCTCTCACAGCACCAAGCCCCAGCTGCTCTCCATAGCCCCTTTCTGCCTTCAAAACCAGTACCACCAGGGAGATGCTTACCCATGACCAGGTCCAGCCGCCAACACAAGGTATAACCATAGCCACCTCAACGATGCTGGTCTCGTCTTCATCACTGCTAATTTCTTAGCTCCAGCTAGCCAGCATCAGTTGTCCAAGAAATGTAAAGGTTTTACGTTTGTGTTTCTGGGATCTTGTTAATCACAAGCTGATTCTTGCTAACCAGAACCACAAAAGCTTAATTCAAAATAACAAATGGTCCTGATAGAGTCTTTAAACCTCCTCTGAAATGTCACAAGCCAGGCCTCCATCTTCTGCACTGCTCTCAACATTCTTACCGTCCGAGCTCCCACAGGACATCCCACAAAGTTCGTAACACTCAACAGCTCTTCAGTCCAAAATTCCAAAATCCTTCCACAGTCCTCCCCTAAACATGATCAGGTCTGTCACACCAATACCCCCACTATGCTGGTACCAATTTCAGTCTTAGGGTTCCTAGGCTGTGACTAAACATCATGACCAAAGAACAAGCTGAGGAGGAAAGAGTTTATCTGACTTACACTTCTAGATCATAGTCCATCATTGGAGGAAGTCAGGACAGGAACTCAAGCAGAGCAGGAACCTGGAGGCAGGAACTGCTGCAGAGGCCATGGAGGGGAGCTTGCTTCCCCTGGCTTGCTCAGTCTGCTTTCATACCTGGAGCTTACGGAGGCCTTCCCTCGACTGAGGCTCCTTCCTCTCTGACGACTCTAGCTTGTGTCAAGTTGACACACAAAACCAACAGTATAGCTAGATGCTCAGCAGGCAAAGTGGCCTGCTGTACAAGTACGAGAACTCGAATTCAGGTCCCCAGAACTCATACAAATGCCGGGTGGACCTGGGGGCCTACCTGTAATCCCAGTGGGAGGCAGAGATGAGGGGTTTCTAGCGCAACCTGGCTAGCTAGACAAGTCAAAGACCCGGCCTCCATATGTAAGGTAGACAGGGATGGAGAAAGACTCTGATGTCAATCTCTGGTGTACACACATACATGCATTCATACATGTTGAACACACACATATGATTCCACACCCCACATAGAAAAAATACAAAAGAAAAGAGAAGGAAGGAAAGAAGGAATAAAGAAGGAAAGACGTCGATGTCCAGGCCATACCCCCTAAAGTGTCTGGGTCTGGATAGGACCCAAGCATCAAAAAATGTTTAAACCTCCCACCAAAGATTCAGACATGCAGCTGGGTCTCTGAGTCACTAACTTATCCCAGTCAGGTTTGCTGCCCCATGGTCTCCCCTCCTCCCTACCCCTTTGCCTACCATACAGCAGTATTGGGACTCCAAGAGGGCAGTGCACTTTTTAAAAACAACGGATCCAGAGGCTGGGGAAATGACTCAGTTGGTAAAGTGTTTGCCACACGAGCATGAGGACTTCCGCTGAGTTCATCAGCACCCACAGCACTGGCTGCACACACCTGTAGTCCCAGCGCTTGGGAAACAGAGGCAGGTGGAGTCTAGCAGCTACTGTGTTCAACAAAAGACCCTGTCTCAAAAAGATATGATAGGGAATGACAGAGATACCCAGTGTCAACCTTTAGTTTCTACACGCAAATGCTCACTCTCACACACAAGCATTGGACATGCACACACATGCACATATGTGCACACACATGCACATGCATATCCAAGAGACCCAGCTGACCAACTGGTGCAAGAGCATTGTGATGCAGACCTTGAGCTGCTGGAGTACCCACAGTTGCAGCTTCCATGGCTGCCCCCTAGAGGACATCAGGCTGCCCTGTTCCCATATCCCTCTTCTGACCAATCCCTGCATCTGGTTCCAGTTCAGAGGCTTTCCAGAAGGGTGGAAGGAAAGGGGCCAAGAAGGTGATGATTGTCATCACGGATGGGGAATCCCATGACAGCCCAGACCTGGAAAAGGTGATCCGGCAAAGCGAGAAGGACAATGTGACCAGATACGCAGTGGCCGTAAGTTCTACCCCAAGGAGGGGGCGGAGAGCAGTTGGTTACTCTCAGAGGCTCTGCCCTCAAACCCCCAGGGATTCCCAGGAGCTGCCTCCCTAGCAAGGGCACAACAAGCTGTATCCTCCTCTGAAGAACAAGTGGAGTGTGCGAGAGGCCCTGGCTTCCATTCCCAGCAATGTTTAAAACCAGATGTGGTGGTGCACACCTGCAATCCCAGCACTAGAGAGGCAAGGCAGGAAGAGCAGAAATTCAAGGTCACCCTTGGCTGTAGGACAAGTTTTCATCCAGTCAGCTGGGGCTACTTTTATTTCTAAGTTGACTCTTAACACTGTATGTGTGTACGCAGACATGTGTAGGTTTCCACAGACGTGTGTGGGATTCCATTTTTCTTCTTTTTCCAGGGAGTTTAAAGAAAAAAAAAGGACCCCCAGTCCTCCCAGATTCCAGAACCCCAGATAATCTCAAGGGTCTTATCTGGTACCCCCAAAGAGTACCTGTTTTCAAATGCCAGTGATACCTTGAGAAAGGCTCAAGTTATAGCCCGTCTCCAGGTCCTTGAGGTCTGGGGTTGTGGGTGTGTGGAGAAGTCAGTACTATGTCCTGGTTTGTCGTCCCTGCCCCTGTTCTCTGGCAGGTCTTGGGCTACTACAACCGCAGGGGGATCAATCCAGAAACTTTTCTAAATGAAATCAAATACATCGCGAGCGACCCCGATGACAAGCACTTCTTCAACGTCACAGATGAGGCGGCCCTGAAGGACATTGTCGATGCCCTCGGGGACAGAATCTTCAGTTTGGAAGGTGACCGACTCATGGTCTTACACCTCTGCCCAAGGACTATAATACCCCAAAACAGGGTGATGATGAGGCAGCACAGGCCTCACCTCAGGACCCGCTCAGAAAAGAGCCCCAGTTCCCATGATGCCCCAGGACACAGGACCCTGGACTAACTGGTGATACACAGAGCTAACATCTTCTTGCTATTGTTTTAGGCACCAACAAGAATGAAACCTCTTTTGGACTGGAGATGTCACAGACGGGCTTTTCCTCGCATGTGGTAGAGGTACAGGACCCTCCTCCTCCTCCCTTCTCCCTCTCTCTTTCCTTACTCATTCAGGTCTGTCTGCCGCCCCACCTTTTATGGCTCTCCCGTGTTTTTTCAGTGTCTCTTTGCCTCCTAGAATTTTCTAAAGCCTGGAATGGGGAAGTTAAGGTCTTCAACTTATTTCTAGTGTCTTCTGCCTGCTTCAGAAGCCAGCTCACTATACATGTTACACACACACACACACAGAGAGAGAGAGAGAGAGAGAGAGAGAGAGAGAGAGAGAGAGACAAGAAACAGAGTGGGTGTGTGGGGGTGGGTACCTCCCAGGGCCTAATGTCTCATTCAGTCCGTAGAAACCCACGCAATCAGGTCAAATAACAAAACCAAACAGCAAGTACCTGATAGCATCAGAGTCTGAGGTGACCTGTGCCAGCTCAGCCAGGGCATGTACTCATGTCAGGAAGGTGTCTATAGCTCCCAGCTCCATCAGGAGGCTGCAAAACCCATCTCTGTTCAGACTCTGCATTGGACTGCAACAGCCCCAGGTGTGCCTTGCCCATGAAGGACAGGCTGCAGGTGTCACTAACAACACACGGTATCAGGGGCCATGTTCACCTGAGGCTTAACCTAAGGGAGCCTGGGCCCTCACAGAGGAGTAAAGTCAGTGTTTTGGGAAACATTTCATAAACTGTCACGTCCTGGGGGCTCCATGTGGGAAGCATGTCAACCCCGAGAGTATACCAGTACATGCTCCTCCTCCAGGTATGTGTGCTTCAGACAACAGGTGTCTTGGTTGTGCGTGTGTGTATGTGTGTGTATGTATGTGTGTACGCTCTATGTTCAGGAAAGGTCTGCAGGCCCATAATGATTATACATCCCTCTGTCGTCCCCCTACATCCTCCGAACCCTTCTGGGCAGGGCAGGATTCCTGGTTCCCATCCTGCAGATAAAGAACGATTCATGAGGTCAGGCAAGCTGGGGCTAAAGTGACGTGAGCAAGGACTGCGTGAGCGCTTCCCTCTGCAGTCGGCAGCTGCTCTGAGAGGGCTCCCAGGAGCTCTGAGTAAGAGATCCCTGACTGGAGAGAGCGGCTCATGCATGCCAAGCAGCAGGCAGATGTTTGGAAATGCGGCGTGTGCACAGATTTTTGCCAGGCCGCATCTGTACAGTATCAAGTCCACTGAAGTGATACAGCAAGATACGAGCATGGATTTCCCACCATCCCAGCAGTCCCTGGCCAGGTGCACAGCCCTGTAAACTTTCCCCAGGGGTCCCTGCACCTCATTTCATGCTCAAAAGAGCCCTGTGAGGTCTGCAAGTGGTGACAGTCATCACACTTGACTGGGCCCACTGGTCTTTTAAGTGCCTTCTTATTGGCTGGGATTCAGGAGGAGCAGAGGTGGAGCTGGGCCACCAGGAGGCAGGAGCTTACATTTACATGAGGTCAGGCAGCCAATCCCTGCTCAGTACTATCAGTACTGTCCCTCTGAGGACAGGGCAAGAATGAAGATCTGATTTTAAATACCCAGCATGGCTGCCTATACCCATAATCCCAGCATTGCAAGAGAGAGATGGGTAGACCATAAGAGCTCACTGGCCAGCGTTCCTAGCCACCTGATAGGCTTCCAGTTCAGTGAGAGACCGCTGTCTCAAGGCAGAAACGTCAGCAGTGACAGAGGAAGACACCTGATATTCCGCTCTGGCCTCCAAAGGCACAGGCATTGGCATGGGCATGCCCTCCTGCGTACTCACACGCATGCACCCGCCACACAGAAAGGGCAACGCGGGGGGGAGGGGGGGAACGACACAGCAAGAAGATACAACTTCATGAAGAGCAGGGAGCATGGATTAAGATGTAGCTGAAATGCCAAAAGGAATCAGCAATGAGCTTTGCCACCCAAAATCAGCTCACAAACTGCCAACACAGCATGGACAGCAGGTTGCGGGGAGCGATAGCCGCCTCCCCGGAAACCAAGCCTAGAGCGCCGAGGCCTAGGAAATTATAAGCAGGTGACGACTACTTGTGGGAGGCCCCAGAGAACTCCTCCATGGGAGGAAGAACACTCTGCTACCACCCTGAACTGAGATGGCCAAGGATATGGCCAAGTGTCATGACAGGAACACACAACTGTCCCTGCAGTGAAGGCCACCCAGGTAGAGATACCCTGGGGCTGTGTCATGGAAGCTCAGTGGCCCCATAAATCTAGGGTGGCCTGAAGGCCATAAGTCAGGGAATCCAGACAGCCCCATGAGGAAACACTGGATGCCAGATGCCAGTCTTTCCCAGATGATTCACGCCATTTCCCAGCTGGGCCACATGCCTGGCGTCCCCCACCAAAGTTCTGGCCTTTTTCCCAGGATATTCTAGATTCCCCCCCCCCCCCAGATTTCAGATGTCTGGGGCCCTCAGCTAGGAAGACTGTGACCTGGGAGATTTGTTTTGATGGCCTTCATGAACACACTTCCTAGTACACCTGTCCCCAACAAATCCATTTTGGGGACCCAAGGTCTGTCTGTGGCCAAGATACAATGGCATAGGTGAAATGAGAACTCACCTTGCCCCTCGCTCCTGAGGTCCAGGGCAGTTCTCAAACCCTACACAGGGAGGATGGAAAAGGCCCTCCCAGCAGGGCCAGGCACCTGGGTGGAGCCGGCCTTTCTCAACACACCAGAGGTCCCCGCTGTCAGCAAGGCCACAACACCTCTTCAAAACCCTCTCCAGACATCAAGAAGTCTAGCATGCAGTCACAAACTTGGACTCAGCAAACAGACATGAAGAAAGGGTGGCCCACCTTCTGGAGGGGCTCAGGTAGAAAACCGGAAGCAGGAGCCATGTGGGGCTTGGGAAAATCAGTGGGGGCTTTTCTTGCTGCCCCATCTACCCTCTGGCCAAAGACCCAGCCCCGCCTAAACTTGCTGTGCAACTTTGGGAACGCTTCTGCCTCTCTTCGAACCCCAAGTGCAGATAAGGAGTCTGCACCCTCCCAGGGCCCCTGTGGGCTCCCACGGGAGAGGATTGGATGAGAAAGTGCCCCACCAAGAAGGAGCATACTCCAAAATCAAGGAATGTTGGCAGTGACCATGGACAACAGGAATTTGGGTTCCGGATCTCAGTCTTGGCCCAGCCCACTGTCAGTGCTTCCCAGCTGAGTGGAGAGGGAGCTAATTAGAACATTGGACTTTGAACATGACAGAGCACCAGGCACTCCCCAAGACAGCTTATTTATAGTTGCAAAAACATTCCACAGGGGAAGTTCTCCCTCCAGAGAACTGGCCTTTTCAACTGTTGGATAAGATCAACTTGCCTCTTTAAAATGGCAGGAGATCTTTGAACCCAGCCAGAACCAGCCAGCTGGGCTCATGGAGGGCTGGGGTGGGGGATGAGGAGTGGAGGTGCTGTGACCTTACCTGCCGAAACTGTAAAAGGCCAAAGCTGCTGCTGGCAGAGTGCTTGGCTAGCACAGGTCAGACCCTGTGTTCTAGCCTAGCATGCGCGCACACACAATGAGTAAGGATCTCACACTGCCTAGGCTAGCCTCAAAGTCACTTTGTAGCTAAGGATAACTTTGATTTTGGTCCCTCTACTTCCACCACCCGAGTGCTGGGATTATAGGCATACACCCATCATGCCCAGTTTGTATGTTGTGGAGAATGGAACCCAGGGCTTTGCCCATGCCTGGCAACCACTCTACCACTGAGCCACATCCCGGGTACATTGAAGCCAGGGAGCAACTCCAGGTTTCTATGTTTTTCTTCTTTGTTTATTTTGAGGAGGAGTCCACCACTAGCCTGAAGCTCACCAAATAGGCCGGGTTGGCTGGCCAGCAAGCGGGGACACATGCCTGTCCAGCACTGAGTCTATGGCACATGCTGCCATTCTCAGCTGCTTTTCCCATGAGTCCTAAGGACTGAACGCAGGTCACTGTACTTGCAAAGCAATCACTTCACTGACTGAGACATCTTCCCAGCCCCTATTTGCAAAAGAAAATTAAAGCCCAAAGCTAAGATACAGGGTAGCCGCCCCTCCCCTGAATCTGAGGGGTGGGGCTACTAGTCTCACCTCCTCCTTCCTGTACTGCTATCCAGGTACCATTCCTCCTCCTTCAGGGCTTGCTGTTTGCCTTCCTATGCCCAGTCATGTGGTTTGTTCACACTAGGGGTGGGGAGGGTCCAGGGACCCAGTTCTCAGGAAATGACACCTCCTGCCTTCATACCCAGGCACAGCGGCATGCACTGGTCCTGCAGTAGTGGGCAGGGCAAGGGACACCCTCCAAGTCAGTGAAGAAACAAGCTCCATGGCCCTGGCTTGTCTGCCCAACCTGTCTCATCCACTCTGCTTCCGCTCTACAATTCGCTGTTCCTAGAAAGCAAAGCTGCCTTCTCCCTGACTGGGGCCTTTGCTCAGTCGCTCCCAAGGCAGGCTTGAAGGGGCTTGAAGGAGTGTTGGGCTGGGTAGGTAACAAGGAAGCTGAGTGGTTTTAAAAGTCCAAGGAAATGTGGAAGGTTTGTCCTGGGTTCAGAGTTTATTTCTAGAATGTTCCTTTATCTGTTTTTAAAGTCACACCCTTGAGATCAGCTTGACCCATTTTGTGCTAAGGATGAGACAGGGCACCATGGTCTCTGAGGCTTGATTATAAGTCAAGAGCCCCAGTTGGAAGCTGAGTTTCTAAGGAACCATCCTGGCAAAGGTACCCCCAGATGACTATGGTGCATTAGAGTTTGCAAGACCTGGGTGATTTCAGCAAGAGGTCGCTAGAAACAGGGTCTGATGCTACATTCTTCCCTGGTGCTAGGATGGAATCCTGCTGGGAGCCGTGGGAGCCTACGACTGGAACGGGGCGGTGCTGAAGGAGACAAGTGCGGGCAAGGTGATTCCCCACCAGGAGTCCTACCTTAAGGAGTTCCCAGAGGAGCTGAAGAACCATGCCGCATACCTAGGTGAGGCCCATGGGAGGGTGGCTGGTGACAGAGGGTAAGGAGGGCCCCAGATTGAGAAGCCCATCTGTACCTGTGGGCAATTCTAGCTACAAGGCTGGTTTCTCCCTAGCTACATCCCACACCCCATGCCAGCATCTGACCATATAGAATAAATGACAGCAAGTTCCCCATAGTATAAGTAGGCTCCCATGGAAGCTTCTAAACTTTCGGTCAGTTGCCAGGGTCCTTAAAGCTTTAGGTCTGGACTGGAGCTACGTCACACTGGGCCTGCCTCCCCTAGGACAAAGTGCAAGCCTTGTCAACAGCCGTTCTCCTTTTTAGTAAATAATTCTGTTTGGTTTGGGGGCTGGGGATCAAGCGCTACATCTCCAGGGTCTTTCCATTAATCCACACACTCAAGGGAAACAGGACTCACTATTCCTCCTCAGGCCTGGTTGCTCCCCATACCAAAACCCGGCAAGCTGTACTGAGCACACAGCATCAGAGACCAGTCTGTTTCTTCCTCTGGCAGGCTACACAGTGACATCGGTCGTGTCCTCCAAGCAGGGGCGGGTGTATGTGGCCGGAGCCCCCAGGTTCAACCACACGGGCAAGGTTATTCTGTTCACCATGCACAACAACCGCAGCCTCACCATCCACCAGGCTCTTCGGGGCGAGCAGGTAACGGAGAACAGGGGGCAGGCTCTGGGCAAGGGTGAGGGTCTGACCTAGGCAGAATGAGTAAAATGGCTCCTCCCTCTCAACAAGAAGGTCCCACACCCACAAGTATCCCCCTGTGTTGGGGGCACAGGTCCAGTTCTCTCTGACTGAAGGTGCCTGCCAAAACAGTTACCCACTAAACAGCCACAGAACCTGCACTGTCCCCTCCCCTCAAAGTCCAGTTGGCTCCTAATGAGAGCCTGGGGCAGCTTCTCCCCTCTGTCTTATGGGCCTCTTGCCTCTAGAGTGCAGGGTGACCTCTGCTGCTACCCTGCCTGGTGTGCTCAGGAGTAGCCGCTCCAGGCAGCATCAGTGTCTAGCTACCTGGCCTGGGCGTCTCCTAGCTTTGGGGTATTCTAAAAGGACAGCCACACTCCTTGAGCTGTCTTGTTATTTTTAAGTATTTTCCGACCCACAAACCTCTCCGCCGACACAATAATCCCAAACAGACCAAATCAGTCCGAATTAGAAGATGACCAGGTTTAATGGCTGCCAGTGCTCCTGGGTGGCCCCCCGGGAAAACATGGAGGGGGAGAAGGAGAACCTGAATAACCTCCAGAGAGGGAAAAGGGGAGACCATGTGTTCATTCTCGCGGGTGGGGGGGGGCAGTTTAAATAGCCTGTGGGAGTGGTCTTGACCCTTCCTGGGGAGGAGGTCACTGGTGGGCTTTCTCAGAGGTGGAGTTTGGACTGAGGCAACTCCCAAGGGAGGGAGCAGAAATGAAATTTTTTGCCCAACATTCTAAAAATGGGTGCCAGGGGGCTGGGGTGAAGCCCCCAACTAAATAATCCAGACTCTTTGTTTAAAGGGGTGCAGGGAGCTGAGATGACGCTTCCGACCAAACAGTTATATCATTCCCTGCCCCCGCCCCCCCCCCCACACACACAACAAGACCCACAGGGACAGCAGCTTCTTCCTTTTTCCTGGCAGTAAAGCTCACTGCTAATGCCACTGTCCCTCTTGGTTGTCTCATGCTGACAACCAGACTGTGTGACAGGGTGTGTCAGGTAGTTAGGACACCGATTAGAAAGCTCTGGTGAGCAAGCACTGGTGGCAGGAACAAAATGAATCACGGCAGCAGCCAAGGAAGCTACACAGCTTCTCCAGGATCGTACAGCAGGTTCCTGACCAGGTCATGCTAAGAACTCAGGCTCTTGCATGACGTCACCTCTTGACTCCCAACAGCTCTACCTAGACCAGGCCTTGATATCTCCTGACTGACAGCATCCTCTGGCCCCACCCAGGCCCTGGCCTGCCTTCTCTCATTACTTGGAGCCTGAGAAGAGCCCCATTCTATAGCTTCTCCGGCCCTGTGTCACCAGGACACACGCCTCTCCTATCAACCTGAGCGCAGGCTACAGAGGGTCACAATTCTCTGACTCCTCTTCTAGGCCAATGGCGCACTGGTATGCACCTCATGTTCAGACCGGCAAACTCTTCCCCAGCCCACTCCACCCCACACCAGCCCTCTCTCCACCCCGCCCCACCATGGTCCATCCCACTCCACCAGCTCCACCAGCTCCAGCCTGCACCAGCCCACTCCACCCGCCCCCCACCACCATGGTCCAGCCCACTCCACCGGCTCCACCAGCTCCAGCCCGCACCAGCCCACTCCACCCGCCCCCTACCCCCACGATTCAGCCCACTCAAGGTTAGCACCTGCAGGAAGGGAAAGGCTAGACCTGGGAACTACAGGTAATATGCTGATAACTCAAGACTCTTTCCTGATCGGCTCCACCTCCAGCATGAAAATAAGAAACTGTAGAGCTGAAGACAGAACACTGTGACCCACACAGCTGAAACCACAGATTTAGTTGACTTTTCCTGTCTGCTTTATATATAATTGCTTTATGTTGACACCTCTCTTCCTTCCCCACCCGGCTCAGGCTCTTGTCTTTTTCTTCTGTCTGTATATTTATCTTCCTTCTTAAAGGCTTTTTTGTTTTGTTTTGAGACATGGTCTAATGTAGCCCAGGATAACCTTAAACTCACTATACTGCGGAGGATTGCCTTGAATTCTTAATCCTCCTGCTTCCACCTCCTGTGTTAGGATTATAGGCAAGCAGCACCACCTCTGGTTTATGCGGTGCTGAGGCTCAGCCCCAGGGCTGCAGCATCCTAGGCAAGCACTGTACTGACTGAGCCACATCCCTAGCCCATGTAAAGTCTTTAGAACAGGCTACTGAGCCAAGCATGATGGTGCACTCCTTTAGTCCAACACTTGGGAGGCTGAGGCAGGCAGATCTCTGTGAGTTCAAGACCAGCCTGGTCTACATAGCAAGTTCTAGGACAGCCAAGGCTATATGGTTTTATGCCTGGAGGTCATGGCAGAAGGAACATTAGGCTTCCTGTGTCAGAGTGGCTTAGCCCAGCAATCACCAGGCTTCTGACCCTGGCCAGGCAACTGGACTCTTCTTGGTTTCAAGTAACCCATGCAAAATGGAAAAAAAAATAAAAGGCAGGCTGAGGTGTAAGCTCAGCAGCAGAGCTCTTGCCTGGCATGTACCAGGGCCTGGGTTTAACACTGCCTCCTAACAGTGTGGTGCACCCACAAGCTAACCCAAGGTTTTAGTGTCTTGTTTGGGGCCCTACCACAGGCAGGATCTGTTCCCTCTTCTAAGCATTTACTGAGCCCATCCTGTGTGCCAGGCATGACCCCCAAGCCTACAAGGGCCTACCCTCAAGAGGCTCCCAAGGAGGGAGCAGACCCTGGTGGGAGAAGGCACCCTTGTCACAGATGGCGGGGTTGAGAGGGCAGAGACACCTTCTCAAAGAAAGTGAAGGCTGAGTGTCTTCAAGAGGCAGGAGCTGGAGGAGACGATGTAAAGAAAAGGAAAACTTGTGAGAGGGAAGCAGGTCTCAGGAAAGGGAAATCACTGATGCACGGCAGGAAGGGGCAGGTGGAGGAGGCTCAATGTTGGGAGCCAGGGGCAGCAGAGCAGAGACTGGGAAGGGAGGCAGATCCTACAGTGTCATGCTAAAGAACGTAGGCTTTATCCCAAACACCAGGCTGTATATGGCCTGGGGTTACTGGCCAGGTGGCCATCACAAGGGTGAGGTGGGAGCAGTCAGGCAACAACAAGATGCTGGCCAATACCAGGCTGCATGTGGTAGAGATGGAAGTAGAGACAGGGGGTTCCTCAGTCTCTAATGGAAGGTGAATGGTGCCCCGGCTCATGTGGGGATCACTACACTCAATGAAGGACAGAGATAAAGAGAGAGTGAGCCCTCGGACAGGCAAGTGTCAGTCACCCACCATCGACAGTGGGAATGCCAGTGTGCTCCATGACACTTGGAAATGAACTATTGTGGCTTGATTAAACCATTAGGGGACATAGCTCACTCTGAATCAGCAGAAATCAAGTCACAAAGAACCAACCCGTCATGGTTGGCTATTGCACTCGAGTTCGCAGCAGCTAAGGTTACCTGCACAAGCCTAGATGGGGAGGAGCTCATGAAGCCCCACCCCTAACTGATGACCTATTAGCAATTGATAGCTGCAGAATGAAGGAGAATCCGTTCCTTAGGGGTGTGGTCACTAGTACACACGTGGGCAGTGCTAAGTGGCTTTAGTCCGTTGTTTTTTAAAGGGAAAAGAAATAATGTTGAGAGAAGATGACTAAGGGGGACCTGGGGGAAGTTGGGGGGCAAACTGGAGAGTGGATAGGACTGGGTTTTATTATATACATGTCTGAAAATTCTCAAAGAATAAATGTTTTTAAATGGGGCCTTCATGAGGAAAAAAAAATGTCCTGAAGAAAGGTTCTGGATACATTGTTATATCTAATAATCAGGAGAGATGAAGAGCAGTCTCGTTGTGATGAGAAGAGCTTCTTTATATATAAGAACTGGTAATGTAAAGACCATAGAACAGAGTGGGGGAAATAAAAAAAAAATACTCACGCTGGCTGTGTCTCAGTGTTGAGACTATGGGTAACTCATTTTTGTCTTCAAAATTTTTATGTAGTTTCTTTTTTTGCCATTATATTATTTTGATTTTTGTCATTATAATATATCACAGTCCCGAGGAATAAATAACCATAGTTAAAGTTAAGTAATGGAAATCCAGGAGGGTGGGAAAGAGCTGCCAACTGAGATAGGGAAAGAAACAAGGATACCCTGAAAGCAGGTAAGTCTGCCCAGAGGAGAGGATGGGAGGGTGGGCATGAGAAGGGAGGGCCTGCCAGGACCCCAAACATTCCAGGTCAAAAGATGACCCAGGTTCCTGGCCAGGGCTGTCAGTGTGAGACCTTGGGACCCAGCTTGATCTTTCTCCCATCCATGTGCCGCAGATAGGCTCCTACTTTGGGAGTGAGATCACCTCAGTGGACATCAATGACGACAGAGTGACCGATGTCTTGCTGGTGGGCGCCCCCATGTACTTCAGCGAGGGCCGAGAGCGAGGCAAAGTGTATGTCTACAATCTGAGACAGGTACTGTGGCCAGGAGGGGCCAGGCAGCTCTGCAGGGCGTCAGTCCTACACTGATTTGGTCAACCTTGAGGGAACCCAGGTTCCCAGGAGGCTGGCTACTGCCTGCAGGAGCCAGCTGGGAAGGACAGAAGCCTCTCTGCCCTGGGCTCCTGTCACTGGGAGGGGTCCTGAGAATGGAATGAAGAGAAGTCGTTTGGTGCAGGCAAAGGGAGTCGAGATCCCAGAGCCTCTGCCCAGTTTCCTGAGCCTCTTCCCGGCCTTGATTTTGCAGAACCGGTTTGTTTATAATGGCACTCTGAAGGATTCCCACAGCTACCAGAATGCCCGGTTTGGGTCCTGCATTGCCTCAGTTCAAGACCTCAACCAAGACTCCTACAATGATGTGGTGGTGGGGGCCCCTCTAGAGGACAGCCACAGAGGGGCCATCTACATCTTCCATGGCTTCCAAAGCAGCATCCTGAAGAAGCCCATACAGGTGAGGCTTTGGGGAGACTAGGTAGAGCAGAGAGTGGGCAATGTGGGCTGCACCCACGTATTCCTGCGGCCCAGTTTCCGTGCATGCCCTCTTGCAGGAAGGATCCTGTCTGTCCTAGCTGTGCCTACCTCTAGTGGAGGGATTGACATGGGCACAGTGATGTTCACAATGTCCCCCATCCTATCCCCATATACACCTTTATCCTCTCGACATCAGACCAGTAAAAAAATCCCAGGCACCAAATATCACTGCCCCAACAGGAACCCTGTGACTGGGACACTTCCAGCTGGGTTCCATTTTCACTACAAACAGACCAAGCCCAGCTCAAATTTGACCTTCTTCAGCCTCAAAGCCATCAGAATTTTGCCCACTCTTTTTTCTCTTTTTTAAAATAATTCTTTTTTATTTCATGTGCATGGATGTTTTGCCTGCATGTATGTGTTTACAGTGCCCAAGGAGGTCAGAAGAAGGCATTGGATCCCCTGGAACTAGAGTTACACCATCATGAGCTGGCATTTGGGTGCTAGGAACAAAATCCAGGTCCTCTGCAAGGGTAGCCAGGGTTGGTTTTTTAATGTTTATTTATTTTGTATATGGGTGGTACCCGCAGATATGTATGTATACCACATGCATGCCTGGTGCCCATGGAGGTCAGAAGAATATGTTTGATTCCCTGGAACTGGAGTTAGAGATGGCAGTGAACCAACACATGGGTGCTGGCAATTAACCTAGGTCCTTTGTAAGAGCAACAAGTACTCTTGTTACTAGGCCATCTCTCCAAACCCCATTTTTACTTTTCTTTCTCTCTTTTTCTTTTTCCTTTTTTCTTTTCTTTTTTTTTTTTTTAAGGTTGACCTATGTGGCCCTGGCTAACCTCAAACTCACAGAGATTCACCTACCTCTCTGCCTCTCAGGCTGGTATTAAAGACATGTGCTACTACTCTGGCCCACCCATTCTATTCGTAATTTCACATATGTGTACCATGCATACTGACTGTTTTCACTTCCCTACAAAACCTCTATTCATCTCCCTGCGACAACACACACGCACACACACACACACACACACACACTCACAATTATCTCACTCGTACGTATCTATTCATTTTGTTTTGGGAACCTCAGCGAAGACTTACCAGCACCATCTGTGTGCTCATGGGAGCTATATGCTGGAGCCTGGTGTTTCAATAGTAGGAACACAACAAAAAAATAATGAGTCCTTTTTTCCCAGAATCTATCAATAGATAATGGATCAGGGGTAAAGGGTAGGGTCTCCCGTGAGCCCCTTCCCCTTCCCTGACTGATTGTTGATAGATCCCAGCGCATATAACTACAGTTGTAGGTTAATGATCTAAATGGTTGTATCAAGTCTAGAGAATCTGCCTACATAATTTATTAGTAAAACAGTCAAATAAATACAGCAAGGTAGAAATGCCAGTGGATTTGTTATCTTCTAGGTAATTACACTGACATTCACCAAGTACTTTATTTTATCTTTTGTGGTGCTCAGGATCAAACTTAGGGCCTTGTACCTTCCAGGTGAGCACTCCACCACTGAGTTACACCTTCAGTCCTTGAGTTTTTAAGGCAAGGTCTTGATATATATATAGAGAGAGTCCATGCTGGTCTTGAATTTCTAAGCCTATTTCCACCTCTCAAGTACTGAGATTGTAAGTGTGAGCCACCAAACTTGTTAGGGAATATTTTGAGACATAAACAGTGACTTTAAAGGCGGGGGTTTCTCTGGTAAGGCAGCTGCCAGGTCTCAGAGCTCAGAATTG
Organism: Microtus oregoni; assembly: GCF_018167655.1. Lineage (NCBI taxonomy): Eukaryota > Metazoa > Chordata > Mammalia > Rodentia > Cricetidae > Microtus > Microtus oregoni. Next base: position 24,479,982 of record NW_024543091.1, on the reverse strand, counting down.
TCTGTCCCCCTAGAGCTAACCGGGGCTCACAGTGCACACACCCTTTCTCTCTTCTCCCTGCAGAGAATCGCAGCCTCAGAGCTGGCTCCTGGCCTACAGCATTTCGGATGCAGCATCCACGGACAACTGGACCTCAATGAGGATGGGCTTGTGGACCTAGCAGTGGGTGCCCTGGGCAACGCTGTGGTTTTGTGGTCAGTTCCTGTTTTCCCGAACTACAGGACTTCCCTGAGGGTTACCAGACTAGAGTGCTTCAAAAACCTGCTTCTGGGTCCTCGCCTCTTGGTTTTAGCTACTGTCATCCAAATGAATCCTGAACCTCTTCCATCTCGTGTGATCTTGGAGTCCTGATCTCTATTCCCAACAGAATTCTAAAACCTTTGGCCACTTTCAGGTCCAAAATCTGTCCCTCACCCCAGAACTTTCCCTACACTCTGGCCCCTGCAACATCTCTTCCTCTGCTGCCCCCCCCCCCCCCAGGTTACACAGAGGGAGCACTGAACCTCCTCTAGAAGGCATTTTCCTCTCCTCCAGCACAGAGTGGATGTGAAATATAGGGGTTTCTTTCTTCCCACCCCCCTGACTTTATTTCCTTTGTGTGTGTGTGTGTGTGTGTGTGTGTGTGTGTGTGTGTTTCCACATCAATGTTTTAGAAAAGCCCGTGCATTGTCTTGTGTACTGATACTTTTAAAATGTAGCCATGGTTAGCCTGGAATTCTCTATGTAGACCAGGCTGGCCTCAAGCTCACAGAGATCCACCTGTCTCTGCTGAGGTTAAAGGTATTATACCACCATTCCTGGGTGATTGGAGCTTTTTAAATATACATAGATGAGATCAATTTCATCATTTAGGGTTTTCTGCACTAACTTAAAATTTGAAGAAAAAAAGAGTCAGTCAACTTTCTGTCATCTTGACACTGACATCTGCAGCGTCTGGCTGTACTTCCTGTCTCTCCCCTTGCTTGTGCTCCAAGCACCAGCCACTCAGCCTCACTCCTGAGCCCATTAGACGTGCAGAGTCTGTGCCAACAGACAGCAGCTGATCTGGACTGCAACAAGTCTGCAGGAGGCAGTGGTGCATGCAGATTAGAACTTGAGAGACAGTCTTAAGACAAGCTCATGTCTCCAGTTAGTGTGACCCAGGGTGCAGCCTTGGCGTGGGATTTCATGTTGGTTGGTTGGGTTGTAGACTCACTGGGAAGTCGGAGATGACTTTGGATTTCTGAGCTTTCTGACTCTGTCTCACCACACCTTGTTTATGATGCTGGGAATCAAACCCAGAGCTTCATGCATGCTGGGCCAGAGCACTGCCAACTGAGCCACATCCTCTGCTCCTGAAATGGGTTTTCTTTTCCTCCTCCCCCACCCTTTTTTTTTCTTTGCTTTGCTCCACTGTTCCTTCCTGAGCTGGGCCAACAGGTTATTCTTCAGTGACAAGTCCTGAGAGAGAGGACCAGGGAACCAGAAGGTGAGGGGACAGATAAGTCTGGGATCAGGAGGTCTTACACAGGCTTATGTCTTATGTCAAGCAAGCTTATTTAGAAGCATGGTATTTTATATACTATTTCCAGGGGAGAAATGGGGCGCTATCAGCAGAAACTACCATACAATGGGATGCAGTCAGCAGGAATCTAATCAAGCAGTGTGGCCCCAAGGGAGCACAGGGTACATCAAGAGTGGGACTGATAGCTCCAGTCTCTTAGGGGAAAAGCCAAGTTCCTAGTAACAGCAAATCCCCAGCCTCTGCCCCAGACTGCCCTTGCCAAGCCTGCTCCTGAGCCAGTACACGGAGCTAGGTTCCTTTTGTCATTTCATAAGGGCCTCTGAGACAGCCTTGGATTGGTTCAGCTCACAATCCTTTCTTTCTCCTTTTTCATTTATATTTGATCAATGTTTTGTCTCTATGACTGTACACCATGTGCACGCTGGTGCCCACACAGGCCAGAAGCAGGAGTCAGATCCCCTGGGACTGTAGTTGCACGTGGTTGTGAGCCGCCACATGTGTTGGTGCTGGGAATCAAACACGTGTCCTCTGAAAGTGCAGCCAGTCCTCTTGAGCCCTGAGCCATCTCCCCAGGCCCTCTCTCCCCAGTTGATTCGAATGTATGTCAGGCTGGACATGCTGGGTTGGGGGAAACCAGTAGTCCTCGACAAGATCAACCCGGAGGAAAAGGAGGATGGGCTGTCCTGGAGCCCTAAAGCCGCTGAGCCACCTGCCCTCTCTCTTTGGCCAATCAATCCCATAGCTTCCTCAGGTCTCTCCGCCACACCACACCCTCTAGAGGGTTTTGCAGACTCCACATCTGGGTCTGTACTTCTGCCCCTGGGTCCCAGCGAGGCAGAACTCCAGCCCCATCCTAGCTGACCTGCCTGTCTTCTCCAGGGCCCGCCCCGTGGTGCAGATCAACGCCAGTCTCCACTTTGAGCCACCCAAGATCAACATTTTCCACAAGGACTGCAAGCGCAACGGCAGGGATGCCACCTGTCTGGCCGCCTTCCTCTGCTTCGTGCCTGTCTTCCTGGCACCCCACTTCCAAACAGCAGCTGTTGGTAAACCAGCCTCCTTGGGCCACCAGCCCAGCTCTGGTTTCTCTGTGGGCTTAGTGATTGTTCTGGTTCCCAGCCTGGGCCTTTCCCGAAATGGGTTCTAGGTACCAGGCCACACCCTGAGCACCTTCAATGCCTGCTAGATTCTCCTCTAAGGCTCTCCTTTCAAGGGACTCCTGGCAGGGCAAGAGTGGTATGGGCAGAACTGATGGGAAAGACCAGGGAGAGAAGAATGTCCCTTGGTTGTATTTTGAACCAGATGTAAAAGGCATCAGTATACTACAGAGAGGAGGCCAGGAGTCAGGCAGACTCAGGAAGCCAACCTGAAGCCAGTCTTGGGGAGCTAGGGACCAGGGGCTGGGCATGTGAGCCACAACTGCCACCCAGCAGGGCCATGGGCCTGGGAAGGGTCCTCTCCTTTTACCTCAGATTAGATTCAGGTACCTGCTTCCTGGACCCTGCAGCCCTGGAAGTGACAGACACAATGGAGACCACAGGTAGTGTCCCTTCCAGTGATGAGGACAAAATCAGACAAAGAAGAAAGGGGGAGATGAGGACTCATCCAGGCCTGGTGGCTGGGCACTTTTCTTGCAAGTTCCATCTATGACAAGACAAAGGATACAGCCACTATAGAGCTGCCTAGGGGACAGAAGACACTGTGTTAGTCCTGACTATCAGATTTTTGTAGGCTAACAGGAGAAAGTCTGTGGGCCTCAAGCCACAGAATACAGACATGGGCCTAAGGAGCACCCCTAGCGTGAGAAAGCCCTAGGAGGAGCTCCTAAAGGTATGGAGCCATGCTGTGAGACAGGGTGTTAGAGGGAGGGGCTAAAGAGGAGGTCATCGGTCAGCAGTGCTGAGCAACATTAGCCTGCCCGTCCCTCTCCTTTTTGCAAAACTCACTTCTCCCTCCCTCCCTCCTCTCTCTTTCCTTCCCTCCCTCCCTCCTGCTGTTCTCTTGTTTTTCCTCCTCCTCCTCTTCAGCTCCTTCCTGCTCACCATATCCTTTGCTCCCAATATGGAAGCTTCCAGCTGCCCGTGAGGGCCTAGCCAGAGGCTAAGCAGGTGAACAGTCTAGGATGGGGATGAAGCGCCAGCTTGGTCTTGTCCTTCTCTCTTCCAGGCATCAGGTACAATGCCACCATGGACGAGAGGCGGTACATGCCACGGGCACATCTGGACGAGGGTGCAGACCAGTTCACCAACAGGGCTGTCGTACTCTCCTCAGGCCAGGAACACTGCCAAAAGATCAACTTCCATGTCCTGGTGAGCCCAGCAACCCACAAGCAGGCCCTCAGCCCTACAAGAAGGGTACAGAGTAGAGGAACTTCTGTAGGAAGTCCCACCGTGCCAGGCCAGTTCCGAGCCCTCGGTGGGTAGCCAGAGAACAGTGTGGCCAACCTTGGCTGGTACCCTTCCTCAGGCCCCAGATAAGTGCTCATGGCTATACCACCCACCATACCCGCCTTCCCAGATGTTCACGCCTAGAAGGAATGAAATCGAGGCAGTGAGTTCATCTGAGAAGATGAGGGAACGAGTGGCCACCACCCGAGGCTAGAAAGTCAGAACAGCAGGGTGGGCTGGAGATGAAGATCCGGTAAGGCAGGCAGAGGCATGGGCATGCTGACCAGTGGCATCCCAAGAGAGGTGGTGGCCTGGTGCTCATCACTGAGTGAGAAAGAGGTTTGCTTCCATACAGAAATACCAAGTGTGATGAGCACAGCTCTAGGGCATGGGCTTTCAGGCTGCTTGGAGCACCCCAGTCATCTGTCACCCCTTGTCAGGACAAACTGAACCTCCTTGTTCACATGTTCACCCGCGTCCCTTCTCTCATCCGTTCAACATCACAAGGCCGTATCACAGTGCTTGGGCCACACTCAGAGGTTTCTAGACTATTCCATGCCAGGGAAGAGAGCAGGCACACAGGTAGATCTTTTAGCTGAGCATAGTACAACATGCCTGTAATCCCAGTACTCAGGGGATGGGGCAGGAAGACTGTATCAGGGGCCAGCCTGGGCTATATAGCAAAGCAAAAACAAAACGAGGAGGACAGAACAGTGAAGCAGCTTCGATGCTGTGGGAGAAGCTGATGTAACAAATCTGGAGTAGGAGGGAGGAGCCTGCCAGGCTTCCTGAAGGACCAAGGTACTGAGCCATGAGAGTCGAGGCTTTGAAGGAAGAGCAGGAGTGTGGTAAAAACTTTGGGACACCAAACTGGCATCATTTTTCTACCTGGCACTCACTTCTCACCTGTAGACCTTGACAGAAACCATTGTCCACCTGGCGACTTCTCCTGAGGGCCACAGGCCACTGTCCTCTTAGCCTAGAGGGGTGGGAGCTCTGTGTCTAGAGTTGTGGCCCAGGAAATGGTACCCTCTCCTCGCTGAACTCCGCCCTCCTCTCCCCACAGGACACTGCCGACTACGTGAAGCCAGTGACGTTCTCCGTGGAGTACTCTCTCGAGGACCCTGACTTTGGCCCCATGCTAGACAATGGCTGGCCCACTACACTCAGAGTGTCGGTACGTCCTGCCTCTCTGCCACACACCCACCCTTCCCTCACCCTCCAGCCTCCTGTCCTCAGAGACCCACAGCTAGCACCAGCAGGACAAGCCTCCTCTGTGTCCCATGTGCAGGGAACACTGAGTTGTCCCTGGGGAAGTGCAGAGGCCCAGAGGAGATCCATGACCTCTGGCTCTCACTCCCGCATTTGCAGAAGAGGACTCTGTCACCCTGACTTTGCTCTTGTGTTTGTTGATTGACTAACTCAGTGATGGACTCTCCCTACCTGCTACTAAGGATCCCAAAGGAAAGTTTTCTCCTTGCCAGTGGCAGAGACCCTGCCTCTCAGCATCTTATAGACTAAGGGCACCTGGATCGGATCCTCTGTTAATAGTTTGGGGTGCTTGCTCCCTGGAAAGTCCCACTCAAGAAGTTCTCCCCATTTCTGTCTAAGTGGGCTGGGAGAGCAGGCAGGATTTACAGAGGCGATATTGGACCCTAAGCAATAGGCAAAGGCTTAATCAGGTCACAGCACTGAGAAACCTGGAGCTTCGAGGTTCAGGCACTCAAGCCAAGTCTAGCCTGCAGCCTCAAAGTCACCCGAGTGCTTGCTCGGATTTCTCCAGCACTGTGATGGGACTGTTGGGCCGGGATCACAGTGTCTAACTGTCCACACTCCCACAGCCTCCCCATTTTCCACAGTATCCCCTTCCAGCCCTCCCACAGCATGCATCTTCCCTCAGCCCCTCCCAGCCTCCCACCCAGCCCGTCTGCTCTCCCTTGTCCCTTTTCTCCCATGTGAGTCACTGGACTGGCAGGGGAAGACAGCTAGCTGCTTCTAGCCACCGGCTTTCCTAACACCATCATTACAAAGCCCGTACGTACAGCGAGGGAATGAATGAGCGCACACTGCTCACTCCTGAAGCCGGCTAGGCAGCTCATCCCCCGCCCCCGTGCAGTCACCCAAGCCAGGACCCTGATGCCCCCAGGATCCTGATCCCAGGTAGAGATGCAGGACATGAGCCACTCCAGATAGTGGACAGGGAACTTCCTGCAGGAGGCAGCTTGGGGCTTGGCTTTGAAGGAGTTTGGACTCGGAGCTCAGAGCAGGAGAGAACCTGTTTTCAAGCCAAGAAAGCTGACTATGTCTCCCGAGTGAGGGAGTGGGAGAAAGTGGGGGGGAAGATGAGAGACGGAGCCAGCGTCGCCTGTTGTGTCTTCACCACCTGAGCTCTAGGGTTACATGTGTGCGCCACCAGTTTATGGGGCGCTGAGGGGCTGGGGATGTGGCTTAGCTGATAGAGGGCTTGGTTAGCATGCTCAGTACCCTGGGCTCCCTCTCCAGCATGGCATAAGCCAGCTGTAATAGCACATGCCTGCAATCCCAGCATTCAGGAGGTGAATGATCAGGAGTTCAAGGTCATTGTCAGCTATGTAGCAAACTCAATGCCAGCCTAGACTACAGGAGAGCCTGGGTTAAGCCAGTTTGTGACACTGAGTTCAGTAACCATCTCTCTTCATCACCTGGCTGGAACTTCTAAGGACTGGCTGTCTTCTGCGAGCTTCTTGAATGGCTGGCTGAAGACTTGAGCCACCAGGACCCCAGCCCAGGTTTAGTGAAATGTGTACAGTATCTTTGTAGACTGGGTACCTCTAACAATGCGTCCAAACCGGGGGCCCAGTCTGTAGGCAGGCTTTTCTGTCCTACTAGCCACTCCCCAAATGACCACACAGAGACTTAATACTAATTATAAATGCTCAGCCGAAAGCTCAGGCTTGTCTGAGTCAGCTCTCACAACTTGAATTAGCTCACTCCTATTAATCTAGGTGCTGCCCCAAGGCTCGTTTACAATATCTATGAACTTCCCATGTTGCGTCTTCTGAGTCAGGCTCACGACTCAAAAGACTCCTTTTGAATCTTCTTCCCAGCATTCTCTTAGTCTGAATCTTCTGCCTAAACTTCGCCCTGTCTAGCTATAGGTCAGTCAGCTTCTTTATTAAACCAATCACAGTAACATCCATTCACACCGTGTAAAGGAATATTCCACACCTTTTGAAAGGAGCTAATGAGACCAGGTCTCCTGTCCCCAACTTCTACCCCACCCCCAGTCAAGACTGCATCCATGGCCGTGACTGTCGCTGAGCCAGGCTTCAGCACCCAGCCTCTACTGAACTGCACTGTGGATGAGCCACAGGGCACCCCGCAAGCCAATCTCCTGGATATATCTTAGGGTTCTGAAGAGATGATGCTGTCTGCCTCGCAGAAGGTGAAAAAGAATAGGGTAACACTCTGGCCACAAGAGCTTCTAGGTCCTAGTGACCCCAGCTCTGAGACCTTAGGCAAGCCTATGCTATCTCCATCCCTCCTGAGTGTTACAGCTACTTCCCCAGGCTCTCTGCCTCTAGCCTGGCCCCTCCCAGCCCATCCTCCCACTTCCCTCAGCATGCTTGTCCAGCAGGGCCCTCCCATGCCAGAGTGCTTGCTGACTCTGTCATATACAAGGGATGACCCAAGGCCTTATAGGCAAGCTATATTTATTTCTACATTTATTTATGATTGCTGTTTGTTTCTTCCTCTCCTCTGCCTGGCCTTGCTCTACACAGCACTGAACTATGGAGTCATTTCCTGCACTCACGTCTCTGCAGGATGTCTTGCTTGCTCTCTGGCTTTCTACTCCCCTGGTGCATCCAGCTCACGTGGCCGTGCTTCAGAGCTCTGACCCACTGTCCCCACCTTGGAAATGTCCCTGAACACCTACAGGCCCAAAAGCCAGTGCTCCCTCTGCCTCTTCTGGTCCTCGTGCCTCTGCTTTCCTGCACATTCCACACTGTAGCTGTTTGTTCACATGTCAGTCATCCCCGCCATGCCAGAGCAGATGCTGCGTCGTTCTCAGCCTCCATCTCCAGGATTAAGCATCTTATACACAACAGATGGGCAGTTCCTGCTGCCTGGAACTGTGCTGCTGGGTGAGGGAGCCTGTGCTGCCTGCCTGGCTAAGCGCTTTCTCTTAGCACAGGGGTGGAGGAATCGGCAAAGGGATGTGTTGGGGGATTGTGAGGCAGGCAGAGCCCCATCTGGTGTGTAGAGACAAAGGCTGGGGGCTCTGGATTCCAGGGTTGGAGGCCATGGTCCCCTCTCCGGTCAGTCACACTGGTTCTCTCTGCAGGTGCCCTTTTGGAATGGCTGTAATGAGGATGAACACTGTGTCCCTGACCTTGTCCTGGATGCTCGGAGTGATCTGCCCACTGCCACGTGAGTGGCTTCTTGCTTCTTTTTGACCCCACTCTGATGGGGGCCTGGAGCTCCTCAGGGCTGGATTGTCCCCTGCAGCTGCTTTAACCTGCTCTAACCTCTCCAGCTTCTTTGAGGATGGAATACCTCCATTTGTGCCCAAGCTGCTAAACAGATAGGACCTGGAACCAGGGAGCTAGGGATGTAGCTCAGTGAATAGAGTGCTTGCCTAGCATGCACAAAGCCGTAGGTTCGAGCCCAAGCACAGCATAAAGTCCATGTGGTGGCCCATGCATGGTGACAGCACTCAGGGAAGTGGTCAGAAATCCAAGGCACTCTTGGCTACTTAGTGAGTTCAGGTCAGTCTGGGCTACAGGAGACCCCTCAAAGAGTGAAGAGGGGAGCTCAGGTGTAGTAGCACACACCTTAATTCCAGCACTTGAGAGGCAGAGACAGGCAGGTATCTGTGAGTTCCAAGCCAGCCAGAATGAGAAGAGACCTTGTCAAAAAAAAAAAACAAACAAACAGGGCTGAACAGATGGCTCAGTGGTTAAGAGAACTAACTGGTTGTTCTTTCAGAGGACTCAGTTCAAACATCTGTGACTCCAGTTCCAAGGGTTATGATGCCATCTTCTGGTCTCTGTGGGCATTAGGCATGCGTATGGTATGCAGATAGATGTGCAGGAGAAATACACATGCACATGAAATAAGTAAATTTACAAACAAACAAGCAAAGAGCAACAACAAAAAGATAAAGAAGGCGATGACAGATGAACCAGAGTTCTGGGCCTTGACCTCTAAGCCCAGACCCTGGGTCATGAGTAGGGTCCTCTAGCTGACCACCAAGGCTTGTCAGTCTCTCTAAGAGTCTAAGGGGTACTGGTGAGTTAGCTCAGTGGGTAAATCTACTTTTTCTGATAGCTTGAGTCTGATCCCTGGCCCTACATGGTAAAAGGAGAAACCCGACGCTCACAAATTGTCCTTTGCCCTCCACATGACATGGCCAAACACAGTACCCACAATCCCCTGGAGGAAACAGACTAGCACACAAAGTAAATCAGGGTGCAATGCTCATGGATGCTTTTCAGTGCAGCCAAGGCTGTCCTAAAACTTGCTCTGTAGACCAGGCTGGCCTTGAACTCACAGAGATCCACCTGTCTCTGCCTCCCAAGTGCTGGGATATGAGGTGTGGGCCACCACCATCCAGCCCATGAGATCATTTTTAACTGACAGAACAAACCTTACAATAATTTTTTTTTTTTTTTTTTTTTTTGGTTTTTCGAGACAGGGTTTCTCTGGTTTTGGAGCCTGTCCTGGAACTAGCTCTTGTAGACCAGGCTGGTCTCGAACTCACAGAGATCCGCCTGCCTCTGCCTCCCGAGTGCTGGGATTAAAGGTGTGCGCCACCACCACCCAGCAATAATTTTTGTTTAACTTTTATTTACTGAGATAAAATGTAAATGCCAGGATACAAACAGCCAGTAGAAATAGCACATCCGGACTGGATAAAAAGATAAAGGAATATTCTACCTGTCTAGATAAAGTAATCAAGATTTAGTGCTGAGCTTCCTGGTAGCCAAAGCCAAAAGGGAAGCAGAAAGGTCATATGTGACTAGGAGGTCAAATGAGAGAGCTGAGTTCAGAGGCAGGTTCGGCCTGTGATTGGAGAAGAGGGGGCTTTGGGGCAGGTGGCCGGCTGGAAGCATGAACTCTTGGTAGGCCCACCATCCACCTCCTCCTCTCAGCGCTGTTCCCACAGGCAGAGGCTGGCCAGGTGCCCCCATTCCCGTATCTCTGTCAGTCCTGAGACTCGGCTCCAGCCCTCACCCCCGAGCTCGCCTGCCTGATAGCCGCAGCCTCTTCCCACAGGGAGTACTGCCAACGGGTGCTGAGGAAGACTGCACAGGACTGCTCCACCTACACGCTGTCCTTCGACACCACTGTCTTCATCATAGAGAGCACGCGTCGCCGGGTGGCCGTGGAGGCCACGCTGGAGAACAGAGGAGAAAATGCCTACAGCACCATCCTCAACATCTCCCAGTCAGAAAACCTGCAGTTCGCCAGCCTGATCCAGAAGGTAGGGCCGCGCTGCTCGCCCTGCGGACCACGGCCAAGGGCACAGGAGTAACGGCACAGGCGACAGAGCTGTGTCCTGTCTCTCCTCTGGGGGTCCTCAGTGGGGGGTCTATAAGTAGGTAGCTCTGAGAGCTCCCTCAGCATGCAGCCAGAACTGGGGACCATGGTTACCAGGGAGACTGCGGGATCTCAAATACCTTATTGTCACATTCAAGGCCCCACCTGATTTTTCTCTTACCCCGGTACCCTGATGTGCCCCTCCATCACCACTGCCTCCCAGTATGCCCTGTTTGTTGACACCTGGGTCCTCTGCTTACTCTGTGGGCCTGCCTGGGATTACCTCTGCTTGTGTGCCTCTCTCACAATCCCCTGCTTCATGTTGACACTAAATATGTGTTCTACACAGAATCCTTGGGAGGAAGAATAGCATGGTCAGGGGATACAGTCCATCACGTAGGAGGGCAGGGCAGCTGATCTTCTTGTGTGCACAAGGAAGCAGGGAAAATGAGTGCTAGGCTTCAGCTTGCTTTCTCCATTTTTATCCAGTCCAGGACTCCAGATATGGAACAGTGCTGTCCACACAAGTCACTGGAGACCAGGCAATATGATTGTGTAGCTCCAGGGTCTCTCTTCCACTAGAAAAGGAAGGAAGGGAGGGAGGGAGGAAGGAAGGAAGGAAAGAAGGAAGGAAGGAAGGAAGGAAGGAAGGGAAAGAAAGGAGGGAGGACAGGAAGGAAGAAAGAAAGAGAAAGAAAGATCTACATGACCATTCAGAGGGCCTCAGCGCCTGAGGAGGCAGGGAGGTCAGAGCCTGGGGAGTGGCTTTCGACCTTTAAGTGGACCAAGTGTCAGTACCAGCCTAGTCACTGTCCACAGCCTGAGTGAGATCTAGACTTCAGAGTCCCACCTGCAGCTAGCCAATTCCCAGACACAAGGGGAGAATCAGCATACATCTGAATGCCTGTCTACCAACCTGGACATTAAGACCCACCCCAGTGTCACCTCATGCCTTTAGTCTGACCCAACTATACCTGGCCTCAGTCTCAGGGGCCCTCTGTAGTTCAGGTAGCCAGAACTACATTCCGGGCGTCCAATTCCCATGGCCAGTGGCAGGGTGATCTCCAGAGTGGGTTGAGGGGCTGCTGTAGCAAGCATGAGCTCCAGACTCAGGACTGGGGCCTGATCACTGCCTTTCCCACCCCAGGATGACTCAGACAACAGCATTGAGTGTGTCAACGAGGAGAGGCGGCTGCACAAGAAAGTCTGCAATGTCAGCTATCCCTTCTTCAAGGCCAAGGCCAAGGTAGAGTCTGGGGGTCCAACAGGGAGGAAAAGAAACTGGGACCTAGAGAGCGGGGAGCAAACAGAGACCTATTTGCTTCTGGGGGTTCTAAATATAGTTTCCTGCTGGAGCTGGAGCTCAGTTGGTAGAGGGCTTGCCTAGCATGCATGAAGCCCTGGGGCACACCTGTCACCCCAGCACTCATGAGGTGGAGACAGAGGCTAGGGGTTAAAGTCCATGTGCCACACAGCAAGTGTGAGGCCAGCATGGGCTACATGACTCAAAAAAGGGGGGAGCTCCCCAATGGGGAGCTGCTGTCTTTGCAACCATAGTGGCCCCAGCTCACTATTCCACAGCCCCACTCCTCCTCCAGCCATTCTCCATGGGGTTCTGAGGGTAGTCAGAGGTAGGTATGAGCCAGCACACCTCCAGGGCCCCCCACTCAGGCCTGCTTCTCCACAGGTGGCTTTCCGTCTGGACTTCGAGTTCAGCAAATCTGTGTTCCTGCACCATCTTCAGATCCAGCTGGGTGCTGGCAGGTCAGGCCCACCCCTCCCTGACCCCCCAACAGCTCTGCCCTCACCCTCTGCTCTCCTATGCCCTCAGTACCCCACTGTCAAACCTGTTCCCTGACCCAAGCTGAGCAGGTGCAGGGAGGAGGGTTGGGGGGCTGCACGCCTACTATCCTACAGCTCAGCTGTAACATGAGGGCCGGGCTTGTTGGGGGTTTCTGACCTGCCCAGTTCCCACAGCCAGTAAGCCTCAAAGAAAATCACACAGAGGTCTATATTAATGATAAACTGATTGGCCCATTAGCTCAGAGTTCTTGCTAACTCTTACAACTTATAACAACCCATTTTTCTTATCTATGTTAGCCACATGGCTCAGTGCCTTTTTCAGCAGGACAGGTCACATCCTGCTTCTTTGGTGATCTGGGCATTACTGGGAGGAATGGGCTTCCTCCTTCCCAGAATTATCCTGTTCTCCTTGCCCCACCTCTACTTCCTGTCTGGTTGACCCGCCTATACTTCCTGCCTGGCCAATCAGCATTTATTTAAAACATGATTGGCAGAATACAGACAATTCTCCCGCACCGCTCAGCTACAAGTCACAATGGCCATTAGAACCCCTTCAGGTCCATCAGTCAGTTCACACAGCAGCCCTTCACAATCAGTGAGGTTGTGGGGACTTCCAACAATATCACATGTAAACAGGACAACTGGGAGCTGGACACTTGGATCCACAGTTCATCTGGTGCTCCTGCAGTCCTGGTTACCTCTCTCGGTTTTAGTTACTTTTCTCATTGCTGTAACAAAATGCTTGGCACAAGGAACCGAAGGGAAGAGGGATTTGTTTGGGTTCATAATTTGAGGACACAATCCATCATGGTGGGGAAGGCATGGCAGCTGGTACTTGAGGCAGCTGGTGCACGGCGCTTCTGCATCCGGGGGGAGCAGAGGTGAATGCTGTGCTCAGATCGAATTCTCCTTTTGATTTGATCTGAAAGTCCAGCCCAGGGGATGGTGCTGCCCACATGCAGGGCGGCTCTTTCTACCTCAGTTAAGCCAGTCTAGACAACCCCTCACAGCCAGGAGCAGGGTAACTCTCCACCCTGGCTGGTTGACTTTCAGTACAAACCATCATGCCCTCCTTGGGCATTTCTCCATTTTGAAATGTGTGGGTTTGTCTGTCTGTCTGTCCCTCTGGCTTCCTGAAGGTAGCTTGCTCCAGGCTGACCAGTGAACCTTCCTAGGCCAGTGAGAAACTATTTCCTCTGTGTGAGACGGAGGGAGGAAAGAAGTCAGGACAGGCTGGCTTCTGTCCCCAGCCAAAATCCTTAGCTAAGAAGAAAGCCTCCAGCAAACCAAACATCAGTGGCTTTACCCAGTCCCAGGCAGGCTGGGGACACCCATCACCAGTCTGTACTGGCCACCAGCCATGCGTAAGCAAACCCCACATGTCCACAGAACCCTCAGTGGACTCAGGACTGAGTCTGCAAAGTGTCTTCGTATGCTGGGGCCTCCCGGCTCCTCCCTGGGCCAAAAGGTCCTCTTCTTTTTTTTTTTTAAATTTATTTATTTATTTATTAAAGATTTCTGCCTCCTCCCCGCCACCGCCTCCCATTTCCCTCCCCCTCCCCCGATCAAGTCCCCCTCCCTCATCAGCTCGAAGAGCAGTCAGGGTTCCCTGACCTGTGGGAAGTCCAAGGTCCACCCACCTCCATCCAGGTCTAGTAAGGTGAGCATCCAAACTGCCTAGGCTCCCCCAAAGCCAGTACGTGCAGTAGGATCAAAAACCCATTGCCATTGTTCTTGAGTTCTCAGTAGTCCTCATTGTCCGCTATGTTCAGCTAGTCCGGTTTTATCCCATGCTAAGGTTCTCTTCTTGCACAGAGTGAGCACACTGGCACAGCAACATGCATGGGCGTTTGAAAACCAGGAATGGACAAGAAGGGACATAGACAGCAGTGTACTCTGAGGACCCCTTTCCTATCCCCACCCCCTAGCCTGAAGAGTAGAACTTAGCTTATGTACAAGCTGAAATCTTGGGGTTTAACCTTTGTGGGTACCTGCCCTGGTATTTGAGTACTGACTGTTAGATGAAAGTACCTTGGACCATGCCCCCTCCAAGGGTTCCTTTGGCTTCTCCTGGCATAGTCACCCATTATCTTAGGGAGCTGCACCCTGTGGGATCAGGAATCAGTGAGCTCCTCCACAGTAAACCCCACTATTCTTCCCAAGGCTCGTCCTTCTCCCAGTCCCAAGTCCCTCCTCATCTTCAGCCCAGCGGCTGGGGAAGTTCATCAAGAAGATGGCACAGGCAGGGAGTGGCCATGAGCTACCCAAAGTCCTCCCTGACCGCCTGGCCACAGAGAGGGCTGGCATCCAGTCCTGCCCCCGGCCCACCCTCTAGGAAACACCTCAGCTTTCCTTGATGGCCTGATCATACCCAGCAGCCTGAAAAGCCAGCACATCCTCCCTTCCACCTTCTACAATTCTTGTACCAGTGTCCTCTCTGATCCCACCCCCTCCCCTTGTAGTGACAGTCACGAGCAGGAGAGCACCACCAATGACAACATGGCCCTCCTTCGCTTCCACCTCAAATACGAAGCAGATGTCCTCTTTACTAGGTGAGTTGGATATTGAAGCGGAAGAGGGAAGGGGGGATGAGCTAGCAGGGACAAGTATGGAGGTGGGCAGGAGGAGGTCCCCCAGCGCACAAGCTGGAGGAGAAGTGAAAAACAGAACTCTTCCAAGTCAGTGTGGCAGGCCAGAGGGATGGCTTCCAGAGGACCTGGGTTCGGTTCCCAGCACCCACATTACATGGCTCCCAACCACATTGGTCACTCTGGTCCCAGGGTATCTGACACCTCTTCTGAATTCTGTCGGCACTGCATTCACAGACCTACACACAGACATCTAGGTACACATAACTCCAAACAAAAGAAATCTTCTTTTAAAGTCAGTCTGTGTGGGGCCAATGAGATGGCTCGTTGGGTAAAGGTACTGCATAAGCCTAGCAACCCCAGCTCATCCTGACCTCAGTTCCTAGAGGCAGAGACAAGAGAGTCATCCAGAAAGCTGAGGGCTAGCTAGCCTAGAGTATACAGTACAGCAGCGGAAACAAGAGACCCAGAGTCAGTCTGGGCTTGTAGTTTAGTTGTAGAGGGCTGGCCAAGTGTGTGTAAGTCCCCTTTCCAACTATAGTACCATATAAGTCAGATATGTCCATAATCCCCCATTCCACCTACAGCACCATATAAATCAGACATACCATAATCCCAGCATACCAGAGGTAGAGGCAAGAGGATCCCATAGTGAGCCAGCCTGTGCTACATGAGACTCTGTCTCCAACAAGAAAAGAAAGAGAGGGAGAGAGGAAGGGCAGAGGAAGGTGATCAATCTGTTCCTATTACCACTGTACCAACAATTCCCAACATCACTGTCACTGAGGAGGAACTCAGACCCCAGGCCACACTATGCCTGACCTTCCTCCCCTCTCAGAGGGTACGAGGCAGAGTCCGCTGAGGAAGCAGCCCTTGCCCACTAGAAAGTCCCCAACCACTAACAACGGAGAAAAGAGGACATAACAGAAACACGGGGTTTGAGGGCACCCAAGAGGCAAGGTTGCAAAGAAGCCCTGCCATGGACACTGAGGCCACGCCAGGATACCCAACCTGGGACTCTCAGACTCATGCCCCCCACATGGCAGACAGACAGCTGTTCTGCCCTGAGCATGCATTTCTACCAAGCCTATGACCCCGTCTCAGCGCCCCCTAGCAGCCACATAAGACACGTGGGGGGGGTGTCCCAGGAAATGGGCACATGCCTGCCTCTCTTCTGCTACCTGTTTATCTGACTCTGCCCACACACGGTTTTCCCTTGGTCTATGCAGGAGCAGCAGCCTGAGCCACTATGAGGTCAAGGCCAACAGCTCTCTGGAGAAATATGATGGCATTGGGCCTCCCTTCAACTGTATTTTCAAGGTAAGGCTGAAGGGCACCTTGGAGTGAAGGGGCTGAACTAAAAACCCCACAGCCCAGTTGGAGGGGAAGAATCCTTGCAGGTCCTGGAACTCATCCTCAGCTCTGCCTCTGGCTCAATGTACAGCTTGTAGAAACAGTTACTTCCCCTCTCTGGGCTTCACCCTCATCTGAAAGACATCCAGGCTGGCCTGGGGGAGTTATTAGGGTGTACGGAAAAGATTTTAAACATACAGAACAGCAGTTTAAACACACTAAGGATTACTTTCCTCCAGAAAAGGAAAAATAAAAAAAACTTGCTGCTTAGAGTTGATGGCTTTACAGTCATTGAGGAATTTAAGAACATCCTAGACATGAGATAGATGTCTTCACCTGTCGTCACAGTTCAGGCCCAGGCGGAAGGGGAGAGGAGAGAAGCACGTCCCTTCCTGTTAAAAAGCATCCTTAAGCTGGGCGGTGGACTTTAATCCCAGCACTCAGGAGACAGAGGCAGGGGGATTTCTGTGAGTTCGAGGCCAGCCTTCTACAGAGTGAGTTCCAGGACAGCCAAGGTTACACAGAGAAATCGTGTCTCGAAAAACCAAAACAGAAGAATCAGCTGCATCCCATATCTGCAGTTACCGCTTATGTCCATAACACGGTGTTTAGCTATGAGGGAAGCGGGAAGGGTGGCTTTTGATTTTGTCACTAAGTGAGGAAGGAGAACAACAGGGAGCAGCCGAGCAGCCTCTGCCACAGAGGACCCAGGGTTCCCTCACCCTGCACATGAGGGTCAGCTCCTCTGAAGTTGTGCGAGGGCTGGAGTGGGTTGACGGCTGAACACTGGGCTGCACCCCAATACCCACGCGGCTTGTGTTGCTCAAGGTCACACAGCCAATCCAGGAGAAGCCTGGAGCCATCTATCAGCCTCTCAGTCCCTAAAGCCCAGCTTGAAGTCTCCTGAATGTGTTCCCGCCAGGGAGACAGCACACACTCAGTTTGATATCCTCTCCTGATTGAGTGACCCCATTATCTCCACTCTTGTCTCCATGGAGTGCCCCCTGCTCTAGAGGACTCTGTGGTAGGAGAGGTCGGTGATCTCCAGGCTCGGCCCACTGAGCATACTCCAGGGTCCCAGAACACATCCTGTCAGTACCATCTTGCTTCCATAGTGCTAATAGCCAGGGCCTGCTGAGGCCTGTCTTTAGGGCTGGCTGGTCCCCATAGGATCTCTGTCCCCATCCCTCAACTGCGCATGTGCTGACTCTCCTCTGGCTGCAGGTGCAGAATCTGGGCTTTTTCCCTATCCACGGGGTGATGATGAAGATCACTGTGCCCATCGCCACCAGGGGTGGGAACCGCCTGCTGATGCTGAGGGACTTCTTCACCGACCAGGTAGCTGTGTTCCTTAGGGGCCAACTTGGGAGAGAGAGAAGAGGAAACGGGACACACTCCTAAGCAACTCCCCCACCATCTGGGTGCTCCCAGGGCACTTAGCCTCTCCAGGTGGAGGAAGAAAAAGGGGAGCCTGGGTGAGGTTCAGAATTGTGTATGTGTATGTGCCCTCCACGCAGGTCAACACATCCTGTAACATCTGGGGGAACAGCACAGAGTACCAGAGTGCTCCAACTGAGGAAGACTTGAGCCGTGCCCCACAGAGGGTGAGTCTCCACACGGGGAGCCAAGAGTTGACAGGGGTTTCTGTCCCACCAGGTCCCACAGCCGTTTAGTCCCAAATAAACACATGGAGGTCTACATTAATCATAAACAGACTGGCATAGCAGATCAGGCTTCTTATTAACTCTTAAAACTTATATTAGCCCATAATTTTTGTCTGTGTTAGCCACGTGGCTTGGTACCTTTTACAGTGAGGCAATCACACCTTGCTTGCTCTGTGTCGGGCTTCCTCTGTGTCTGAGTGATGACTGCAGATTGACTCTTTCTGCTTCCCAGAATTCTCATGTTCTCCTTGCCCCGCCTTCACTTCCTACCTGGTCATCCCGCCTATACTTCCTGCCTGGCCACTGGCCAATCAGCATTTATTTAAAATCTAATTGACAGAATACAGACCGTGTGTGTGTGTGTGTGTGTGTGTGTGTGTGTGTGTGTGTGTGTGTCAGGATATGTGTGCTATGACACCCATGTGGAGGTCAGAGGACAACTTGCAGGAGTCACTTCTTCCTTTCCACCATATGGGTCCCAGGGTTCAGACTCAGGATTTGGTGGATTTGGTGGCATCCTGGCTGCACACCTTTGCCCACCAAGCAACCTTTGGAAGCCTGCTGCACTTCACCATGATCTAACCTTGGGCAGAGTTGGGAGGGCCCAGCACCACCTCAGAAATAGCTTTACCCTAACAAAGTTCAATTGCTCCAAGATGAAGATCTTTGCATTTTCCATCCGTTACTTTTTCCATGTGATCCTTACAAATGACTTTTCTTGTCGTATCACTCGGGCTCCGACCACAAGAGCAGTGGAAACGGGAGTGATCGCATGGTGGTGAGAATCTTGATCCTGTGTATGACACAAGCTCTGGGTGTGTGCATGTGTGTACATATGGACAGGTTGATTGATTGATTGATTGATTGATTGATTGATGATTAAGACACTCTCTGGAGGTTTGCATCAGGAATTTCAGTTCCCTGCAATACTTTTCTCCATCTATTGTGGTTATCTGCTACAGTTTCATTTCTCTTTTAAGCTGTTTAAATGGTGATAATGCCAACTCCTTAATGTTGAGCAGAGGTTCTGTTCCTGGGACACTGGGTCATTATGCACAACTTCAAAAGGAACTTCAAATACAAGGCCTTGGTTTGTCCCCAGTTGTCCCTTCTGTTCCCACACGCAACTCTATCCTCATCTCTGCCATCTGCTTCCCTCTCCCAGTTGGTCCAACT
This sequence comes from Microtus oregoni, assembly GCF_018167655.1. Taxonomy (NCBI): domain Eukaryota; kingdom Metazoa; phylum Chordata; class Mammalia; order Rodentia; family Cricetidae; genus Microtus; species Microtus oregoni. The sequence goes on along the minus strand of NW_024543091.1, from coordinate 24,460,985 downwards.
TTGGGTCTGTCTAATGATCCATGCTCCAGCTCACATTCCAGACCACGGGCCCTGTCCCCACAGTGCCCTGCTCACCCCCAACAACTCTCTTCCAGAACCACAGCAACTCCGACGTGGTCTCCATCACCTGCAACGTGAAGCTGACCCCCAACCAGGAAATCAGATTCTACCTGATAGGGAACCTGTGGCTGAGGTCTCTGAAAGCAGTAAGTTAGACCCCTTCAGCAGGGCCGAAAGGAAAGGAAGAAGAGGTTGTAGGGGATCTCCCAGCTGAGAGGGACAGGAACAAAGGCTCCCAGAGCCATCTCTGAGGACGCCCTGTTTGTGCAGCTCAAGTACAGATCTCTGAAGATCACAGTCAACGCAGCCTTGCAGCGGCAGTTCCACAGCCCCTTCATCTTCCGAGAGGAGGACCCCAGCCGCCAGGTGAGCCCCTGGGAGTCCTTCACTCTGAGAGGGGAGGGAGGACCCAACGTGGGGGCTGGGAAGATGGCTCAGCCAATAAAGTACTTGCTATACAAGCCTGAGGACCTGAGTTTCACATTCAAAACCTACAGAAAGAAGCCAGGGGCGGCTGTGTGTAATCCCAGCATTCTAGAGATGGAGACAGGTCCTTGAGCTTGGTCACCAGTCAGCTTAGCTCCAGGCCAGTGAGAGACTGCCTCAAAAAGTACACACACACACACACACACACACACACACACACACACACGCGCGTACACGCACGCCCACACACGCCAGACTGGCAGAGCGCAGACACATTGCCTTGGCGCACCAGGCTCTGTGCTTTGTGCCATGGGGAAGATAAGAGGGAACACTGAGACCAGACGCCCACACACATATACCTAAGGGTGGCTCTCTCATGGGCTGCGCCACAGTGAGGCTGTCTGGGGCATGGTGGAGCCTCTGCTCTAAAGAAGTGCAAGCAGCAATGGGTGTGTGGTGGGAGTGGGGTGGAGATTGAGAGGCTTCAGTGCTCCTTTATAACCAGACAAAAACCACGTAAGCCTGGATGACCATGATTTCAAGGTAGAGAAAAAGAGGTGATACTCTGGGAGACAGCCACTGTTGTAAACAAGTTGAGTCTTAGAGAAAAATCAGTCTCTGGAAACAGAGCAGCTGGGCATAGGGCTCTGCTGCCCCCCACTGGCCATGTCTCAGAAATGCTGTTCTAAACTGTAGCCTAGCGACCCCTCAACTACACATCCCAGGAGACACTAGCTTACAAACCGGCAAGGTTACAGGGGTGGGGGAGGGAGGGAAACAGCCTTGGCAAAGGGACACCATCAGGCTCAGTTTCAGTAAGGTGCAGCCTTCCAGACACAGGCCAGCAGGGGCCAAAGCCCGAAGGCTGTGCTCGAGACCCTCCTAAGGAACGAGAGAAGCTGTGGAAACTGAGGCCTTCAGGGTCAGGTTAGTGCCACATCCTGGTAGTCTGACCCACCCTGGGGCTCCAACCTGTGTCCCCTGACACCTCTGCCTCTCTGAGGGAGCAGACACAAGCAGCCTCCTTTGGGTCCATGTGTTCATTCATTCATCCTGTATCTGTTGGGGACCCATCCCTCTGCATCTGATGGGGACCCGTCCCTTTGCATCTGATGGGGACCCATCCCTCCATCTTCCCTCACAGACTGGGCAAGCAGATTCAGATATGGCTTAGGGAGTTGAGCACGGTAATAACCGATCATGGCAAAAGTCCAGGGAACACCACAGCACTGAGGGCAGGAGAAGGACAGAGTGCCCAGGGAGAGCTTTCTAGAGATGGTCCTGTGAAGTTAATCTTCAACGTCATGTCAATTTTCCAAGCCCCCTCATTACCCATGCCTCTCCCCAACACGAGTAGGTATTTCTTCTTTGTTCTTTCTTTTTTTGTTTTGTTTTGTTTTTGTTTTTGAAACAGAATTTCTCTGTGTAGCTCTGGCTGTCCTGGAACTCAATCTGTAGACCAGTCTGGCCGCAAACTCAGAAATCTGCCTGCCGCTTCCTTCTGGAATCAAAGATGTGTGCCACTACTACCTGGCTAGTGGACTTCCTAGCCCAGCACGTTCCCCCCGCCCCCCCCCCCAAGAAAAAATCCTACTGCACTGAGTGTCTCACCCATAGAAAACCAGAAACCCCATAGCAGGTCATGTAGTGCCCAGGTCCACAAAACAAGGGAAGCTGCATAAAGGCCCATGCATCCTTCAGGGATGAAACAAAAAAAGTACTTAAGGGTCAATCCATGTGCACGTGCATGCAGATCCACCCCCCACATCTAAGGCCCATCCCCTTCCATCTCAGATGTGAAAGCTGTGGCTATGTGAGGCTGGGGATGAGCAGTGACGGGAGGCAAGCACTCTACCGCCCAGTTAGCCGCTGTGACTAAGTCTCTGCCTCGCTCCAGGCTCTGAGGACAGGTCAGAGGGCAAAGATGAGGAGGTCCTGCCCAGGCCCCCCTTGGCAGTGCTGCCACTTGTTTTCTGGCTTCCTTCCCAGAAAAAAAAAAAAAGAAATCCACACACCAGAGTGAAATCCAGACTGGTTTACATAGGAGGCTAGGGAAAGCTCCTCCCTTCAGAGACTGTAGCCCAGCACCACGAGGACATGGGAGCGTGTGTCGATATCTGGGGGTCAGTCACTCAAGACTAGAGGAAACAGCGCCATAGCAGCATGGACAGGCATGAGGAGGCCATGGGTAGAGGGCTGGGACAGAGAGAGGGGCAGCAGATGAGGTCATTGAGATGGGACAAGGACCACTTCCCCTAGATGAGATGAGAAGCTGTGAGGTGCTGAGTAGAGGCCATTGTCACCCAAGTGCAAGTGTCCCTCATACTATACTGCCAGCTGAGGTGGAGAGGTTGCTGCGGACTCCGGGAGAAGAGGACAGGACCAGAGCCAGGAGACAGCAGGGGTGGCCACATTCTGGGTGCTTCAGAGCTGGAGTGAGAAGGTTTGCTGATGGCCCATTGGGTGTAAAAACGGACTGTCAATGACAAGCGGGTAGGAAGAGTGCTACCACTGACCGCTAACAAAGACGTGATGGAAACAGATCTGGAGGTGAGGGAGTCGCAGTCAGGTAGGCAGCCAGATATGTCCAGAGTGCAGAGGAAGACAGAAGTGAGAGCAAGGTCACAAGCATAGTGAATGCCACCCAGCTGGGCAAGTTCACAAGGTCATAGTGGTTCCCATGGCACCAATGGTACCCTTGAAGGTCCTTCTTCATTTGAAAAAAAGTAATTATTTCTTTATAACTTTTGGTCTGACGACAGATGGAAACACTCCAGGATAAACTGTTTGTTTTTTTAAAAATCTATTTTAGTGTTTAAAAATGTATTGTGTGTCGGGCAATGGTGGTGCACCTCCTTAATCCCAGAACTCCAGAAGCAGAAGTAGGCAGATCTCTGCAAGTTTGAAGCCAACCTGGTCTACAGAGAAAGTTCCAGGAAAGCTGAGCTACACAGAGAAACCCTGTCTTGGGGGAAAAAAAAAGAAAGAAAAAAAAAGGTGCACACATGTGTTATGTGTGTGTATGCATGTATGCACTCATGTGTAAAAGTGCTTGCAGAAGCTAGAAAGCAGCATCAGATATCCTGGATCTAGAGTTACAAGTGGCTGTGACCTGCCCAAGGTGGGTGTTAGGAACCAAATTTGGGTTCTTTGCTGGTCCCTGTTCTTTCTTTTTTTTTTTTTTTTTTTTTTTTTTGAGACAGGTTCTATGTTGTCCTTGTCCTGGAACTTAATATGTAAGCACCATAATGGCATTAAACTCACAGAGATCTACCTACCTGCCTAAGCCTCCCAAGTGCTGGGGTAAAGGCATGCACCATCACCAGGCCCAGATTCTTTTTTTTTTTTTCCTTCATCTAAGTTTAGAAACAACTAAGGGCTTGCTGTGTAGCTCAGTTAGTGGAATACTTGCCTAGTGTACACAAACCCTTGACTTCAGTCCTCAGGATCACACAAACCAGGAGTGGTGATGGCACACACCTGGAATGCCAACCCCTGGGAGGTAGAGACAGAAGGATCAAGAATTCAAGGTCTGGGGCTAGGGAGATGCCTCGGTTTGTAACGTGTTTGCCACACAAGCACAGAGACCAGAGTTCAGTTCCCATGTCGAGCAGCACTCAGGGCGGTGCAATGGAAATCCACAGCTGGGAGGTCAGGGAGGGAGGCTCCATGGGGTTTGCTGGCCCTGCAGTCTAGCCAAAGCAGGCCAGTGAGAGACCCGTCTCCAAAACTGTTCTGGTGGAGAGAGACTGAGGATGACACCTGTTGTCATCCTGAGGGAGAGAAAGAGGGAGGAAGAAGAGAGGGAGAGAGGGAGGGAGGGAGGGAGGGAGGGAGGGAGGAAGGAGAGGGAAGGGAGGAAGGAGAGGAAGGGAAGGAGGGAGGGAAGGAGGGAGGAAGGAAGAAGACAATTGGAACAGCTTCCCAGGCTGCCTGTACACAACCCTGAGTTCCCCACGTGACCCTGGGGGCTCAGAAACCACACATGCAACAGACCATCACTGGGAAACGAGGAATCTCCAGGAGGACTAACGAAGAGTATGTAGCGGGAGCAGATGGCTCATGGAGCATGGCTCACTGAGACCGTTCTCCCAGTTACACATACACTAGGCAGAGCTGGCTGTTCCGAGACCTTGGCCAGCTGCAGCACCTGTCCCTCCCTACATCTCCCAAAAGAACAGATGCAGCTCCATGCTGCAGGTGTGCCACCTTCTGCCCCTGGGCTGCCCAAGCCCTGCAGCTGTGACAGTATTCCCCTGGCTCCCTCCCCTTGCAGGTCACATTTGAGATTTCCAAGCAAGAAGATTGGCAGGTCCCCATCTGGATCATCGTGGGCAGCACTCTGGGAGGGCTCTTGCTGCTGGCCCTGCTAGTCCTGGCACTGTGGCAGGTAAGGCTCCTATCCCTGGAAGCTGGCGCTGCCCCGCCTCCCCCAACTGCTTGCCTGTTCCTAGGACACCAAGCCCCTTCCACAGCAGGCAAGACCGGTCAGGGCCCACAGAGGCGACTTCAACTATAGTTTCAGGTCTGTGGGGTTTCTCTTAGCAGAAAACAAATAAATGGAATGGGCAATGAAACTACATATTCCCTCCATCTCAGAAGGTCTGGATAAGAACTTGGGGTTTAAGCTCCTTTTGCTACAGATAGTGAGGAGGGCCCAGAGAGGGATGTTAACTAGGGCTGCGTCACACAGCATGACTTCTAGTCTCCTGCCCAGGGCTCCATCCACCTGGCTTTAATCCACACACTCAGTTTGGGAGTAGGGGTACCAAGAACGAGCTGGGGTATTTAGAGGTGTCCTCTTAGGGAGCAAACATGAGGGGGCTAGTGGAGGACCAGCAGAAGGTGACACAAACGTCCTCTATCTAGTCTGTCCACCCCTGAGACTTTCCACCTTTGCCTCCCCACAGCTCGGTTTCTTTAAAAGTGCCAAGCGCAAGAGGGAGCCTGGGCTGGGCCCTGCCCCCAAAGGGCTGGAGTGAGGATCTATCGGAGGCTTCGCGTTGATGGGGGCCAGGCACCGGTCCAGGAGCTGCAGGCCCAGGCCTGTGGCCCCTCAGAGCTGGGGCAAAGAGGATGCCTGTGGACTTTGTGTTGAGCTCATCTCTGGAGAGATGGCGCCTGATCCCTGTGGGATGAACCGCAAGCCCATGTTCGCAGCAACGTCTCTCCAAGAGGTTGAGTACTGATCCCTAAGGACTTAAAGGGACTGCTCCAAGACCTGGGCTCTGTGGAGGGAATCTGCTGCCCCAAACACTAAGGTGCTAGGGCTTTGTTATCACGCCCACCTCTGAAGAAACCCAAAGGGAAAAGCGGCAAATACAAGCCCACTCTGCACGCCCCAGCTGGACCTCTAGTTTCAGGACTCCATAGCCTGGCAGCATAACCTCCCTCCCACCGTGTGGTTCCCAAGCCACTGCCATCCCTTCTCCAGACCCCAAAGTTCTCCATGAGTGAACCAGAGTTGTGTGGCTTGATGTGGCAACTGCAGGCCAGTGGTGAAAGCAGACATTTGAGGACTGTGCCAGATGGGCAGGTGGGAGCCAGGATGCTGGGTACCTTCCAAACATCAGAAGGCAGCAGCGGAGCTCTCCAGCAGTGACTACCACCCACACACTCCTGCCCTCCTGCCTCCCTGAAGCTCCTGCCAGCTCCTTTGGTTGCTAGGCAACTCCCGGGGAGCCTGTGGAGGATATCAGTCCATGGCTCTCCACACCCACTTGTCTTACAGCTGCAGCTTGTCCTGGCGCAGATGCACTGAGGTGGGGAGCCTCTCTGTTCCTTGCATCAGCCCCCTACATACACACATACACAGATGCACACACACACACACATGCACACGTACACACAGGCGCACGTGCATACACCTCCCACCCACGAATGTGTGGGAGAAGGGCTCCTGGAGGGGCACTGTGGAGGGGCCCTCTTTGGCATGCACTGAACAAAGCCCATGCAAGGCCCCTCAGAACCTTAAACCTCAGAGGCAGACAGCTCTCTCACCTGCCAGCTCTACGAACAAGCCCTGATGACAAGGGGCATGCCGGGTGCCCAGCAGAGTAATTTATGCCTTAGCCCTTTTTGTTGAGACGGAAATGGACACCTCAAAGCCATCTGCTCCCCCGTGCAGTACAACCTTTACTGTCAGAAATATATTTAAGAAAATTTTCTAAAAGGTGTTTAAAAACAACCAACAGACATTCCATTTTGTGACAGAGCAAGGCCAAATTCTGCTTTAAAGAGGAAAGGGAGGTGGGTGTCTACTTCTATCTAAATGTTGGGGACAGTCTTCTCTATTGTGTGGCCACCTCTCTCCCAAGGACTTCCTAGCCTCACTCGCTATAACATCTATGTGTCATGGTAGTGGGGCCCTCTCCCCTCACCACCAGCACCCACCCCATCTTTGGCCAGTTTCTCCAGGCGGGGCCTTCAATGTCACCCCTCCCACACACGCACGCTGGCTTCTCTTCTAGAGAGAGGTTAACTCTTCCCCAAAGCATCTCAATTCTATTCTCGTGCTATTCCCTTTCCACAACCCTAACAACTTACAAAGTATTTGGATGTTTTTTCAGATTCTTTTGTGTGTGTGAACGTGCATGCATGTGTATGTGTGTGTCTATGTGTATGTGCACATAGGTGCCCAAGAAGGCCAGAAGAGGGTGGTGGCACCATTCTCCACAGCAAAATCAAGACTCAATCCAGGAATGCCATCTCCCCAGCTCCAGAAGAGCTAAATTGGGGGTCAGAGGTCAAACAGCGAAACTAAACCCCGAACCCAGAAGTTCATTTCCCTCTAACAGAGTATCAGTGGCTGCCCTTATGAATGAGGTCACTGGGGAAAGGAGAATGGACCAACCCACACTCAAAAGCATGTTATCACTGGGTGGTGGTAGCACACACCTTTAATCCCAGCACTCGGGAGGCAGAGGCAAGTGGATCTCTGTGAGTTCGAGGCCAGCCTGGTCTACAGAGCTAGTTCCAGGACTGATTCCATTGCTACTGAGAAACCCTGTCTCGAAAAACTAAAAAAAGAAAGAAAGAAAGAAAGAAAGAAATAGAAAAAGAAAAAAAAACATGTTATCAAGCCAGGAGTGGTGGTGCACATCTTTAATCCCAGCACTCAAGGGACAGAGGCAGGCAGATCTCTGTGAATTTGAGGCCAATCTAGTGAACAAAGTGAGTTCCAGGACTGCCAGGGCTGTTGAAAAACAAACAAACAAACAAAAAACAAGAGGACTCAGCCAGTCTCCTCTCCAACACTGGCAGATCTCAGCAGAGTGCTGCCATGGGAAGCTGGCGTCAGCAGGCTGGTGTGTTTTTGGAAACTGACACCTGTGCTATGATGTTTAACTGCTCCAGTCACAACCTCTGGACTGAGGCAGACAGTCCCAGGGCTCCCATCCCATCATGTCCCCTGTCTACCTCTAGACCAACTAATCGACAAAAGGCAGATGAATCAGGCCCACCTGTACCTCCTCAACCTTCGCCCTTAACACTCTCTCCTTTTTCTTAATACTACCTTTCTGAATCCATTTATTCGTAAACAGCCATGTCCAAGACTGGCCACGGCAGTGCTTTCACTGTAGAGGGAACAAAGCCTCACCTAAGGGGCAAGGGCCATGGTCCCTGGGACTCTGATCCAGAACATCACCTGGTGAGCAAAGCCGCTGTGGGTGGCCTGTGCTGAGCTGAGCTCCCAGGCAAGTGACATGACAGACAGTCCAGCAGAGGACAAGGATTCAGCACACACGGGCAGCCCTCTGGAATGGATACTGGAAACTGTTTCATGCTCAAAGTTGGTTATGGTAACCCAGCCCTGGCCTAATCGGGAAGGCCTTGTGGTTACTCATGGCAAGTCTGCAGGGTGCGGCTTATGGTAGATTTCACCCCACCAAAGTCCTGAGAGCCCCAGTGACACTGGAAGGGTTTGGGCACATTTGCTGTGACTGGGAAGCGAGATAAGCATCAGGCTAATGACAGCCATCATTAGAAAGAAGCTCCCTCAAGGGCAACCTTGAATCCACAGCGAACCTAGTATAGTGGCACGGCAGCAGACACCTACAATCCTAGCACCGAGAGGTGAAGGCAGGAGGATCAGCAGGACAAGGCAGATAAGTTTAAAACCAGCCTGGGCTACATAAAACCCTGTCTCAAAATGAAACACTAAAGTCAGGCATAGTGGAGCATGCCTTTAATCCCAGCACTCCAGAGGCAGGAGCAGGTGGATCTCTGTGAGTTTGAGGCTAGCCTGATCTACAGAGTGAGTTCTAAGAAAGCCAGAGCCACATAGTGAAACCCTGTCTCAAAATTAATTAACTAACAAAGGAAACACTATATAGCTCACAGGTAGGGATTAATAACTGTGGTCTAACTGCCAATTCATAATTTTCAGTCAGGGGCATTACACAACTGTACTCCCAGCTCAGGAGGCTGAGGTCTCAAGTTCAAGAACAGCGTAAGCAACACACTAAGACCATCTCAAAAACCTTTTTGAAACATTGGCCATAGAGCCCAGTGGTAGAGTACTTACTAAGCACATTCAAGGTCCCAAGTTCAACTCTTCAATCCCCAGTACCATGAAAAATGAAATTCAGATGAAATTACTAGGAAATAAAACTAACTTAAAATGGTTCTTTCAAGAGAGCATTCATTACACAACCAGGCTGAACGCACTCTAAAGAACATGTATGGAGCTCCTATGGTATTGGATATGTAAATAGGTCTGCAGTAAAATCAAGTATGGCTTCTACATCAAACTACCATGGAGGTGGGGGGGGGTGCAGTGATGGGGAGGACAAAGCTGTCAGGATTTCTGAGGTCTCAGCTTGCTACCTGGTAGAGGAAACAGCTGCAAGTAGCTGAGAAGCAGAGGGACAAGACATGCCAGGGGAAGGGAGACCCACTCTTGTCTGGATGAGGACAGCCCTCAGAAGATGCAGAAGCTGAGGGTCAGCCCTGGGTAGACTTGGGAGAGACTTCTATAATGTTCTGGGAAGTGGGTATCATTTATTACCCCTCAGTTCCCGTATGCTGTGAGCTGGAAGGAGGAAGCCCTCCGGAAAGCTTCTTCCTGGCATTAGATGCCGAGGCCTGTGCGCTGAGGGAGGAGTGGGCCTCATGCCTCAGAAGGCAGGTTGTCTAGGCTGAGGTTCAAGCGTGGTTCGAGTGGCCTCAGTGACTCACAAGGGCCACCCAGGCCTCACAGGCGCAGCCTCTGGGAGGTCATTCTTTGCACACTGACCTTTTCCTAGCGTCTAGAACCATCAGCATTTGTTCCCTGATTCAGTGTCTGTTTCCTACACAGCCTATCCTTGTGGCTTTCAGCTTTGCTCAAGCCTAACTTGGGGACACAATAGTCTATAAAAGCCCCAGGAGCTGACAGGAGGTATTACTTGTGCTAAGAAAGGTGGTGGTTCTCAGGAGGGACCAAGCACAGGCCGGACACATGCAGAGGCAACAGAGAAGCAACATGGAGTGCAGCCAGGGAGGCAGGCCTCTCCCTCCCCTGAGGTCAGCACGAGGAGGCATCTCCACGGCCACTCTGTTCTCCAAGAATAAGAGGCTGGAATTGAGTCAATCCCTCTGGCTTCAAGTTCCAAGACGGCAGCGTGTGACAGAAACAACTGGCTTCATTATGTCCCTTTCCTGGCATGAGTCACTGCCAATTTCATCTACCAGACAAGGGACCAGGCCTTTCTCCCTCCCACAGGTACTCTGTAGTTAGTGAGTCCCCATTAACTGATGGAAGAGAAAAGTCCATCTGCTTTTTTCACCAAAATTTAACAAACACCGGCAGACTGTCCCCAAGTGAGACTTTATGACCTGGGTTTTCTGTCATATTGTGGCCTTCGAGAGCAGGTACTGCAGTTTGCCCTCACCCTGTCATGTCAGTACACAGATGTTACCCGAAACAATGAAAAACGTGCCCTGAAATCTCAAAGACACAGGATTCTTCAGGCCAGGGCACAATGCAAACCTGCAGCAGCGTCACAGGAATCAGGGCCATCCCCAGTCTCAGAGCAAGGACAGTACCATGGCCAAGAGACATTCCACTTCCCATCCTGACAGTTTGTAATGTCTGGGCCTGAATCCTCAATTATAAAATGAAAGGCTGATCTTTTCAGATCTCTATATTCGGGTGGCCAGCACAAATCTAAGCCTGATCTAACATATTAACACTTAGAAATGTGTATATACAATTATTAAACAATTGAATATGTTAGAACTGAGAGAGGGAAAGAGGGGGTGGAGAAGAACAAGAAGAAATTGAGCCTAATGGCACAGACATGCTATTCCAGCTACTCTGGAGGTTGAGGCAGGAGGATCCCAAGTTCAAGGCCTGCCTGGACTACCTAGTAAGACCATCTCAAACAAAAAGTAAAAAGAAGCTCAAAATAAAGCTCAGGGTAACCTTCCCTACAAGCCTGAGACCCTGGGTTCAATACCCAGTCCTGAAAAAGTAAACAAATTTAAAAAGCAAGTTTTAAAAAACCTCTGGGTATAGACATGTTTGACTCGACTAAAGGGATGTATCTGTCTTTGGGGGATAGGGGGACTCGTGCATCTATAATCTCAGTCCTCAGGAGGCAGAGGCAGGATGCAGAGTTCTATGTTGTGTCGGGTACTGGGTTCGTGCAGATGAGTGGAAGACACAGGGTCACTCTAGGATGATTTTTACCCTTTGGGGCCACAGGGACTCAGGTTCTGGCAGACTAACTGTAGCTTTGCAAAAGGCTTTCTCATTGTTATATAGTTTATACCTCAGCAAGTCAATTTCCACACACCAAAACCTCGTATGTGAAGCTCCACAAAGGAGACAAATGCCAAAGCAATTCTCAGCCCTGAACCTCTTGGAGTTCTGCACCCAAGTTTTGCATATTTCAAACAGAAGGTAGTGGACACAAAAGGTAGCAGTCACAAAAGGCAGATCAAAGTCCAGGTGCTTAACACTCCAGAATCAAACCAGCTGCAAAGCTCTGTGGAACTCTTGCTACAGTTCTAGGCTAGCCTGAGCTATGTAAGAAGGCCCTATCTCAATACAGAAGAGGAGCACCAGAGAGATGACTCCGAGGTTAAGAGCACTAGCTGTTCTTGCAGAGGACTGGAGTTTGGGTTCCCAGTATCCACAGTAGGCAGCTCACAAGCACCTATAACTCCAGAGGATATGACACTCATTGGGAGTCCATGGACACGTGCACTAATGTACACAAGCCGACATACACACACACAATTAAAAATAAACATAAAAAAAGACAGGGCTGGGGATGTGGGGATGTGGCTCTAACACTTACCTAACATGGAGGAAGACTTGGATTTGATCCACAGTGCCACTGTGGCACCATATACCTGTCATCCCAGCACTTGAAAGGTCAAGGAAGTAGAAAAAGCTCCAGGCCACCCTCGCTACACTGAGTGTGCAACCAACTACATGAGACTCTGCACCAGTCATGGAGGGGTATCTTAGAATGACAGACCCAACTCTCTAAATGACTCCACTGATTCAGTGCTAGACAAAATGATCCTTTTTTTAAAGATGTATTTTAAGTGTATGCGCCTGTGTGTATGTATGTGTACCACGAGCATGCCTGGTGACCTAACAGGTCAAGCTTTAGATCACCTGAAAATGAAGGTACTAAGCCTCATGAGCCACCAGATGAACCACATTCAGATGCTCTGAGGAGCAGCAAATGCTCTAAACCTTCTCTCCAACCCCAACAAAATAATCTTCTAAGGGGCCACTGATATGGTTCAGCAAGTCTGGCAACCTGACTTGGATCCGAAGCTCACATGGTAAAGAAACAACTCCTCTTGTAAGCTCCTGATCCACACACAGCCATGACACATGTGCCTAGGTGCACACACCACATAAGTGAATGTGGAAAAGTTCAATATTTTAACACATGACACTGAAGTTCATGTGGAAAAATAAGCATACGATAAAAGGGCTGCTCATCCCGCACACACAGAAGAAACAAAGAGATAGAAGCCTATCTAAAAACACCTGGCATTTATCTGCCAGGGATTTTGACTGTCTTACTGGATCACCCCAGGACAAGATGGATAATATTATTGTCCCAATTTACAAAACCTGAGGCTTATGTAAAGAAGTACCTCCTACAAAGCCCCAGTAGTAAGAAGTCAGTCCTCAGAGCTGCCTGTGCTTCCAGCCCAGCACAGCAGAAGCGAGAAGAACCTGACAATTTACTTTATAATTCACATCGATGGGAAGTATTTCCTTGGTCAGCAGAATACTTGTATCAAATTAAATTTTGGGTAGATCACAAATTTCAGCCAGGGAGCTGGAGAGATGGCTCCACAGTTCAGAGTACTTACTGCTCTTGCAGAAAACCTGAGTTTGGGTCCTAGCACCCAGACAGGATGACCCACAACCACCTGCAACTCCAGTCCCAGGGGATTCAACCATCCTCAATAACCTCCTTGGACACCTATATGAATGTGGATCCTGTAATTCACACAGGCACACACATAATTTTAAAGTCAGCCTCTTTTAAAAATTTAAAGGAAAATGAGGAAGGAGGAAAGATAAGCCATGAAAGCTTGTGTATTTCAAACAGAGAAAATACAAATTAAAAAGATGTTCTGGTTTTGGAATGAAGACAGCCTGACAGGCAGGATAAAAAACCCCAGAATCCAGTAAAACAAATTATGGTAAATTTAACAAAATAAAAATGTAAATTTGACCAGCAATATGGCTCAGTGGGTAAGGACACGTCTCCAAACCACGACCTGAGCTCAACCCTCACATGGCAGAAAAAAATTACCTGACTTCTTAAAGTCAGTTAAGATCTACACACCACACACACACACTCTTATCTTATACACATTCACACTCACACCACACACTCTCTCATACACATGCACACTCACACACACATGTAAAATGTACTTTTAAAATGTAAAGTTCTAATATAACTTTTTAAAAAATTACTAAATGAGAAAGAAAATTCCTTAAGCTTTCACAAAACTTCTAATAACCAAACAGCCACAACCACAACACAAAGAAAACACCAACTGTGTTAAAGAAGCACACGTAAAATATCAACTAAATGAGGTAATATCTAGTGTCTGTCAATACAGGAACAGGAAAGACAGCAGGAAACTTAACAGTCTATCAGAACTGTAAACGCATTTAGACACGTACAGCAGACCCAACGGCAGCAATGAGCGTCAGGGACTGTAACTATGTGAGTGTTCACTATCTCATCACTTAGGAGATGAAACCTGACGGCCCACCAGTAAGTCTGGGTAAACAGAGTTTAAGACCATATACAGAAGTGCTATGAAGCTCTATTTCTTAAATGCACATATATGGAAATGAAAACATGCTTAATATATTAAATAAACATGAAGTCCACTGCATTTTCAAGTGAAAAGAAACATATACACCACAACAAACTTATGGGAAGCTACTCAAAAGATGTTTTGTAATGATTGGCTCTACAGAGTCCAAACGGGACACAGGAAGAGCTTTTTTTTATACAGGATTTTCCCCCACACACATATAGTTTCAACAACCCTTTTCAAAGAAACTCAACAAAAGATCTCACATTGAACAATAAAGACACAAACTTCAAGATACTTTTTTTTTCAAACATTTACTGAACACAACACCATTTTTCCTTTTACACAGCAAAGTTGTTAGTTTCAAATTAGCTGAGCCATTAGGACTGTCAACTGCCATGAAATCAAAAGTGATTCTACATGTCAAACTCAAACAGAAGACATCATGCAATATATAAATCACTGATAGACCTCAGGTGCAGTCAGCAAGGTTACTATGCTTATTAAAGTCACATCAATGGCTTGACAAGAGTGCACGATAGAATGACATCACTGGCTGGCAATAAACCATGGTGTATTACTAGACTACAACTATGTAGCTCCTCTGCACCGAGGACGGCAGGTTGTGGAACATTACAAAGGACAGTCTTTCCAATAGGTTAAGGCCAGATTTTAGTCCCCAGCTATGTACCTCTGAAAAGACTGGTTAGGAAAGCTGGGGGAATGGGGAGGGGTCCCTTCATCTTTTCTCCTCTACCAATTACTGAGCAACAACAACAAAAAAAGCCATGCACACATTTTACAACACCCGATAAGAGATACAAAACCTGTTTCCTCGCTTTGCAGGCTTGCATCCTCGTGCCTTCATTTTTCTGATGAGGCCACTCATCTCATGATTCACCCCTAAAGGAAAGCTGACAGTAGTTTAGCAGTAGTCACCCCTTGAACACATCAAAGATATACTCCCCATAATCATCAAGCCACTGTCCCTTCCCAATACACTAACACAAAGGTATACTCCACAGACCTAGGACTAGGAACCACGTTTACTTTACGTTTGTAGAAACAATGTATCAGCATTGTCACTGGAGGGTTTGTTCCAGATCCCAGGGTTGGGAAAGGGGATGTTGTATGCCCTAACCCATCTCAAGGTTTGGGCACGTCTACTAGAAACATCTAAGGAAGCCCCTTTGTGTATGTACATAGTGAGAGGCTGTCAGATGATATCCAGAATGGAGCCATGCACTTTCAAAGTGGAGTGGGCACAGCTTAGAATCTGGACTGAAATCAGTTCACAGAGCAGAAGGCAGCGCTGAAGGTCTTACTCCTCCCTATGAATGTTGCAGGAGTCTCGTCAGTGAGAAGGGTGCGCTCCTGGGCGCACAGACTCCTGGGTAGCTGATAAAGCACTTCATATTTTTATAACTGTCATAAGGAAGCATAGATACTTTCATCCACCTACTCAGAGATCAGCCACTGGCTGCTTCTCAACCAGTATTGAGCAGACAACTTTTTCCTCTGGCTGCCCTACTCCAAGAATAAGGAAGCTCTTCTGTTAGATTAGCCAAAGCAGTCTTTGATTTTGAGGGGCTGCCTCAACTAAGAAAAATGCTGTTAACACAGAACTTGGAACTCTCTGGAACTTGAATTTTCAGAAACATTTGACTAATACAGTGTTGCCTTTAGGGAGGCACTGCTCCCAAATTTATGTCGAAAAATGCTGTCATGCTCAAGTTCTCACAATCACCATTTATCAACTATTAGTATAATGAGATCAAAGCCCTTCTCAGAAACTAACAAAACCAAAGCTTGGCAGATGGGCCGCTTTGGGGTTTGCAGGTTTCAAGTTTTCACAGTGGGGAACCTTCGGACAGTTGGGCTGTGAGCAGTCAGGGTGGACTGCAAAAGCCATGGTGTCAGAGTCAGCAAGGAAGGGGATGGGCTTGTCGCCCAGACTGGGGTTAATCACTGATGCGCAAGTGTCCAGTTCCTAAATGCATGAAGTGGAAAGCAGCCTCCTGCACTCCTGGCTGATCCAATGTGACAATTTACATGACAGAGAAGTGTTCTGGGAAATCACTAACACTGCCAAGGAAGAGTTAGAATTCAAAGCATGATTCTACCAATAACAAACATGAACTGACAGACATGGCTGTAGGAGACAGCCCAGTGAGCTAGCTACAAAACCACCACCTTCCACACCTATCTATTTTTCTTTAAAAACAAAAGTTTATGGAACATTTGGCTGAGCTTATTTTTAAAGAATTCTACCAAAAATAAGTAACGGAAAAACCAGGCATGAAGATCGCTTCTTCCAATAATGACTTTATACAGGTGTTCCCCAATGCAAATCTGGAGTGACATTACGGACAGAATGAGATCCTCAGCTAGAGTGCACCACGTGCAACTAGTTTAACAAGCCTAGCCAGTTATCCACCGGCATGGTTCAGTTTGCTCTACCCTCATCAGCAGTCTTCCCCCCTTCAAAGCTGTCCTCAAATTCTATCTCTGAATATGCACATATTATTATTATCCTCATATATAAATAACGTCTAGAACAGTGTTGGTCCTGGATAGTGAAGGGGAAAAATGTTTTTAAAACATGCATCGCTATCTGATATTTTAAGTTTGGGTGCTTAAAAACCATATACATTAAAAAATGGAACCAAATGAATACTAAGTGCCACAGCTATTCCTCGTTGTCCATATCAGGCCTTAGAGTCCAAAAAGGAAAGACCTGACCTGAGCCTGGACAGAGGCAGGACTGACTCACCTGTGCAGTGTGTCATCTCTTCCAGGCCACTGAGAGTTGCCAGGGCAAGGTGAGACAATACCCCCTTGAGTCACGTCAGAAGGGTCAAGGTCAGAAGTTCCCAAATTAGGGTCATTCCAACACCTCCCTTTAAGCCATCAGAAATGTCTTCCTTGTAAACTCTCAAGTTAGGAAAACAGACATCTATTCATGAAAGAATTCACCATTAAAACACTCCTAACTGAAGCAAGCACACACATGAAACACAACTACAGCAACTGTGTCTCGCACCCTTGGACAGGAAGTTTTTCAAGTCTCTTCTACCCTCCTAGGTATTTCATTTTGTGGGGTATCTCTGTTAAGGCCCTAGGTGCTGATTTTGGCTTGATTGTTTTTTATACTGCATCACTGCAACCTTTCTCATACATTTTAAAAAGCAATATCCACAGGTAAAATGTTTGTGAAATCTTACAGGTTGTTTAAAGTTTATATCTGATGTCGCATCATGACAACGCTTTTCACTAAAGGAAAACAAGAAGCTGTGGGTCTCCACTTATGGTACCATGCACTAGGGGTAGCTCAGGCATTCATTTGGCACTAGAGAAAAATTACAGAAACAACTAGTTTACTTTCATTATCATTTCCAGCATCAGCAGAAGCAGGTGTTCCTTCAATGTGAATTTCTGTGATGCATAAGAAAAAAAAAATCACAGAATACTCTTGAAATGTTGATAAAAGAAAGCAAAAAAACGAAGACTTCAGTACCACATTCTGTGGTAGAAAAGTCTGCAGCTCTGAGATATACCTTCCATGTGGCATTGAGAATCATTTTCCTCACCAAATACTTCATTTCCTATACCCTACTCCTGGTTTCCCTACATCTTATAATGGACGAAGTAAAAAAACATCAGAACCGTGTCCTCGCTCATCTTACACCTAACAGGGAGACAGAAATAAATGCCCTCTAGAAGGGCAGTTTCCAAATGTTAAAGACACAACACAAGAGGAAAGGGCTAAAAGGGACAAAATAGAACATCTAGCTATACTATGACAATGCTTCATAATACAGCGTGCTCCTTACTTAGGTCTGTGAGCCAAAAGTCAAGGGCATGACTGCAATTTAGATCCATCACTAAAACAAAGACCAGAAGAACTCCAGCCTAAGGTGGGGTCTAGCCAAGTCCACAGGCTGAGCTAAGATCACCACTTAGAAGACACTACCCAGCAGAATGCAATCATTTCCATAAATTCAACTTTCCAACAATAACTGCACATAATTTCAGATTAAGAATCAGTAGCTAAGTGTTTCAAGTCCTCCTGGTGTAAAATGTGCTGTATCACTCTGCGCACATAGCGAGAGTGAGATTCATCCACGCAGGACACGAGCATCTCCCATTGCTCTCAGTGTTCTTTTTTAGTTCATTTTCTTCACGAAATCCTCAAAACTGCTGCACGGATGACATGCTGACATCAGCTTAACAGAAATACTTTTGTAGGCAGCTGTTAAAATATCACCAACTTTAAATCACAAATGCCCCCTATTACACAAAATATCTTACATTCATTCCTTCAAAAAAGAAAGAAAAAAAGAAATGTCCAAACACCTTCCAGTTACACCTGAACAGTGCTGCTCTGTTTAGTGTGCTGAAATCAATACATGAGACAAGAGCCAAAGGGAACCAAGGACAGACGGGCTGAAAGGGTAGTGGAAAGAAAAGGACAATTTATGAACACATACTTCTATTGTCTGTGATTAAAGTCCTTTACTTTTTAGCACCACATTAAACGATTTTACACATCCAGTCACTTAATGAAATCCAACAAACTCTTCAAGAGTCCGGGGGATCTGGTCTTGGTAGTTAATGTCATTAGCCCGAACTGCTCGGGCAGCCAGGCACTTGAGGCTCATCTTCATCTGAGTTTTAAGTAGTATTTCAGACACCCCAGTGGTACTTTTGTCTAGTGGAGTCTTATTCTGCTTGTTTGTCATGTCGGTGTGAGCGCCGGCCTCCACAAGGCTGATGATGATGGAGTGCAAGGTCAGAAAGTCACTGATGGGCCTGTTGTACTGGACGATAATATGGAGAGCACTATTCCCCTCATTGTCCACGGCATTCACCTCAGCACCACAGTCCAGCAAGAGCTTTGTGACCAGCGCATTGGGAAAGCTGCAGACGTCATTGGTGTGGAAATCATCGACTGGCGTGTTTGAGTTGACAGCCAGGTGTAGCAGGGTGAAACCTTCCCGTGTTCTGGGGTTCAGGTGAATCAGGTTGTAGATCTGCTTGTTAATTCTGCACTGGTCTTCTTCACTGCACTGGGTCTTGGTGGAGATGCACACCAGGTAGAGAAAGGTATAGAGGTTACACTCATAATTGTCCATGGCACTGTGGACGTCAGCATCGGAGATATTTTTAACTCTGTTCATGCTCTGCTCTATTTCCAAAACACTGCATCTCAGAACACATTCTATATCTGGGGCCTTCACAGCTTCGTTGAGGTGTATCATCTGTGAGAAGACTTGAGCAAATCGAAGCAGATCCTTGTGCGTGTTCCTATTACCTTTCTGCCTGAGGTGTAGCGCGTGCAGCCACAACTTGATGCATTGCTCGAACTCCATATTATCAGCATAGACAGCCCCTCTGTAAATGATGGGGTGGGAAACATCAATGTTGTCAGCACCTAAAATCCGCTCCCGCACAATAAGACCCTCCATGTGAAGAGCATCTCTGTCTTGTCGAATGGACTCCAGTTCCTGGGGGTTCCTACACTCAGTTCTGTTCCCATAAGCATGGATGGGTGGGAGAACCTCTTTTTCAAGAATGTTGTTACCATCCTGAAACCTCTCCAACATGGCTAAATATAAATAGTGGTATGTCTTCATGATGTCATAGTTCTCACGGTCATTAGCAAAGGAGGCACCCAAAAGCTCCAAGGCTTCAATCCGACTTCTGCGGTCACAATCGGCATGAGAGAGCAACAGTTCGACAACATCAGCTTTACAGCTTTCGGCAGCGACCTTCAATGGTGTCATTCCATGGCCGTTCACCACTATTGCAGCTCGCCATTTTATCAGCTCTTTAACAATGTCAATGTGGCCAGCTTCGGCTGCAAAGTGCAATGCTGTGGCTCCACAGTGTGCTTTAGCATTGGGATCAGCGCGCTGTTCTAGAAGGTATCTGACTACATCAGTGTGCCCCTTATATGCTGCGATCATTAGGCAGGTGTTGTCATACTTGTTGGCAATGCTGATATTGGCATTATTTTCGACCAAATATTTCACAATGTCCAGCCTGCCATCAAAGCATGCTGCCCGCAGTGGGGTTGAGTTAGTGACTGTGGTATGGTTCACATTGGCTCCATGGCTGACTAGAAGTTTAACAACTTCAAAATGTCCGGCTCCTGCAGCACACCAAAGAGCAGTGGCACCATCAATGACATACCTACACACAGAAAGAACAGTCAGTCAGATACTGGGCTCACAGGCCCTGACATGCTTAACAAGGTGCATTCACAAATGTTAATAAAGTATCAGTTTGGGTAGAAATAAAAACAAGTAATTTCAGCAAAGCACTTTATACCAACATGAATTAATAAAATTATTGTTACTGTTATTACTAAAGTTCATCTTTTTTAAAAATCTAAAGAATACTCTCAACTGGCAAAAATACACTTCAGAAAACACAAGAGGGGCTGGTGTTGGACATGGTGGCACACACCTTTGAGCCCAGAAATTGGGAGGCAGCAGCAGGCAGACCTCTGTGAGTTTGAGACCAGCCTGGTTTAAGTGAGTTTTAGGATAGTCAAGGCTGTTACACAGAGAAACCATCTCAAAACAAAAAAAAAAAAAAACAAACACACACAGAAAGAGAGAAGGGGGGGAGGGAGGGAGGCTGGGACAATGGCACAGTGGGAAAAGTATTTACTGTGCAAGCATGAGGGCCTGAGTTCAAATCTACAGAACAGGTTTAGTGCCAAGAGTGGCAAGTGTCTATTATCTTAATGTCACTACGGTGAGATAGGAGGTAGATAGAATCCCCAGAAGTTTATGATTACCAGATGATTAGCCCTCAGACAACAGTTCTCAACCTATGAGTTACAACCCCTTGGAAAACCTCTATCTCCAAAAATATTTATACTACAATTTGTAAATAGTAGCAAAATATGAAGAAACAATGAAAATAATTTTGTGACTAGGGATCACCACAACATAAGAAACTGTATTAAAAGGTTGCAGCATTAGGAAGGTTGAGAACCTCTGCCCTAAGATTACCTGACCTACAGCAACAAGAATGAACAATCACTGGTCCATACACTGCTATACACTGTGTCCTTTTGGGAAAGGTACTGGATGGCAGGATGTACACGGAGATTTACTAAGCAAATGTGCTCTGCATGTAATTATAAATGCTGTATAGAAATGTGCTTTTTTTCTAGCATGCTATGAAAAGCTAAGATGTGTGTGTGTATACTTTGTATATATTCCTGAAGCAAACCATTATGTGGCAGCAAGAGCAAGAAACACTAGCATTTGGAAACTACCCAGGTACCTCCCTGATTTGACATTGTGGATGCTGAGGCTTCGGTTACCAGCTACTCAGTGCCTCTGCTACAAGCAGGGTTTGCAACCTCTACAAAGTTAGATTCTTCTGACAAGTCCAGACTTTCCCACTTTCCCCCCAATCTCCTTTTCCTAATTTTAATTCTACTGATAATGGTTCCATGGACCCTAAAAAAATTTTTGCTGAAGATATTTAGAATTACTGTGCTAGAACTAGTAAGTATACCTGACAATATGAGTAGAAGGCTTATCAAGTATTTACTACAATTAACTATCACACCCAAAATCTATTAATGAGCTTCTCACTACACAACCTTACGCTGTGGTGCAGGTCAAATTACAACCCCCACAAAATAAGAGGGTGCAACACCCATAACAACTCACCAAAAGCCAGCTGTTACCATGGCAGCTAGTGCACCTCCCTGTCTCTTCCAAATTCCGGTTCTTATGAAGAAGACTAACTCTTGGCAGTAGCGGCTGCCCTGCACTTCTGCCTTCCACCAGGAAGACAGCATTCTTCTCTCCAGGATGAGGCCCTTGCCAGACAACCCAACCAACCTTCATCTTGACTATCCCAGCCTTCACGATATGGAAAATAAATTTACACTCTAAGACTCACCTAGTCTATAACAGAATTGTTACAGCAGCACAGAATGAACTACGACTTAGAAAAGCAGCTGGGTGTGGTGCTGTCCACCTTTAATCCCAGCACTTGGAAAGCAGATACAGGTGAATGTGAGTCTGAGGTCAGCTTCTACAAAGTACTTTCTAGAACAGCCAGGGCCAACAGAAAAACTGGTGGCGCATGCCTTTAATCCCAGCACTTGGGAGGCACAGGCAGGCGGATCTCTGGGAGTTTGAAGCCAGCCTGGTCTACAAGAGCTAGTTCCGGGACAGGCACCAAAGCTACAGAGAAACCCTGTCTCGAAAAACCAAAACCAAAACCAAAAACAAAACAAAACCAAAAACAAAGACTTAGAGAAAAACATAAAATAGCCCCAGTTAACATCACAGAAACAATACATCTATCCCCTTCTTTTTAAATTACACCTATTAGCCAGGAGCAATGGTGCATACCTTTGACCCCAGCAATCATGAGGGGAGGCAGAGCCAGGTGGATCTGATTTCAAGGCCAGTCAGGGCTACTCAGTGCAGGTGGCGTACGTGTGTGCTTGTGTAAAATGTACAGTGCACATCTGGAAGTGAGAGGACAATCTGAGGGAGTTGGTTCTCTCCTTCCGCCATGTGGGTCCCAGAGATGGAACCAAAAGATCAGGTCTGGCCACAGTGATCTTTACTGGCTGAGCCATGACAACTGGACCTGAACTTGTTTTTGATACAATGTGTTAATAACCAGTCTGGAAAGAGACCTCTTGAAATTGAAACAAGTGTTGATCTACAATGTTTCTTTGCAGTTGATACTTTTTACGATATTTGAAGACCTTATAGAGTATTAGATCCTATGTAAACATATTAGTTACATAGCAACAAGATGGGCATCATATTGGTATCTACCACATAGGGTTATTGATAAGTTACTGTGAAGATCAAGTATTTTGTATGAACAATTTGATGCATTTGTGCTATTTTCCTTGAAAGTCAGCTGTACCTCTTTAAGTCTACATAGCTTAGATAGAACTACAACCTGATAAAATTAAAATTTTTTAAATTTTAATTTATATTTATTGTAAGTGCATGTATTTGTGTGTTCATAAAGCACAGCATGCAGGTGGAAGTCAGAGGATAATTTGTGGGAATTGGTTCTCTCTCCTTCCATTATGCAGGTTCTGCAACTGAACTTGGCAGCGAGTACCTTTACCTAATGAACCATCTCACCAGCCATGAATCTTGAGTGTACATCTACAGACTCATTTTCTGATCCAGGTATAAAACATTATGGTCACCCGATATGTTCTCTTAGTGCCTCTTCCCCGTTCTATTCTATTAATGAAGCCATGCAGCACATTCCTTCATATTTGGCTTTTTTCACTAACTCATCTGTGAGATTCTTTCATAGAGTTGGGTGGATCAGCAATTTCTCTTTGAAAGTTATGAGTGCTCTATAGTTTATTGATTTTTGGTTTTTCTGAGACAGGGTTTCTCTGTAGCCCTGGCTATCCTGAAACTCCCTCTATAGACTAGGTTGGCCTTGAACTCAGAGATTAACCAGCCAGCCTCTGCCTCCTGAGTGCTAGAATTAAAGGCCACAAACTACTTCCCAGTTCTATACAGTTTGTCTATCCATTGTCTTCTTAGTGGATATTTTGGTTGCTCCCAAGGGTTGATCTTTATAAATAAAGTTATCTTGGGCATTCTGCTTTGTTTTTGTTTGAGACAGAGTCTTATAGTATACAGTCCTGGATATGCAGGAACTCAGAGATCCACCTGACTCTGCCTCCTGAGTACAGGAATTAAAGGCATGTGCCACCACTGCCCAGCAGTCTAACATCTTCAAAAAATTTATTTTTTTTTGCATTTATTTGGGAGGGAAGGGGAAGCATGTGTCAGAGGACAGCTCTCTGGAATCAATTATCTCCTTCCATTGGGTAGTCATGGGACTGGACTCCGACTGTCAGGATGGAGGCAAGTACTTTTATCCACTAAGCCATCTTGTCAACCCTAAGGTGGGAAGGGGGGCAGAAAGAGAGAAAGAGAGAGAAAGAGAGAGAGAGAGAGAGAGAGAGAAGGGGGGAAGGAAGAGAAAAAGAATCTCTGCTTTTTAACTTTTAAATATTTTGTTTTTATGTATATAGGTATTTTGCCTAATGTATGTCTGTGTAGCACATGCATACAGTGCCTATGAGAACAAAAGAAAGCATTATCAGATCCCTGGAACTGAAGCTACAGGTAGTCTCTATGTAGTGCTGGGAATTACACCCAGGTTCTCTGGAAGATCAGTAAATGCTCTACTACTAAGCCATCTTTCTAGGTCCTTATCGTTTAAAGTTTTGTGCACAGTGTGAGGCTAGAACAAAGGCTGACTTTCTCCCATACTGTTAACTGTCCCAGCAATGTTTATTTAGAAAGTGTGTCTCTTACCTGAATTTCACTGGCGCTTTTCTTTTCTCCCATGGTGTTGGGGACTTGAACCCAGGGTATCACATACCCTGGACAAGCATTCTACTACTGAACTACATTCTTAGTCCCACGGGAGCCTATTTCATTAGCTCCGAGTGAGTTTATTTCTGGAATGTTATCTTGATGCATTATTTTAACCTTGCATCAGTGACACAATTATGGTAGTTTATTTTTTCTTCAAAATTATCTTAGTTACATTTCCACATACTTTTAGGGTTGGCTGCCAGTTTCACACAGGTGTGCATGCACATACAGCCTGCTAGGAGTGTGACTGGGGTAACAGAAAATGTAGAAAAGTCACACTCAGAGGCTGCTGACACTTCCAACCATGAACTTGGGAGTTTTTCTGCTTGTTACCTTCTGCTTATCTTAGAGATACGTTGTAATTTTCAGTGTAGAAGTATTGTACATTTTTCTTTTGGTTTACTACTAGACAGTGATTTTTTATGATAGTATCGCAGTTGTGTCAACAAAAAAATTTAATTGAACTCTGTATATTAAGTGAAATTTAAATATACTAATTCTAATTAGAATAAGTTTTAATTAGACAATTGTTGGTAAAATGCCACAGTTGGTAATCATGAAGCTATTCTTATCTAACATTTCACTGACTCAACTCCTTTTTTTCTTTTGGTGATTTTTCTACATTAGGCTAGCCTAGAAATTGCTATGTAGCTCAGGCTGACCTCAAACTGGCAATCCTCCCGGCTTAGCCTCTCAAATACTGGGATTACAAGTATGTGCCATTAATCTGGTCCTAATTAATTCCTTAGTTTACAAACAAATAAATAATGAAAATAAGAGTGATATTTTAAGCCAGATATGGTGACACATGCCTAAATGGGGAGTCGGAGGCAGGAAAAACCTAAGTTTGAGGTCAGTCTTTGCTGTATAGTAAGCCAGTATTAACCTTCTTCCCTAAAAAATAAAAATAATTACTTTGCTTTATTTCATATTTGAGACAGGGTCTCACTATGTAGCTGCTGGCTGGCCTGGAATTTACTATGCTCCAGGACTCAGCCGGCCTATCTCTGCCTCCCAAGTGAGAGAAGGTAATATTTTAATTGCCAGAGTTAAAAATAACCTATATAAAGGACCTATTTTAACGTAACACTTCTTGAGATTTAAATAGCTTATATTTGTATTCCTAGTATATAACAATTTCATCTTTTTAAAACCAATACATAGGGTCTGAGGATGCAGCTTAATTGTAGAGTTGGCAGAATATGTGCAAGGACCTAAGTTTAACCTCTAGCATAACTAACAGCTTCTTACTCCTCATACACATACACTAAAAAACAATAGCTGCCCAAGCCAGTGTAAGGACAAAGGAAGGGGAGAGGGGTATGTGTTGTGTGTTCCCTATATCCAAGCACTATATAAGTACAAGGATAGGGGTAGAGGGGTGTGTGTGTTCCCTGTATCCAAGCACTATGTGAGTACAGGTATCCAGAAGCCAGAAAAGGATGTCATTCTGAGACTCAAATCCAGGTTCTCTAGAAGAGCAGTATAAGCTGAGCCATCTCTCCAGCTCCTTTTAAGTATTAGGGGGAGGAACTAAAACAAAAAACAACTAGAATAGTTTTCTGACCTCAAATTTCACCATAATCTATGGTGAAATGGTAAAAATTAAATTTTAGGTACATATGTACTTCACTTGATTTTTTGAAAAATATTAAATTTTATCTTTTGTTTTGAGACAAGCTCTCTTTATGTAGTTCTAGCTGTCCTAGAACTCTGCCTCTACGTCCTGAGTGCTCAGATTAAAAGCATGCAGCAGCACACCCAGCATTATTATTACATTTTAATTATTTAGTGTGTACATGCACACCATGACATGAATGTGGAGTTCAGAGGAAAACTGCAAGAATTGGTTCTCTCCTTCCAATTTGTGAGTTCCAAGGATTAAACTCACGTCCTCAGGCTTGGTTATAGGTAAGTATCCTTCCCCATTAAGCCATCTAGGTAGCCGTTCACTTTTTATAACAAAAAGTACTTGGTCACTCTACTCGTTTTCCTGTTATAGTCTGGTAATTTCCATTTTTTCTTTATTCATATAGAAATGTGACAGGAAGGGCTGGAGAGATGGCTCAGAGGATAAGAGCACTGACTGCTCTTCCAGAGGTCCTGAGTTCAATTCCCAGCAACCACATGGTGGCTCACAACCATCTGTACTGAGATCTGGCACCCTCCTCTGGTGTGCGGGCGTACATCGAGGCAGAATGTTGTGTACATAATAAATGAATAAATCTTTAAAAAAAAATGTGACAGGAATTATAAGATAATTCCAATAACCTACTCTATTTTGTTTTGTTTTTTCGAGACTGGGTTTCTTTGTAGCTTTGGAGTCTGTCCTAGAACTAGCTCTTGTAGATCAGACTGGCCTCAAACTCAGAGATCCGCCTGCCTCTGCCTCCTGAATGCTGGGATTAAAGAGGTGTACCACCACCACCCAACAACAATAACCTACTCTTTTTTTTTTTTTTTTTGATTTTTCGAGACAGGGTTTCTCCGTAGCTTTTGGTTCCTGTCCTGGAACTAGCTCTTGTAGACCAGGCTGGCCTCGAACTCACAGAGATCCGCCTGCCTCTGCCTCCCGAGTGCTGGGATTAAAGGCGTGCACCACCACCGCCCGGCAATAACCTACTCTTTTGTTTGTTGTTTTGTATGTGCATCAGTGTATGGTGTATATGTATGTATATTTTTACTGAGACAACTATAATTCAGATATTTTCTTATAAAAAAAGTATATATACATGTGTGCATGTATGCACATGTATGTATAATCTACACAACCCTAAAACAAAAATACCAACTTTTTAAACAGAAGATGAAGATATATTAAAGTTAATAAGCCATTTACTAAATTTCCATGAGAGAAGCACTGTGTAGAACAATGATCTTGGAGCTAGTGAGATGGCTCAGCCAGTAAAAGCACTTGACACACAATCCTTTCAACTGAGTTCAAACCCTGGAATCCACATTTAAATCAATTACTAATTATTGGTCAGGTAGTGGTGGCTCATGCCTTTAATCTCAGCACTCAGAAGACAAAGGCAAGCAGATCTCTGAGTTTGAGACCAGACTGGTCTACAGAGAGAGTTCCAAGACAGCTGGGGCTACACAGTGAAACTCTGTCTCAAAAAAAACAAAAACAAAACAATTATTAACTATTAAGTAATTATTAATAATTTAAAAAGCTAGATCCAGTGGCTCACATCTGTAATCCTAGCCCCAGCACTGCTAAAGCAAAATGGGAGGTGGGAACAAGAGTCTGCATACACAACTCAACAGAGATGAGAGACCCTACCTCAAAAACAAAATGAATAGAACACAAAACAAACCTGTTTAAAGACTGCTCTTTCTAATCTTGATCCAAATTTTTAATGCAAATTCTCTACTATAATTTATCGTTTAATAGACAATAATCTGATCAACAACCCAATCTCTTCAGGAACAAAGGCATCCAAGAGGCATGGAGTTTTTACAGTTGTGAGGTAGTTTCTACCACTGATTTCCTGGTTCAGCTTGAAGTGGAACTACCTGGTTCAGGCACTGGGAATGAAATAAAAACTCATTAGATGTGCATGACCAGCATCTTAACTAAAATCCTGGAAATCAGTCTCAAGACCAGCGGAGCTCCCTGCCAGTTTTTTTCGAAGCAAAGTTAGTCAAGGATATGGTCCTCCTGCCTTTCCTTTTGCTAGACATTTATTAAGTGTTCATCCTAGCACTGGTAAAATAAGAACACTCAACAGAAGACTTCAGCATTCTTCCACCCTGTGTTCTCCCAACCCGTGTCTCAGCAAACCTGCTCAACAAGTGGTTCCCAAACCCTGGCACAAAGTAGTCAGCCCTCAGAACCCAAGTCAGCACAATTACCCCACAGCCCAGCTTTCCTTTGTTCTGGTCCCTTTCTGTAGAACTTTTGGTAGCTTTCCTACCACCAACTAAAAGTTCCCTTTCATTTCAAGGAGCTCCTTTCTACTCACCTCTGTCAACTCTGGGGTTCACATGCTGAGCCATTAGCAGAGTCATCTCAAGTATTATTCCAAAAAGGGTGAACAAGGAATCAAATTATTGACATGATGTTTAATGTAGGTGGTGATCCCTTCCCTCTAGAGCGGTGGTTCTCAACCCTCCTAATGCTGCGACCCTTTAGTTCCTTATGTTGTGGTGATGTGACCTCCAACCATAAAGGTATTCTTGTTGCTATTCATAACTGTAATTTTGCTACTGTTATGAATCATAATGTAAATAGCTGAAAGGGGTTGTGAAGGGTTGAGAACCACTGCTCTAGCACCTATACTATGAATCCACTCTGGTTTCCTAAGAGGTAATAAAAGCTTTTAGGTGGAATACAGTGTGATGGTTTGTCAACTGCATCTGGAACTATCCAGGCACACCTGTGAGAGAGGGATTACTGAGCCCCTGGGCATGCCTAAATGGAATTATACTGATTTAGATAGGTTGAGATAAAACAGTCCACACTGAAAGCAGGCAGCTCCATTCCAAGCTTGGTCCCGGAATGTTTAAGAAGGAAAAAGGTAAAAGGTGAGCCGAGCACCAGCAATCATCTCTCTGCTTCCTGAATGTGGATGCCATGTGACAGATGTCTCAAGTTCCTGCTGCCTTGACATCTCTAAGATGGACCCTTCAACTGTGAGCTGAAATAAAATCTTTCTTCCTGGAGTTGCTTGTCAGAATATTTTATCATACCAATACAAAAAGAAACTAAGACACACACAGACTTTAAAAACAACAAAAGTAAGCAAACAAACAAAAAACCCTAAAGTGGGTGTGGCAGCACATACCTGTAATCCCAGCAACAGGGAGGACTTGAGTTTTAGGTCAACTTAGGCTACATAACAAGTCCCTGTCTCAAAAATAACTGTAACAACACAAATAATTTTAATGTCTGTATCTCTCTTAGACAAATACACATCAAACGCAGCATATTGAACCTGTCATTACATGGACACTGCTATGCAAGACAAAACTAAAATATGAGACATGCTAGAGCAAAATTCCAAGCAAACACCTGAAACTTTAAAGACTATATTTAGTCAACAATAGGATAAATGAACAACTTTGCCTAAAACTTGTGAAGATGGTATGTAAATATGTACACATTAGAAACATTAAACCTACTTTAGTATCCAAGAAGAGCCTACTGGCTCCCACCTGGTCATGGATATCAAGTGCCAACATAATCAAAAGAAAGAGATTAACTTTTCAAAATCCAGCCCCAGGGTGGGGACATAGCAAAATGGTAGAGCACTTGCCTAACACTGGTAGCGACTCTAGGTTCTTTGCCCACTGCCACAATAATTGTCTTTAAAAACCCAAAACTACACTGAGCACAGTGGTGTATCCTTTTGATTCCAGTAGTTAGGAAACAGAGGAAGGCAGATCTGTTAGTGCAGGCCAGCCAAATGAGATTCTGTCTCAAAACAAAATAAAGGCTAGAAACTGGAGATATGGCTCAGTAAGAGCACATACTACTTTTGTAGAAGCCCAGAGTTCAGGTCTCAGGAACCACCTTGGGCAGCTCACAACCCATCTGCCAGGCAACTCGGGCTCCAGGGATCTGATGCCATCTTTGACTTTCTGAGCACTTTCACTCATCTGTGCATGTACACCATACAGATATAAAATAAATCTCTAAAAAAAGCTAGCCTTTAATACAGGAGTGAGCTTCATACTGTTACCAGCACTACAGCTAATAGGCTCTAAAAATGGCTGAATTTTTTTATTTTTTATTTTTTTGGTTTTTCAAGACAGGGTTTCTCTGTAGCTTTGGAACCTGTCCTGCGGGGGCTGGAGAGATGGCTCAGTGGTTAAGAGCATTGCCTGCTCTTCCAAAGGTCCTGAGTTCAATTGCCGGCAACCACACGGTGGCTCACAACCACCTGTAATGAGGTCTGGTGCCCTCTTCTGGCCTGCAGACATACACACAGACAGAATATTGTATACATAACAAATAAATAGATATTTAAAAAAAAGAAAAAAAAGGAACCTGTCCTGGAACTCACTCCTGTAGACCAGGCTAGCCTTGAACTCACCGAGATCCGCCTGTCTCTTCCTCCTGAGTACTGGGATTAAAGTCCTGTGCTACCAACCACCGTCCAGCATAAATCACCATCTTTTCTTGGGTCTCAAATGTCAAAATCTCTGATAAACTACAAAATCATCTCAGAAACTTGACTGAGTCAGCTGAGATGTGGTCATGAACTTCAATTCTTCTCTTTTCAATTGGTATACCTGTCAAAAGTAAAAACCTTCCATTTCTTCACAGACTATGACTCAAGCTTGTACCTACCATAAGGATTTAAAGAATAAAATACCAAGCTACTTTAATAGCCATAACAATCTCTGGGGTAAATAGTCACAGAATCCAGAAGCCTCATCTGGCAAAACGGCAAATGGTGGCAACACTTCAGACTGCAGTTTCACTAGTCTCCCTTAGCTTTTGATATGAGCAACATCAAAACCTGATCTCTGAATCCTCCCAGTACCCCACACTCTATTGATCTCTCCATCCTCCCAGTATCCCACTCCCAAGTGATCTCTGCTTTTTCCCAGTATCCTCCCAGTACTCCACTCAAGTGATTGATCTCTCCATTCTCCCAGTACCATACTCTCTCAATTGATCTCTGCCATCATCGCAGTATCCCATCCATACTCTTTCTAAATTGTCATAGCTTGGATCTCTTCTTGCAATAAGCACTGAAACATTGAAGGATACCAGACTGTCTTCTCTTCATGACCCACTGTTCTTTAGAGTCTAGTTCAAATACTACCTTCTCTGTAAAGCCTTTATTCTCCGCCACCACAAAGCTGAGAACATCCTCCTGTTCTCCCTCAGCAGCCTCAAAAACTCCTATAAGCCTAAATGCCACAGCAACTGCAATTACCCATGTCTGACCCCACACACATGAACTGTCACCCTCTACAGTGGGAACATTCTCATTTGTCTCTCAGTACAGATCCCTAAGCAAAAGCTTGGCATATGGTAGGTGTCTGACAACTGTCTGCTTTAGAGCTCCTTAATCTCACTAGCTTGTGCAGAATGGTAAACAAGAGCTCAAAACTGCATTTTCAATCATTTCTGGAATTAGAGGGAAGGGATACTTGCTTGTTTTTAGTTTCAGGGTTTTCTGTTTTATTGTGTTTTGTTTTGGAAATAGGGTCTATGCAGCTCTGGCTGAACCGGAATTAACTTTATATACCAAGCTGTCCTCAAATTTACAACTTTCCTGTGTTAGAATTACAGGCACACATCACCACACCTGGCATCAGGTTCTTTTAATTATCGCCTCAAAACAGCTTCCTCTGTGATGATCCAAGAAGACAGCATTAAGCAGAGTATTTCTAAATTCTTAAGATAACTAATTTTTCCCTGACTGTTCTCTCTTATCCACCCAGATCTCAGCAAGGTCCCTAACAGCAGCTGCTATGGCAGGGATTCATTCCTAACTTAATAGACCAGTTGTTTCTATAGTGGGGCCATCCTGCTTCACTCCTCTAGATGTAGGTAAGGCTGTGAGACACTGGAAATTTCTAGGACAGAGGCCAAAGGGGAAAAACAAACATGAATCAGGTTGCCATCTTTGCTCAGCACCACCTTCCTACTACCTACAGTAGGACCAAAGATAAACCAGGACCCAGGGGCTGGCATTTCATTGGACTACAACAGTTCAAATCATCTCCCTCTCATTTAAAACAGAACCAAAAGTTTTTATTGTTTAAGGGGGGAAAAAAGCAACAAAAATTTAACATTACCCTCATCATCTTAAAAACAAAACAAACCAAAAACG
Organism: Microtus oregoni; assembly: GCF_018167655.1. Classification (NCBI taxonomy): domain Eukaryota; kingdom Metazoa; phylum Chordata; class Mammalia; order Rodentia; family Cricetidae; genus Microtus; species Microtus oregoni. Next base: position 24,428,989 of record NW_024543091.1, on the reverse strand, counting down.
TTTTAAAGCCCAAGCCAGCCTAGGGTATATAACAAGACCTGATTTTTAAAACCAGAAATAGCAAAGACAGATTAGATAGACAGATAGACAGACAGACAGACAGATAGATAGATAGATGGTAGGTAGGTGGGTGGATGATAGGTAGGTAGATAGATGATAGATAGATGGATGAATGTTATTTGGTCAGGCAGCTTTTACTAACCAAAACTTAACTGCACATTTTTATGCTTAGAGTCCATCTATTTCAAAAGAAGAAAATGCTAAAATATTAATAGTTTATTTACTTGCAGTTCACCAAAAAAACAATGTAATTGTCAAAGCAAATTCTGCACGCAGCTGTAATGTGCCAATCATTCCACAATTCTAGGACAAAAAAAAAGAATAACGTCAAACATGACGATTCTGTTATCTTGCCCCCAAAAATATGCAATTAACCTCAAAGGAAAAATTTACCTAGAATAGTAATTTTTGAACGATAGTGAAGCCATCCCACCTTATAACATGTAATTTAGCAATGGCGTAACTTCTACACCAGGTCCAGAGCCACCTGTGCAGCCAAAAATACCGGCCAGCAATGTGGGAGAGTCAGAATCGTGTCTAGAGACGCCCGGCTGCATGACGAAATCAAGTGTCTGCATCTATTGCTCGTTCTAGGGGCTTATTTTGATAGAAAGCCCTAGAGATCTGCTTGAGCCTCGATCCGACCACACCGAGGGAAAAATGGAGAGGTTAAATGGAGAACCAGGAGGTCTTCAGTTTTAATTGCTGATCTCGTTAATTTTCTACCTCGGTTACAACAACAGTGCTGACAGAAAGGTATAAAAACCTAGATAGGCAGCCACCACTCCCCCCCCCCCCCCCCGTGTTCGCTGACTAATTGAGAAGACTATACATCTAAAGATCCAGGGTGTGGCTACCACCTACGGGGGTAATAGGGTAGGAACGGAACAGAAAAGACAGCAAAACATAGCGTTGGGAGATGAGGCGGGCCTCAACGGGGGCTGGAAGAGGATATAAAAAGGAAAAAGAGAGTCCACACATGAAGACGGGGGGTGGGGCGGGGAGGGGACCCAGGACTTGGGAGATCCGCGCGCGTCCGAGGGAGGCTGGAGTTGGGCTGTACCTACCCGTCGAAGCGGACGGTGCCAGTCTGCTGGGTCTGCACACGGTAGTGTTCTAAGAGCAAGCGCACCACCTTGGCGTGCCCATTGCGGGCTGCGATGATGAGGGGCGTGGAGCGCTGTCCTCCCTGCTGGCTGACATAGCCCAGCAGGTAGCGGATGTCGCTTTCCGACCGGTTAAGAAGCAAGGCAGCCAGAGTGAGCACCTTGCCCTCGCTGGCCGCCTTGTACACATAGCCAGCCAGGCCCTCCATGGCCGCCGCCAACTCCAACACCCGTTTGGTCGCCACCGCTGCTGCTGTCTTGCGCCCCCGTAGGCCGCGTCCGCCAGCACTTCAGACCCGGGCCCTCACAGCCCATTCAACAGGGCGCCGCCGCCGCCGCGCCCAGGCAGCAGCGCGACCCAGAGAGGGCGGAGACACAGAGGTGGCCGAGCGCCGCTGGGGGCACAACTGTGACCCGGCCCGGGCGGGGAGGAGGACGTTCAGGGCCGCCCCCGAGGCCCCAGGCACCGGCCCTGGGCCGACGGGATCTCCATGGCGGCCGCCGCCCCGGGCCTCAGGCCGCCTCCTTCCTGCGGGCTGCGACAGGCGCGCGCCCGAGCTACGGGTCGCCGCTGGGGTCTCGAGAGGCCCGCGCGCGCCCCGGACGACGAGCGATGTGCGCGCCTGCCTCGCGCCGGGCTGGAGGGCCCGGAACGGCCTCCGCTTCGCCCCTCGCCGCAGGAAAACCGCGGGCACTCGCCCACCGGCAATCGGAAGTGTCGAGTGGCGAGGAGAGCTGCCGCGAGCCGTGCGTGGGTGTTCTCCGAACGCTCCGGCAGCACCAGCACCGGAACTTAGAGCGAGAGGAAGGCAGCCTTCGCAGACAGAGCCGAAGGGAGGGAGGGAAGAAGGGAGTGGGAGGGACGCTTAAGTAGGTATCGCTTTCTAAACCGCCCGGCGGGAAAACGAAGCTCTCCTAAAGAAAGGTTCCGCGGTGCGCAGTTAACCGAGCCTTAATACTGGGCTTGAAAGTCCCTAGTGTCCTTGACGCTAGGAACCACCTTCTCGCCCCCACAGGACCCTGGGATCTTTAGTCAAGACTGGGGGCGGAGAGGAGGCTACCGAACCTACGGGCTAGCGAGCCCACCCAGTTTTATGACTGACGGTGTGGGATACTTTCTGCCTAGGATGCGGGGAGGGCAGGGAAGGAGTAAGAGCTCCCAAAAGATCCACTTTTGAAAAAGGTCTCTACGTCTCTGAGCCTCCGAAATTTGGGAGGGCGTGAGAGCCGCAGCACTGAGTAGGAAGTGAAAGGCTGGTCAGACCTCCCAAGAAAAAGGGGATTAAGTGTGTAAGATTAAAGAGCTAAGGGGCAGCGGTCATAGCATGATTGAAATAGTCTCTGGTCCTGAGCCTGCAGAACCTCGTTGTCTCACATACGTCACAGAATTGTTAGGATTTGAAAACAGAATTTATCCAGGGAATGATCATCCACGTATCAGGCATTGGTTAGCATCAGGGATTTCTTGGTATTGGCCTTTTCTTTCTGTCCTGGGGTTCGTGTGGAGGAAGCAGTTGGAGTCGTATCATTAGCATTTGCTATAAAACAAGGATGTGGGTTTGGACTAGGAGACTTGGTTCGGGTGGTCAGAAAAGACCTCCATGACAGGTGACCGGAACAAAGGCGGGGCAAAGGGAATAGCTGGTACAAAGATTCTGACCATCTGCTGAGCTCTGAACGGAAAGCAGTGTGCTGCAGACTGTAGGAAGTTCTAAAGAATTAAGTCAGCAGGAGGCAAGTCACGTGGGCTCAGTGACCTATGCAACGGCTCAGTTTACTCTGGGATGGCATCTGGAGAGTTCTAAATAGGAAAGTGACAAGATAGTGCTTCTTTCTTTTTTTAAAAAAAAGATCACATTGCCTGCTCCCTGATGGGTTGAGAACATACCTCAGGAAGCAAGAACAGAAGCGCAGAGGCCAGTTAGGAGACGCTGGGATTACGATGAGTGGAGGATCAGGCCTCTTCTCAAATTCTCTTCTATTCTGCTGCACAACTTCACCGATTTTCAGATCCCCACAATATTAAACAAAAATGGCCTTGGAAATAAGGACTGAAGATGCGCGTTTTGTTTTCTTTTTAAGATTTTTTTTTTTGTATTTTATGTATATGAGTCCTGAGTCTACATGTACTCCTACATCATGTGGTTGCTGGGAATTGAACTCAAAACCTCTGAAAGAACAACTAGTGCTCCTAACCACTGAGCCATCTCTCCAGCCCCTGAAGATGAAATTTCTACAGCCAACACCTCTGAAATAACTGATGGACAGGGGAAACTTGACTCATTTTGTGCTGAGGCTTCAGGTTGAAAAACGAAACAAACAAACAAAAAAAAAGCTTTTGACCAGCTGTGTTGGTTAGTTTTTGTTTGTTTGATTTCATTTTATTTTGGTTTTGTAAACTCGTCACAAGTTAGAGTCATCTGGGAAGAAAACCTCAGTTGAAAAAAATGCCTCCATCAGATTATCTGTAAGGAAGTCTATGGGATATTTTCTTGATTGCTGATGGATGGGGGACTCAGCCCACTGGGGGTAGTGCCACCCCTGGGCAGGTGGTATAAAAAAGCAAGTTGAGTGAGCCATAAGTAGCAAACCAGTCGGTAGTGTTCCTTCGTGATCTTGCTTCCGTTCTTGCCTGCAGGTTCCTTCCTTATGCTCTTGCCTGAGCTTCCATCACTGATGGACTGTGGCCTGGAGATGTAAGCCAAACAAACACTTCTGTCTCTGTCACTTTGGGCCACAGTGATTAGCACAGCAACAGAGAAACAAACTAGACTGGGCTCAGCCCTGTGGCCCCGGACTCCCTCCCCTAACTCTCAAGCACAGGGTTGTCTCTTCTCTCTCTCTCTCTCTCTCTCTCTCTCTCTCTCTCCCTCCCTCCCTTTTTCTCTCCTTTCTTTCTCTCTCCCTTCCTCCATACCTCCATCTCCCTCTTAAACTGACACCCTGGGCACAAACTGGCAGCCATGAAAGTGTGTCTGCCTCTTAAGTAAAGGCCACTTCACAGTCCTTTAGACCCTGCTACATCCTTACATTCTTTTCCCACCTGATGAGCTGAAGAAAATAATTTTAAAAGTCTGGCCATGGGCCCCTTATTCCGATTTTCTTTTCTACATGAGACCTGGTTCATTCAAATATCCTCTGCTGTGTATGAGACTTCTTCTTCCTCCTCTTACCCTCCTCAACTCAGTTTGATACTGTAACAAACTAGAATAATCCAAGGGCCTCTGAGCTGGATTGCATGGTCGTCCCCCCCACTCCCCATCCCCCACTCCTCACCCCACTGCAGGGCTAGGCCTCGGCTAGCAGCCTGAGGTCAGGGGTCAACAGTACTTACTACAGGGCTCTGGGATCCCCGTACTTGCTCAATGGCCATCTGCCGAATGGAGACTATTTGGTTGCCTCTATTTACCTGGCCTCGGAGGTTGATATTTCTGTGGTCTGGCTGTGCAAATCTGAAGAGAGGATGTGTAAACAGGATTAGGCTGCACATCCAAAGGCCAGAGTCCAGAAATAGTTCCTTGTGTTTCAGACCCCTTGCCCTCTCCCTAGACAGAAAGCCACTGAGCAATTGAAAACAAAAATTGCGAGCAATTGCATCCTCATCATCGTGGGCTCACTGATAGTGGTGAGCTGAAGCTTTCTCCCTGGCCTAAAGGCAGAGTGGCCGGCCTTCTCCAGCCCTTTGCTCCCTAGAGAGTGTGTTATCCTGCTAGCAGAATGGCTCTGCCTTCCATGGAAGACAGCCCTCTTTCCAAACCAGGCTGTCTCAGTCCCACAGCTCTGATGCAATGAGCTTTCTCGGGTTTTTGTAGAGAGGTCTTATATCATTTTCAAACCCCAATAAAGACACTCATTTTAGCTCTCTATTGAAGACACTCATATTAGATCCTCTCATATGGCATGAAAGAAGAGCTGACTCTGGTGTTGAACAGGTTTCCAGCTGGATTCCCATGGCTGCAGGCTGACTGTGGCTCCAAGCAAGTTTCACTTATGCAATGGAGTTTAGTACATTCCTTTCAGGACTGTGCGATGAAGACATGCAGGCTCCTTGACCAAGCCTGATTCCATGGAGGGGTGTCTGTCAGTATATGTCCTCTTCCTTTCCTTCCCCTAGTATGCCTCCTACTGTGCTATTATCCTGTTCAAAAGAGAAATGCCCATACTATATGTGTTTTCTCCGCATGGGTGCATGTGCCTCTGAGAATAACAGCACTGTGAACAGGGCTGAAGGTGGGTGGGCAGAAGGTTCATTGAGAAGGGTTCAGAGCTAAGCATGACAGCTTATGAACCCAGAACTTAGGAAGCTGAGGCAGGAGAATTACTATGAGTGTGAGGCTAGTTTGAACTGATGAGAGAGAGAGAGAGAGAGAGAGAGAGAGAGAGAGAATATTAGAAATTCAAAAAAATACTGGTAAAAGGAAAATATCAGAAATTAGAGTAACAACCAAGAAATTACCGATGGACTGACTGTGTTAGCCCAGATTCAGCAGACTGCGTTAGCCCAGGTTCACAGGATGGGCAGCCATTGGCCTCTACTTTCCCTGCCTCCCAGTCCTGGCTTTTCCCTGAAATCCAGATCTGATCATGGGCAGCACTGAGACAGTGAAGAGACGGCAGCCAGCGTGTGTTACTTTGCAGACCAGTTCAGCCCTGCCGGAGTGCGGTCAGGAGAGCAGACTGAACAGTGGGGCTGCTGGGCTCCACCGTCCTTCTCTGGACAGCAGTTCCAGCCAGGTGTCCGGGATTCTAGTCATGAAAGTGCCAATAGTAAGCTCTCATTGAATGCTTTTCTGTGTCGGGGGTCAGAGCAGCTGCTTCACACAGGCTAGTTCTGTTTACTCGAGCAGACTATTATTTCCATCTGCCACCGAAGAACTGAGGCGGGAAATGTGGAGCAGCTTGTCTGTGACCCTCTAACCAGAAAGTGCTAGAATGCCAGGGTTTGAATCTGAGGCCAGCTGCTCCCTAATCTTCCCTTATCTCCTCCCGCTTGCCCCAACCCAGTCAGCTCTTGCTTAAGTGCCTAAGGCTACCTGTGCCTCTGGCCATTTCACCTGGCCAAGGCACCAGCTAGCTTATCTGTCATTTTCTGCTACTGGAGAAGGATTCAAGGAAACCTCAACCCCCACCACACACACCAGACACTCCTCAGTCCCAGAAATGCAGGTAGGTCCAGATACAAGCACTTGCTGTCTCCTCCTGGAGATCTTCTTACGCCACAGCTCTTCTTGAGTCCCTTGTCCCTTTCTGATAACAGTTTGTGTCTGAACAGCACCTCGCCATCTTGAAAGCACTTACCCCCACCCCACCTAGTACAACTCCTTCATCTCAGGGGTCCTAACCGCTCTCCAGAGCTGGGCTGGTACCCAAAGAATAGGGGATCCACTGTGCCAAAGCCCTAGCCCCATCACTTACTAGCTGCATGATGTTGGGTAAACTGCTCACTGAACTTCTCAGCATCATGGTTTCCCTGTGTGTGAAATGAGGTAACAGTAGCACCTGCCTAGAAGGCTGAGCAGAGTAAACGCAGTTGTTTTTAGTATCGCACTGAGCCTTTCCCTCAAACCCTTTGGGGAATAAGCAACGCAAGTCAGTTCTTGCCATCCTTGAAAACGAGTTTAAACCACATGACCTCTAGGCGCTCTTCCAGCTCTACCCAGCTATGATTCTGCCATGAATCAGTTATTTAAGGAAACATCTTCACTCCTTATGCTGCATCCATCTCCAAAGACCCAACCCTTCACACAGGGCCTTGTGTACAGACGACAGTCCTGCCAGATCAATGTTAGCATGTAACAATAGTCCCTGCCTCAGCCAGGCAGTGGGAAGAGCAAATAAGGAAACTTCTAAATAGCATGTAGCATAGTGCCTGGCATTGAGTGAGCTAATAAACCATAGTTATATTGTTATGCATCTTATGATAACACTCTCCAAGCCCATCATTAAAAACACAGACTCACAAGCAAGGCATGGTGATGCATGCCTATAATCCCAGCACTCAAGAGGCTGAGGTGGAAGGGTATGAAATATCCCAGGCAACATAGCAAGACCCTATTTTAAAAAAGAGAGAGAGAAAGACAGCATGGACTTCAGGCACACTTTCTGTGATCTTGAAACAAATTAACTACTCTATGCCTCCTTTTTCCCATCTGTAAGACAGACATAATGATCCGCATAGTTGCCTATGATTGCATGGACCAAGCGAGCCCATATAAGCAGAGCAGGGAGAGCCATTCCTGGCATAGGCTTGGTGTGCGGAAGTGACTTTTGTTATCATTTATAGATGAGTCCCACCCTCAGTGACATCCAATAACACTGTCAATCTGAAGTGAAGCTGAGATCCGAGTCTAAATCCGACTGACCCCTGATCTTGTTCTCATACGAGACTACGCTGGGCCTCCACGGGATCCAGGCATGCTCGAGCAGGGTTTGGGATACAGCCTTCCAGATCTTCTGCTAGCAAGGGAACTTCTCCAGTGTGGAGATCTGGGGAGGTCTGCATAGAGACCTGAGAGATGGGGGGACCACAGGACCCCAAAGGAGAAGCAGGCTTTTGCTCACTGGTGTTTGGCCCCTTCACTCATGGGGCATGCAGGGCCTTGGTCCCACAGCCCAGAAACAGAGCAGGACTCACACCCACCTTCCAGCCTGGGACCTACAGCAAAATCTTTAGCATGCACATTAATGTCACCCTTGGAACTGGGCCCCAGCTCGTCAACAAAAATGGGCCCTGGCCTCCAGGCTTTTTCCATTTCTGAGGCATGATTCATCCAGCGGACAAGACCAGACAGGCTCCTATCAGCAGGAGGAGGGACTGAGTGGCAGAGCCAGAGGTAAAAAAGGAGCAAAACAAACCTGTGTAAGATCTGGGCAGGACTCATGGGTGCTGGGCTGCAAGGAGGCAGGAGGAGAACAGGCAGAGGAAGAGAGCTGCCTCCTTAAGCCGAGGACTGTGGGCTTCCCCAGTCTAATTTATCTTTCAGGCAGCCAGCTTCATTGATTTCAATATGAATCCAACTGTGATTCTAAAGGAAAAATGTCATGACATTGCATGGTAAAATCTGCAGAGGCTTTCATAAGACAATAAGCTGTAATTGCCTAATGCTTTTTAAAATCACTTGTTTCTCACCCTGGTGAGATGGCAAAGCTGGCAAAGGCACTTGTTGCCAAATCTAACAACCTGAGACAGGATCCATGTAGTAGAAGAATCTAGAACTAATTTCCACAGGTCTTCCTCTGACCTCCACATTTGTGCCAAACACACACACTCACACAAGTAAATATTTTTAGAAAAAACAAGCTTTTGCTTCTCTCTTGTTACAAATAGCACGTGCTTGTTGAGAACCCTGAGAAATGTGCAAATGTAACTTTTAAAATCTCAACTGAGTATGTAGAAGTCCACCAGAAGCAGGAAGCATTTCCGCAAATTGCCAGTTCGTCTTTTTTTCTAAATCGGTAAACACATGCACTACATTGAACACTACGTTAAACAAAACTGGAGCTGTGATGGCTAGCTTGGTCAACAGGCCACAGTCTAAAGTCACCTGGAAAGAAAGTCTCAATGAGAAACTGTCTAGATCAAGTCAATCAGTGGGCATGCCTCTGGGGAATTTTTGTAACTGAGCAAATTCAAGGAGGAAGACCCACCTGAATGGCAGCATTGCCTTTTCCTGGAGGGGAGGGGACATCCTATGCCTTCCCTGTCTGCCCCTCACCGCGGTGTGTGATCCAGCTGCTTCTGCTGCCCTGACTTCCCAGCAACGATGGACTGTAGCCTGGAATTTTGAGCTAAAAAGAGATCTTTCCTTCCTTAATTTGTCTCTGTTGGGTTATCTTATGAAAACCATAGGAGGAAAGACAGCTAAGAGGAAACAGTACTAAAAAGATACATACATAAAGAATTTTGTATCTTTTCTTCATTTAACAAAATCCTGGATTTCCAATGTCACCAAACATTCTTCTGTAACAACTCCACCATGGAAAAAGATAGATTTGTTGCCTTTTCTTTTCTTTTTTTTAAAAAAAATAAATATTTATTTATTATGTATACAATATTCTGTCTGTATGTATGCCTGCAGGCCAGAAAAGGGCACAAGACTCCATTACAGATGGTTGTGAGCCATCATGTGGTTGCTGGGAATTGAACTCAGGACCTTTGGAGAGCAGGCAATGCTCTTAACCTCTGAGCCATCTCTCCAGCCCCTTTTTTTTCTTTTCTTTTCCATTAAACTATTCTAGACTAGCAGTGTTCTTCCTCCACCTCCCCAGTACTGGGATTAACAGACTGTAACAGACTGTCTCGCCATGGCAGGCATATGTGGTGGTATCAAACCCAAAGCCTATGCAGCAGGTACCCCCTCCCTCCAACTGAGCCACATTTCAGCTCCCAGAAACATCTTTTGTTTTGTTTTGTTTTGTTTTTCGAGACAGGGTTTCTCTGTGTAGCTTTCTGGAGCTTGTTCTGGAACTCTGTAGACCAAACTAGCCTCGAACTCACAGAGATCCACCTGCCTCTCCCTCCCAAGTGCTGGGATTAAAGGGGCGCACCACCACTGCCTGCCTTATTTATAGTTTAAAAAAAGTTTTTAGTTTAGATTTATTTATCTTTATGTATTTTACATGCATATATTTCTGTGCACCATGTGCATCCCTGGTGCCCATGGAAGTCAGACGCGAGTGTCAACTCCCTTGGGGACAGTAGTTAGGGATGGTTGTGAGGCACCATGTGGGTGCTGGAAGTCGAACTCAGTCCTCTGCAAGAGCAACCAGCACTCTCAACTGCAGAGCCATCTCTCCAGCCCTTTATGTTTTCCTCATCTGGTTAATCTCAATAATAAATTTCTAGTGATGGTTTTACCAGCTCAAAGTGTTTTTGTTAGTTTGTTTTTCTCCCAGAGGCAGGGTGTCACTGTGCTACCCAGGCTAGCCTCAAACTCCTGAGCCCATGTGATCCTCCTGCCTTAGCCTACCAAGCAGCTGGTACCAGTCATGTGCTGCCATGCCAGCCTTGCATATCTTTTGAATTATATCAGTCATCCTTTTCATCTGTGGCTTGTTTGCCACTGTTTCCACTACTCATAGTCTGCAAATACTATTGTCTTGTTCTTTCAAGAGAAATCACACTCACATTTTTTTATTGCAGTGTATCATTACACTCATTCAATCCTTGTTGTTGCCAGTCTCTTACTATGCTTAAATTTTAAAATGTTAGATGTGTTTATTCTGTATGTTTTGTCTGTATCTATGCATGTACACCACATATGTGCCTGGTGCTTGAGGAAGTCCAAAGAGGGCATTGGATCCCCCTGGAACTGAAATTATATATACATGGTTGTGAGCTACCACATGGTGCTGGAAATTAAACGTTGTCATAGTAATACATGTACATGCATAACAGACCATATAGGCCTTGGTACTGTTTGGAGCTGTATCTTTAGGAGTCTTAGAACACATCCTCTATGGATAGGAAGGGAACTGATGCGCTCCCAGATGAATTATTACCCAAAAGGTGTATTCAGTTTTCACTCCTGCCCATGGTGTGTGACCTGTTGCACGTGACCATCCTTGTAGCCAAACAACTGTCACCTCTAGGCGTTCAGCTGTGCTGGCTAGCAAAGGATCATCCCAGCTGGGCTTGCAGACTGCTTACCCAGCATTCTCCATACATACCACCTGTTACATGTAATTCTTCCCTAATTGCATGTGGCCTCGGGGAGGGGCTAGACTATATTGGCCAGGATAATGAGGTGTGGGGGTGGGGTGAGGAGGGAAGGATTCTCCAGCTATGTTACTATGGGAAAACCATCAACCTTGATGGGTGAAAAGTTTCCAGTACAGGTTTTTTGGGGAGAGGCAGCACCCACATTCCTGTAAGTAATCCCTTACTTATGTGTTTTAAGTAAGTCCCCAAAACTAACTGGTTCCCCAGAGTGGACTTTGGGGGATGGTTTCTCCATTTGTCACTGGGACCGTGGGAGGAAGGGTAGATGTTGTTTATGTCCCCCAGGGAAAAAATTTTAGCCACAGCACCTCTCCGTTTTGAGACTCTGCGACAGTGAGTTAGCAATGCAGAAGGCGTCAGATGGGAGAACGCGGATCAAATAATCCCACACTAGCTCCAAATAGCGTATGCTAAGGTTTTTCTCTATTAGAAGGGAAACCCATGGATCACAATGAGAAAATAGAAACGGGGTCCAACATCCAGGTGTGGCATGCAGGAAAAAGAGGGGCCAAGCAGGCAGAACCACCGCTTTTTGGTACCCAAAGTCATACCAACCTGGTCCAGCTTCTCAAAGGTCATTGGCTGAAGGGGCTTCCCCATCAAGTTAGTTGCCTGTCTCTTGTTCCAGATAAGGAAACGACCCTAAAGCATTTGGGTAACCATGTGGGTGGTGCCTCTTTTGCACACGTTGTCCCGGGTTGTAGAAGGAAACTGGCTGAGAAAGCCACAAAGAGAGCCACGAAGAGCGAGACAGTAAGCAATGTTCCTTGTGGTCTGTGCTTCAGTTCCTTCCTTCATGTCCCTTTGCTGCTTCAGTTCTGCCTTAGCTTCCTCAATAGTGCACTGCCATCAGGAAGTGCAAGCCCTTTCCTCCCCAAGTTGCTTTTGGTCATGGTCTTTTTCACAGCAAGAGAAACTAAGACATGGCTTCTGCAGAGGCCCGGGGTTTCTGTTCCCCACAGACTTTAGTCAGCTCACAACCACTTGTAATTCCAGCTCCAAGTGACCCAACATCCCCTTCTGGCTGCTGAGGGCTTGGCACTCACATTCACAAACACATACACATGCCCGGCCTTGGTGGCACACTTTAATCCCAGCACTTGGGAGGCAGATCTCTATAAGTTCAAGGCAGCCTGATCTACAGAGGGAGTACCAAGACAGCCAGGGCTATGAAGAGAAACCCTGTCTTGAAAAACCACACACACACACACACACACACACACACAGAGAGAGAGAGAGAGAGAGAGAGAGAGAGAGAGAGAAACACTTTATCAAAATAAAGATGGCGTGGCAGTTAAAGGCTAGACTGACGATCAAAAATATTAAATAAAAATAAAGGCCAGGTATGGTGGTACATGCTTTTGACCCCAACACTCGGGAGGCAGAGGCTGGAGAATCTCTGTGGGCTTGGGGCCAGTTTGTTCTACAGAGCTATGTCCAGAATAATCAGTGCTACATAGAGAAACCCTGTCTCAAAAAAGAAAACAAAACAATCAAACAAATACAGATGAGGTTCTTACTTTCTCTCTCTCTCTTTCCCTCCCTTCCTCCCTGCCACCTTCAAACAACTAAAAAAACAAGCCCAGTATGGTGTATGGTGGCTTAGAGAGAGATGACCCAGTGCATGAGAGCCCTTGATGCTCTTGCAGAGGGCAAGAATCATGTTCTCAGAGCCCACATCAGAACCTGAGCTCATTTCTGCCTCCCCCCCCCCGTGTGTATGTGTGTGTGTGTATGTGTGTGTGTGTAGGGGACTGACAGAGCAGGGAAACAGGGTCCTCAGGGGAGCCAGGGCCTGCCTGCGGGTCCAGGTGTCTTCTTATCTTCTCCCAGCACAGTGAGATAAGATTGCAGGTTTCTAGGACCCATAAAGCCTTGTGATGCAATACAGGGTCCAGCTGGCCCCAGAAGTGCCTTCTGGCTACCCAGGCAGGGATCCCAGAGATGTAAAGGACCAGAGTTTGGTCTAGAAGAGGGGTGGGGAGCAGGAGGGATGGCTCAGTGGTTAAGAGCATCTGAGTTAGGTTCCCGGCATCTACACTGGTGGCTCACACCCACCTGTAATTCCATCTCCGGGGAATCTGGCTGTGCAGGTTTGAAGAGATGGACTGGGTCTGGTGAGATGGCTCAGTGGGTAAAGGCACTTACCACCAAGCCTAACAATTCTCCCTTCCTCTCTCTCTCTCTCTCTCTCTCTCTCTCTTTGTCCCTGAGAAGGCCAGCAGAGACCACAGAGGGCCAGAGGAGATGTTGAATTTCCCGGAGCTGCCTACATCAGGGACCCCTGAGTGAGCCTGAACATACATACATGCACACACACAGAGATAAAGAGATTTCAAAAGTACCCTATTCTATATGTCCCTATAGGAAAGCAGAACACTACTAGATAGAATTTGTGCTATTTTAGGTACACTGCCGTTTTTCAGCAGCCTTTCCTAACCAGGGCTTTTTACTTTACTGAGCACGCTAAACTGCCACATGGCGGTGACAAAGAAACACTACAGGCTCCTTTTAAAGGTTGATGCGCAATATTTGATGTATGCAAAGAATAAATGCAGCATCAAATAAATACCTGGAACAAGTGTGGTAGCATACCCCTTTAATCCCAGCACTCGAGAAGCAAAGTGGGGGGGGGGGGGGGGCTCTGTGGGTTTGAGGTCAGCCTGGGCTACACAGAGAGAACTAGGCCAACCAGAGTTAACATGGTGTGACCTTGCCACAAAAACAAACAACAATAACATAAAAGGCCAGGAAATGGGACTCATCAGGAGAATGGGGGAGACTGACATCTTCACAGCACTGAGCCTTCCATTCAGTGGGTGTAATAGGGTCCTTTATTTACTTAGGCACTAGGGTTTGCTGTTAGAAGAATCACTCTCTCCCCTCTGTGCCTCTCCTCCTCCTCATTTGGGATGGATCTCATGTATTCCAGGCTGGTCTCTACCTCAGTTTCTTTTCTATTGCTGTGATAAAACACATGACTAAGGCAACTTAGAGAAGGAATGGTTTATTTGGCTTGTGGTTCCAAAACGACATTCAGAGACCCAACTTAAGGACTAGCATGTGACCTGCCGCTGCACCCTCCTTTCCTGTCTTACGGTGTCTCCAAAGGTACAGCACCAGAGCCAGCAGGATAAGTCCCTCCCTCATTGAGAGGTTCTCCAGGGTTCCCTGTTGAAAAGACCTGAGTGACATTCCCGGTCTGTTTGCCCATTGTCACAGAGCAAATACTACAAATACTGATAAGTGAGTTTGAAGTTAAAAGGCAAGAAATGGTCTTTACGTTCTTAAGAACCGAGTACAGAAAATTCGGGGTTTATGCAATCTTCAGGAAGGTTGGAAAGAGGAAGATAGCTTGAACCGCATCTCCAGTGTGCGACACCCAGGACTGCCCTGAAACCATGGTAACATGATTAAGCTCTTCGGTGCCGCTCCCACGCATGAGCTTGAGCTGCAGCGCCCCTGCAGGCTGTCCTAACAAGTACACCCGGAAGCCGCAGGGAACGCCCATAGGCCAATGGCTCTGCCTGCAGCACCTCTGCACAGCTGTTCTCTCCCTAACACTCCCGTGCCAAACCTCTCAGGAGTCCGTCCCTATTGCAGTCCCCGGGGCTGACACTCACGTGGTCAAGGATTCTGGGAAATGTAGTTCCTGGCGTCTCTCTGAGGAAGAATGGGAACTACAAGTCCATTTCCCTACTTGGTCACTGCCTTTGTGGGAGTTGGCACGGGCATTGCCCTCAAGGAAACCTAGCCTTTTCTTGTCGCCCCTGCTTAAACTCCTTGATTTTTTTTTCATTTTGTTTAGCGGTGGTAACGTAATTTTGCTCACATTTTTTGAGGCAAGGGTAATTCAGGCTGTCCCCGAACTCAACAATGTAAAAACGGCTGTTCTCTCCACCTCCAAGTCCGGGTGTTGCAGGGAACAATGTAAAAAAGGCTATTCTCTCCACCTCCAAGTCCGGGTGTTGCAGGGAACAATGTAAAAAAGGCTATTCTTTCCACCTCCAAGTCCGGGTGTTGCAGGGAACAATCCTAGTTCATCATACTGCTAAAGACTGAACACCTAGGACACTGGCTTTCTCTCTTGCTGTGCTGAGGATCAAACCTAGAGCCTTGCACTAAAACCACACCACATCCCGCTCTTTAGTTAATGCGTATTGTTTATGTGCGCGCGCGCATGTGTCTGCGAGGGTGCTTGAGACTATAGAGGACAGAGGTCAACACTAGGTATTTTCCTCCATCCCCCATGTATTCGAATAGAGGCTGGCCTTCAAGCCCCAGAGATCTGCCTGCCTTTGCCACCTCAGTGTTGGAACATAAGTGTGTGCCATTAGGCTTGGTGTTTTTTGTTTGTTTTAACCTGGATCAGAGGTGTTAAACTCAGACCCTCGTGCTTCTGTGTCAAACACTTTATTGACTGAGCTGTATCAGAAATCCTCCTAGGCTAATTTTTTAAAAAATTGTTCTCAAACTGGCCTGGTGGTACACACTGGTGTTCTAAGTTCTCATGGGTCTGAGGCAGGAAAACTGTCAGCTCAGGGTCTCCTGGGCTACACAACCAAAAAAAAAAAAAAAAAAAAAAAAGAAGAAGAAGAAGAAGACGAATTCTAAGTCAACACTCTCCTCTAAACCCAGAAAATTATTTGTTTGTAACAGAAAAACAAAAAAAAAATTGAGAAGCAATTCAAATTCATCCCAGCACTAGGGGAGGCAGAGGCAGAAAGATCTCTGAGTTCTTGGACAGTCAGGGTTACAGAGTGAGTTCCAGGACAGTCAGGGTTACACAAAGAAACCCTGACTGGAAAAGCCCCAAAGCCAAAAACAAACAAACCAAACAAATAAAACCCAACAGGAAACAGTTCAAGTTTTTGGCTGTGCCAGAAAGGTCCTTGAGTTTCTAATGACAGCTTAGATTTTGTTAAAAAAAAAAAAAAAGAATCACAGTTGAGCATCCCTAACCTGATTATCTGTATCCAGAAACTGTAAACTGTGAAAAAATTTTAAGCTCTGATGTGATGTCACTAGTGGAAAATTCAACCTCGTGTACATGTGTTGTAATCAAAACATAAGTGCACTAACAATACCATGCGCAGTTACCTTAGCGTATACATGTGTGGATGGGATAATGGATTAGTGTGAGTTACTCACACTAATAATAATAGTGAGTAATAGAGTGAATACTTGTGAGTTATTATTTATTGGTATAAATTATTGTATATTGATACAAGCTTAAATTGTATTGAATATGCTCCTATTTTCATCTAAAATATTTGTATACCTAGGCAAAGTTATTTTGTCATAGTGTATGCATACATGCATGCTTCTACATCTGCTTAAGACATTTTGTATATTGATACAATTTTAGGATATATTTATCATATTGCAATATACATTCCTACCTCTGATCAAGATACTTACACATTGTTTACATTTTGAGATCATTGTCCTCATTTGTTGCACAGTTGTTTAAAGATTGTTTAATATTCTAATATGAAGGCTTAGTCTTTAAGTTATATAGGTATTAAGATTCATAGGCCAATAGTCATCCATGTTTGTCATATTGTACAATATGGCATTTAAATAACTTAGGGTTCTGTTGAAGTGAGACACATCTGCTCCTGGTAGCACCAAGCTACTTCAAGAGGAAGATGGGCATCAAAGAGTCTCCTTATGGAGTTTGTTAGCCATTTGGGCAAGAAACTGTTCTTGCCTGGACTGCTTGATGAACTGGACATGCAGGACCCTCAAAGAAATGACTGCTGAACTTGCCTAAAAGTGAGACCGTCCTTTGGGGTTCCTGCTTCATGAAAGCATCTGCCAGACATTCTGCAGGATACAGAAGACAAACTGCGAATATAGGCGAAACTGTCTTTGAAATTCCCTGCTTTGTGGAAAAGTCTGCTGAATATTATGGGCCTGTAGGCTGAAGGTGGATGCTCCAATGGTACAGAAGAACTTTGGGTGACTGTCTAGGCAATAAGATGTTTCTGTCAATTCTAGAGTTTTGGAAGTTGCTTACAATGCACTTGTTGTTAACTTAGGTAATATATCCTTCTGGAGTCTTTGATGGTGTTGAAGAATAGATAGTTATTATTATAGTTTTCCTTAGTTATGATAAAATATAAAGTAGATATAAATATTGTAACTGTAATTCTTGTTTGATACCTGTTTTGTTATATGTAATTTTACTATGTTAAAGTTAAAATCTTCCTTTTATTTAAAAAGAAAAGGGGAGGTGATGTGGGATTCCCCTCTGTATGCTTTGAATATGATTAATTAATAAAAAAAAACTGGCTTGGCCTGACAGGGCAGAACAGAGCTAGGTGGGGAAAACTAAACTGAATGCTGGGAGAAAGAAGGGCAGAGTCAGATAGAAGCCATGTAGCCCCACTGGAGCCAGATGGAACTTTACCCAGTAAGCCAAACCATGTAGCAGTACACAGATTACTAGAAATGGGTTAAATTAAAATGTAAGAGTTAGCCAATAAGAAGTTAAAGCTAATGGGCCAAGCAGTGTTTTAAATAATATAGTGTCTGTTTGGTTATTTTGGTTCTGGGTGGCTGGGATGAACAAGCAGCCTCCTTCTATACATGTGTGAAACAACCGAATCATGTGTTCAGACTTGAATCCCATCTTCAAAGTATCATATCATTTACATGCAAAAATATATAATTTTTTTTAAAAATGTGAAACCTGTCAGGGATATGACCTGCAAATCCTGAAACATGCTGTATGAAAATAGCTCCAACTCCTACTGTGGACCTGTTCAGAGAGAGTACAACCCGGATAAAAGAGGGAAAGTAAGAGGTCACAACCCAAGGGTGGTGGCAAGACTACTAGTTTGAAGCCTGGCATGGTGGCAAATGCCTTTACCCCAGCACTTGGGGAGACAGAGGAAGCCGATCTCTGAACTCAAGGCCAATTGGACTATACAGTGAGTTCCAGTTAACATAGTGAGGCTAGTCTAACCTAGTGTGAGACTCAAAACCTAAGGAATTCTCTCTGTTCCATTTTCATAAAGACATTAGAATTCTTTTCCTGACACTTTCTAAAAAGACACAAAACATGTCTAATTAAATACTCACTGTTAACTACTGTTATCCCATTAGTTATAAGTTATGTTAAAGATGTAGTAGCTAGGAGTATAGGTCAGTGATAGAGCACTTGGCTAGCAGTCATGATATCCTGGGTTCCATCCTTAGTGTATACACACACACACACACACACACACACACACACGCACACGCAATCCTTAGGGTTCAGATTGGACACTACAGCAAGTAGTGCGAGTCTAGGTGAATCCTTGGAGCTCCCTGGCCAGCCAGCCTAGCCCACTGATGAACTTCAGACTCATTAAAGAGACACTGACTCATATAATAAAGGTGGAGAGCGATGGAGAGAAGAAACCTAACTTGGGTCTTGGCCTCCACACAAGCAGGTGAGCCTGCAGACACTGGTACACACACACAGACACACACACACACACACACGCACACACTACAGGTATATACCTCACATTACACAAAATAAAATAGAAAAGGAAGGAAGAGAAGAAATACTGGTCTGTGGGGCTGGAGAGATGGCTCAGTGGTTAAGAGCACTGACTGCTCTTCCAGAGATCCTGAGTTCAATTCCCAGCAACCAAGTGGTGGCTCACAATCACCTATAATGAGATCTAGTGCCCTCTTCTGGCCTACAGACAGGATACTGTATAAATAAATAAATGAATTTAAAAAGAAAAAGAGAAAAGAAGTACTGGTCTGTGTGTGCCTCTCATTCTGGTGCAGCTTGATGGATGCTTATTGATTGCCAAGTAACGGAGAACTGCCTCTGGCTTATTGTCTAGCTGGAAAGAAGGAACCAGTTTTGCCTCCTGGGCCCATTAAGAATTACGACTAGCTTATTGTTGGGTGGGGGATCTTGTATCCAAGCCAATGAATAGTTAATTTAATGTCTGACCAGTAGGGTTTTCTCCTCTGGCTGGAAAGTTAATTCCCAGGTCATCCATACATTATGCATAGATTGCTTTGGCCTGGTTCTCTGGCACTGAAGCCCATCCCAAGAAGATCAGGAAAGACAGGAGTGCAAGAGACAGGACTGGAGGTCAAAGACCCTGTCTAGAACTGCAGGCATGAGGAGCCTCTAGGCCAAAGGAAGTCAACTCTCTCTTTGGCTTTCCAGCAGGTTCATGATGCTCCAGTCTGTCGCCCACTGCTCTGAGCTCAGAAGTAATTAATCCCTCTTGCCTCCTGCAAGACAAGGCATCTCAGGTTTTCAAGATTAGACTTCACTTGAGTTGGTTCAGGTATTTTGGAAAACAGTTAAAAATTCTTAGAAAGTTAAACATGTGTTGGCGCATGACCCAGCCATCCCATCTCTAGGTACTTACCTAGCATCTGTCCACACGAAGCCTGGTGCCTGATGTGTTCCTGGCAGCCTTACTACAATAGCCCCAAACAAAGACAACCCAAGAGAATGCACAGCTGCATGGATGAACTCGCAGTGGGACATCCAAGTAATGGAGTCTACTCCCTCAGGAGAGCAACTGAGGTCCTGGTATAGATAAAAGCATGGCTGAATCTCAAAACTGTAGCATGAAGTAAAAACTCCAACAGAAAATTCTGAGCCGTTCCATGAAATTAAGCAGAATGTGGAACTATGATGACGGCAGGCAGATGTCGTGGCGTGAGACTGTTAAGTGTGGTGGAGGCAGGAGGATCAGGGTTCAAGGTTGTTCTTGGCTGTGGAGCAAATCTGAGGCTTCCCGCAAAACAAAACAACCTAAAATAAATAAATATTGGCTGCAGTTGGCATCAAAAAGGACTAAGAAACTACCTCAAGGAGAAGCCTAGCTGTGCCCCGAATAACCCCTAAGGGCTCCTCTACAGATTCTTCAATTGCTGTACACTGAAACCGGCACTCTGAGAACTGAGGCCTTTTGCTCTTTTGGTGTGCAGAAATCATGTCTCCAGAAAGTCACAAGCAAAATCCTGAAGATGCATGCCTCAGGACTCAGGAACTGGCACTCACTTGACCCTCCACAGCATACTTCCAAAAAACTTTCTAATTATCTATACAGTGTTCTGCTTGCATGTATCCCTGCAGGCCAGGAGAGGGCACCAGGTCTCATTATAGATGGTTGTGAGCCACCATGGGGTTGCTGGGAATTGAACTCAGGACCTCTGGAAGAGTGGCCAGTGTTCTTAACCTCTGAGCCATCTCTCCAGACCACTTTTGTGAGGTTTAAGAGCTAAAGGAGATGGTGTTCTTCAGGGGGGCTAGTGGGATGGGAGAGAACAGGCAGACCTTTGAGTTCCATCAGACTTGGGATTTGGTGCTGTGTTCTAGGGCTGCCCATCCCAGCAGTTTGCACTCCTCCTCTGGGTGGGGTGGGGAGCCTGGTCCTTCAGGCAGAATGCCGATTTGTTGGTATTTAAGAAACTGGAGGCCGGGCGGTGGTGGCACACACCTTTAATCCCAGCACTTGGGAGGCAGAGGCAGGTGGATCTCTGTGAGTTTGAGACCAGCCTGGTCTACAAGAGCTAGTTCCAGGACAGGCTCCAAAACCACAGAGAAACCCTGTCTCGAAAAAGCAAAAAAAGAAAGAAAGAAAAGAAAAAAAAAAGAAACTGGAGGATTAAATGGGTTACAGGCTTCCCTGTCTAGGGCCTCATCCTCTGATGGCTGGAAGCCTATCAAGGGCTCTTAAATTGATAATCACATCTGGGTACTTCAGTCCCTCCCTGTGCAGCCCAGCAGTATTGCAAAACCACAGAGAGGGAGAGAGAGGGGTCAGGATGGGAAGGCTATGCTGGCATCAATCTGCAGATCAGATTCCTGGGAATTAAACCGAGGACCCACTTTCGGTGTTGCCACCAGCTGACCTTGAACATGTTGTTTCAGCCCAGGATTGTTGGTTTTCTTCGCTCACAAACCAGGACATCACCTGTCCTGGTTATGACATGGGCAAGTTAAAAGATATCCCTCCCTCCGCCCCGCATACACACAAAATCGCTGAAGGAGGGTTGGGAATGGAGAGAGTCTTGAAATTGAGCAAAGTGAATAGTATTCAGGGGGTGGAGACAAGAACATCAAAAGTTTAAGGTCATCCTTAGCTACATAGTAAGTTTGAGACTACTCTGATTTACACAAGACCCTTTTTTTTTAAGGATAGTAAGGAAATAAGTTAAAGGAAAACTAAGAGAATGCATTGAAACAAATGTGCCATCCAGTAGAGTTGCCCTAACAACAACCTAGGTATGGGGTCTGTACTGAGGAAGAATGACCTTGAGGCACAGTCTCAGCTTCCTGTGGTTGATCAGTCGTGAAGGTCTGACCAAAGCAAGGAAGAACAAATTCAATAAAACCCCTCCAAGAAAAATTTTTTTTAAAAAAAGGGCCCTCAGAATGGAGAGACACTGATATAAACGGGCCAGGAGCTGGGCACACAATTCAGTCAGTAAGGCATGGGGATCATGAGTTTGGATTCCCAGACTTCACTTGAAAAGCCAGGAGTATGGGGGCACATATGTTACCTATGGCAGGAAAACAGAGACAAGTAGACCCCTGATGCTCATTGGCCAACCCGTCTAACCAGATCCAGCTCAGACCCAAGAGACTGCTAGGACATAGGTTAGGCCCCTCCTTCTCATGTGGAGATCGCCCTCCCCCTGCGTCCTCCCGCCTCCTTCCTCTCTCCTCCCTCTTTCAGTGTCGAGTTCCTCCCTCCCTCCCGCGCCACAGTCCCTCACCAGCCTCCTCCTCCTTCCCTGCCTAAGTCCCTCCCCATCCTCCACCGTCTTCCAGTCCCTCTCCCTGCTCTTTCTTCCCGCCTCCCTCCTCCCTCCTCCTGCTCCTCCCCGCCCCGGGGTCCCGTGCCGCCCGCGCAGTCTTCTCTCCTCCCGGACGGCGTTGCCGAGCGGGGCGACCATGGAGGCGGCGGCGGCGCGGAGGCGACAGCTCCCGGGAGCCGCGGGCGGCCCCGGCGCCACGTTTGTGCAGGCCAGGTGCGCGCGAAACGGGGACGGGAAGGCGGCGCGGGGCCCCAGAGTTTGAGAGACCTCACCAGGTCAGGGGAACCGCAGGGACCAGCTGCTCCGAGGTCACCCCGGCTCGCTCTACTAAGCCCCCGCGCCACTTCCAAGTTTGCGGAAGCCTCCAGATCTGGGCAGATTGTTGACTCTGCTCTTACTCTCTGAGTCAGGAGGCTCGGGGGCCCAGGAAAGTGAGCCGATAACCGGGGACAGCGGGCCGTGGCTTGCTCCCCGTGTTTGGGGTTTATCCAGCTGGGCGGGGCAGAGCCAGTCAAAACCCGCCCTTGGATATTTCCCTCCAGTCTGCCTCCCTCCACCCGCTCTACTGATCAGATCATAAGCATTCCCGCTTGCCACCCGTGTTGATTAAGCACTTGTCATGAAAGTCGGAGCCCTCGCAGGTGACAGCCAATCTTGGAGGGCTTTCTGGAGGAGTTGAGCAGTACAGGTCTCTGCAGAGAATACTTAAGGCATGTTAGGCCGGGCATGGTGGCTATGTCTTTAATCCCACACGCAGGAGGTAGAGGCAGGTTAGTCGGTAGTGTCTTATACTATGCAGGAAGCTCTGGGTTCAATCCCCAGCACCGTAGAAACTGGACACGGCAGCCAGTGGAGGAATGTGAGGAAAGGCTAGGGAGTGTGCTGGTGCTGGGCAAGTCACCGCTGTAAGAGAAAATGACGGGGCTGGACTGACTTCGAAGCTCCCTGAGTGCCCCAGAGTTGGACGAAAAGGCCCTAGAGGAGGTACAGAATCTGGATGAGAACAGTCCTGAAGGGAGGCTGCTCATTTCTTGAGCAGTAGGCCCCTTACTTACCTCAGACTAAATGACCCATTAAAAAACGTCTACCCCGTCCCACAGGTACCAAAGAGCCATGAAGGGTTTTGCGCACGCACGTGCTCCACGTGCATTTTAGGAAGTTCCTGGTGTGATTAGGGATGGTGGGAGAAGTTTCCAAGGCTTGGCTGAGGTTTCTCTTGCATTGATCCTGAAGAGTGTGGGGACTCTTTGCTTTTTGACCTGGAAGCCAATTTTCAGAGCCGGTGAAGTCTCGTGCCTGGTAATATTTCTCCCTGGTGGTCATCCTATATGATTTCCTTGGCTTAGTAACACAGTAGCCATCTTAGTTTGTGTATCTATCATGTTTGCACTGGGACAGGCTTGTCTGTAGGCTCGTTGTTGAGCAACACGTCACTTGATGGTCCATTTATTCCTCTAAATATTACTTCATCATCTCGTCTGATGAGAAAATTAGCCCAGAGCAGGCTAAGGAGCCTGATCAGATTGAGGCTCAGACTGTTTTACGGACCAGAAACAGTCCACAAGTTCCGCAGGCATTTCGTAAGCACCTCTAGTATGCCCTTTGTTGCCTGCCGCACTAAGGAGATCAAAATGATCCTCCACATTTGGGGCTGTCACAGCTGTTTGCTGCATGTTATCCCTGGATTAATCTAAACCTTGGAAGTCAGTATACAGCATTCACAATATTTAAGTTGTCTTTTGTTTTCTGTTGTTTTGAGATAGGGTCTTTATTATGTAGCCTTGGCTGATCTGGAACTCACTCTATAGACCAGGCTGTCCTGGAACTCACAGAGATCCACCTGCCTCTGCCTCCTGAGTGCTGGGATTAATGGTCTGCACCACCACATCTGGCTCTTGGTTAGCTTTCTTTTCCTCCTTGCTATTGTTTGTCTGCATTTCCTCATTTCTCATCCAATGTCTCAGTCTCGTCACGTCTGGTATTTCATCGTCTTTTACAAACAGCCCAGAGTCAAACCCAGAGTGGGTCTCTTTCTATTCCCCCGTCACAGTTCTGTTTACTTCTCCAGACGAGCCCTCTTTCCTGCCATCCAGGGTTGCAGATGCTGCTGGGTGATACTGGCTTCCCTGCTGTCATGGTGTCAGTTTCCCCATGTGGGAAACAGGAAGCTGTGGAGCCAAGGCTGGGCTTGTTCCAGCTTACCCGGCATTGAGCTTTCCCTACTGTCCTCGGTTCTGCCCACTGTTGCTTCTCATGGGGACCTAGGACTAGCGTAGCCTGGGGGGCTTAGCCTGGTAAGTCTGGAATCAGGAACTTGGGACAAGCTTGAGATCACTCATCCTTGGGACAGGAGCTTGGGTGTTGAGGGGAGATCCCCTTACCCTGTATGATCTACCGTCACTGCCAGAGCCCCAACAGAAGAAAACCGTTTAGATGTTAACTAATCTTGTTTAGTTTTTGCTGTGAGGGAAGGCTTTTATTAGGGTGAGGAAAAGCACACATACACAACACACACACACACACACACACACCTGCAGAACAGAGCAGGGATCCTGAAAATCCATGTCTATCAGCCTTGATTCCCAAGCTGGTATCTTCCCTGGCTACCTGTTCTCCCCATTTGCCCTGCTAAGCTAGGCTACACTAATGAGGATCCCAGCAGTTTATGAAAGTCAGCACTGACAGAGGACCGCCTTCCTGACGCTGCTCAGCTCATCTGTGCCCGCAGGGGAGGGATATGAAACAGGCCATGGTGATGGTTTTTAGTCAGCCTGAGCCAGGGACAGAGGTGACAACTCTGGAGGTTGGGATCTGTGTCACCTCAATCCTGGTCTGGCCACACACAGAGGATAATGAGGCTCCCCCATCATCTCAGAAGTTAGTAGTGTCTTGTCTCTGGGTGGGAACATGCTGTAAGAGGACTCAGACTCTAAGGAGGAGGTTGGAGAGTTTGGGGAACCTTACTGCTCTCCTCTTTTGGGCTGTTGATATTACTCTGTGGGTTAAGGTACCCACTAAGCCTGAAGACCTGAGTTTGATCCCAGGACCCACATGGTAGAAAGAGAGCAGCCTTGAAACAGTCTTTTTTTTTTCTTTTCTTTCTTTCTTTTTTTTTTTTTTTTAAAAAAAACACAGTCTTTTAACCTCCACATGCATGGCATGGCATGTGTGCATGCTCACACATACACACAAATAAATAGCTATTTGAATTTAATTTATTTATTTATTTATTATTTTTTGTGATAGGGTTTCTCTGTGTAACCCTGGCTGTCCTGGAACTCACTCTTTTGACCAGGCTGGCTTCAAACTCAGAGATTCAACTGGCTCCCCATCCCACTGCCTCCCCACTGCTGTCCTGCCTCCAGCCCCAGTGCTGGGATTAAAGTTATATACCACCACAGCCAGGCTATTTAGTTTTTTTTCTTTTAAACTCTCCCCTCCTGAGGGCCTAGATGGAAGAACACAACCCCAGCCCCATGCTGCCGTGACTGGCCTGAGTTAGTGAGGAAATGCTTGCTCCCTATAGGGCCTAGTGTGCGTTGGGAAAGGCTTTCTCAGAGACGCCCTCCGATAGTAAGTGGCGATGCCCTTGAACTTAAGGGACCAATTGCTTTGTGAGAGGGTCGGGCTCTGGAGATGTGTTGTTTGGTGGTCCCTCTCCCCCCGTGTTTCTTACACCACAATGTACCTGCTGATTTCTTTCTCAGGCTCTCGTGTGGACTGGTAAGGAAAGTAATATTCAGTAATAGCAGCCCAGGTACCTCTACACAGTTGGGGAGACAATGTGGAGGGATGCTGTCATGGACCAGTCACCATGGATAACTGTGGAATGCAGTTTAAAATACAAACCCTGAGCCAACCGTGGTGACACAAGCCTTTAATCCCATCACTCAGGGAGCAGAGGCAGGCAGATCTCTGAGTTTGAGGCTAACCCGGTCTACATAGCAAGTTCTAGGACAGCCAGGGCTACACAGGGAAACCCTGAGTCGCAAAAACATAAATAAATAAATTCAGGCCTAATTTATTTAGACTCCAGTCCTGGGGCAAGAAACTTAGGCTGTTGGATGCTCT
This sequence comes from Microtus oregoni, assembly GCF_018167655.1. Classification (NCBI taxonomy): domain Eukaryota; kingdom Metazoa; phylum Chordata; class Mammalia; order Rodentia; family Cricetidae; genus Microtus; species Microtus oregoni. The sequence goes on along the minus strand of NW_024543091.1, from coordinate 24,403,234 downwards.
TCCACCCACTTACAAAATGAGGGTAACATTCAGATCTGAGTTTCTGTAAGAATGAAAGGAATCAAGCGAGTGGATATGGATGTTATGAATACATAACAAATAAATAAATGAGCTCACACACGCAGATAGCTACTCATGGTTCCCGGGGGATGGTGGGTGCTTTGAGAAGGTGGTCTGCAGCTCTCCATCATCATGCTTGATAATTTTCATTCATCTTTCATGGTTTGCTTTGTTTTATTTCCCCATGATTTTATAATGGAAGCTTCACGGTTACTTTACCCATGGGTCAGTTTCTTCCTGAGTCACAGGGTCGTTAGGACACCGAAATCCACTGTCCTCTTGAACAGACTCCGGGTTTCCTTTCCCTTGATGACATGTATGTCCTGCCTTCAAGTGCCTAGACCTCTTTGTCTTTCCCTTGGGTTGATGGCAAAGGGGGAAGAGAGAGGGCTGAGTCTGGTCTTGTTCCCGCCAGGCATGGCTCTGGGAAGGCTGAGGAGACAGACCACACGGCTCCCTTCCACTTTGACCTCTGGTTCTACTTCACACTGCAGAACTGGGTTCTGGACTTTGGCCGCCCCATTGCCATGGTAAGTGTGAGGCTGAATCCTGTGAGTGTTGAGGGAACTTAATGTGATCTCAGTTTGCCAAGTGACCTTACGGACATCACTTAGGGAGAACCCAGAGGCTCTTACATTCTGTAGTTGTGTGACTGGTCAGTCACGTCAGTGAGAGAGCCTGGGTGGGTCCCAATAGTCATCCCCTGAGGTAGAACAAAGCTGCCACCCTCCTTCGCTGGGATAGTCTGGAGGTGAAGCCACCAACTGAATTTGCATATTGTAACTGACCAAAAATAAAATCACTTCCAAGTAGAGAGAGTAAGATGTAGAAATCCCAAAATAAGGAAGTGTTGGATTTCCTGAGGGCTGGGGCGTACCCTTCCACTCCTTTTTGTGTTTATGGAAACGTATATAGAAATTCCTTTTTTTTTCTAACCGAAAGGAGATTTTGTTTTATACCTTCTATTCTGCACCATGATTGTTTTACATTAGAATATATCTCTATAGCAGCGGTTCTCAACCTGGAGGTTGCGACCCCTTTGGCAAACCTCTATCTTCAAAAATATATACATTACGATTCATAACAGCAAAATTACGGTTATGAAGTACCAGTGAAAACAATTTTATGGTTGGGGTCACTATAACACGAGGACCTGTATTGAAGGGCATTAGGAAGGTTGAGAACCTCTAGAGCAATACATACACACTGCTGTTTCTGTTAATGGCAACTTAGCCTTCCATGTATTATAATGTCCTGTTTGAGCTGCATGGTAAGACCCTGTCACAAGACAAAAGAAACCTAACTGCTAAACATTTCCAGCAGAGTGACAGGTTACAAAGCTAACATAGCCTTCCTCCATACCAGCTACAGACAGACTGGGAAATCAGGGAGACAGTCCCATTCATGGGAGCCTGAGAAATAAAGCAAAATCCCTGAAAGAAACCTAATCATGGAAGTGAGAGACCTACACGGTGAAAAGTGCAGGCTCCAGCCTGCTCTCCCAGTTCAGCAGAATCAAAAAGATGTCAATAGGATAACATATTTTTGGTTTAAAAAAGACTAAAGGAAAAAGAACCTTTTTCAAATTAGAAAAGATTTTAGATGTGTTTTGTCCTAAGATAAAAGATTAAATAAAATATAAAACAGTAAAAAACATTACCATTATGTAGAGGGCCTAAGACACTCCCTGGGCATCTGTGTATCAAATAGGAATGGAAACAGTCCATTTGCTGTCTTCGGGACTTTGTTTCTCTCTCTGGCAGTCCTTTGGGCCTCGGGCTTCCAAGAGAACACAGGAAGAGCTCAGTGTCTGTGAGGGGGGCTGGTGTCCTGCCGCCTGCAGGTCTTTCTGTTAAGCTCATGCCCTCTTCCGTAGTTGGTGTTCCCACTCCAGTGGTTTCCCCTCAACAAGCCGAGTGTCGGGGACTACTTCCACATGGCCTACAATGTCATCACGCCCTTCCTTCTGCTCAAGGTACAGACTGGCCTGTCTCCTTCCCCTCCTCTCTGGTGACACAGACACACACACAGACACATGCACACACACTCTTCATGAGCTGGTGAGCTGGCTTAGGGTGCTTGCTGCCAAGCCCGACAGCCCCTGTGTTCTCTTGGAACACCCCTAGAGGGACTTTCTATCCCACTTTTCTGAGGGAAGGGAGGCAGAGGTTTTCATACATTGTAATGGAGTTGGGGACATGCCGTGGACCTCATTCTGAACCCCAGCTCATCGAGCGGTCCCCCCGCACGCTGCCGCGGTCTATAATCTACGTCAGTATCATCACCTTCATCATGGGAGCCAGCATCCACCTGGTGGGCGACTCCGTCAACCACCGCCTGCTCTTCAGTGGGTACCAGCACCACCTGTCCGTCAGAGAGAACCCCATCATCAAGAATCTCAAGCCAGAGACGCTGGTGAGGCTGCCCCCACACCCCCTCTACCAAGGCTGCCCTACTAGGTGTCTGTACTTGGAGACTAAAGAGGCTCCCCAGCCAGTCATCATGTCTCCTGTAGCCCAGCCTGACCACAAATTCTATAAGTAGCCAAGGATGACCTTGATCTCCTGATCCTCTGGCCTCTGCCTCCTGGAGTGCTAGAATCACAAGCATTCAGCTACCTGAGGAAACTGTTGCCTACCCAAAAGAGTGTGTTCCTAGGCTGTAAAGGGAAACAGTTCTGTCTAGATGTGGGCACATGTTCGAAACCTTAGACTCAGGAGGGAAAGAGAAAGAGGATTGCTACAAGTTCAAGACCAGCCCAATTTGTACAGTGATACTATCTCAAAAACAAAACAAAAAGGAAGGAAGGAAAGTGGTACAGCAGGGACTGGCTCCCCGTGGCCCCTCTGGTACCCTAGGGAGGGAATGAGAATGGTGTGTGGGAGGTGGTGTTGGTTTCAGGTCTCAGCTCCCTCACTCTGCGCCCCTGTGTTTTCTCAGATTGACTCCTTTGAGCTGCTGTACTACTATGATGAGTACCTGGGCCATTCCATGTGGTGAGTGAGGGGCTGATGGGTCTATGTGCCATCCAGGGCTCAGGCACCAGGAGATACTGGACAAGGCTCCCGGCCCCCAGGCCTCTGTACTGAGTGGAGCATCTAAAATGGAATTCTCTTCTCAGCGAAAGCGCTCTGAGTGGGACCCCTGGTCAGGGTGACTCAGTTACTTTCTATTGGCCCAAACGGGACTTCCTATTGCCTCCTCCCTACCCGAAGTTTCCACAGTAGCCACTAGAGGGCAGCAAGCAGGTGTTTGTCCACCTTAGCCATGTCTGGGCGTGGGGTTTGGGAGGGAGCCTTGATAAGCACACTAGAATATAGACTAGATGGTTACCAGCGGGATGCAGGAGACAGATGGGGATATAGGAAGTGGAGAAGAGCCAGTAGGACCTGGTTTGGGTGGCACAATTTGTGTTTCCCGTTTCAGAACTCTCAGGAGGGAAAATCCTCACCACCACCACCCATTGCTACTCTCAGGAAAGTCTCAGAAATATGGGGTCAGAATCAGAGACTCAGAGCTCAAATAAGGGTTTCTCTGCCACCCATCACCTTACACTGAATAAACGGAAGCCAGAGGGAAGAGATGAGGACAGCTGTCAGCTGGGAGGTGATGGGCTAGCTCCGCGCCTAGACGCCTCATCCGGACTGAGGTGCTTCCCTCAGCACATGCCCCACACTGGTGTCTGTGGGGCTGTCTGAGGTTGTGGAGGTGATCCTTCAGGCTCGGAGGACGCTAGGGGACCTCTGCACAGGCCTCTTCCCATTGGAAGCTGAGAAAGAAGGAGGGAGGTGGAACAGGCCTGGGAATTCAGGAGAGGGTGAGGGAGTGGGCTGAGTATAGAAGAGTGTGGGTGTCACATGACAGAAGAGGGTTGTGTGTGCCCGAGAGCATGAGCCTCTGTGTGTGTGTGTGTGCTGGAAGCAGAAAGGGAGCCTCTGTGTGGGCAGGAGAGAGGCCATACTCTTGGATAAGGTGGATACTGTTGGCTGGGTGTGAGTGAAGGGCCCCACAGAGCTCCTTGGGATCTCCCAGAACTCTGTTCTCTCCGACCTCAGCCCTGCTGGGTGCCCCATTTCCAGACTAGTGTTGTACTCGACCTGCTGGGATCTAAGGCACATGGGTTCAAGACAGAACCCCACATCCCCTCATATCCATGTGGAATGAAGGGCAGGGTGGGTACCAGGTTCAGAGCAGGAAACCAGGCACGGTGTGTTTGCCACGGCGCCCACACCCTTCACCTTCGTACTTTAACCCAAGGAGCCCAGGTCCCTTCTTTGCACCAGCCTCACCTTTTGGCTCTGTTCCTCCGACCTGGACTCCCAGGGCAGGAAAGGCTGAATGTAGAGGAGTGTGTGTGGCCCGTGCCAAGGGTTTTATAGACCATGAGGTGACATCCTGTGTGGCAATGCAAGGGACCAGTGGAAAGATGATGGGCCACGCCCTGGTCAGGCCATTAAAGCTGTTGCCTCTCTGTCACAGGTACATCCCCTTCTTCCTCATCCTCTTCATGTACTTCAGTGGCTGTTTTACTACCTCCAAGACTCAGAGCTACATGCCAGGGCCTGCCCTGCTCCTGGTGGGGCCCAGTGGCCTGTACTACTGGTGAGTGGACATTGACACTTGGGGTGGGACAAAGGGCACAGACACTGGATGAGCCACCATGATAAGATCCACAGACAAACAGCATTGGGTGTGACCACCCTCTTCTGTTATCTTAGCACTTGGGAGGTGGAGGCAGGAGGATCAGGAGTCAAAGGTTAGCATTGGCTACATAATGAGTTTGAGGCCTGCTAGTCTACATGGATCCTATCTTAAAATAAAAATCACAGGCCTGCAGTGTGACCCCAGGTAAGACTTGCCATGCCTAGGCCTCTGCTCCCTCCTGGGTTGAGTGAGGCCTGTACCTTGTAGCGGCTTCTCTGAAATCAGATGCTCAGCACTAAGTAGACAGTGAGAGACAGGAGGCCATCCACCATGCCCTACCTCCCAGCACGTCCGCACCACCTTGAGGTCAGGTGTCTACCACTAGCTTCATGCCTTGTGAATCCTCCTGAGCCTCAGTTTACCTCTCTGAAATGGAAGTCACACCTGCCTGTCCTCCTCTCGGGAGATGTTAGGATCCAGTGGGGAGAGAACACGGCAGTGACAAGATGACAAGGACAGACCAGGGAGACAGTCTCAGCCTAGCCCTGCCTCTCCCGGGGACCCTTCCGCACTCTAGACTCCCCTCTCAGACCTCAGCCAGACCCTTATCTCCCCATCATTTCTTCCTTTGAGACAGGTCTTTCTCTCACTTACACCCAAAGGGCTGTGGGATTAGAGGAAGGACCCAGAACAACTGAGCCCTCCTGGGATGGGAAGCCCCTCTCCTTGGGCCAGCTCTAGCCATTTCCAGGGCCTGTCTAGCCTGCAAGAGGGCCCTCTAGGGCTAACCTATGTTCTCCCTGAGGATAGGACTAGGGATAGTGGTATCTATACCAGGGAGAAAGACTTGGCCTGGGAATGTTTGTTGTCACAGTCTTACCTTGATATGTCTGTGCAACAGTGTGGAGTGACAACAGTGCACCATCCACTGAACAATGTGCTTTCCCAGCTAACAGATGCACACAGCCCTTGTGGGACACCTTGAGAAGTGAGGCTGTTGACGCTTCCCTCATAAAAGACAAAGTGGCCTTGATGTTGTCTTTCAAAGTTGTCACTTGATGTCCCCAAGGTGCCAGGCCAATAGGTTGCAGAGCTGGAGTTCCTTATGCCCTGCAGTGGTGCATGCCTTTAATTCCAGCACTCAGGAGGCAGAGGCAGGCGGATCTCTGTGAGTTCGAGGCCAGCCTGGTCTGCAAGAACTAGTTCCAGGACAGCTAGGACTCTTACTCAGAGAAACCCTGTCTTGAAATGACGATGGCCCAGCCTCCAAGGGGACAGTAATGACAATAGCCTCCATGTACTGGGATGGCATCCCCAAACTCAGATGCCTCCAGAAGTGAAGCAGGTAGCTGATGAGGCCCCAGGAAGTGTGGGAACTGAGGCCATGTACGCCTCAGTACATCCTGTCGCTCCTCCAGAGCCGGTTTTGGTCATGTGGAAGTGTCCTATGTGCTGAAATGCTAGAAACCAAAGCCAGGGGCCTTCTGATTCTCAGTGTGTAGGCTTGGAACTTGCTGTGTGGTAACCAGAGACCCTCTTGCCTCTGCCTTCTGGGTGCCGCATAAACATGTGAGCCACCACACCCAGCTGACTATTATTAATATTACTATTATTATTATTATCATCATCATTTTGAAACAGTCTATGTAGCCTTGGCTGTCCTGTAACTCACTATGTAGACCATGCTGGCCTCAAACTCACAAACATCTGCCTGCCTCTGCCTCCCTAGTGCTAGGATTAAAGACATGTGCCACCATGGCCTGACTGTCCAGTAGAGTATTATTAAACCACTTAAAGCCAAAGTAGTACGATGCCTCCAGGCTGTGGTTTAGACTGTCCTGGCACATTGGGTCCTCTCACTAGGAGAGCCATTCTGATTGCCTGGGAGGACAACCTAGCACTTGGTCCAGAGGGAGAACAAGCAGGATGCTGTTGCTCTGGCGCCCACCTCACCTCCATGCCTGTCCTCTTTCTCCAGGTACCTGGTCACCGAGGGTCAGATCTTCATTCTCTTCATCTTCACCTTCTTCGCCATGCTGGCTCTCGTCTTCCACCAGAAGCGTAGGCGCCTCTTCCTAGACAGCAACGGCCTCTTCCTCTTCTATTCCTTTGCCCTCACCCTCTCCCTGGTGGCGCTGTGGGTTGCCTGGCTGTGGAATGACCCTGTCCTCCGAAAGAAGTACCCTGGTGTCATCTATGTCCCTGAGCCCTGGGCCTTCTACACGCTCCACGTCAGCAGTCAGCACTGAGGCTGCCTGGGAGCAACAGGCCATGGATATTTGTACATGGGTGCACATGTGCATCATGGGAATGCGGGCTGTGCCCTGTGCCCTGTGCACAGGGATTGGCAGAGTGCACTGTTGAGAGACTCAGCTGCCTTGGTCAGGGTCTTTTTTTTGTTTTTTGCTTTGGACTTAAGATGGAATTTAGTTTGGGGAAGTATATGAAGGCCAAGATCCTGGCCCCTGCCCTCCCTGTATTACACCACTATTAGAGGTGCCTGAGGAACACTCCTATCTCCCAGGACCAGGCTGGCCTTCCGGTGGCCATGCAGGTGAGGTCTGGGCGGGGTAGAAGCAGAAGACTCTGCCACCTACCCAGAAGCTGGCTAGCCCTGAAGCCACCTGCCCTTGGACCCTAGCTTTCTACGTCAGTGTCTAGGCCACAGCTTCTGTTCTTTGAACAGAGCATTTCCATCTCTGGGCCTCACTTGTTCTAGAGGGCCCTGTGGTCCCCAAGTGGCTCCATGGACTGGGGGTTACTGATTCTGCTAGTGCAGCCTCAGCACGGAAGAGTGGTTCTGTCTGTTACTGTGTCCTCACCCTCAGCCTAGTGGGGCACATTCCTCCCATTCTTGTCCAGCCTCAGACCCCACTCACATACTGCTGAGAACCCAGTCTCCAGGCAGCCAGAGGCCCAGCTCCAGGTCACTTAGCCACTGAACTCTGGAAACCGGCCTGGGTTTTGAACTACATGGAAGGCAGAGTTCTCAAAGCCTAGTTTTATAGATTCCGAGACCCGTTGTAAGGGTCTGGGACATGACAAATCTGTCTTCGAGACATCGCATCTCAACCTGAATCCCTCACCACCTGCCTGGTACCTTTGTTCCCAGCATGGCAGTTCCTGCCTCACCCTAGCCCATCTCCTCCCAGGCCTCAGATACAGAGCTCCATGGCACAAGATACCACCACCTCCTTTGGCAGCCAGCACTGGCCTGTGCTGGGAGTCTTGGGGACACTCCTCCTGTGCATCCTTTCCTTTTGCTCTCAGGGAACACTGAGCCTCAGATTCTTCTATTTTGTTGTGATCCTTCTACAGGCTAGACCATGCTGGGTCGGTCCTTCTACAGGCTAGACTGTGCTGGGTGGGTCCTTCTACAGGCTAGACCATGCTGGGTGATGAGAGGGCTGAATAAAGGCTGATGTGGAGCTCAGCCTGGCTGGTGGCTCTTTTACCTTCGGGAGTATGGTGGGGAGGCAGGAGGGAGTTCTGGAATAAGGAGGGAGACTGGTTGGTCTGGGGCCTAAGCTATACGGTATGAGGCTTTCTCTCAGTAGGCCTTGAGGACCCTCTCACCCCTACCCTCATCTGCCTACCACCTAGAGCAGTGGTTCTCAACCTGTGGGTTGCGACCATTAGAAAACTCATAATTCTGATGGTCTTAGGAACTGAGAAACCACTTTGCAAATTACAGTTATCAAGTAGCAACAAAAATAATCCTATGGTTGGGGGTTACCACAACATGAAGAACTGTGTTAAAGAGTCACAGCTTTAGGAAGGGTGAGAATCACTCAGAGTGTGGGTAAGAAGGATGGCTTCCCAGTCAGTACGGTATTCCTCAGAGGAGCCTAGGCGGTGAGGGGAAGTAGAGCATCCCATGCCTATCACTGGGGTTGTCTCACCAGTCATCCCCTGTGCTGGGAGGCAGCCTCAGGCAGGCTGACTGTGCTCTTGGAAGCCAAAGTTCTCAGGCTGGCCACACCTCCCCAGAGACATAGGTAATGTTACTGGAAGACAGAGTGGGGAACATGGCTCCACCCACAGTCTGTCATCTCTGCCCCAGCTGACCAGCACATTCCTTACCAACCTCCAGGATGCTGCCATTTCAGGACTGTAGTAGGATGCCAATTGTTTGTTCTTGGCTGTTCAGCCCCGAAATAACCACACAGAAATCATATTATTTGCAATACTGTTTGGCCAATAGCTTAAGCGCATTTCTATCTAATTCATATCTTAAATTAATTCATCTCTATTAATCTGTGTATCACCACAAGGCTGTGGCTTACTAGGTAAAGTTCCGGTGTCTGTCTCCAGTGAGGCTACATGGCTTCTCACTGGCTCTGCCTTCTTTCTCCTAGTATTCAGTTTAGTTTTCCCCACCTAGCTCTGTTCTGCCCTGCTCTGCTATACGCTCAAAGCAGTTTCTTTATTAACCAGTGGTAATCACAGCATGCAGAGGGGAATCCCACATCACCTTCCCTTTTCTGTTTAAATAAAAAGGAAGATTTTAAATTTAATATAGTAAAATTGCATATAACAAAACAGGTATCAAACAAGAATTAACAGTTACAATATTTATATCTACTTTATCTTTTATCATAATTAAGAAAAACTATAACTATCTATTCTTCAACTCCATTAAAGATTCCTGAAGGATATAATATTACCTAAGTGAACAAAAAGTGCATTGTAAGCAACTTCCAAAACTCTAGAATTGACAAAGACATCTTGCCTGGACAGTCATCCAAAGTTCTTCTGTAACGTTGGAGCATACATTTTTCAGCCTGCTGACCCACAGTATTCAGCAGACTTTTCCACAAAGCAGGAAATTTCAAAGACAGTTCTGTCTATATTGACAGTTTGCCAGTCACTTTCTTCTGTGTCCTACAGAATGTCTTGCAGACTCTTTCATGAAGCAGGAACCCTGAAGGACGGTCTCACCTATAGGCAAGTTCAGCAGTCATTTCTCTGCATGTGCAGTTCACACTGCATACCATCAAGCAGTCCAAGCAAGAGCAGTTTCTTGCCCAAATGGCTAGCAAACTCCATAGGAGTCTCTTTGATGCCGAGCTTTCTCTTGAAGTTATTGGTGCTGCTCAGAGCAGATGTGTCTCACTGTCATAAAAAGTCTTAAGTTCTTAAAACATTTTAAATGCCATATTCTGTAGTCTTTGAAAGATTTGTAGAATGCCTATCCATCAGAAATACATCTCTGTACATCTAGAAAATCTAATAACATGACTACAAGCTTGACTATTATAGATGATTATCTATTAACCTATATTTCTTAATTATACCTTACATTTTTAAATGAGCTTGATACAATACCTTAATCCAGATCAGAAATACATATATACAGTATAACAAAATTGACCTTAAATTTGTATCAATAAACCAAGATCCATACCCTGCAAATCTCTATTGCATATCCCCCTTTAAATGTAAACAAACATTTATAAACAATTATTTAGGGAATTTGGGTGTAGTTCTCTCCAAACTGCTTCCTGCTTTTTATTGGGTGAAATAGTTTGGGGGGTGCTCACCTTTCTGGGGGGTCTTGGTGCATCAAACCACATTAGTCTGGAATTAATCCACAGGTTCTCATCTGTTGAAACAGAAGAAGAACCTCTTCTCCAAAGTGACAAGTCCTTAGACCAAAATTCTGAAGACAGGATACCTTTAAAATATCTATGCTGGTTTGGCTCCTTCACTGTCAAAAAATTTAAAGAAAACACAATAATTTAGGAGTAGCAAGTGCCGAAGCCACTGTGTGCCTCTTGGGCAGTTGACTAGAGATGTCATCCTGGGAAGCTATCTGGATGGCAGCCTGGCTTTACTGACCTGGATTTCTACCAGCAAGTTTCTAGAAAACTGGTTCTCAGAGTACGCCAGGCTGTGGGAGAAACCAGGAACTGGGGATGGGTCCTGCAGTCCAGTGTGATGTGGGCTCCTTTGGGTACCACCAGTCCAGGCCCTGGCTACCCAGTGTGGCCCCAGCCTAGAGCTACAGCTTCCTCTGGAAACAGGGCATCTTGACCTCCTCCCCACTCCAGGTTTGTGCCTGGTGGGATCCTTGCTGCTCAGGTGTAAGTGTGCAGCCCGTGTGACTTTACAAGGCAGCTGTCATGGTACCATGAAAGTGATGGTTGAGAATAGCACATGTTCATCTGCCCAGTTCTGAGGGTGAAGTTGACAGGGCTGTGTTCTCATAGGCTCTAGAGGATGCTTCTCTGCCTCTTCCAGTCTGTGGGGGGACCCAGGCTATGACGGGTGTTCTAGGCTGTGTGCCCATTAGTCATGGCCCTCCCTGCGTGGTGTCTGAACGTCTCTCCTTGAGTTAGGGCCTACTATACTCACTCTTGATGACCTCATCTCAGTTACATCCGCAGACCTGCTTCAGATACAGATGAAGTCCTTTAGGCTCTAGGTGGACATAGATTCCAGGCATGCCAGTTAGCCCAGGAGAAGCCTGAAGCAAAAAGGCACTTAGGATGGAGGTGGGGAGGGCAAAGTCAGAGGGCTGCCTCTTGCTCTTCTGCGTTTCACCCAGCAGGCCATGGGAAGCCTGCCAAGACTCTCTCTAGCTCGGGGCAGGGGTGGGAGTAGGGTGGCCTGAGGACTGCCCTTGTCAGTCCCCAACAGTGTGAATGGCAGGGGCCCTTGGCTAGGAGAGCTGGGCTGAAGAACACAGTTCCATAAGAAAGGGGCAAGAGGACGAGCCTGCTGTCTGCATCTCTTTCGAGGGGGAATTTAGGGAGACAGGGCTAGGGTCAGGAACTTAGTCTCCTGTAGTACAGGTTGGCTTTGAACTCACTCAGATCCTCCTACCTTTACCCTCTTCCTGGAGTGACAGGTATGCATACTATGATTTATGCAGGGCTGTGGATTGAACCTAGGGCTTGCACACTAGCAAATGTTCTACCAATCGAACCTTATCCTGAGCCCACACATAGCCTTTCTAAGGCATTCCTTGTAGGCTCTTCTGTGGCCTGAGTGGGGAGGAGGTGCCACTTGCCTGAAGTCCCTTCCACAGGGAGGGGGCTTAGTCCGGAGTGTAAGATGAGGGAAGAGATCCACCAGAAGCTGGTGGTGCCTAGGGAGGTGCCAGCCCCAGCCAGGAGGACCATGTTTCAAGAATGAAGTGAATACACAGCCCCAAGCAGTACTGGCATGGCTTTCTGTTCCTGTTCACGCGAACAGTCACATATGCAGAGTATGTGTAGCCCAGCAGGCACATGCCATGAGCCTACGTGCAGTCAGCCTCGGAGCAGGTGTTTTGAGACAGCTGAAACAACATATGAGACATCCTCCTTGTCACCTACAGATAGAGGAAACTGGGTGTGGCCGCAGATACCTGCCGTGTACTTGGGAGGTAGAGGGGTGTAGTAATTACACGGACACTGTATTCTTTTTAACACTGCTTGGCCCATTATATCTAGCCTCTTCTCGGCTAACTCTCGCACCTGGACTAGCCCATTTCTAATAAAGTGTGTAGCACCAAGGTGCTCTTACTGGGAAGGTTCTAGCCTACGTCCATCCTGGGCCGGAGCTTGATCGTGTCTGCCTCAGAGGGCAGAGCTATCACACGTCTGCCCAGGAGAGGGGAGCATGGCATCTCTGAGCTCACTTCCTCTTCCTCCCAGCATTCTGTTCTGTTTACTCCGCCCACCTATGTTCTAACCAATAAAATGGGCCAAGGCAGTTTCTTTATTTTTTAACCAATGACCTTCCTCCATCAGAGGGGGGAAGATCAAGAGTTCCAAGTTGTCCTCAACTTCGCAGTGAGTGAGTTTGGGGGCAGCCTAGGCCATGAGCTCTGTCTCAAAACAACAAATGGGGGCTGGAGGGATGGCTCAGTGAGCACTTCCTATTTTCTCAGAGGACCTAGGGTGGCTCACAACTGCCTGGAACTGCAGCTTCAGGAGCTCTGACTTCCTTTCCTGCCTCTGTGGACTCCTGTACTCACATGTACACACAGACATGCAAACATACACATAGTTAAAAGTATATTTTAAAATGTGTCTTTCTGTCTGGTGGCAGCCATCAGATCAGGTGAGCCAAGGTGGGTACATCTGAGTATAGACAGTGATTCTCAACTGTGGGTTGTGACCCCTTTGGGGGTCCTGTGACTCTTTCACAAGGGTCACAGATAACCTGCATATCAGATATTTGCATTACAATTCATAGCACTAGCAAAATTACAGTTATGAGGTAGCAACAAAAATAAATGTATAGTCGGGGTCAGCACAACATGCGGAACCGTGCTCAAGGGTTGCAGAGTTAGAACCACTGCTCTAGAGGAAGAAGAGGTCTGACGCGATGCATTTTCTTCACGAGTCCGCTGCTAGCTGCATCACCAACTCTCTGTGCTATATGGGATTCCCTATCCTCGTCGCCCTGCCCCCAACCATACAGCAAACGGTACTTTACGAGGCTAAGCAAAATTATATCAGATGCAGAACTTCATGTTCATAGGCGCAACTGCAAAGACCCAGTTTCTTAAAGGCAAGCCCGACTGTCATAGTGCTAAGCAGCTAAAGACTGCCCAGGCTTCAGTCTTGTGGAGAGAGCTGGACTCCACTGCTGAGCTTTGAGAGTCCTGGATTCTTACTGGGTTTTGAAGGTGTCACATACAAATTCTTTGAGGTTCTCCTCAATGACCCACTCCATAAAATACCAGAACAAATCCCGACACCCATCGGATCTCGTCATTAGCACTGGGAGATGTGTGGGCTGCCATCTGCTGGTCATAAGAGTTGTGGTCTCCGAAAGAGCTTCAATGTTCTGACACTCACCACAGCTGTGAACTCTCCAGCTCCATTACTGGTGATTTAAGTAATGTTTGTAAAATTTATGCCAGTAAATGATTTAGCATAGTCTGTCTGTCTCTCTCTCTCTCTCTCTCTCTCTCTCTCTCTCTCTCTCTCTCTCACACACACACACACACACACACCCCTCAAACAAAAAAGGAGGGAGAGTTGGCAGGTGTCAGGGCACCTTTAGGGGTGCAGGGCTGATCCCAGTACCCATTTAAAGGTAAGAAAATGCCTTACCTGTCTTTGAGCCCTTCACAACGACAGGGTGATTATGGCCTGTGCCCACCTGCCAAAGTCCTGCCTCCTTCCCTTACTCTCTCAAGGCCGCAGAGGTGCACTGTCCAGTCTTCCCCCACCATGCCTTCCCCCATAGCATGGAGTCGGAACCTCAAGATTCTCAAGTCTACGAGTGCAAAGAGGTAAATCAGTAGAAACTTGGGGAGGAAAAGTGTTCCACATGGAGGTGGTCAGGACCAGAGGGAGGTGCTATGTCCATGTGCCCTCATAGGAGTTAGCAGGAGGCCATGTATCATGTGCCTTCACAGCAGGAGACGCCTCTTCCTCTGGCACTTGCGGCCTTTGGCAGCCCCCGTTAGCTCCGTGTAGTCCACAGCCTGGGTGTCCACACAAAATAACTGACGACTGGGCCAACCTGGATTTAGTGCCTTGCAGGCAAACCAGCCACCAGGTGTGGATGGGGGATGGAGACTTCCAGACCAGTGTGAGAACCTAGTCAGTCCAGGGCTCAGTGGCAGTTCTGGGAGCCACCCATATTCCTCTGCCTCCCAGGGGAAGTGGGAACAGCATAGAATGCTGAGAATCAGAGCCAGTGCTAATACAGGAAGGGGTGAGGAGAGGAAGGAAGAGATGGAGGAACTTCCTACCTGGGAAAGTCACCCACTGAGAGGTCAAACTCCAAGGTGCCTCAGTAGCTAGCTAAGGGCTGGAGGCCCAGTTCCAGCACCCACCATCCCCAGCTCCCAGGAGGCAGAACTGGCTGTGTACTGGTCATTGGGTCCCAGCAGCCTATAATTATGGCATAATGTATCTGGTGAGGAAACGACACAGAGGAGAGGGGGGATGCGGATCCCAGCTGAAGACAATGTCCTCAGTGTGTCCCCAGCTGCGGTGCACCCCCAAGGCTGTGTATAAGGTGTCCCTGAGCCAGATTCCTTTTGACAGTCTTCTGGAGAAATGGTGTAGGTCGTTTCCGGCTCCAACAAGGAACTCAGCATAGCTTCAGGAGAGAGAAAAGGGTCCTAGACAGGCTCAGACCAGGACAAAGACAGTCGCACCCAGGGACCCCTTTCCTAGGCTCCCAGGAAGGGACACTGACATTTGTCCTGTTGCCACAGAGCCTCGGCCTCCAGCAACAAGGACCTCCAGGAGAGTCTGTACTCCCAGTCAACCTTCTCAGGATGCTGGGCCAACCGCTGCTCAGAGAAAGCCGGAATCTGACCCTTCTGGCATTGGGCCCAGTCTCCATGGCAGCAGAGGATTTATTTCAGGCCTCCACCCAGCCTGGTGGACTTTGGACTCCAAGTCAGAGGAAAGACAACTGAACGCTGTTCCAGGAGCAAGGGGTGCCTGAAGATGGTGAATGAGGAGAGGCGCTGGAGGGAAGTAAGTGGGGAGGCCCTTACGGGAGTCCCGCCTGATTGTTCTGCTCTCTGTTGCAGGCCAAGTTTCTTTCCCAGGACCAAATTAATGGTAGGTTGGGTTTGTTCTTTAATTAGTAACTCCCCACAAAATGTGTGTCTCATTAAGCAATTTGCTTCACTGGGTTCTGTTGGTAGGAAGGAAGGCCGGAGGGGTGGAGAGCTGGCCCACCCACAGGCTTGGGGCCAGGTGCTGTTTGGGGGTGACCCTGAAGATGGACTTGCTGACTTCCCGGGGCTTGTTTTATGTCAGTGTGACTTTAAAGTTGGGTCATAGAAGAGCTTGCTAGTGCTCCTTAGAGCCTGAAAGTGGGTCTGGGTGGAGGCTGGTGATGGTGGGAGAGGGAAAATTAACGTAGGAACTGAGGCCCTAGACAAAGGGACAGGGCTTTGTAGCCGGTGCCGATGGGGAACAGAAGCCAGGGCTACACCCTTCGGCAGGGTATTTCTTTATGAGTGAGCCGTAGTCTCTGTAAAACTCGGGGCTCGGCTGACATCTCCCGCCTAATTCAGTGTGAGCACCTTGCTCTTAGGCTTCCTCCTCCGGAGCAGAGGTCTGCTTCCCAAGAACAGAAAGGCAGAATTGGGTTACATAGAACTTGGCCCAGACCTGGCCAGGGGTCTGGTGTTTGAGTATATGGCAAAAGAGGCCCAGACTGGGACCTTCAGGGAATGAGGAGCTTTCCCGAGGGCTGTGCCCCTAAACCTACCCCAACAGAAGATGAAAACAGCCCCGATGTCAACTTCTCCTTATTGGTGCTGAAATGGCACTTTGTCAGCAAGTGAAAAACTGCAGGTCCACAGGGCCCAGGAAACTCTGACGCAGAGCAGTGTCCAGCAGGCCACAAGCTTCTGTTACTCTGGCAAGGATCCAAGAAATGTAAGTGACCAGAGCTTGGTCTAGAAGAGGGGGTGGCAGGAATGTGTCCTAATAGGGTCCATGGGGGTACCATCTAGAATCCTTAACTTCTTGATTTGGGGACAAATAAAGGCCAAGGCCAGAGGGGACAGACGAGGGGATTTTAAAGCGCTGGGCCTAGCCCACTTTTATGAACCTGGCAAGATAACTTGGTATTTAGGAATCTGTACTGCTCTTGCAGAAGACACAAGTTTAGTTTCCAGCACATGTATAAGGATTGCTCCCAACCACCTGTAACTCCAGCTCCCAGGGCATCTGACACTTCTGGCCTCCATAGGCACCTGGATTTGCACGCGTGCGCAAACACACACACACACACACACACACACACACACACACACACACACTGAAAACTAAAGTCTTTAAAGTTGGACCTAAGCTAAAGACCTCCTTCAACCTCAGAAATTCCTCCACCATGCCAGGATGACAGACTGGTCCTCTCTCCTACGGCTTTTGAAACTATCAGAAAGGAAGAAAGCAAATTCTCTGTTTCCCAGGTTCTGATACCAAGAAGGTGGCCATTAATGTTTAGTGACTGGAAGCCCAGGTAGGGATGGGCGAGGAACAGGGCCTCTGAGGGTCGCTGTCTGGTGGTTCACCTGGGAGCCTCAGTTTTCTTATCTGAGAGGGAGGGACAATGATGCCACCTTATGGGGCTGCTGTGGGCTAGGGACAGAGGAGAGAATTAGCATCACATGCTGAGCACTGGGCATGACAAGTATACTTTAAAGCTGATATCACTATGTCCAGTCTGTGCAGAAGCTAAGAAGACAGCTTTGCTGCAGTCAGGAGCATGGAAGCCTTGAAAGATGTTCCAGTTTAGGAGCGGGGGAGGGGGTGTATCTCGGTTGGTAGAGCGATTGCTTAGCATGCATGAGATCCTGGGTTCAATCCCTAACACCACATAAGCTGGATATGATGATGTTTTCCTGTAATCCCAACATGCAAGAGGCAAAGGCAGGAGGATCAGAAGTTCAAGGCTAACCTGGGCTACATGAGACTCAAGAAAGCAAGAGGTTTCAGTTTAGTGAATATAATTCATACCATGGTGAGAAACAGTTCACTGGAGGGCCACTTACTCGATTTACTGGAAGTATAATCTCAATTTACTGGGAAAAGAATTGCATTATTTCGTTAAATCGAAACTGTGGGTTAACTATGAATACAAGAGTGGTCAAAATTCACTTGTAATGTTGAGTTGGCTAGATAGAATTTATTCTATTTATTTAGTTAGTTTTTGTTTTTTGAGACAGGGTTTCTCTGGATAGCCTTAGCTGTCCTGGAACTTGCTCTATACACCAGGGGGCTTCAAACTCAGATCTGTCTGATTCTGCCTCCCAAGTGCTGGGATCAAAGGTGTGCATCACCATCTCCAGGCTACACAGAATTTATAATGGCGAGCACTGCATATTTTATTACGTGTGAATTGTGCACTGCACATCCTCAGTGCCTGTGAGGTGCATGGTGAACGTATGAATGTGTTGGCACAGCTGTTACCTATTTTCCCACATGAGCCTTCGGTAGGACGGGAGGAGGCCTAGAGAACGTCAATTTCCTATTTGCAGGATTTGCATATCTCTAAGGATTTTTAACGCAATGCAATTACCTCAACGTATTCTTTACTTCAGCAAGTGTCCTTCTCTGTGCCAGGCAGGCCCCAGGTGTTAAAAATTCAGCAGTGAGCAGAAAGATGATCCCCCCCCCCCCATTCTTGGCGTCACAATCGAGGAGAGTGAACGACAGAATGCAAAGCAGTAAAGGAGGGGTGGCTAGACTAAGAGGATAGAAATGGGGGGGGGGCGGACTGATGAGCAGGGTCCTCAGGGGAGCCAGGGCCTGCCTGCGGGTCCAGGTGTCTTCTTATCTTCTCCCAGCACAGTGAGATAAGATTGCAGGTATCTAGGACCCATTAAGCCTTGTGATGCAATACAGGGTCCAGCTGGCCCCAGAAGTGCCTTCTGGCTACCCAGGCAGGGATCCCAGAGATGTAAAGGACCAGAGTTTGGTCTAGAAGAGGGGTGGTGGAGTGGGGAGCAGGAGGGATGGCTCAGTAGTTAAAAGCATCTGAGTTAGTTTGATTCCCGGCATCTACACTGGTGGCTCACACCCACCTGTAATTTCAGCTCCAGGAATCTGGCTGTGCAGGTTTGAAGAGATGGACTGTGTCTGGCAAGATGGCACAGTGGATAAAGGCACTTACCGCTAAGCCTGACAATTAATTCCATCTGTTCATCGCACTCCCTCAAAAGATACCTCTACCCCCAAAACACACAGACACCAACTAACTAACTAACTAACTAACTAACTAACTAACTAACTAACTAAAATGTACTAACACATTTAAGAAATGAAAGCATGGAAAAGAATACGCCCCAGTTACCAACTGGGGGAATGCAGTGTGCCTGTCTGGACAGCTAGCAAATCCTGGGGCCCTCTCTCAGGCTTCAGTGGCCTTCTTTGGGAAATGGAAGGGATTAGGGGATTAGGGCAGCTCACCCTAGAGAGTCTCCATCTACAAAGCTAGGATCTTTCCCAGGCTCCCAGGTGGCTTGGTTTTGCCTCCAGGGGCTGCTGGGAAGAAGAAGCAGGACAGTTCTGCTAGCAGCGTAACTGCAGTGGGCGGAGGCGGCTCCTGCACAGGGAAGGAAGGACTGCAGGCCAAGCTGAGGCAGGCACTGCCGATGCTCTGTGCATGCTTCCGGGCAGTTCCAGGTAGGGACCAGGACCTACCTGCCAGAGGAGAGCCTGAGGGCTGCTTATGTGATGTGAGAGTGCACGTGCAGCTCTAACAGTAATAAATCCCCTCCTAGGAGAGCATCATGGGACCACTGTCCATCACTTGCTTCTGGACGCATTCGGCAGGCAGAAGCAGGACAGTTGCATCAATTTTGCAAAGGTCCTGATGAGTCTGTCAGCCCTACCCAGCTTTCTTCTCCCTGGATAGCCTTGGAGAGAGTTTTTGAGTGGCATCTTAAGGAACAGAGAAGGAAAGGAGGGGGCTTCCTGGCCAGATAAACCACAGGATACCCCATGACATCTGGATTTCAGATAAACACTCTTTTTGAGTCTAGTACAGCCCATGTAGAATTTGATATGTGCTTGGTATCTGCTTACACTAAAAACGAATTCAGTGGGGGTTGGAGAGCCGGTCCTTTCAGAGGGCCTGAGTCAGGTTCCCAGCACCTATGTGGAGAGGTTTTTTTTTTTTTTGGTTTTTCGAGACAGGGTTTCTCTGAGGCTTTGGAGCCTGTCCTGGAACTAGCTCTGTAGACCAGGCTGGTCTCGAACTCACAGAGATCCGCCTGCCTCTGCCTCCCGAGTGCTGGGATTAAAGGCGTGCGCCACCAACGCCCGGCTTTTGGAGAGGTTTATAATCACCTGTAACTCCAGCTCTACAGCATCCAACCTTCTGGCCTCTTTGGCACCTGCACATGTGTGGCATTCACTACTAGAGTCACACACATACAGATCAATAAAAACAATGTATCTTCAACAATTTGTTTTTCTTAGAATTATATTTAACTTGGTAGTTTTATAACATTTATTTATGTACTGTGTGTGAGTGTACATGTATTGTGGATGTCAGAAGCCAACCGGCAGGAGTTGCTCCTCTCCTTATACCATGAGGGTTCTGGGGATCAAATTCAGGTCATAAGGTTTGGCAGTAGCAAATACCTTTACCAGTCAAGCCACCTTTGTTGCTGGCCCTTTGTTTTGCTTTTGAGACAGTGTCTTATATAGTCTAGACTAACCTCTAACTACTACATAGAGGATAACCTTGAACTCTTGAGTCTCGTGCCCTCACCTCCCAAGTGCTGAGATTACAAGCATGTGCCATCACACTGTGTTTTTATGGGGTTCTAGAAATCAGGTGGGGCAACGAAAGGGAAGAGAACAGGGAGGAAGGGGGAGCTCAATGTTACAGTGCCTACACATGTGTAGTGGGGAGGCGCAAACGAGAAAGGAGTGAAAGAGAGGATGGGTGATGGAGTGACCATCTGCTACAACTTCCTTCTCCGCTCTGTACAGAGTACAAAGAATGCTTCTCCCTGTATGACAAGCAGCAGAGAGGGAAGATTAAGGCCACAGATCTTCTGGTGTCCATGAGATGCCTGGGGGCCAGCCCCACGCCTGGGGAAGTACAGCGGCACCTGCAGACTCATGGGATAGGTGAGTGGGCTTGTTGGTTTTTTTTGGGTGGGGTGTTGGTTTTTGAGACAGGGTTTCTCTGTGTAACAGTCCTGGCTGTCCTAGAGCTCACTTTTATAGACCAGGGTGTCTTTGAACTCACAGAGATTCTCCTGTCCCCGCCTCCCAAGTGCGGGCATTAAAAGTGTGCATCCTCCATAAAGATCAGGGTGGGCTTGTGAAGGGCCCAGCTGGAAGAAGCAGATGGTAGTGGTGGAGAAAGCTCAGAAGCCTGAAGTGCTGGTGGTAGCGTGCCTCACCAGGACTGGACTGTAGAGGTAGCTCGCCATGTGCATAGTGTTTCTTTCCACAGGGTCTGATGTCCCACAAGTCTGTCACAACTCCTAGGAAAGTACACTAACACTGGTCTCAGTGTTTTTTCCCCTTTGCTTTCATTTTGAGATAGGGTCTCATGTAGCCCAGGCTGGTCTTGAACTCACCTTGTGTTAGCCCAGGGTGATTCTCCTGCCTCCACCTCCTGAATGCTGGGCTTACAGATGTGTGCTACCACACCCAGCTCCTATATTTATGGGGAAATAGTCTTTTGCAGAGGGTTTGGCATATGCTTAGTGAAAACATCCCATCTGTTTAAGTCTCTATGTCATTATTGGGGAGCTGGTGGTCCCACAAAAGAATGATTACATTTGAGAATGCCTGCTATATTTGATTCCCAATCGTAATAGTACTTCCTCCTCAGGACCGCCAGCCCACAAATAACAACATGGAGATTTATTATTGTTTTTGAAATTTAACTTTTTAATTTTGAGTATTGGTGTGCAGGTGTCAGATTCCCTGGAACTGGAGTTACAGACAGTTGTGAGCTGCCATAAGTGCTGGGAATCAAACCTGGATTGTCTGGAAGAACTGTCAGTACTCTTAACTGCTAAGTCATCTCTCCAGCCCCATGGAGACTTACTATTATTAAAGGTTGACCTTAGTTTAGGCTTTTTTTCTAACCAGTTCTTATAATTTAATTGTTTCTATTAATCTATGTTCTGTCGCATGGTATCACCTCTCTTCCATTTTACATACACCTCCTGTTTCCTCCCTGTGTTTTGCTGGCAACTCTACCTTTCTTCCTCCCAGAGTTTGCTTTTCTTTCTGGAAGTCCCACTTATACCTCCTGCCTAGCTATTGGCTATTCAGCCTTTTTTTTATTATACCAATCACAGCAATACATCTTATTCCACATATAAATATCCCACATTTCCCCCTTTTTGTCTAAATAAATAGGAAAGATTTTAACTTTAATACAGTAAATATAATGAGAACAATTATCAGATAAAAATTACACTTGCAATGTCCAGGTCATCTGTATTTGGAATTTTGGAGAAAATACTCTATTGTCTATTCTATCTTGATGAGTCCAAAGTCTTATACCTAAACAAACCACTTTCTATCGTAACTTGTATTATCATACTAAAAATATTTTAAATCTTAAAACAATTTCTTAAACAACTTAAGTTTTTATGTCTCTTAACTTGATAATTGTTTTTTAAAGATTTATTTATTTATTTATTTATTTATTTATTTATTCTGCCTGCATGCTTGCACATCACACCAGAAGAGGGCACCAGATCTCATTATAGATGGTTATGAGCTACCATGTGGTTGTTGGGAATTGAACTCAGGACCTCTGTAAGAGTAGCCAGTGCTCTTAACCTCTGAGCCATCTCCCCAGCCTGACAATGTTCTTATTATATATAATTGTCTGTGTTAGAGTTAAAACCTTCCCTTTTTATTTAGACAAAAAGGGGGAAATGTTGTGGGTATTTGTACACTGTGTGAAGATATATTGCTGTGATTGGTGTAATAAAAAGCTGAATGGCCAATAGGTAGGCAGGAGGGAAGGTTGGACTTCTAGGGAGAAAGCGAGAGAAGAAGTCAGAGGGATGAATCAAAGTACATGGAAGATGCCTATAGAACCCAGAAGTTGGACATATGGGACAGAGGAAAGGTAACTGAGCCACATGATAGAATGCAGATTTTAGAAAGATGTTAATTAAGTTATGTGTTAGAAAAAAACCAAAGCTAAGGCCGAGCTTCATAATCAATAAGTCTCCATGTTGTTATTTGCAGGCTGGTGGTCCCAATGAGAAAGTACTATTATGCAGCTCCATCTGGTTCTATGTCATGATGCAATACTCTGGGTTTCTGCTGTCACTTTAGCAAGACTGGAGGAGGGATTAATAAACATAGTATCATAGGCTTTTTTTTTCTTTTTCTGTTGCTATAAAATACTTTGCCCAAAGCAACTTAAGAATGGGTTTATTTTAGCTCATGTATCAAGGTAAAGTCCATCAGGGCTTGAAGCAAATGATCACATAGTAAGAAGGCAGCAATGATTGTGTGTAAGCTAGGACTCAGCCCACTTTTCCTCTGATATAGCTGGGGATCCCCTACTCTAGCTTCTCATCAACTGACATAATTAGAATGATCCCCCACAGGTATGTCCATAAGCCTTTCTCATCAAAGTTCTAGATTCTGTCAAGTCAACAGTTAACACTATCACACATTGTTACTGAAGACTGTTGGGAGGATGGAGACTTTCCATTGTGTGAATGTGGGTCAGAAGGAGAGCTTTGTCCCTCTTACCACGACCAGTGTCTTGAGAATTAGGTAGCTTTGGGGTTGGCTGTGACAGTCAGGCAGGTCAATGGGCTTCCCCAAGAGCAGTTTCCTCCAGCTCACTGGTGTTTGGGATTTCGTAGACAAGCACGGAGAGCTGGATTTCTCCACCTTCTTGACCATTATGCACACGCAAATCAAACAAGAGGACCCAAAGAAAGAAATCCTTCTTGCCATGCTGATGGCTGACAAGGAGAAGAAAGGTTACATCATGGCATCTGAATTGCGATCAAAACTCATGAAACTGGGAGAGAAGCTCACTCACAAAGAAGGTAACAGCCTGGCTGACTTGATTCGGAACCACTTGGGAGGGTTAGGGAATTGTGGGGAGGGCAATGCTGTGTACACCATCCAAGGCTGTGCAGATGGCCAACTGATGAATGGCCCAGGAGCTCTGTAAGTATGAGTAATGCTGGCTAAGAGCTGGTGGTTGAGCCCTATCAAGGCAGAACCAGAGTGGACAGGCAGAAATGGGCCAGGGTAGAGTGTCAGCCCAGAGACAACCCAGTTGGGATCCTAGGAACAGCGGTAGCTGTTTTCATGTGATCAGCTGGGGCATCTGCCGGACTCAATTTTCCAAAGCTCTCACTGAGGGTCTTGATGTGGCCCAGGATGGTTAGACATGCAGCTCAACACAAAATCCTGTGCTTAAACATTTTAAGTATTTTTTTAAAGACCTTTATTTATTGTGTGGTTATCAAACATCGATGTTTGTAAGTGATAATGCGTCAAAATGTCAAAAGGCCATGACATGGGTAAAAAAGAGATGGCTCCATGGGTAGCCTGTCCCACAAGTTTGGATCCTGGGAACCTGGGTCAAAAAGCTGGAAAGGTGTGTAGCTGCCTGCAATTCCAGCACTCACACAGGAGGCGGAGCAGGATGGCAGGACAAGCTGGCCTCCTAGACTAGGCTGAACTGTGGGCTCCAGGCACAGAGAGACTGCCTCAAGAAAAGGTGGAAGGCCACAGAGGGGATAACAGATGTCAACCTCAGGCTTCCACACGTGCTGGTGCACTTGCACACACGTGCCTACATACACACAAACAGGCATACACATGTACACACAAGCCACACACTAAGAGCTATGACATAGGACATACTGGCAACATACGTGGTTCTTCAACTGATAGAAAGGGTCAAGTAAGTGGAGAGTGGCTCTTGAGTAGAGCTAAGGCAGAATGCAGGATCCAAGAGCCCCTCATTTTCAGGGTCATCCTCTCACCACAGCTGGCTCTGATATGGCCACTGATGGTGTTTCCAAATGGAGAGACCATTGTTACCCTTTCCCCAGCAGCCCTAGGAGCTGGGAGTATGGGAGCTTTTCAGGGAAAAACTAGCTAGAGAAACCTGCCTTGGCCACAGATCATGAGGTGGTCTTGCCTATTACATTTCTTGCATCAGAGCAGGATGAGTGCCTGGGAATTCTGAGAAAGCTCTAGGTACATGCTTGGGCTATTTGCAGTCTTTCCAGCCTGCCAGCACTCTAGTGAGGACACAACTGTGGACCACGGTTTGCCCCTAGTCTGCATCGTTGATCTCCATAGTGAGGCTTTTCAGATTGGCTGGCCAGCTTGAGGGCTTAACTTAGGTAGTGGGTTGAAAAGGCCCCGATGCCCCTAACTTCTGGTCAGACTACAACTAACCAGGCAGAATTTTCAGGCTATGGTTTGAATTGAGTTTGAATCCAGGCCCTTCCTTCAGGAGCCCTGGAATGTGTTTCTTCCCCTTGCTGCAGATGAGGCTGTGACAGATATCCCTGGGGTCCTCCAGGAACTAGAATTCTATGGAGCAGCCTTCTCAGATTTTATCTGCATTCAGGAAGGTCCTGAGCCTTTAAAAATGGTGCCTGGCAGGTAGATTTATCTCCTAATTTCTCCCAGCTGGCAGCTTTTACTGCAACTGTTTTTTACGTGAAGGGGGAAAACTGGCCTGCCCTTATCTCAGACTCCCACGACACTGCTGGTGGAGTGTCCTCCGAAGTGACAGTCAGGTCCCTAGACCTCCCTCACACATTAGCATGCACAACACTCTGGGAAGGAGCTGATGGAGACTCATTCCCCCTCTGGCTGCAGTAGAACAGAAGATACCAAAGTAATAACTATTTCTCCTGGGGATTTGGAAGAAATGCTCTGTTCTATTCAAAAGCATCATTGGTAGCAGTAGCACCTTTGCCAGCTATCACCCAGCTGTGCAGTGCTGCCCTCTTCTGGTCAGCACTGGGCTGTGGCGTGCTGCCCCCCCCCCTTTTGGTCAGCATTGGGCTGTGGAGTGCTGCCCCCTTCTGGTCTGTCACCGATGCTGGAGCCGATTCTTGGCCTGTCCTCTGCAGCTGGCAACCAACTGGTTGGAGGTTAGAAGCTTTTCCATGAAATAAGATGCATCTGTCTCCTCAGGCTCAGAGCACCTATGTGTTTAAAAAGAGATCTATCTATCTATCTATCTATCTATCTATCTATCTACCTACCTATCACCTACGTATGTATGTATGTATCTATCTATTCATTATGTATGTATGTGATAGGATCTCACTATAAAGATCAGGCTAGCCTTAAACTCAGAGATCACCCACCTCTACCTGCAGAGTTTCGTGATTAAAGGTGTGCACCATGATTTCTGGCTAAATTAGTATCTTTTTAAAAAGCAATGCTGCTTTCAGACATCTTATTTGGCAGCCATCGTGGCACAGGCCTTTAATCCGAGCACTTGAGGCAGAGGCAGGCTGATCTCTGTTGAGTTCCAGCCTGTGAGCCTAGTCTACATAGTAAGTTCTAGGTGTAATACCCTCTCAAAACAAACAAAAAACCTGGTAGAATTTCAGAGAATCCATATGGACATGGGTTAAATAAAATGAAAGGAAAAAATATTTTGTGTATGTAGCACTGTGAGGGTATGCTGTATATGTAGAGGTACCTGAGGTGGGTAGAAGAGGGCATCAGATCCTCGGGAACTGGAGTTACAGACAGTTGTGAGCCACCTACATGTCTACTGGGAATGGGATTAGGGTCCTCTCAAGAGCCATCTTTCCAGGCCCTGAACAGTGCAGTTTGATGTTCTGAACTTCAGATGTATTTGGATTTTTGTGCTTGTACATTGACAAAAAGCATCTTTCAAATTAATGCTAGGGATCCAACTCAACCCCAAGGTGCACGTAACCCATGTGCTCTTGTCGCCCACCCTTTATAGTGAGGTGATGGTAACATGATGGAGGAAGGTCATTGGTTAAAAAAATAAAGAAACTGCTTGGCTGGCCCTCATAGGTTAAAACATAGGTGGGAGGAGTAAACAGAACAGAATGCTGGGAGGAAGAGGAAGTGAGCTCAGACTCGACAGCTCTGCTCTGGAGCAGAGACGCCATGCTCCCATCTCCAGGGTTTACGCGAGAGCTCTGCTCTCTGAGGCACACGCAATGAAGCTCCGACCCAGGATGGACGTAGGCTAGAATCTCCCTGGTAAGCCACTTCGTGGGCTACACTAGAAATGGGCTAGTCCAGGTGCGAGAGTTAGCCTAGAAGAGGCTAGATAGAAATGGGCCAAACAGTGTTTAAATGAATACAGTTTGTGTGTTGTTATTTTGGGCATAAGCTAGCTAGGCGGCTGGGGTGCTGGGGATGCAGCCCCGCTGCTCCGATTACTACAGTAACAGAGCACGTGTCACTCAGTATTCTACTGGCAGGTGAGCAGTGAGGGGGAAGGTGGGTTGGTCTGGAGGAGGGGCAGGAACGAGCCCGGATCAGTGTGACTGTGTCTGGAGCTGTGGATGATACCCATGTGACTGGAAGGTTGCAAGAGTGGGCTGTAAGGTAAAATACCCACACTAAAGGTTTCCTGAAAGACAGACGCAGGGGTTAAATGTTTATTTAAAAGAGTTCTGTGCTGGCTGCCAAGCCTGTTAACCTGAGTTTGATCTCTGGAACTCACATGGTAGGAGAGAGTGGACTCCCACAAGCTGCCTTCTGACCTCCACACATGTGGCATGAACAATAACCATCCCCCCAATAAATAAATAGATGTTAAGAAATTTTACAATCAAGTACAAGGCAGCTTCAATGACTGACTCCTCATCAGTATACTTTGTTCATGTGCTGGTCCCGCAGAAAGCGGGAAAATTGAACTGGTGGTCTCTGGGGCCTTGGAAGCAGGTTATCCTTCTGTTTTGGTTTGCATCCTAGTCCATGGGAAGAGTCCATCAGATTCTCATGGAGGACTTCTGGGAACCCCTAACCTTAGCAAATCCAAATTGAAACATTAATGTGATTTATTGCAGTGGATGATCTTTTCAAGGAAGCGGGCATCGAACCAAATGGCCAAGTGAAATATGACACATTTATCCAGCGGATCACCCTTCCTGTGCAAGACTACTGAGAGAGCTGAGGTCCAGGAAGAAGAGGATGAGAGCTCCGGGGCCTGAAAACCTAGACTATTTTTTAAAAGGGAAATCTAGAGATGGCAAACATGGCAGTAAGACCACATTGCAGGGGATTAGTACCAATAAATGATGTAGCCATGGTACTCCTGTAATAAGTCCGTATTGATTTTAGTACTAACATTAGTCTAGCCCTCTGCAGCACGGAAAGGCCTATGATTTGCAGTCAGGTTTGTGTGCCAATGCGGGCTCTGCAATTTCATTACCCTCACCTTGGGTAGACCATTGTGCTTCTCAAAGCCTTTGGATCTCACAAGGATGATTATGATTTGAAAATGGTTGGCGACTTGGGAGCATGTGGAATTGGTGTTTCCATGGTAGTGTTTCTTCCAAAAAGCAAAACAAACAAACCAGTCTTCTAGAAGACCAGTCTACTTTTGGGTACAAGAACTACCTTTGGCATTTCCAAGAGAAGGCTAGAGTTGGCTGGGAACAAACAATAAGCAGAGTGTCTGTACACGCATGCACATATAGAGAGCAACGAGCACAGACACACACAGAAAACCACAAGCAATGTGCACACAGACGCAGAGCAACAAGCATAAGGTATGTACACACAGGCACAGCAACGAGCACAGAGCATGCACACACACTTAACACACCATTCCTTACAGCTCTACAAGCCCATCGATAAATCCTCATTCCATTTCGCCCAGCACACAAAGTGCAGGATGCTCTTTCATAAACAGGGATAAAGTGGAAACATACACTGGAGTGAGTGTTAAGTGTGGGATCAGCTGAGTAGTGGCAGGTGATCCAACTTTATATTCCACACCAAAGGAAGTGGGGGGCCTGGCCCCTTCAGAGGCCTTGAAGAGTTAAGCAACATCTCTGATGTTCCTGGAAACATTTGCTGAAGCTGTGCCCTGGGCTATTGTTAGGTTGCAGGAACCAGGATGGTTTGCTCAAGTGACCTGGGGTAACCACAACTTTAAGTCATTTTCTTGGAACTACCAGGATAAGGGGATATACCAGGTCATGTCCCGATCTGAGAGGCCTTGAAATCAGAGTTGGAACCACCTCTTCACCTAGAGTTCCTCTTGTGACATACCAACATGGGTGGAGTGTAGAACTCTGAACATGGAGACCTTCAATCCTTTGTGTTAGGACTGGTTGTGGCTTTTTTCCTTAGTGAAAACAGAAAGACATATCAAGACATAGGTGTCTCCTGGGAAGTTTGACCAGACACATATTTTACTAAAGACTAGGCTCTGGGAATACTCCAGAGGACCAAACAGTGTCAGTCTTGATTCAGCTACCTCACATATGCTGTATGGCTCAAACCAAACAGAAGACTTGAGAAAGGAAGGCCTCATTTTCCTGAAAGTAGACACTATGTGTTCCCTGAGCAGCTTGAATATAGGCAACCTGGCAGATTTCTTTAATACAAAAAATATGCTAGATAATAGTGGCACACGCCTTCAGAGGATTTTGGTCTGTGGCCAACATGATATACAAAGCAAAAGTCTATCTGGGAAACACAAAGAAAAAAAAATAAGAATTTCTGGGCTGTTCAAGGGCGCCTGGAAAGAAGCCAGAGCAACACATAGTAAAAGTCTTCATGACTCCCATGGCAAGTCTTCCTGGGGGAGGCTGGGCTTCCAAAGAGAAGGCCTATTTCTCTACCAGATGGGAAGGTTCCAGACCCAACACCTGACTTCAGCCATAGATTCAGAGGCACATCTGCTTGCCAGTCTAAAATACCGAAGACCTGACAGGTGCTCCGTGCTGATGCTGTACGTGGGACAGGGGGATGAAAAGTCTACCCTACCTTTACAGAAGAGGTATCTCCCCAATGTGTTCTGAAGCCTGTCAGCAACTGTGTTTTTTTTTTGTTTGTTTATTTGTTTTCTTTTGTTTGGTTGGTTTGTTTTTCGAGACAAGGTTTCTCTGTGTATTAGATGTCCTGGAACTTTCTCTGTAGACCAGGCCAGCCTCAAACTCACAGAAATCTGCTTGCCTTTGCCTTGCAAGTGTTGGGATTAAAGGTGTGCGCCACCATATCCTGCCTGTGGTGTAGATTTAAAGCATGTTTTCTGAATCATATTTGGCTGAGTGGAATCTCCAGCACAGCTTGCAAAGAGCACACGGCTAATGGGTGGTCTGCATCACCTGGGCTGACTTTCCCCACTCAATGCTCTAGTCATGGTGAGCTCAAACTCCTGAAGCCGGATTTACACAGCCATATCAGGAGGCTGTTGCTTCAGGGTCCCCATGTGTGCATTTTTCAAATTCCAACAGGTTTACCTAGCACCGGGCTTGCTCACCATAAAGAGTGGAGAGGCCCAGCAGATAGACAACAAGTACCTTTAAAATTTAGTGCTGTGGTTCATTACAGAGCTAGCTGTATTCCAGTAAGGAAGGTCAAAGCATGATGTAGAGCTATCAGTTACTTACTTGTCATGCTCTGAAACCTCTAGATTTCAGGGGCCCTGGGAGCACATTGCACCAGCACTTTTCTTATGGGGACTGTTCCTTTATAGACCCAGTAGTAGTATTTTACAGAACACAAATTAACTGAAGCCTTTTCTTTTATTACATCTAAAGAGCTCTACATAAACAGGTAACATTCAATAGGGAAACAACTTTTCTCCAATGCATGTAATAAATATTTTCACTTGGTACTTTTATACAAACTGACATTGGTCTACTATACATTTTTAAAAGCCATTTTACTGGTTTGGCATGCGGTATGGAAATTCTAAGAGAGAAAGTTTTAAGGCAATGAATCACAGATTTAAGTTCATGGAATTTATGGTAACTTTTATCTATTTATATACATTTCCCCTTTGTTAATAAAACAGCAGCAGCACACTCTGGGACCACCAGATATTCTCCCTCCCTCTTTGAAATCTACGCTTTGTGTTTAATTAAAAACAAAACCAAAACAAACAGAATGCAATGTGTATCCATAAAGCAAAGTTCTTACCAAAATAAATTCAAATGTGCTTTTAAGAGTCCTGAAGATCCTGAAAGTTTTATGTACTTAAAATTCAAACTGCTTTAAAAACAAGGTTATTTCTACATGTATCCATTTACAATTGGGATATATTTTCACTCAGTTTCATACACTTGTCCTCAAAGAAAAATTGGCAGAAACACTTTCCACTTTTCAAAACTTAGGTGATTCTTTAAGTCAGTAATGTAGATGTATAATACCTAAATTAGCAAAGGAAAACTTTGGTCAACCAAGTATGATGCATGGTTTTTTATTTAAAAAATGTGTTCAGTAATACTTATGTAGTAAATTAAAAGCCACCCCTACCCTGCTAGTTGAACAGCTACTTTTCTGATGATGTGTGCTTACAGATAGATGGGGCACACACAGTACTATACAGAGCACATGTGAACATGCTAGTAAGAAAGACTAAGGAAGGGGGTTCCTAGCAACTTGCTGAAAGATACTGAGAACAGTATTTGTCCACAGCCTATCAACATTGGCAGGGCTGTGGAATGAGGGTGGGCTAAGGAAAAGCAACAAAAAGAGATGGAGTGACCATGCGCTTTTTCTTGTTAATGTAGGAGACAAAGCAGTGCGTGACTAATAATTACTAAAGATCGTGAAAGTCCGTGACTGAACTTAACCATGTGTAATGTTTTAGGAAGTCAACAAATGAAGAAATAAACTCTTTTTGACGTGGAACGAGCTAACATGACCAAAGCCATGAACATATATTTCTCACTGTTACCCACTCTCCCCTTAGGTTGATACAATGCAGGACATGGAAGGAAAGTGACCATTCCTCCACAACTGGGCTGAAGAATGCAGAGGACTGGTTTTTCAACTGGATCGTTCTAAGTTTGTAATTCAGCATCAGACACAAAAACTGCGATCAGAATCCTAAAACCACTAACAAGCTAAAAAAAAAAATCCAAAAACAAGGAAAACTATTCATTTCATCTCAGATAGTTGAAATAACAAAAATGTTTACTATTGCAATGCTAACAGAAATAGCCACAATTTTATTGATTCCTACTCTAATCTCAACTTAGACACAAATTAAGACCTTATCTGAAATGAGCCTAAGTTAATATAGCACTGAAAAAAAAAAATCAAACGTGTACTCACCACACCCGATAAAATTTAACAACGTAACCATTTCTGGTTTGAACTGACAACAAATGCCTTGTTTTATTGCGGATTGTTTTGTGACTAACACAGCCGTTTCTGTGTGGAACACACATGCGCAGGGGAAGACGATGTTACTCACACACACTTGTTTATAAATACATATATACACACACACATATACATATCAACACCAACTTTTTCAAAATTCAAGTTGACAGTTTAGTAGCAGAGACGCTATAAAAACATATTTTTAGATGCCACACTGTCATGTGAACCATTCACTTTATCATACAACTGAAGATACAGCAATCTTGACTTCTACCTGCATTAATATAGGTCCTTCGTTACTGATGCAAGGTTTGAAAACAAGTTTACTATACACAAAGGAGGTCCTTCAACTATGAGAACACGAAGTTGTAACATAAAAAGCCAGTCTGGGAACTGGATGGTGTGCCCTGTCCTCTCTGCTGATAAACCCGTGCCCATCTTTCTTCACTGTAAGAGCACTGCATTTTCTCTGATGACTCTCAAGTACGAGAAGCACTTTTTCCTTCCTTTGACCCTTGATCATTTCCTGAAGAAAATTTTAATATATTTACATATTCTGCTATTCAGAGTAGGTAAGACCAAGTAGATATGACTGACTGATTCTTGAATTAAAAAAATAATGGCTTCCTATGTCATACTTGTCATTAAAAGCTGAGTAAAAACAAACAAGGCTAAGAAAAGAAGTATATTTAGAACCACAGAAACAAAATAACTAAGGTTATTGTTGAGTTTCAACTGTTCATCAAACAGATTTGCTACAGATCCACATGTGGGCTGCACTGTACTGTCAACTTTAGGGTAACTGACTTCTTTCTTTTTTGAGGTGGTACAATGCCCTCTGCCAGTTGCACATGATACCCATACCCCACAGGGCTTCCAGGGCTCTTTCACATCCCACTTTGGTATGAAGATTCTCAAAAACTTGTTACCCTGTGACCAAAATGCAGGTACTCACAGATTTGGCTTACATACAAAATACTGGCAATTCCGATTCAGAATCCACACAAGCGTATCGTCGTTCACAGGCCTGCCCTCAGACTGCCTATCCAGGCAGCTTCTACTCCAACACTTCTAGGAAACACACTCTTAGGGGGCACACGGCAGATCACAGAGAACCTGTGATGGCGAACACGCACTGGGAGAGCTGAGAAAGATGCTTATGTTAAAGTTCAAGACCTCTGAAACATTTTGAAAAAAGCAGGCAACTGATATTAACTAAATGCCAACAGGAGGGGAGGGGACAGTGATGACAGAACAGTACACTCAGGCACACACTGAAAACACACACACCCACGAGCTATGTCCTGCAAACAAAGGGAGTGCAGTGGGACAGGTGAGATTATAACTTAAGGCTGGCAAAATCCACGCATACATAAACAGACTCCAAGTCTGTTGCTTTGAAACAATGGAAATCAAAACTATCCCAACCCCCTCCCTACAACAAAGCCCATGATTTAAAACTTCATACATGCAATTCTGTTTCTGTTATTGCAAGTAAGATAATGCCATTGAAGTAAAATAAAACCCAAACCAGAGGACAAATGGTGAAAAAGTCTTCAGAATCCAGAAAAAAATGAACCGAAGGAGGTTTGTGGGTGCTTGCTTTTTCTTTTCTTTCCTTCCTTTTTTTTTTTTTTTAAAACAAGTGTTTTATCAGACAGGCAGTCTTAGATTTATATACAAAAGTAAAACTGAAAATATAGTTTTGTTCTCTGTACATTTCTTTTAATTTTTTTCCCTAAAAAAAGGAAAAAAAACCACGCTTGTGTACTTTTCTAAACAAGATAAGGTAAAACAGAGCACAGAGTTCTCTTCTGCCAAGTCATTTAATCTGGGACAGGGTGGGAGCAGCAGGACGAGGGCGTCAGTCCAATGAGATAATGTCTGGTATGATGCCAAAGATGGACGCCGTGTCTGCACTGCTCCTGCTGGCCATGCCATGGCCATGGCTCTCCCTCAGACTGTTGGAAGACACAAGGCTGCTGTTGCTGCCACTACTGCTTCCGTTGGTGGCTGGCAAAGAAGTGCTTCCTCCAGCACTTAGCTGATCGAGAAACATCTGCGAGGAGGTATACGGGAAAAAGCGGGAGGAGTGCAGGAGGTCCTGGTCATCTGAGACCGCTGCTGCTGCTGCGGCAAGCAGGGAGGTGTTGTAATGCTAGGAGGGACCAGAGACAAAACACTCTCGTTACAATCAGATGCACCTCTGTACTCTTCTCAGCAGAGTAAGTCCCAAGTTAAGATATCCTGAGTGTCTGGCTCCTCAAGTAACAACACATTCTGCAGTGAAATGACTGGTCACTGATACTGAGAGCGCTTTGGCATGGTATCTGAAACTGGAATAACACTTTTGATTGTGTTGTGTGTGTATTTTAGTTTGCATTGCACGCAGTTCTTAAAACTCTATTTCTGAGATGTTCAGAAGCAGTAGGAAGGAGGGCAGCTTCCCCTCTCAAGATACATCCCGCATTCCCACTGACAAGTTCATCCTGAGAATTGCATCATGAAGAAGCTCAGCTGCTATCGTGCTCAGGCTGCGGCTCTGTGCAGCCTGTCACTGCTTCAGCACTGCAGGCACTGGGCAGTGTTTGTGCACATGAGCAGGTCTGAGTTGGAAAAGGCAGGGAGAACTTGCTGTAAAAGATAAGCAATGTCACACTTCTGCAGGGCACTCCCATAGTGGGGCGTGTGGAGCTGCAAGTCTCTGGGTCAGGGACTGCTGCCTGCTGAGTGGCTGTGAAGGCTGAGGACTACTGTGGGCTTTACCAATACTCTATGCTTAGGTTACTCTACATTTGTTTAAAAAAAAAAATCCCAAAGCTCGCCTTTTAATTAATTGGTTACATAACAATTTTACTTTGTTTTTAAGCTTTTTCATTTTTTAAAGATTTTATAACATGTACTAATTATACACAATCATAGGTTTCATTATAACATCTTCACATGTAGATAATGTCTTTTGATTATAATTACCCTCTACTGCTTTCCCCTATTTCTCTCCCTCTACCTGATCCTTGCCTCTTCTCAATAGTCTACCTTCAGTGTGTGTCTCAGTGAGTTACTCAGTTACAGAGTATGAACAACTTACCAGCGGCTAACCACTGAAGAAAAAAACATCTCCCCACTAAAAGTATCTGCCTAGAGATCTTCACAGAGGTTGGGGCTTCCTAAACACTCCCAACTATTTTACTCTTTATAATAATACTTAAACATGAATAGACCACATGGCTGTGCAAAAACATTCTTTCATCATATCTATACCCTATGAGATCTAATTATGTATTTTGCTAAAAAGGTGTGTGTGTGTGTGTGTGTGTGTGTGTGTGTGTGTGTGTGTGTGTATTCATTCATAGGTCTACACAGGCCAGGGGTCAGTGCCACTGTCTTCTAGGCACAACTTGTTTCCTGGAAGGTTTTCAGGGCAGGGGAAATGCCTGCTTCTCCACTAGAGCTCATCCTAAGTAGGTGCCATTCTTCAGAAGCATGCTGTGGTGCTTTGCTTGGTCTGTCCCTTTTCATCGAAGATGTGCTGTGAAGAGTACCACAAACACTCCCCTTTTCTGATATTCATGTTCTAAAGTATCTCATCTGAAGGGGACTGCTGATGTCTGTGCAAGTTCCACTAGCTCCTTTATGAAACTTAGTGGGGACTCCTTCTGTCTCTTGCAGTTCCCTTTGCTCCTGCCTGCTTTTCAGTTCCAAGCTTTCACAGCAGCTTCCTTAGGAAGCTCTCTGGGGCTCCTCAGTGTCACATACACGATCTTGGAGTTAGTGGCCACCACAACTACAACATTGCTTTGCAACCTCTTCATCAAAAGCAAATCCCCTGCAGTCAGCAGTAATCGCTCGAGTGCCTACACAAGGCTACTGCACAGCACTGGTGCTATTATCCGTCCACACTCACAGGCTTGTCTCCTCAGTGTTCCTGTTGCAGCAGGAGCCTGGACAAAGGTCCTACTCAGGCAGCAGGTCCCAAAAGGCCACTAAATCTCCTTAATCAGCCAGCAAGGTAGCTCAGCAGATAAAGGAGCTTGCTATAGAGCCTGAATACTTGAGTTCAACAGTTGAAACCCACACAGAGGTGGAGAAAACTGACTCCATACAGCTGTCCTTTGACTTCTAAACATACATTGTGTTACATATACAACCATGGATACAATAGTAATAAAAATTAAAAATTTATATACAGAGAGGGGCCACAGAGCAGCTGGAGGAGGGAAAGGGATGGGTCAAAATAATGTAAATACAGTATACTCATGTATGAAATCCTCAAAAAAATTTTTAAAAATCTCCTTGATCTATTTCTATTGGTTGGGTCAGAGACATGGTGTTGGAACAAGACCACCACTGTGATACTGGGATAAAGGAGGATGTACATGAACACCATCACCAATGAACAACAACATCTTTCAAAGTTTGCTAATCTCCAATTAGTGCTCCAGCTTGCTGGCACGAAACTCAGAGGCATCTGGACAGTGGCTGGATCACTGCTTTGGCAGAGAGTGTCACAGTACCGAGCAGGATGTGCTTCTGCATCCTGGCCTTAATCCATGTCCTTAGCCATTTCTCTATTGCTGTAGTAGGCCTTTCTCAATCTGTGTTTGTCTCACTGTTTTCGATGAGACTTCTGTCACTTTGTTCTTGCTCTGCAAGTCTGTAGCTCTGGTGCAATGGGACAGTCTGACTGCTGAGTAACAGTCACTGACTTTCTCCTTCCACACTCCTTGATCTCTTTTAATCTTGCTTCCAGGTCACTAGATGTGGCCTTTTTAGCAAATGATTTTGTACGTTTAGGGTCTGAGATGAATAAAGCAACATGAGCTGAGACAAACATGGGAGTAGAGGAAGCAATCAGCTGCAGTAAATACAGTTTGAGGAAGCACAGCATGCTGTATAACTGAAAATCAGATCATTCACTATCACTGCATGCTGTATAACTGAAAATCAGATCATTCACTATCACTGTCTAGTACTTACGGACTGCACACAACTGTATGCTTTAAACATACCATTGGCAATGCAGTAGCACCACAGACTAATATACTATTATAATATACAACAGCTATGATGT
Source organism: Microtus oregoni (assembly GCF_018167655.1). Classification (NCBI taxonomy): domain Eukaryota; kingdom Metazoa; phylum Chordata; class Mammalia; order Rodentia; family Cricetidae; genus Microtus; species Microtus oregoni. Next base: position 24,366,706 of record NW_024543091.1, on the reverse strand, counting down.
CCTGGGCAACAGGACACTCTTGATACATGTGGCCAAGACTGAAATCCACTAATCACATGGTTCACAGGCCTGTGTCTTTATACAGCAGTATTGAGAAATCAACAGACAGACACTGCTTTTACCCTCTACTGGGGGTGGAGAGCAGTGATAAAGGATGGCTTTTATTTAAATTCTTACAGCCAGAGCAACACTGGCTACAGGTACTCTCCTTGCCAAGGAAATTTATTCTTTCTTCTGGCTATGTATTATAGCTTGATATTTTAATATACAATTAAAAAAACGGATTGTTTTCACATTAACATACCTGATTGTCTCCTGATAAGAAAGGAAAGAAATCTAATCCTGTGGGAAGAATTAAAAAAAAAACAAAAAAACAAACTTAGCTTGTAGGCAAAAAACAACATAAAGTAAAACTTTTCTAAACATCCCAGCACTTAAATCTTACATTCTATACACTCTGTTTTTTTTTTTTTTTTTTTTTTGCAGGGTGAGGTTGAATGTTTATTCAGGGGGTTATGGAGGAGGAAGGGTGAAGGGGGGGACAGAGAGAGAGAGAGAGAGAGAGAGAGAGAGAGAGAGAGAGAGAAGAGGAGAAAGGGACAGAGAAGGGGGAAGCAGAGAAGTGGGGAGAGAGGCAGAAAGGAAGCTGCCTCTCTGAGAGCAAGATGGAAAAGAGCCATTCTATACACTCTGAATTCATATTTAAACACAAGGAATGCTGGACATGTGGTGCACACCTTTCATCCAAACATTTACAGGAGGCAGAGGCTAGCCTGGTCTACATAAGCAACTTCCAGTCTAGCTAAGGTGATACCAAAAGATTCTTCAACAACAAAAACCCCACCAAAAGGAAAAAAAAAGTCACAAGAAGTTAAGTTGGGCGTTATATGGCATTTTCATCTGGCATTTTCATCTCTAAGCTATGAAGGATAAAGCCCAAGTTTGGCAATAAAGACCTTGCTTTTACTGATTCCTCACAAGTAAACAGTTTCATGTAGTTCAGGATGGTCACTGCACTCCATGACCATCCTGGGTGGGTGGGTGGGTGGGTGGTGGTATTGGTTTTTCAACAAAGAGTTTCTTTGTGTTAACAGAGTCCTAGCTGTCCTGGAGCTCGCTTTGCAGACTGTACTCACCTCAAACTCACAGAGATCTGCCTGCCTCTGCCTTCCCAGTGCTGGGAATAAAGGCGTGCACCACCATGCCTGGCTTGACTTTGAACTTCTTAATTGTGTCTTCACCTTTTAGTGCTGGGATGACAGGCACATGCCACTATGCTCAGTTTATCTGGTGCTGCAAGTCAAACCCATTGCTTTATGCATTCTTGCCAAGCATTCTATACACTGAGCTATGTCCCTAGCCCTTAGATTTCAATTTAATTTATTCTACAATAAATGCCTCTTGGGGTATTTCATACATTTGGTTTGATTTTACGGATGAAACTTTAAGAGGCCACCCAAGTTGTAGCAAAGCTTTTTATTCTCCTTCTCAAATGTGTTCACTTCCCATCATCTAAACCAGACTAGAACCCAAATGTGACTGTATGGCTAGGCATGATGACACATGCCTTTAATTCCAGCTTTTAGGTAGCAGAGGCAGGTGGAACTTCTACACAAAGAGATCCCGTCTTTAAAAACAAGTGTCCGGTGGCATCACAGAAAGCTCAGCCCTGGGGGCTGGAGAGATGGCTCAGAGGTTAAGAGCACTGACTGCTCTTCCAGAGGTCCTGAGTTCAATTCCCAGCAACCACATGATGGCTCACAACCATCTGTAATGAGATCTGGCGCCCTCTTCTGGTGTGTGGGAAGCAGAATGTTGTAAACATAATAAATAAATAAAATTAAAAAAAAAAAAAAAAAGAAAGCTCAGCCCTGACTCCTGGCTGCATTGTTTTACACTAGCCAGCACTACATAACAAGAACAAGAAAAGCAAGGGCCTCATGATGATGTTTAACCTTGACGTACACAAGCAATGCAATATTTTGGCAACTACTACTCCTACCCACACCAGAAGAGACTACAATATAAGGAATTACAAAATGTGTCTCAGTAGTGATGGATGTGTGCAAATAGCTAAAAAAAAAAAAAAAAAGCGGTTTAGGAAATCGCTGGGAGTGACCAGCCTCCAGGAAGTTAAATGACTAGTCCATAAGTCACTAAGTTATAAAGATACAACCCAGACTTGAAATTCTTTTTGAGATACAAATGAATATACTGGCATTTCAAACTACTTCTCTTAAAAAGGGTAAGGCTGGGTATGGTAGTTCATACCTGCAGGTGGATGGATATCTATGAGTTTGAAGTCAATCAGGACTACATAGAATGACTGTCTCAAAAGAGTAAGACAAAAAAAAAAAAAAAAGGATAAAGTTCAAAAGAACCAAAGTAAAAAATTTCAAATGTCTCAATTCATTACTATTATAGGGCGGGCAAGATTTCTCAGTGGGTAAAGGTGCTTGTCACCAAAGCTGAGTTTGATCCCTGAAATCCACATAGTAGATAGAGGGAATGAATTCCTGCAGGCTGTCTTCTGATCATCACATGTGTGCCATAGCATGATATGATGCAAGTCTAAAATCCTAGCTCTTGGGAGGCAGAGGTAGGAGGATGACAGCAACTTTGAGGCCAGTTTGGTGTGCTATATGGTGAGCACCAGGCTAACACCAGAGTTACACAGCAAGATCAAGTCTCACAATACAACTCAGCTACACATAGTGAGCATTAGGCGAAGCCATAATCAAAGAATAAAAGCCAGCATTCACCCCCACCAATAAAAGCCAGCATTCACCCCCACCAAATGGAAGGCCACATGCAAGAAGTGTTCCAGCAGTCCAAGGGACTGGGAAGCTCACAACACCTTAAAACCCCTGCCTCAGGATTCCCACAGCAGTGAGGGCAGGCTGCAGAGGAAGATGCCACCAAGATCCAGGACATTTGTTCCTGGGCTCCAAAGCCCCGTTCTCCCATCTCCATATCTCCCCTATATCTCTCATCCCCAGACTGCAGCCACACAGAGTGAAGGCATTCCTCAGTTTGTATGACAGCAGCAAAGGACCAGGGACTCACCTTGTAAGTCGTAAGGCATGGGTGTCATGTGGAAAGGGTGCCTGTAGTCCTGGATGAGGGAAGTGTTGATGTAGCTTGTATCTACAGCAGGAAGGCTGGGGGTACGGGACACAGGCGATGCTTGATGAGGAAGACTTAAAATTCTGAGGAAAAGAAATGTTTAGAGAATTTAATAGTCACTCTAACAGTTTAACAAATGAAATTGTATCCCACAATGAGCTCTACTTTTTATGATTAAAACATGAAAAGACAGTATAACAAAACCAAACAAACAAAAAGCAAAACAAATGGTAAGAAATAACTTGGCATGCAGTAGCATTTGCAAAGGCTGTAAGGTGAATCAGATAAATGCAATGGAATCACCATTCATAGTTCATACAGTCCTTAGAGAGGCACCCTCCTTTCTAAGAATGCAGAAACAATGCATAGCTGAGTCACCGTAACAGGACATGAGTGAGAGGTACCCACAACAAAGGAAACCGTGGACCTTTCAAAGTAGGTTCTGAAGGGGTAGATAGTGAGAAATCTAGGGATACTAGGATTGATGTGGGATTCCCCTCTATATGCTGTGAATACCATTGGTTAATAAACTGTCTTGGCCTGTGATAGGGTAAAAGAACAGAGCTAGGTGGTGGAGGTGGACGACTAAACTGAATGCTGGGAAAAGGAAGGCAGAGTCAGAGAGAAGCCATGGAGCCACTGCCAGACCCAGACATGCTGGAACTTTGCTGGTAGGCCATAACCTTGTGATGCACAAATTAATGGAGATGGGTTAAATTAAGATGTTAAGAGTTAACAAGTAAAAGCTAGAGCAAATGGGCCAAGCAGTGATTTAAATAATATGGTTTCTGTGTGATTATTTTGAGTCTGAGGCGCCAAGCAGCCCGGAACCAACAAGCAGCCTCCTTACAACAGTGCCGGAAAGTTTTACATTAACTTGACACATGCTAAAGTCATCTGAGAGGAGAGAGACTCAATTACTCAAGACTTCAGGCTGGGCTGTGGTGGCGCACGCCTTTAATCCCAAACCTTGGGGAGGCAGAGGCAGGCAGAGCTCTGTGAGTTTGAGGCCAGCCTGGTCTACAAATTAAATTCCAGGACAGTCAGAGATACACAGAGAAAACCTTGTCTCGAAAAACAATAAAAAAAAAAAACCCAAACAGAACAAAACAAAACAAGTCTTCATAAGACTGAGCTGCAGGTAATCCTGTATCCTGTAGGGCATTTTGTTAATTAATGATTTATAAGAAAGCAAGCTAAACAAACCACAAGAAGCAAGCCAGTAAGCAGCACCCCTCCATGGGCTCTGCATTAGCTTCTGCTTCCAGGTTCCTGTGCTGACTTTCTTTGATAAGAACAGTGATATGGAAGTATGGACAGTGATGTAGAAGTGGAAGCCAAACAAACCCTTTCCTTCCCAACTTGCTTTTGTCATGGTGTTTCATTACAGTAACAGAGACCTTGGCTAAGACACCCTGGTAAGGAAAACACAAATTGAGAAAACTAGGGGAATGCAACAAACTTGAGCACTGAGAAGAAAGCAGATTTATGAGCCTGCTGAGAGTGAACTCTGAGCAGTAACTTTGGTTCACTAAACGTCTAGCTTGGCTATCAGTACAGTTCAAATAACAGAGCCTTTGAAGGCAATCAAGGCAGCGAGACAAGGCAAAGTGTCCCAGAGTAAAAAGGAGGAAGAGAGGTTTTAAAGAGAGAGTTTACAACTAGAAAGGAAACAAAGGAACTCCAGAAAAAGCAGTGACACCTTCATAAACTAGAGGTCAAATCTTTCTCCTTATCTCCCTTAAGAAATAAGGAAGAAAGCCCAGTGGTAGTGCACGCCTTTAATCCCAGAACTCTGGAGGCAGAGGCTGGTGCATTTCTGTGAGTTCGAGACTAGCCTGGCCTACAGAGCTAGTTCCAGGTTGGCCAATGCTACACAGAAAAACCCTTTCTTGGCAGCGGGAGGGGAGAGGAAAAAGGAAAAAGGAATGAAGAACTGACTTTAAAAAGAAAATAGTTATGACAGTCCTAGGAAGGTTTATGCATCATTACATGTGATCCCAATCGTGTAAGGCTAACAGGCACAGAGGAAAATAAAGTAACAAGAAATGGAGGAATAGAGACTTCTTTCACTTTGCATGGGTGTGATGTATGCTAGTTTAAGTGCATAGGTGCTACAGCACACACACGGAGGGCAGAGTACAACCAACCCGACGTTTTGGTCCTTGCCTGTCTCTCACTGCTCAATGAGATGCATGACCAGCTACCTTATGAGCTCCCAGGGCTTCTCTTGTCTGTCTCCCTTCTTGATCCAATAGGGATGGAATCAGACCTGCAGACTACTGCACCTGGCTTACACTGGATCTAGGGATCTGAACTCAAGGTCATCATGCTTACACAGCAAGTATTTTATCCAATGAACGCCTCCATCCCCAGCCCTGGCTTTTGCCTCTAATACTCTACATGAAGTACTTCACAAAACACCAAGGTTAGATTTCCTGGAACAGAATCCTAATTATGAATATGTACTACACTTTTCTGAGTGGGATAGTAAGCATAAGATCTTTCAGGTGCTGCACAGAAGTGTTCCATGCAATGCAAATGTAAACCTCTTACACCCACAGAGAATGTCATATTCCTTAGCTGTGTCCTTTGCCTATGCTCAGGAGATTGCAACAGGAAGCAGTCAACTGCTAGTCTTTACAACATCCCAATCTAGCAAATGGTATGAAACTTCTGGGGAAATCAAACACGTCGCAAGATGCTGCAGTTCTTATCTCCTGGCTATGGGATGGCCACCTGTCTTTTAATTCTGTGACTGCTCTCAAGTGTATATTTCCATATTACAAAGCACAGCAGTGAACGATCTGCAGGGCTTAGTGTGCTAGCAGCTAGCTGCTGCTGTGAACACTCACAGTGCTGCGTAACCATTTTTTTCAAATTTAATTACACACACACACACACACACACACACACACACACACACACACACAGTGTTCTGCCAGAAGAGGGCACCAGATCTCATGACAGATGGTTGTGAGCCACCATGGGGTTGCTGGAAATTGAACTCATGGATCTCTAGAAGGGCAGGCAGTGTTCTCAACCGCTGAACCAGCTCTCCAGTCCTGCTAATCATCCTTTTAAAGATGCTAGAGACATTCAGGTTTTATCTATACAGCCATAGAGAAAGGCCTGCATTTGTAGAGCTGTATCTAGGCTCAATTCATCATGGGCAAAAAGTCAGGGAAGTAGTTAGTGCACATAATGTAATTTTCCAAACAAAATAAACAGAGCTATTTTGGGAGGAACAGTAAATATTCAAAGAAATATTAGATTTTTAAAGACTCTAAAGTTTTCTTGATTAAAAAAATATACTCAGATAGTAAAACTATTGCAGAGTTCACGTATGACTATTCTGAAGAGTAGAAAAAAGCCACACAATTAACCCGAGAGTATTACATACTTGTTTTAGAAAGTATCTTTTAATTTTGCAATTATGACACAAAAGAACGACAATACAATTTTCTCTTATATCTGTGTGTGTGTGTGGGTGGTTCTATGATTTCCTAACAGATATCCAGATCCAATGTTATCTTTTTTATTGTTCCTCATGTGTCATAGGATTTATGTATCACCTAAGCATATCTTCTGAGTCTCTAGGTTCCTTAGAACACTTACTACATTGAAATTGTTATGGTAACTTTTTTTTTTTTTTGAGATAGGCTGTCATCTAGTTCAGGCTGGCCCCAAACCAGTGGCAGTCCTACTACCCCTAGCCTTATTAGTGATGGAGTTAGAAAAACATGCTACCGATCTCCAGTTCCTGGGAAACAAAGGTAACATGTCTTTAAAACAGGACTACTGCCGGGCGATGGTGGCGCACGCCTTTAATCCCAGCACTCGGGAGGCAGAGGCAGGTGGATCTCTGTGAGTTCGAGACCAGCCTGGTCTACAGAGCTAACTCCAGGACAGGCTCCAAAGCCACAGAGAAACCCTGTCTAGAAAAACCAAAAACAAACAAACAAACAAAAAAAAAACCAGGACTACTATGAGGGAAAGCCCAAGTCATCTCAGATCTTTCCTGGCAGTTCACACACGTCTACAGCTAGCTTTAGTGATCAGGCACACTCAGCTCTATATTGTAAGAGTTCTACCTGAGTTAACTTTATAGCAAGTAGGTTCCAGATTTTAGCCAGTGTTCTAAACCCTACAAGCAGGCCAAAATGAAATCTAATAATTTTGTGGCTTCTGACCGGGCAGCAACTGTGAAAGGCATTCACAGTCCTTCCCTGTCTCCTACATCACCACTAAATAATAAAGGGTAAGTGCTGCTATGATCTTTCCAAAAAACTCTCTTGTGAAAGCTTGTTTGGTAAGTAGAGTAAAGGCTGCCAGATAAACCACTATGCTTGAGTGCAGAATGTAGACTGACTTTTCCCGGGATGTAGCATTCTTGAGGAATTAGAGTACTACACTACTCTAAGATATAAGGACATCATATCAGGACATGCTTCTGGGCCTAGAGAGATGCCTTAGTGATTAAGAGTGCTTGGTGCTCTTGGAGAGGACCTAAATTAAGTTCCCAACACCCACAAGATGGTTCTCTACTGCCTATAACTTGAGCTCTAAGAGATCTGATGCCACCTTCTGGTCGCCAGGGGTGCACATATGTACATACAGTTTTGGGTTTTTTGTTTGTTTGTTTTAAGGATAGTTCTGTTGTATACAGTGGTTCTTGATACACATCAGAATCACCAAAAGTTTTGTTTACATTCAACCAGTTTGTTTTGTTTTTTACAAAAGACTTCTTTTATGTCTGTGTGTGTGGAGTTCAGAAAACAACCTTCAGGAATTGGTTCTCTCCTTCCACCATGTGGGTCCCAGGATCAAAATTCAATTGATAGATTTAGTAGCAAGTGCCTTTGCTTGCTGAGCAATCTCACTAGTCCTCATTGAATCAATTTTTGATTAATATTGTAAATAGAATTACTCTTGGACTAGGTGTGGTGGTATACACCTTTAATCCCATTACTTGGGAAGGCAGAGGCAGATCTGCTATATAGAATGAGACCCCCATCTTCTCCCCCCCCCCAAATGATCTTTCTATGTGTCCTTTTCTCCTCTTTTGTATGTGGCCTTCCTTCTAGGCTATTTTTGCAGTCTTTATCCAATTTTAGCCTGGTGATAGCCATCTTGCTAGAGTGAGTACCACATGACAGACAGCTGAGCCACTAGTCTTTCTCCTATTGGATTTGTTCAGTGTACACAATATGCTGTGGGATGATGCTCTTGTACATCAAAGATTTGTCACTCATTGGTTTAATAAAACAATGATTGGCCAGTAGCCAGGCAGGAAGTATAAGCGGGGCAACCAGACTAAGAGAATTCTGGGAAGAGGAAAGGCAGAGAGTCTGTCACCAACCAGACACTATTTAGACACCCAAGAAGCAAGATGTGAGGTAACAAACCACAAACCTCGTGATAAAATATAAAATAATAGAAATGTGTTTATTTAAGATATAAGAGCTAGCTAGGAATACACCTGAACTGAACTGTTGGTCAAACAGTGTTGTAATTAATGTAGTTTTTGTGTGATTATTCGAGTCTGGATGGCTGGAGAACGAAAGCACAATCTTCGTTTACACAATGCATTTCTTCCTGGGAACTCAGACTGCTCTGCCATCCTGACCTTCATGGTGTCCTCACACAACTCAGACTTCCTCACCCTTTCGGGGGTGTGGACAGAACAGTGCACATCTGTCTCAGCTCTTGGGAAGGAGGGCAAGACTGGCCTTCCTCTGAATCCGAGGTAAGCAGCACTTACCCTTTATTATTTAGTGGTGATGTAGGAGACAGGGAAGGACAGGTCCTCTTGGCAGAGGGTTCTTCCTCTTCTTCATCTGATGAACTGTCTATGGTTAGGTCAATCACCTCGACTTTCTTGTTTTTATTTGAGGACTGGTTGTGGGAAGTCACCTGATGCTCCAATGTGGAGCTCAAGCATCCTGTGTGGGAATGATTAAAACACAAGACCTGTGTCAATTCTCTTTTCTCAGTGTCCCTGTAGATGAGCATGTCAGTTTAGAGTAGCAGCACTATTGTAGCCAGAGTTGAGAAGCAACAGTGGCTCTGTTCTACTCAGTTTAAAACTGCCACTTCTTATTGGTTGTTAATGAATTATTTTGAAAAACATTTTGAATTAGAATAATCAAAATGTACCTTATGGCTGGGTATGGTGGCGTACACCTTTAATCCCAGCACTCTAGAGGCAGGCGGATCTCTGTGAGTTCGAAACCAGCCTGGTCTACAAGAGCTAGTTCCAGGACAGGCTCCAAAACCACAGAGAAACCCTGTCTCGAAAAACCAAAAAAAAAAAAAAAAAAAAAAAAAAAAAAAAAAAAAAAAAAAAAAAGCTGGTTTAAAAGGAATCTATTCGGGGCTGGTGAGATGGCTCAGCGGTTAAGAGCACTGACTGCTCTTCCAGAGGACCCGGGTTCGATTCCCAGCACCCACATGGCAGCTCACAACTGTCTGAAAATATAGTTCCACGACACCTTCACACCAACGAACATAATAAAGTTAAATAAATAAATAAAAAATAAAATGTTTAAAAAAAAAAGGAATCTATTCGTAGACATTTAATTGATAACCTAACAATTACTGAGCCAATCATACTGCTCGGAATTTTCAAAAGTCTACATGTGTGAAAACCACGGTGCATCACAGCAGTGACCACCAGATCTGTGACAGCTACTCACCGTCAACTCCGTTGTAGGAGGCAGTAACTTCCTGCACTTCCTTTTTCGATCTCATGGGAGCCCACGAGCCGTCCTCCTTAAACTGTATTTCGTCACAGTCAGTACAGTATTTTAGGATTTCCATAAACAACCTAAACAGATAATCTGTCTTTAGTACAACAGTTTAAATAAAGACAAATGAAAAGCATGAATCTTAAAATACTTAAGATTTTCTGTTTTCTACAAGTAGTAATGGGGGAAAGAAAATAGAGCAGATAAATTACATTTGTTCTTAAAACCTAATGCTAAATAGGGAAAATAGTTACTCAGATTGTGTAACATTCATATAAAAGTGTCAGGTAACTTTGGAAAAAAACCTAACAACTTGAAAAGTTATTTAGTGTGTGCTGGATGGGTAGGTAGGTGCCACAGTGCATGTGTGGAAGTCTGAAGACAACTTGTAGGAGTTGGTTCTCTACTTCCACCAGGTGGGTTCTGGGGATCAAACACAGATTGTCAGTCTCGGCAAAAAGCCAGCACCTTTTCTCACTGAGCCACCTCAGTGGCCCCAAGATTTTTAAATATACAGATACATCCCAGTTCACAAAAACTGAGATGGTTAAGAAAAGATATCTAAAAACAAGATTCTCCATGGGAGTAAAAACATACACTAGTTATTTCTGAGTGGCGATTTTATATGTATTCAGTTTTCTTCTTAATACTATATACTTGCAACTTGCTCATAAAGTGTTACTTAATAAAATGAAGCTACACATATAAAACATACAACCACCTGGACAGTGGTGGTGGTGCATGTTTTTAACTCCAGCACTTGGGAGGCAGAGGCAGGCAATTCTCTGTGAGTTTGAGGCCAGCCTGTTTTATAGAGTAAGTTCCAGGACAGCCATGGGTACATAGAATTACTTGTCTCAAATAAATAAACAAATAAACAAAACAAAAAATAAATAAAATGCAACCAACCATTAAATCCAAATAAAGTAATATATTAACACTAAAAGAATAGGGTATATATGAAATTCATTGTGGCCAATTATATTATCTAGTTATAATGTTAAATGAAATCAAAAACTAAAAGTTATTAATAGCATATAATCAGAATTTATATAAATAAACCAGAAGTTATATCAAAAATGTCTTTTATTTTCTGTTCTTTCCATTTTTCAGAGAGAGAGAGAGAGAGAAAGAGAGATTTTATTCTAAGAAAGGAAAGAGCTAAGATATATACTATACAGAGCTGGTAAAATATTACTATTAATTTAAGTTTATAAGTTAGTTATTATTTTATTTCTGAAGAATCCAACTGGAAACAACACTACTTACTCATATTCTCCCAAGACTGACATCTTTAAAGCTCTGGGTTGTAAGTCTATTTATATATACATTCAATTGCTTGTATTATTCCCTTCAGGCTCTTATGCCTTCTATATACTATAAATAAACTGTCTTGTTTGAGTGTTTTACTGAAGAACACTGGAAATAATAGGAAGGCATTTTGCTTTTTCACAGTTCATTTCCTTGTTTCTTGTTCAGTGAAAAAAAGGCAAACAGAAACCTAAGGGAAGAGACAGACTCATGGCCAGATACCAATAGGTCAAACCCACAGAAAATCAATTTTAAGAACTGCTGATCACTGTAATGCAATGGTGAAGACAGAGAAAAGAAATACAAGATAAGGATAGAAACACAAGGAGCAGAACAAAGGGAGCCTCTATTAGCTGGCTGCCCTTTGCTGGGAGCTCTGACAGTGGAGAACAAGTTTTGATGGACAGGACAGAAGCCAGATCTAGTCTCTAGAAAAGTTGGCTAAAAGGTCCACTTTTAAAAGAGACCTTATTATTTACAAATTGTTTAAATTGTATGTGTTGGCTATGTTCATATAGAGTATGGAAAAGGGCATCAGATTCCCTGTTCTGGGAACTGAACCTGGGTGACCTATAAAACCAATATAGGCTCTTCACTGTTGAGCCATTTCTTTAGTTCCAAAAGCTCTTATCTATCTATCTATCTATCTATCTATCTATCTATCCATCCATCCATCTATCTATGAATGATGGATTTGAGTTAATCTATCTATCTATGAATGATGGATTTGAGTTAACCAGAACCTCATAATTTTATCATGATTTCTCCAAAACACTCCGTATGTCTTAGATATACTCAAAAGTATATGCATACTCTGTTTAGAACTACTGGTGCTTAAAATGGTAAACAACAGAAGGCACTGAAGGAAAAAGAAAATGCATGTGTTTTTAAAACAAGCTGAACATACACACATAAATGAAAAGTATTTATAATATTTAATTATTGATTTTTTCAATAATAAAAATCCTATCTTGAAATTTTTACCACTAGGTTTTATCTCAAACCTGATGGCAACAAACTCAGATAACAGAGGCTCATTTTAACACACAAAGAGGAATGCAAACATACATACCCATCGATAATAAGGTGTTCATATGGAGCCTTCTTATCACAGACAGGACAAACCCATGTTGGTTTTTTTTCATTCATTTGGATATAAAGGGTTGCATCAAAACACTGAAGGTGGGAACAGGTAAGTGCCCGACATGGAATTGTCAGCCGCATTTTCCCAAGCTTTAAGAGAGGAGAAAGTTCAAATATTAGTATCTGTTATTCAAACTTAAGTTTTAATGATAATTTACTAAAATAGAATGTGTATATATTCTGATTTAAAGCATGTTGTGTGCACAATTTCTACACCTAAGGCTCAGTGAACATCATGGAAGAGGGGGCAGAAAAACCGTCAGAGTCAGAGAAGCATGAAATCTGCCAACACTGTCTCCTAGAAAATGACAGGGAAGCTTCTCATCCACAATTCTGCACAACATGGCTGCCTGAACAGAACCCGCACCAACAGACATGCTAACACAGTACAGGGAAATCTTACAGGGTCCACTCCTAGACGAAGAACTGTATGTAGGTAACTGAATGATGCTGAGAGTAGGAGAAATAGTCTTCTCCAGGGATAAATCTAATTGGTTATCAGATACCAAAAGGCCAGCTCTGAAATTATGTACATATAAGTAACAATCTAACATATAAACAGAGCAGGTTGTATTTATATATATTTAGGAATATATTGCACAATTACAAGTATATACAATAATAACACTTAAAAGAAAAAGAAGCCATGATTTTGAAAGGGGGCAATGGAGGGGGTACCTGGGTGATTAGAAGGAAAGGGAAATGGGAAAATGTTGGGGTTTTGTTTGTTTGGTTGGTTTTGGTTTTTTGAGACAGAGTTTCTCTGTGTAGCTTTGGAACCTGTCCTGGAATTCACTCTGTAGACCAGGCTGGCCTTGAACTCAGAGATCCGCCTGCCTCTGTCTCCTGAGTGCTGGGATTAAAGGTGTGTACCACCACCGCCTGGCCGAAAATGTTATATTTTAATTTCAATAAATTTAAAATTTTAATATAAAAACATGCTGTATCTGTATTGTTTCTGTTTCAATACACTGGAAAAACATAAGACACATTTTTTTGAGAAACCTACTGGCAGGTTAAACACTACAGTTTATCTCTGAACATCAAAACAGTGATTATTTAGTCAACTACAAGGGCCATTTACTACCATCTATAGCACTCTACCACTGAGTTATATTCCCAGCCTTCTCTCACTCTCACATTCTAAATCAGTCTTTGATCTGAAAAAAAGAAGCATCTAATTAAACATTTAGAAAAAGGAGAGTCTTATTAACTCTGGCCAGTCATGGAGATCAGTAAAAACTCTAGCTTCATCTTTGAATGACTGCCTAGTTCACAGGATGAAGTCAAAGTCTAGTTCACAGGATGAAGTCAAAATCACCCATTTCCTCCTCAGTGTGAGGCATAGTGGCTGAGGACAGCTCGGAATAGAAAGCAGATGTTGTGTACTCTGTATTTCTCTCCTCAATAGGCATCATCACACAGCCAACAGCCCTGGGTCTCAAGTATTGCTAGACAATTCAGGGATATTTTTCTTGCCTCATAATTGTTGAGTTGACACAGGCTGACTCTATTCCACAAATGGACGTCTTCTTTGTCCTAAGCTGCTTGTTTGGGCCCAAGGTAGAAACTTTGCCTGTGCACCTGCACAAGGAGTGCTGTATCATGACCACTATAGGGTCCCCAAAAGTCTGTAATGGCCACAGAGCCTGTAAGCTTCTCACTTTCTATAATGGTATTATTATATTAAGTTCATGGAAAAAGATTTTCTGTATATATGTGAGTTAAAAGAGAAAAAGGTTCTTTCTTGGCTTGCAAAAATTTCAGGGAAACGTGTAATTTCCTGGTCTACCAAGAAAACTAACTGTCACAGGGCCCTAAATTATTGTTCTGGTACCAATGATATACTGTACTTCTAGGGCAAACACTTGACCTCTCTGAGCCTCCTTTTCTATCTGGAAAGTAGCACCACTTCCTCCTTACTTCCACCGGATGCAGTGATGAAGAATTTAAAAAGAACAATGGACACGTGATCAACTTAAAACAGGAGAATGTCCATTTATCATATCCAAAGACAGGAGAGGAAAGACTCAGAGTAAAATGAGGGTGCTCTTCTCCTGTGTCCCAGCTCTACCCTTGAGTAAGATTATACTATTTGTTTGTGTACCTTCTCCTAGAAACAAGTCAGACTCATGTCCTTGTCCCCAGCTGTGGAAAAGCACCTGCTATACTGTAGAATGCTAGTCTTGTATACTGATAAACTGTCAGCTGTGCATACTCCAGTCCAAAGAGAAATTCGTTATGCCTGAAAGATGTGACTGACAGCTGGGACTATAGGAAGAAAGGTATGTGAAAGGAAAGCCTTCGAGAACTACCTCTTTCAAGAGTAAATTCTATGACCTGTCTCTTGGATTTTGAAACCATCTTTCTTCCTGTTTTACTGTCTCCATGAAGCATCAGGAGGAGCCTACCAGCTCTGCAGCTGAGTTTAGGGTGCTGGTACTGAGTCCCCATAGGACTTTAAACCTATGGTTTCTTCACTTCATATTAAGCAACCAATAGGAATTTGCATTTCACAGTTAAGGTCTAATTTAAGATATAAAAATTGAATTTGGGACTGAGATAAAGACAACAGAACATTTGCCTAACATGTAAGGAAGTCCTGAGTTCCTGTACTGTGTGTAACTCACAGATTTGCACCTGGAATTCCAGCACTTCCGAGGTAGAAGCTGTTGACAATCATCATTGGACAGAATAGTGAGACTGAGGAAAGTCTGGACAATACAGTCCTTGGTTTCAAAAAACAAATGCCCCTCCCACTAAAAGTGTATTAAAATAAAAAGCTAATAATTTAATCCAGCACCATCAACTAGATCCTAACTTGGAAAATCTTGCTGGACTTAGCTAATGGCAAACAGGCAATAGTTTCTGCCAGAACAAATTTATTCTTTGTTTTTTTTCTTTCATGTGCTTATGGAAATCAAATTGTAAGAAGCAAATACAAGTTCAGTAAAAGGTGTCATGAAGCTCTTTAGTTAGCCCTTTGTGCACACAGGCAAGAAAACCATCCCAAGACTTTGTGGTGACCTTCAGCAACAAGGTGACCTACAGTCTGAAAGCAAACTGATAGGTAAACAGTACGAGTAAGTCATAGATGGCATAAGAAAGCAGAGGTTAATGTTCAAATAGATGGCCTTTTATTAACTATAACACAAATGCTACCTCAAAAGAATTATAAAATAATTCTTATGTGAAAAGTCTTCATATCTCTGAATTTTAAAATCAATCACTAAAGATTTAAGTGTCTGTCAGACAAACATTCATTATCTCTAACCTGAGTGCTGAGCAATTTAGTCTTTTATTTACAAAGTCCTCTTCTCTCATGGGACAAATGGATGTTTGCAACATCCACAGACAAACGTAAACAAGCCCCGCATGTTTTCTAGTTGAGGCTGACTTTACTCAATGGTGCTACAGCTCATAGTGCTGCATGAGAAAAAACTAAGTCTAAGTAAGTCTAAGCCAGCGTACACCAGCAATGTCACGACAAAGTGTACTTTTGCTTTATAAAAACAAAACATGCCGGGCGGTGGTGGCGCATGCCTTTAATCCCAGCACTCAGGAGGCAGAGGCAGAAGGATCTCTGGGAGTTCGAGGCCAGCCTGGTCTACAAGGCTAGTTCCGGGACAGGCACCAAAGCTACAGAGAAACCCTGTCTCGAAAAACAAAAAAACAAACAAAACAAAACAACAACAAAAACGGAAACATGACTTAAGAAAAAAAAAAACTAAGTTTTCTATACTAATAAATAATTATAAAATAAATTTCTAGTTTATTTTCTCTCTATAAACTCTAAATGTGCATTTGGGTTTGCAGGTCTGTTGCACAGCTCACATCTGACTTCTCAACACTTCCATCTCTGTTCTTAATAAATTAGAACAGACAATCCTCAAAGAACAAAGGCATTTTAATTATTTTTGTTGCCCTTAGCTAAATGGCACACAAATAACAGAAATTTATTCTGAGCTCTGCATATTAAAAAAGGGAAATAGAAATGCACAGTAAGATGGCATATTTACACGTTTCAAAGAACAAATCTCTTTTTATGATTCCATAAATTTGATATATAGATGAGTTATCACAACGGTATTTTATTTTTGAGAAAAAACATACCTAAAATATATGGTCTTGATGTTCCGGAATAACTGTAGGGAGGTATCTCTTTAGCCAGATAGGAACTCATAACATATTGTAATTATATATTATATATAGTAGGTTTTCTATAATCTGAATTCTGAAAGCAGATGCTAGTTTACAAGGAATTGCTAAAACTGTTGGAATTAATGGAAGAGGAGCACAGGGGACTTGAAACAAAAATTATAAGCTGGCTCACTAAATCAAGAAGTGTAAGAAGCAAAATGTGATCAACATTTCCTAGTAACATGGGAAAGCACCTGAAGCATAGAATGCGAAATCATTCCATGAATAAAACTGTCACCATATACCCTGGGCTGCTTCTTTACATGAAGACATTTTGTGTGACTGTTCAACATTTTATAAATATTACATATTAGTGCAGCTGTAAACACTTTCAAGATGGGAATGCAAAAAAACAAGACTCCTCTAGTGATTTAAGTGGGAAATGAAGCTTCTGTGTTTTTCTAAATTTATCAAATCCCCTCACCTGGGATTTTATAATGAAACAAAACAGCAAGAAACCATGAAAAGGGAAATAGGTTAAGTCAGGACTTGGAGGAAAAAATTATTGGTTTTGTTGTTGTTGTTTTTCGAGACAGGGTTTCTCTGTGTAGCCTTAGCTGTCCTGGAACTAGCTTTTGTAGACCAGACTGGCCTCAAACTCACAGAGATCTGCCTGTCTCTGCCTCCAGAGTGCTGGAATTAAAGGCATGCGCTACCACTGCCTGGCAAATTATTTTTTTCTCTCTCTTACCTTCTACTTTCCTGATCTTTAGCCAATTTTATGCTTCTTTAAAAAATTGATTGTTCTTTTATTTTTCAACTATTTCCCCATGTATTTATCAATTTATAAACAACAACAACAAACCTAGTTTCCTTTACAGGCTATATTTAGGGTATTATAACATTTATCTAGTTATTAAAGAACTTTTAGTAATAATAACCTGGCTGGACAGTAGTAGCATACTCAGGAGGCAGAGGCAGAGGCAGAGGACCTCTGAGTTTGAGGCCAGCCTGGTCCACAGCATGAGTTTCAGGACAGTCAAGGCTACATAGAAAAATCCTGTCTTGAAAAAATAAAACCCAACCTGACAATACTACTTTTCTGAGGAAAGCAGGTTATAAAGAGGACTTGGAAGGATGCCCTTCACAGAGCAGATGATAGGGCTTAGCAGCTCTTGCACTGTGTTTCCTCCATGGCCATTAAGGTGTGTAATGAGTAGGGATCCCAGCTTTAGGAAACATGTAAAGGATAGAACTGAAAATTAACCATACACCAATGACTTTATATTCAAGTCAAGGTTTAGTAAACAATACAAGGCTTAGACAAAGGACAAGTACCATATAATTTTTAAAAAACTTTTTGCTTCTTCAAGAACACAAGAACCACCATCATCTTAGGTTAGTGGGATCTCAATGTTGAAAACTTTCAGTATATTGCCTTTCTGAATATATTGAAATCCGGCAAATCAGAAAACACATGTGTCCTTTCATTCTTCATACATTTAAATAGTTAATCTGATTAATTATAGAATAAGAGATAATCAAAATGTCAATAATTTATTATTCATTTTCACCTTTCATATGAAGGCAATATTCAACTGCCATCCCTATGCTGGTAGGCCCAACTACAAATTAGGTATGAAATGAATTTCAACAACACATTTTTTTTTGCTTATAGGTTTAACACTTTGGTCAAATCTTATGATTTGATAATTGTTTCATTCAAATGACTATTTCTTATAATTCCCCTTTCTGGCTTATAAGTGAGCATTCTTAATTCTATAGGCATAAAGGAATTCAGTCAGGCACAACAGGATTTTCTCCTTTTCTCCTCTTCCCTGTTTTAAAAATTGAGGCAAGGTTTAGCTCAGCTGGCCTTGAACTCACGGTAATCAATCTGATTCAGCACTCCAACCCACCCCAAGTTCTGGGATTTGTATCACCAGGCTTGGTGCTCTCGTGCATGAAGAACGTGCGCATGCGAACGCGCATGTGTGTGGCACTTTAGAATTATTCAGCTCACAGTCTTATGTCTCAGTGTCTTTTCATTTTGATAAACTTTGACAAGTTTAGAGTGGGCAGATTCTAGAAGTAAGCAGAATTCTCATGCTCAGTACAAAGAATAAGAGTATATACCATTTTCAAAGGCAAGCATAAGCAAACACTTACTGGACACAGAAGCGAAACTCGTAGGCTGGTGGTAGCTATTTCACTGTCTGGATCTGCAGTTAATTTCTCTTTAACTGAAATGCATTGAAGAGAAAACAAACAGAACAAGTTTATTAAAGACATTATCAATATAACATATTTAAAAAGGAGCTTACAATCTGAAACCTAAATAACTCAAAAATAATCTACTCAATCATGTTCTCATCAACTGGCTGGACAGCTAAGAGCAGTCACACACTTTACACCCTTCAGAGGAAGTAAAGGAAGAAGAGCCTCACTCTATAACCCATCTGAAGCCCCTGCAGAGTGATGGGACTGCATCACAGCCCACAAAAATGCTCAACAGCAGTTTATGTAACCAGGGATGGCTAGCCCCTTTTAGTTATTATTCTAAGACACCAATGATTTTCTTTAAAATTTGATTAATTTGTATTCTTTTAAAGGAACGTAATAAAGAGCAATGATAAAAATAATTTATGTAAAGAAAAAGTCCGATTATTTTCTTTACCACCTAACTGAATCCTGCAGCTTACCCATAAACCCACTGTGTTGTCTTTAGTAAATCAATCTGCCTCTTTCAGTTTAATGCTACTTACAGTAAATCTGGAAGTCACACCAGATAATTTCTTAAAGTCTTTTCAGTTAAACTTCATACAATTCTCAAAAAAGGAGGCACCAATAATTTTACTTTTCATGGCTACTCTTTTATTATCCTCCAGTTTACTATAAAGGATTCTTTATAATTCCCATGCATGGTAGTTTGAATAAGAATGGTCCCCACAGGTTCATACAATTGAATGCTTTGTGACCAGGGAGTGACACCATTTAAGGATTAGGAGGTGTGGCCTTGTGGGGGAAGTGTGACACTGTGGGTGGGCTTTGAGGTTTCAAAAGCCCAAGCTAGGCCCAGTCTCTGCTTGTGGATCAGGATGTAGTTCTCAGCACCGCTGCAGCAAGTGCCTGCCTGTGTCCGGTCCCCCGCCAATACTTACACCCCCCCGCACCGGGCTCCTGCCATAATGACAATGGATACGCCTCTGAAACTGTAAGCAGCCCCCATTAAATGCTTCCTTTTATAAGAGTTGCCTTGGTCATGATGTCTCTTCACAGAAATAGAACACTGACTCAGACACCATGTGCAAACCTGTGGCAGCAGTTAACCTCTGCAGACAGCACCAACAACAGAAAACATAGTCAGGAAATGACCAGGGATAATATTCCAAAATTAGGGGCCTGAGGTGAAGTAGTTGTGAGCACAACCACCTACAGTTTCAGAGTTGTACAATAATTATAACAACACTGATAACTGAAGAAAACCCAGTGAGAGAAGGGCAAACAGATATGTAAATGTCTGGGCGCTGACTGCCATGAACAGAAACTAAGAAGCCAGTCTTTATGAAGTTGTGAGCACACACACAGTTTTGAATTTTTAGAAGGCCCAAGTTTTGGACAGTCTACTAAACTGATCTCTTACATTAGGGAATCTCAAGCAGAAATACATCTGAATTTCACCTGGACCATTCTAATTTACAACTGATCACTACAGTAGACTGGGGAAGAGGGACATGAATGGGTGGTTTAAAAAGCTCTACACAGATTCTGACACCAGACTAAGAAGTTATTTTGCAGACTAGAAATCTGAAGTTTTCCAAGTCTGACCTTCAAATTCCAAAGTCACAAAACCTTTGGATTTTAGTTTGGAAAGCAGAGTCATCAAAACACTATACTAACTAATACTAAATATAAATTAGGAATTCATGTGTTTGTCACTATTCACCCAACCTTAGCTAATCTTTCTTAATATAATTATCTTTCTTAATATCATTTGAAAGAATACTAATTTAATTAGTAGGGCAAAGTGACTTTGTAATCCCAGGAGGATTGCTATGAGTTCCAGGCCAGCCTGGACTACAGTATGAGACCCTGTTACAAAACAAAATAAAATCCCAATTAATAGTAACAACCCCCTCAAATCTCCACTCCTCTGTGACAACAGAAAATAAACATGAAAATAGAATCCAAATGTGATTCTTAGGGTGTCTGAGCCCATAAACTAGGTAAGGGAGGAGCTGCCCTCATTGTGATGGGACTATCCAACTAACTGTAAAGGGGAGCTGGGAAGTGAACAGGACAGAATGAAAAAACAAAAACCCCACTGGAATTTAGCTTTTGGATTTCAGTATTCATACCCGCATCCCAGAGCTCTGCAGCCATTGGCCCCAACTGGGAGTTACATCACTGGCCTATCTGAGTCTGTGGACTTAAACTCAACTATGCTTCCCTGCTTCTCCAGTTTGCAGCTGGCACACTGTGGGACTTCTCAGCCTCCATAGACATGTAAGCCTTATGTCTCCCAATCTTCCTATTTTTATCTCCCTGGTTCTTACTCACTCTAGAGGATCCTGAGTTAGACACTGTCTACTTTGCATGTCTTTACCATCCAGTCCAGCAGCACCCTCCTACACTGCAATGTTAACAGTGACTGTCTGAGCGTTGTGTAAACTTGCACTTAAATGCAGCAACAGCATAATATCAGCCTTCAAATCAAAATTCAGTGGTTAGGCAACAAACAGGAGGAAGAAGACACTGGGCCAGTAAGTCAGAATTCTGACTTGACAAGTCACTTCAATAACTTTTTCCATAAATGAGAATACTATCACAGCACTGGATAAAATGAGTTTGACTCAATGAAAGATGTCATAAAATACCTAATATTATAATTAATAAATGCTAGTACTTAAAATGATTTGCACGTTTCCTTTCTCTTGGAGATAGATGTTCTGAAATCATGTTTACAGATTTCTATTACAACAAGCAAACAGACAAAAATCTCCTTTTGTAGCAGACCAAATCATAGCCTTAAAATACCTCTTTTAAAAAGTGAGGTAACGTAGGTTCTGCTGCTCAGGCTGCGGGTTCAAATCTATTCCGCAATATATTGGCCATCTTTGATGCCATCTGGCAGCTCCTGAGGGAGAATGGCTAGCTGATCTCTGTACTGCAATATCAGAAGGAGCTGTGTGAACAAGTGTGTGCAGCACCAGCATGTGTCACACAGAAATCTCATTGACTGAGCTACCATGGCAGATGCTGACACAACCAGCCTTACAAAGGTAGTGGAATAATCTTCCAGGAGGCTGCTGTTAGGAGGAGTGACAAAATGGAACAAATCTCCTGAGAAAACGACAACACTTAACCAACTGAATATGGGTAAAAAGTCTGTGACTCTTTTTAAGCTGTGAAGAAAACTACTAGCTTTACCATATTCTTAATGGAAATCTGTTAGTAATAAAGCATATCCCACAATTGGGACTGAACCCAGGGCCTGTGCCTGCTGAGCAAGCAAGTTCTCTCCCATGGAGCTATATGCCCAGTCCTGCCCTGGTAAAGATACTACCAGGGTTTTGACTGGACTGAATCTCTTGATGAATCTGGGGAACTGGCATGAGTTGTGCTGAATCTTCTGCTCTCCTAACATCTGATGACATAGTTTGTCCATCTAACTTCAGTCTTCTGCTCTACTAACATCTGACATCATAGTCTGTCCATTAACTCAAGTCTTCTGCTGGGTTTCTCATAAGTTTTCAGCACCTATACCTTGCACATCTTTTATGCCACATGTCTCTAAGTATCCAAAATTTTCCTGTTACACATTAGCAATAAATACAGTTCAGTTACATGTATTGATCAGGAATTCACTGATTCATGTTATTTGTTCTAGCAGCTTCTTTAGAGATTCTTTGGATTTTTTTCTATGTAAATAATCTGCAAATAAAGGTAATAATTATTTATGCATCCTTAATCTTTATTTTATTTTTCTTTTCCTTGTTGAGCTGTGTAGGACCTCAGGGCAATGGTAGGCACCAACACTCTAACTTTATTCATAGTCTTACAAGATTCAAGTGTTTACCACTAACTAGGATACTTTTTTTTTTGTAAATGTTTGTATCACTGATGTAGTTCCTTTCTTGTTTCATTAATATTTTGCTGAGAGTTTTATCAGGAATAGATGTTAAATTTAGATAACTGGCTCTTTTGCATCATCTAAGGAGGTAGTAATTAAATAATTTTTCTTTTTCAGTTTTTCACAAAAAGTAAATTATAGATTAACTTTCCAATACTCAATAAACTTCCTGGAATACTATTTTTCATAACGGACTTAAAATAATAAAAATACCTCTGAAATAGAAAAAGGGGAGACTGTTTTCAAGGCTTGCTAAGAAGTCTCAGTAATTCCTGAAATAGATTCATATACCTATGGTCAACAAGTTTGTGACAAAAAGCCAAAGAAATTAAATGACGAAAAAATACTACTTTAAAGCAATATTGCTTGAACAGGTAGACACCTAAGAAGCAGGAAAAACAAACCTTTGTACCCTGCTAAAGACTACTGTCCTGTGATCTGTGGGAAGTTCTCTAGATATGGTTTTCTTGTTGTTACTATGATCTGCAGTGGTAAGAGTATTTTATGACTAAAGTTGTAACTAGTCATGTATAAAACTCATCTTGCTATTGGATCCATTTTTTGTTTTTTGCTTGTTTGTTTGTTTTTGAGACAGAGTTTCACTGTGTAGCCATGAAAATCCTGGAACTCACTCTATAAAACAGGCTGTCCTTGAACTCAATGGATTTGCCTGCCTCTGCCTCCAAAGTGCTAAGAGGAAAGGTTTACATCACTTTGCCCAGCTGGACTCCTATTCTTATGAGTTACTATTAGCTTTAGCAACATGAGGCTGCATTAAATAAATTGAAATATAATTTAATTTAAAATTCAGCGTCTTAGTTGTACTAGTCACATTGTAAGTGTTCAGTAGCATGTTGTTGGTAACTATCACATGACTGTTTCAATCATATACAATTATTTCAGACTGCCCTACTAGATGGTGCTATTCTGGGATATAAATGCTTGATTGCTCTCCTCCATTTTATCAGAATGTTTTAATTCAGTCTTTTAGAATTTTGGGGTGAAAACAACCAAACACATTAGGCTCAACAGAGGAGACAGAACATTTTGAAGTCTGATCTCTCTACACTTCCTTTCATCAGTTCATACCAGTCACTGAGTACAGACGCACATGCATGTGGAAAGCTGTGAGGAAGTCACAAATTTGCCGTCACAAACAGTAACAATAATTCAACAAAATGTGAGAGTTTACTGTGCGTTAAGGAACTATGTGAGGCAGTGAGAACTCTAAGAAGAATGAGATAAAAGCCAGCAGAAAAGATGCTTAGTGTGGTCCCTTCCAGACGATGGGCACCAAGAGACTCTGGAGGTGCTGGGAAACAAAGGACCACTAGAGTGAGGCAGTGAAGCATAGAGAACACTCGGAGGAGAGGGGTAATATGTTTTTGCAAAGTAAAATATAAGAAGAGTACTAAGAAAGTCACATCAGTATTGTATGTCATACTAATGAAGCTGGAGATTTTACTTCACTGGTGTCAGGGGTTCAGGAGATAACGAGAATGGTAAGATCAGATAAGTTAGTAAGTTAGGCATCCAGGAAAGAGGCAAGAAAAGCCAAGAAAGGGGTGGAATATATCATTTAGAACGAAGCTTCTAAAAATAAAGACAAGATTTAAGGATTTATATGAGGGCAATGACAGAAGACATATTTGAGAAAGGTTTAGGTTGTCAGTTTTAAATTCTTGATTCTGATGAAGTAGAACAATGTTTAGGTGAAGGTAGTCAGTTTATGCAATCTCAAATTGGAGGAGAGACCTGAATGGAGATTTATATTTGGGAGTTTGTACTAGTTTAAGCAGTACCAGTGGATGTGAAAAGCAGAACAAGCATGGAATCCCAGGGAACATTTACGATACACCCACATCTGCACCCCAGGGTCTCACTACATAGCCTTGGCTGATCTCTTAACTCACAGTCTACCTCTCCCTCCCCATGCTGGGGCCAATATGCCCAGCAAGGATGCTTCTCTCCAAGAGTCCCCTGAAGGAACGTGGCTGAGGTCAAGGGAGGAGAGAATTTCAAAGAGAAAGAGGTTGGTATCAAATGCAACAAAGTATCCAAAGTAGAAATGCAGTGAGAGCACCACTGCAGTCACTGCCTGAGCACATTCAGGGGGGCTTGGGGCTCAAAGACTGTGAGTGGCATGGAGTAGGAACACAGAGCAATGCAGACCACCTTTGTTGAGAGCAATTGGATAAACAAGAAGCAGAGGTGTTTTTTGTTTGTTTTTATTGTTGTTGTTTGAGACAAGGTCTCACTGTCTAGCCTTGGCTGGCCTGTAACTTGATTTGTAGATCAGGCTAGTCTTGAACTCACAGAGATTAAAGTGTGTGCCACCACTGCCCAACAAGAAGTAGAGTTTTAAGGTATGAAGGAGACCTGACAGGAGACCCGTTAAGAACACTGGAGGAGACCACAGGAACTAGAAATGTGAGTGAAGGACCAGTGAGGTATCAGGTCGGGTTAGGCTGCTCCTGAGCACCGGCACCTCCCTTGCACTCACACCTCAGTTCTCAGTTGAAGAGTGCAGTCAGCTCTTTCACAATCTCATCTTTTAAATCCCATTTTCATTTCTGAAAATAGCATTAATGTGGAATACAGTGCTTAAGAATGCAGGCCAGTGCAATACTCAGTGGGTTAAGGTACTTGCTGCACAAACTGACCTCCTGGAACACATGCAAAGGTGGAAGAAAGGGCTCCAAAGTGTCCTGACTTCCACCCAATACACACACTCTCTTTCTCATACACACATCCCCTCCCCAACACACACTTATTTTGCTTTTTTAATGCTCCAGAGCATTAGACTTGCCCCTCCTTGCTCATCCTCCAGCTGATGATCAGATCTTTCAAATTTGACCGTGCATTCCTGTTTAAGAATCCTGTTATGGCTTTCTATCACTTACCTTTACAGCACCAATGAATTTAGAGACCCCCACCCCATCTGGGCTAGTCCCATCCTTTTCAATATTGTTATTTCCCTTTTCACTGAGCATATTCCCTTCCTATCCTCGGGCTTAACAACTTCTCTTCTTCCAATACTATCCTTAGCATCACAGACAGAGCACTAGAATGCCCTGTGGTGTCTCTTCAGAGTTCCCTGTCTTCCTTTCTCAAGGCACAAATCACAACTATAACTTACTAATGACTTGGTTGGTCTTTCCCATCAGACTGTAAACTTTTGAAAGATACAGAGAAGGTGTGGTCTTGTGTAATACTGCGTGCGCTCTGCTGTTACTAGATCACAGCAGATTCCTCATTTAATTTCTTGAACGAAAATATAGAACTCATTTCACTCTCTCTTGACGTTTTAATTGTGAGCCTAGCTTTTACTGGCTGAACGATTGCTCCAGTCCACAGAATGCATTTTCTCAATGAAAAGCCTAAATTTTAATATCAAGCATGGACCTGTAAGCAGACCTTTCTTACAAGGTTAAGAATGACTTACAATCAATGCAATTATAATCAAGCTCAAGTTTCAAAAATTCCCAAAAAAGTCTGGTGGTGGTGAAACACACCTTTAATCCCAGCACCCGGGAGGCAGAGGCAGGTGGATCTCTAAGTTCGAGTTCAGCCTCGTCTACGGAGCAAGTTCTATAACAACCAGGAATGTTACACAGAGAAACTCTATCTCAAAAAACAAAAACAATCCTGAGAAGTGACATTTTCTTGTAACATTTTATTTTTATAAATATAAAATATATATTTTATAAAATATAAAGTATTTTAATTATTTAATTTTTGGGAAAAGTTATTTCTTTACTGGTAACATAGAGGTAAATGCCTTTAGTTAACTGCAATATATTCTTCACTGATAAAATCCAATTAATGTTACATTTGTTCACCTGGCTAACAAGATAAAAATAGAACTGCCATAAAATTCACTCAGCCTAAGGCATAAGGATGCAAAATAACTAACTCTGGAATTAAGCAGTTTTGCTGCTTAACAGTAGCTGGATGGGGTTCCTAGAAATGCCAACCCAGTCCCCCATGACCTTTAGGTGGCGCTCTAGCTGCAAGTGCAGCCTGTGCAAACAACCCACTTTGTTGTTAAACCTGAAAGCTTTGCCTGCCTTCTTCCTCGGTATCTTTTGTCTTTTCTACCATGCTTTACTATATAATTCCATAATTCTTTCTGACTAGATGATACTTATCAATGTAGGGCAAGAATAAAGACTGTCAGCCAGAGATGACTCCAGATAGGCTGTAAAAAGAAAAAAATGCCTCTCTTGTACATTTCTTCCAGGTAGATGTCTAATCCTTTCTTTTCTGTCAGGATCCCCACTATTTTCTTGTCTATGACTCATGGAGCCTCCATTCCCTTAGATGTACAAACAGTGCTTTTGTTTTAGTTCCTCTTCTGACTCAGCTCAGATGATCCTCCTGCCTCAGCCCTCTGAGTAGCTGGGGCTATAGGTGTGTACCACCATGCCCAGCTATTCACATTTTCAAAGGAGCCTTAGTATAGAAAAAAATGTCCAGTTAACTACTGCAGGTGCTCAGATCAACGGGGGTGTTGGGATCTGTCACTCTGCTACAGAAACGGTAGAGAAGTATATAAGTTGTGCTCTAAGGGAGCTGCGAGGAATAGGCTGCTATTATGAACTCATTTTAAGAGCTTCAAGTGCAGGATGTGGTAGCCCATGCCTACAATCTTAGCACTGGAGCAGGAGGATCACAGCAAGTCTGAAACCAGCCTAAGCTAGAGTCCAGGGTAGCGATCACACTATTGCATGTGCTGCTTTCTAAACACCGAGATTCTGCCTCTAAAATCTCCTTACAAAGAACCCACATCTTTTGAAAAGAGAATTAAGGAAGAACTTAGACCACCTCTTAAGAAAAGTTAATGATGCTCGAAATTTGAGACAGAAGTCCATATGCAGACCTCAATTCCAATTTTAACATATCAAAATGAAACATCCAGCCAGGCGGTGGTGGCGCACGCCTTTAATCCCACCACTTGGGAGGCAGAGGCAGGCGGATCTCTGAGTTCGAGTCCAGCCTGGTCTACAAGAGCTAGTTCCAGGACAGGCTCCAAAAAAAAAAAAAAAAAAAACAAACACAGAGAAACCCTGTCTGGAAAAAAACAAAAACAAAATATCCGAGGAGGAGCTGTATGTGTGTGGGGTGGTAGTGATGGTCATTGTATGCATGGGTAAAATATTTTCTAGAAATCATGTGTTGCAATCTATTGTTACAGATAAGAAATTTGAAAATGTGCCCAAGGTCCATCCCACTGAATTCTTTGGTTTGGGTAAAGCAGCAGATAGCCATCATATGTGCATTTCTCCTGGATCTAAAATATCCTTGAAAACAAAAATAATGTTCTTGAAATTCATGCCAAGATGTCCTTTCCATCTCCTAAAATTTCTTAAACATTGGTTTTAAGAAGTTGTAATAAAATATTGCATTCAGGAAGTAACTTTACAAAGTAAATATTAAGATCTGTAAAACACAGATCATCAAATATAGTTTCACAACAAAGACATTAGAACTACCTTTAGATATTAATTTAAAATCTCACAATACTAGGTTCTTGGAGTTTTTAAACCTCTACAACAGGCTCTGGTTTAAAAAAAAAAAAAGAAACACTAAAATTTGAGTTGCGAAAAAAATACTACTCTAACAAGATAGTTTAGCTGCATATATGAAGTAAGTTTATCATACGTACTTAAAGCTCTAGAATGATCCGGATTCCTTATTCCCTTTGCTCGTAACCTCTGAAGAAGAACTGTTGAGGACAACTGTTTTACAAGATATACTGCCATGGAATAGGTCTGGAAAAAAAAAAGATGTAGAAAACCAATCACATATTTAAGTAAACAGCACATCTATTTAATCCCACAGTGACAGGGAAAGAAAACTAACCCTTATCGCAGCGCCTATTGTGTGTCAAGTACTGTCTTAGGTGTTCTGGTAAATCCTGATTGATATGCAGCTCAGGTGGTTAAAAACCTGTTTTATGTGTGTGTGGATGAGAAAACTGAGGTAGCGAAGTAAAGAAAACTGGCCTAACTTTTAGCAAGCGTCAAGCTGAGAACTTCAACCTAGGGCTGCTGCACTCATTAGCACTGAGTGCTTGAAGTTAACATATTTAAGATTTTTATATGAAAGAACATTATTAAGACTAAATATAAGCCAAGGCTGCTAAGATGTTGACGGTATCATAAACCGTATTTAGTAGGTATCACATATTCTAAAATATGTAGCTATTAAATATTAATAATGAGATGGGCTGTAAGTTCACTTATTTAGTGCCTCACTATGCCTGGGGTACCACTAGATCCTAAAGACACTTAGGCAGTGTGCACATCATGCAGGTGAATCAGTAAAAGCTGCACAGAGAAGCGCTGCTTGAAGATGAGTATTGGATACTCAATGCCTACAGGGGCTACTTGAGAAGATGGTACAAAAAACAGGTAGCAAGCCAAGCTGGACGAAGGGTGTGTTATTGGGAAAGAGGAAGAGAAGAGGGCCAAGAAGGGACAAGAGAGAAAGGTTAAAGGATCTTTTTCTGTTTCATGCTGGGATCAAGTAGATCCAGACACTTTAAAAGAAGCGAGAAAACAGAGTTACCATCTTCTTTATAGCAACAGTTTTTAAGGCATTCCTGATATACACTACAGATCTTATTTCAGCTTTGCCTGCAGCCTATAGGAGGAAACAGGTGGTACTGCTCTATCTTGAAAGGCTGATGAAACTGAGGCACAGATTACACAATATGCTTATGATCATGTAACTATTTGGATGGGTGGGCAGTACAAACCAAGAGGAAAGGGCAAGGACTACAGGAGTCAGTGAGCAAGGGCCATGCAGTTCCACAAATTCTTGCTTCTACATACCAGAATTCACTAGAACCTCTTAGCCTAGCCCTACGAACATTCTAATCTAATCCATCCTGCACTGTTAAGAACTAAAGTAAGGGCCCCATACATGTTAAGAAGGCACTCCACCACTGAGCTATTTTCCCAGACTTAGCTTTATACTTTTAAATATGTATTTGCCTCTTAGCAACAGGAGGACACATCCTACAGAACCCTCTGCAAGGTTACACTTCCTGTGAAGTCCAGAAATCTATCTGGGATCACATGCTGAATATTTTCTGGGGAAAAAAAACCCTGAGATAGCGAATAGCAAATTTACTTATAAGTACAACTCAGTATTTTAAAGAAAAACAAGTAACTTTACAGTGTGCCTACATTTTAAAGTACACGACTTACTAATCTAATACAGAAGTGGTAAAGCATCTTTTAGGAGGAAACCCAAACCCTGTTTACCATCATTCCTTAATTGCTTAATGCTTCAGGTCAAACAGAAACAGGAGAGATGCTAATCAACAATGAGACTCTGGACTGACAGCTTCAATGTTCAAACTTGGAAATACCCCAGGGCTTTCTATTAGTATCTATGATGAGATCAAGGTAAAAAAAAATCCAGTTCAGTGAAAAGGTATGTGTGCTCTAGTGGAAACATGTAGTCAGAGAAGAAAATAAAAGCTGCAGGAACGCGAGAAATGAAATTCCCCTTGTACCAATGTCACAAGGGGATATTACAAAGAAAGATCCTCGAAAACAGTGGCTAAGTAGACAGTATTTCTGCTGGCCCCTCAAGGGCCAACTCTTTATATATATCCTCTCACAATGTTAATTTGTCTGCATTTCCCCCCAAAGTCTGTAAAACTGTAAGTTCATAAGATACTTTCTCCATAAACAAAATATTTGGTCCTTCTGTCCCCCTACATAATAGTGTCCAAATGATTCCTCCATCCACACGAAAAGTTTAACAAATGCTAAATAAAGTAAAATGCCACAGAATAGAGCAAGAAGCTATAATACGCTTCTCTCCTTCAGGTACTGTGTGGAGTTAACTTATTTTCT
The DNA here is from genome assembly GCF_018167655.1 of Microtus oregoni. Lineage (NCBI taxonomy): Eukaryota > Metazoa > Chordata > Mammalia > Rodentia > Cricetidae > Microtus > Microtus oregoni. The sequence continues at coordinate 24,336,230 of NW_024543091.1, read as the reverse complement.
TTGAAAAGACAAATTTCCTCCTTTTCGCTTCCTCTTCCCTGACTGCTCTCTCTTTGTACTAGGGTTTCTCTAGAGCTTCCTGTAAGTTAGACAATCCTTCCACTAGGATAACTCAATCTTGTTTTTACTTTTTTACTTTGAGACAGGTTCTCACTCAGTTACGCAGGCTGGCCTAGAACAGATCAGGCAGGTTTTAATTTTGAGATTCTCTTGCCTTAGCCTCCTGAGTAGATGGAATTACACCCCTGCACCACCAGGCCAAGCAATAGAATGTCAGTAACACAGCCCAACATTCTGCATGGACTATTCAGAGCAGCCTCATAAGGTAAATTAAACTAGTGATTTTATTTTCTTTTCTTTTCTTTTCTTTTTTTTTTTTTTTTGGATTTTCGAGACAGGGTTTCTCCATAGCTTTTGGTTCCTGTCCTGGAACTAGCTCTTGTAGACCAGGCTGGCCTCGAACTCACAGAGATCCGCCTGCCTCTGCCTCCCGAGGGCTGGGATTAAAGGCGTGCGCCACCACTGCCCGGCAAAACTAGTGATTTGAAAATAATGTAATTATCATCTGAGATTTACAAAATAATCTCGTTTTACAAAAAAAAAAAACCAAAAACAAACAAAAAAACTCAAAACCAAAAACAAACATACAAAAACCTTGTTGTGTGTTTTGTTCTATTGGGGGGGGGCGCTATACACTAAAACCAATGGTAACACATGAATTAGTTGAAAGCAAAAATATAACCCTGATAGGTTTCAAAATTATGCTATAAAATTCAAAATTCATTTCTGCTTGCTTTTGATAATAGGCAAGGCCTCGTGTATCCCAGGATGGTCTTATACTTGTTATGGAGTCAAAGATGACATATTTCTGATCCTCCTGCATCTACCTTCTGGCTACTAGAGAACAGACATATGTTACCACCTCCAGTTAATAGAGTGCTTAGGCTAAAAGCATGGGCTTTGTGCACGGTAGGCAAGTATTTTACCAACTAAATTACATTCCCAACACCCAAAATCCATTTCTAATAACAAAATTCAGCAGAAGAGGAATATTAGGGGCTGGAGAGATGGCTCAGTGGTTAGAGCACTGCCTGCTCTTCCAAAGGTCCTGAGTTCAATTCCCAGCAACCACATGGTGGCTCACAGCCATCTGTAATGGGGTCTGGTGCCCTCTTCTGGCCTGCAGACATACACACAGACAGAATATTGTATACATAATAAATAAATAAATAAATATTTTTTAAAAAAAAAGAAGAGGAATATTATAAATATATAATATATAATTAATGTAACTAAGTTCTAAACTAATAGTGGGTCTGGGCTTGACGGCACATGTTTTTAATCCCAGCACCCAGGAAGCAGAGGCAGGTGGATCTCTGTGAGTTCCAGGCCAGCCTGATCTACATGAGTTCTAGGCCAGCTAGTGAGATCCTGCCTAAAAACAAAACAATCAAGCAAGCAAACCAACTCCTTCATGGTGGGACTCAGAAGCTATGAGCACTTGAGGACCAGAGGTTAGGGTTTTCTTACAAAAGTTTCTGACTAGTGATGGAGACAGGAAAACTGCTGGGGTCTGCTGTCTTCTGTTAGGTCTGGCTACCTTGCCTCAGAGGTACATCAAAGAGTGATAGAAGAGGACACTGATGCCATCTCTGGCTTTTATTTATACACACACACACACACACACACACACACGCACGCACGCACATGTACACACATTCTAATACTAAATATCATGACAGCAGTAATATTCTCCTTAACAAAAGAACAATAAAGATGTTGAGTAGCACCTATGATATGTTTAAAAAGTTCTAGCTAGTAGAAGAAATAAGGCATATGTTATGTATTTGTGTAAATGACAATCTCAAGTTATATACCACCCTCCTGGAAATACAAAAAGATCAACTAAAAAAAACCCCAAAAACCACTATCTAAATTTAAGTAGGAAATGTCCACAAACAAGAAGTTTTAGAGTAAGTCAACAATAAATAAACCCTATAAAATTTAACAGGAACAAAAGATACACTGGAAATAGCAACTAAACCAACCCAGGAATTAAGAAGGATACAGGACTGACAAAGACAGATACTAAGCCTAATCAGTTACAGGGGAGCACTGAGGAAGATTTGAGTAAATGGAGAAACACAGTTCCTAGAGTTGATAACAGTGAGTATCACCATTAACTACCTCCTCTTCCCAGTTCCCTAACTTCCACCTGTGGTTCTACAGAAATCCTACTCAAGAATCTGAGGAAGACACCTAGAGGTTGAGTGAGGAAAGGAGAGGAAGGCACATGGTTAAGTAATTCCACAGTTCATGTGGCAAAATAAATGTGAAGAGAAGGTTCACTGTCTCATGCTAATAACTTTCCCAGACACATTAAAATTCGCCCTCTAAGACAAAGAATTCTCAGTCTCACATCCTTCCAGTTCATCTCCTCTCTCCTAAGTGACAGGCTTATAATTCAACATCTCTACAGCTAGCTTTCCTCCAGCCCATAACAACAGAACACTCCAATCTTCTATCAAAACTATTCCTGCTAAGGTCACTTGTGTGTTCTCAAGTTGAACAGTTATTTTGCGTCCGTAAGTTTATTCGTGTGTCCATGTGGAAGCCAAATATTGACATTGGGTGTCGCTTCTTAATCACTCTAGGCTAAGGCTCCCATGAACACTTCTGGAATAGTTGGTTCCTAAGATGTGACTGCTGTATGATTTGGGCATCTACCTCAACTACTTAATGATTCTAAGGAGTAACCCTGTTCTAAAAGGAAACATGCAAACTTTCTCCTTAAAAAGAGAAAATGCTTACCTTTGACCTTTCCTACAAAGCCCTGTGTGGTTTGCCCTTAAGTCACAGTGAAACCCTTTCAGCTGCTTGGCAAAGCAGAGGCTCATCCCTGCCATTGGGTTGCTGTGTTTCCTCTGAATGTTTCCTGACTCCCATCCTTCTCCTAGCTCTTCTCTCAAGTCATTGCATCCATAGGGAAGCCCTTCCCTGAACTCTCTTCTCTTTCAAGTCCTTGACTACCCTAAGATCCCAGTCATTTTCCTTTATGCACTTAAACACAAAGACATTTCTTGGTGTGTTTGTGTGGAGCCCCCAGATCTCAGGCCCCAGAAAAACAAGGGTGTGTTCTCTCTACACTATGCAGTGACACACAGCCAACAAATCTTAACTCATGGGTATCCTAGAAAATGAAACCTAGGCTAAGAAACAGTATAGAAAAAGTTCAGAAACAGAATATAAAAAATCATGTAACAATGATGGCTTCAGAGCTACCATTTACTTAGAACTAGGTTAGCTAGTGAAAATGAATTTCTCATACAACATATGAATTCAAGATGGATTAAATAGGGGCTGGAGAGATGGCTCAGTGGTTAAGAGCACTGACTGTTCTTCCAGAGGACCTAGGTTCAATTCCCAGCACCCACATGGCAGCTCACAACTGCCTGAAGATCCAGTGGCAGGAGATCTGACACCTTCATACCAATGCACATAAAATAAAAAAGTTAAAAAAAAAGATGGATTAAATATTTAAAGATAAAACAAGAAACCTTTGTAGTTTAGTAGTCTAGCTTATTAACAGTTTGGCAAGCATGGGTAGACAGAGGATGATGGGAAGAAGAAAAGAGTACAAAGCAAAAAGCTGGTTAACAATTAGTGTTATGAAAATGTAAATCTACATACAAATAACCACAAAGATTGAAAAGCTGTATCAAAGGGTACAAGATGTATCAAACGGTAAATTCTCAACATATTAAATCTAGTAAGACAACTAAGAAAAGGACAAAAAAGAAATGGACATAGATGCAAATTTAAAATATTAATAGTTATAAAAACCAAATATGTTCATTCTCACCAAAAACAAAAGGGGTACTAAATGCTAACATTTACTTAATGGTGAAGGATTTTAAAAAGATAATATTGTTGCAGGCATGCAAATAAACACTAAAAGTCAGGGAACACATTTGTACATCTTTGGGGAAAGCCATCTGTCAATGCACACAAAACTTCTTAAAATTCCTCATATTCTTTGGCTCAAAAATTCTACTTATGAGAATTTACTGTAAGGAGATCATCATGCATGTATGCACCGCTACAGCTGCCAGGACAGTATTCAAAGATCAGTATTCAACACCAGAGAGTAGGCCAAATAGTGGCATATCCTTACCACCATATGATATAGTCATTTAAAATGCTGCAGAAGAATATGTAACAACACAGAAAGAAGTTTATGATAAATTATAGAGTGAACAACCAATGGAGACTACACGATCCTGCATCAAGTAGGAATAGGTTAAAACCTCACAGTGAGACAGAAATCCTTGTCTACTTGCTCACAGTATAATTCACATATTACAGACAACCACAGTAATTAACCGTTCCTCATGACAGGAAAAGAGTTACAAACAAAAGCTTACTTACCCTTCCAATTTCTGCCGTCCAAGAAACAACAATGGTATTTGGTACTGTCGTGGACAATCGGACAAGTGAGGTGATATTAATTGGTCTGCTAGGTCGCTTTGGTTCCACACCATTTTTAGTAGGTGGAAGGTAACCCTAAGAAAAAAATATAATTTATTTATACTATTTCCATTTCTTAAAACAAAAAAACTAAACAAACTACAAAGTACAGGCTAGAAAATACAAACGATTTCATTAAAAAGTAGGGAAGCAAACATTTATGAGTTACTTAGGCAATAATCTCTCTAAACAACCTAATAGTTTCACTTTAGCGAGTCTGAGAAAAAAACAGTGATAGAAATTCAAAATCTCTTAAATCAAAATGAGTTCATAACGGCTTAAAAGAGGTATACAAGGAACATTTCTGAGGAAAACAAACACAGCTCCCAGTATTACTCCATCTAAGGCACAGAGGCCCTGATGAATTCTGCTTACTACAGGCAAACAGGTTCACAGGAATATAGCTGAGTGAGATTCTGTCTCCCTAAAACCAAGCACAACACCAATGCTACTATGGGCAATGTTATAATTTTCTCCTCATGGCTCATGTCACAACTGCTAACTGAAGTCTGCAAGTCTCACCTAGTCACATGAATATATATAAAATGTCTCCATCCTGTGGCAGTGGAGCTGACCACAAGGTCTTTTCAATAATACTAAGCAAGCACTCTACCACTGAGCATCATCCTTAGTTCCTCAAATGTTTCTTAATGTAAAAGTGCAATTGAAAACATCTAAGATGACTTATGCGATAGTCACATGGGTAATGTAATTCAAAAACTGTTTTTAGAACTTACTGGAAGGCTGCAAGGTTTTGTATTCACTTTCACACAAAGGTTGGGTGGGAAGTGATCTTCTTGTGGACAACTGGTTTCTGACAAACAAAACCTAAACGGCAAAGGTAAATTTTAATTTGCTTTATAAAAGATAACCTCTAACATTTTTATTTCATAGCTAACTTGAAAGATGATCAATTTTAAAATAGAAAAAGAATAAGAAACACAGGCAAACAGGCTTAAAACACAGTTGCTCTTTGAACAGTGGCTTGAATTATACAGCCCCGAGTATGTATGTGCATAAATAGTGGTGACTTAAACAAACTGGAAGAAAAACCAGTTATCCGAGATATTGAAAAACATCAAGAATTTAGATAACCCCAAAATGCATAAAATATGTGGATAATAGTGTACCTTCTAAGTTACCACAAAATACACATATATCTACTATTTGTAGTAATAAGGGCGGCGGGGCTGTGTCCCCAGCACCCCGGCTGCCTGGCTAGCTTATGCCCGAAATAACAACACACAAACTGTATTCATTTAATCACTGCTTGGCCCATTTCTATCTAGCCTCTTCTAGGCTAATTCTCACATATTAATTTAGCCCATTTCTAATCATCTGTGTAGCGCCCCTAGGTGCGCTTACCGGGAAGATTCTAGCCTATGTCCATCTTGGGTCGGAGCTTCATCGCGTGCGTCTGACTGGGAGCTGGGAGCATGGCGTCTCTCTGAGGCATCTGCTCCCGAGGAGAGCTGTGGAGTCTGAGCTCACTTCCTCTTCCTCCTAGCGTTCTGTTCTGTTTACTCCTCCCACCTATCTTCTAACCAATGAGGGCCAAGCAGTTTCTTTTTATTTAACCAATGACCTTCCTCCATCAACTATTCAAATGTTAAAGTCCATCAAATTTATGTTCACAGACCAACCACACCTGCTTTCATTCTCAATCAAAGTGAAACAAACACAAAGGTGAGATATTAAGTCATAACTGTACAAAACAGTAGCCCACTATACTGCTTGAGGGATGTCATAGAGCCTCCTGTTTCTGGGCAACTGGAACAGATCCCGAGTATGTACTAGGGACAGAAGTAAAAAGGAATTAAGAGTAAACAATTATTTCTCAGTGTCTATAAAAGTAAACAGAGTGAGAACAAGAATTCCAACACTGCCTCCCATTTCTCAGACACTGAGGATCTACTTCCCGCAGCTCAGGGTCAGTCATCTCTTTGAGCAGTCCTTCAATCCCATAACAGTCACAGTCAAAATGGCTATCTCACACGCGTCTTGTTCGTTTTTACCAATACAGCAATAACAAGGTATGTGGTAATTAGCTGTCTAGGATCAGTCAACTATTCAGTTAGGTTTGGGGGAGACTCCAAAATTATATGTGGTTGGGCATAGTGGCCACATCTTCAATCCTAGCAGTCAGGGAGCAGAAACAGAAGGATATCTGTGACTTCCTGCTAGCCAGGGCTATGTAGCAACACCTTCTCTTAAAATAACCAAAAAGGTTACATGTGGATATAGGAGAAGAGGTGGGAGATTGTCTCCTTAATTCCTTTTATCTCACCTAAGTTGCTTAAAGTCAATAGTAAATAGTTCCATCAAGTATCTGGATTAGCAATTACAACTACCACTTTGCAATAGTGTTAATGATGGCTTTAGAATTATTTAATTATCTTCTGAGGGACAGAGCTTCCTCAGATATTAGCAGGTATTAAAAATAAATTTTTAAACTTTTAATTTTTTTGAAATTATATCATGTCCCTCTTCCTTGCCATCAACCCTCTTTCCTTGTTCTCTTTTAAATTCATAGCCTCTTTCTTTCTTCAACTGTTTTGTGTGTGTGTGTGTGTGTGTGTGTTTCTAAGTATATAAATATAGTACGCTAATCCATAAAATGCTAGCTGTACGTACAGGTCTTCAATCTGATCATGTCATTTTGGATAACCAGCTGGTGTGCTCTTCCCTAGGGAAGACTATTTTTCCTATTCTCAATATTCCTTAGTTGTTTGTAGTTTGTCTAAAATTGAGGAGGCATCATGAACTTTCAATTTTTTTTTTCTTTTTAAGGCTCTGTAAGTTGAATAAACTTTTAAAAGCCTAAGTCAAAACAATTAAAGCTTCTATATTAAAGACTTTCCCAGAGCTTCAAACTGGTTCATGTGTATTATAAAACAAAGAAGACATATAGCATACAATAGCTCTGATACTGCCTTTGAAACATTTTGTTTTGCTCCTCAGTAGAATATACTGAAAACATAATTTCAGGGCCAAAACCCCACTCCTAAGACCAAGTTCTGTCGAATGAGCCAAGGAGCTCCTTCACTACTGGAGAACCAAAGCCACTGAATAATCACAGCATTTGTGCTACATCTGGATAAAGTAGAACACTGTTTCAGAAAGTCACAAAACATTTATTTCTAAATTAAATGCATAATCTTTTGGGAAAACGAAGGCTAGATACACAATTTGTAACTTCTCATCTGACTGACTGACTTTTACTAAGCTAGATAAATGGTTTTTTATTACTTCCTATTCCCAATATACAGCCATCCTTCACTCCATTTTTACAGCAAACTCACAGCACCTCTGGGCTGTACAGGAGGAGAGCCCTCCTTGTGAATTCTGTGGAACATTCATTACATGCAGTCATCTGCTCTTCACATCTGTTGTGAGGTCTTAATGTGCCAGCTATGGAATCTGTACAGGAATGGTTCACATAAAAAAACCACTTTGCCATGTCAAAGCATATGAGTGCACACTTATACATACGTACGTAGGTATATACATACATACATACATACATGCACACCCACAAACATTCATTTTTAGGAAAACAATCCATAGTTTCCAATAGATTCTCAATTGGTTAAGAAATACTAATTTACAACCCTTTGCTAGAAATGTTCCTAGGAAACAGCTATCAGAGTTCACAGAGATAGGTATAAACCCAGTAGAGATCTTCATTACAGGTTATTTCTTTTGTCATTGTTATCATTTTGTTTTTATTTTTGAGACAGGTCTTACTATGTATTGGCAATCCTCCTGCCTCTGCCACCTGAGTGCTGGGATGACAGGAGTGTGTCACTGCATCTGATTTACAACAGTAAAACGATGCCACAGCTTATAATTATTCAAGTGCAGTGATAAATTCAAACAAAGACACCATGATACCTAAACCTGTAGGAAAAGAATAATCTACATGACTAGTGACTCCTCATTCTATTAGGTAAAAGGTGTCTCAAAACTGAAGGCAAAAGAGGGGCCAACAGCAGACAGTTTCTGTGAGATGCTTCAGAAGGTGGGAGCAACAAGTCCATATATGAAAACAGACTACATGTTTAATAGTAACCATTATTTTTCATAATTTATGATAAATATTCATAATGAAAAAATAAAAAGGCACATACATTTTAAATAACACACCAGCTTAGCAATGGGGATATGGGAAGACAAGGGGAATAAGGGAGACTTTTATTAAGACACAAAGATTGACAAATAAATAAGTAAGTGAAGAACAAACAGCCAGAAATGCTAGCTCACATCTGAAATTCCAGCACTTGGGAGACAGAGGCAGGAGGACTGCTGTAAATTCTAGGCCATCTTGAGCTACTATGTGAGACTCTACCTCAAAAACAACAATACCCACTATCCAAAATGGGGGAGGGGGCGGGCAGCAATGAGAGATGGCTGAGCAGATAAGGCCTATAAATCCAAGTTCGATTCCCAGAACTTACATGCTGGAAAGAGTGAAGTGACTCCCTCAAATTGTTCTCTGATCCCCACACGCAAACACACCCAAACACAGCAAACAGATAAACAAATCAACAAACAAGCAAAAGTAAGAAGAATATGTAGACACAAGAAGTGCAGTATATTGTAGCAACATGTAATTATTTATGAAGACACCGCATTTTGTCTTTGACTTTGTTCAGTCATTTTCACAGTCTGTTCTGGACACGCAATGACATCTTTGCTAGTGCCTTTTAAAACTAAGTCTTAGATTAAGGCTGGTCCTGTTGCTTTAGGGTATAAAAGCTCCTAAATCTTGTCAATCACTTGGTTTTCTCAGCAAGTCTGGTCTGACCTCACTACTAGAGATTAGGTGAGAAGTGTTTGCATGGCTCCATGAAGCTGGGCGGTGTGTAGACTGCTGACCTCTTTTCTGTCTTTAATCTGTATGTGACTGTTGTTACCAGGTTGTTTACAGGAAAAACAGCCCACTGAAGAAATCAAATGCTTTGTTCTCTTCTATTTCTTATTGCAATAAGATATGGAGACTCGCCAAGTAAGAAAAGCAGGCAAAATGGGTTTATATAAGGAAGAAAAGGGGGCTGGAGAGCTGGCTCATTGGTTAAGAACACTGGCTTTTCTTTCAGAGGACCTAGGTTCAATTCCCAGCTCCACATGGCAGCTTACAACTGTCTTTAACTCCAGTTCCAGGGTATCCTACACCCTCACAAAGACATACATGCATACAAAACACCAATGCACATGAAATAAAAATAAAGTAAAAAAAAACTAATTAAAAAGAAAAAAGATGTCTTAAATGCTCTAGAGGGAGCAGAAGGGCACAGAAACAAAGCATGAGAAGGGCTGCAAGCCTGTGTTGGCATGCTTCTGTGCATTCCTGAGAACTTCCACAAAATGACAGGTGAAATAGGATGAAGCAGATTAGAATATCTAGGGAATGTTCATGATATTCTGCAGACTGATGTGCTGTCACCTCTTCAGTAGAGAAAGCATATGAACTCACAGAGATCCTGCTGAGCCTTCATCCTAAGTAAGTGCTGGGATTAAAGGCCCATGTCACAACTACCTAAAAGTTGATGCTTCTTAAGTGCCTTTAAAGATGTCATCAGCTGCAGCTTCCCAGCCACCCAAGGACCACCACCATGGAAAAGATCCCACATGGGCAGCAGAGCCTCCCACAATGCTTTTTCTTCCTAGGTATCTTGTTGAAAATTGAGGAGACTTTTAAATAAATTAATTTCTAGCCGGGCGGTGGTGACGCACGCCTTTAATCCCAGCACTCGGGAGGCAGAGGCAGGCGGATCTCTGTGAGTTCGAGGCCAGCCTGGTCTACAAGAGCTAGTTCCAGGACAGGAACCAAAAAGCTACGGAGAAACCTGTCTCGAAAATAAAAAAAAAAAATTAATTTCTAAAGAACATATTTTAAAATTTGAATATATATTATAGTCAACACTGTACCTTAATTGGACCTGTACTGTGAAGTCACATTTGGTCCCAGAAATATCCCTAAAATAGAATGAGAATAGAAATTATTTTAAAATAAATACATGAAGACATGTTACTCCATTCCTAAATACCAGAAATGTCAACAGTGCTTATACTCGTGTGTGTGTGTGTGTGTGTGTGTTAGAGAGAGGGGAAGAGAGAAAGAAGGGAAGAGGAGGAGGGAAGAAAGGAGGGAGGGAGGGAGGGAGGCAGGGAGGGAGGGAGGGAGAGAAGGAGGGAAGAAAGGAGGAAGGGAGTGAAGGAGGAAGGGAGGGAGTGAAGGAGGGAGGGAGGTAATGAAGGAGGAAGGGAGGGAGGGAGAAGGAGAGAGGGAGGAAGATATGCTGAAGGCCAAACCCATTTACTATGTTGGTCCTGGGCTTACACCAAACTGCAGGTCAGATGGAAGGTGACTTACATGGAGCTGCTGATCTGCTGCACCTGTTGTGGAGTCAAGGCAAATGCAAAACAGGTTTCCCGAAAGCGCTGGCTGTTGTCTGATGCTGAAGAAGAAAAAGAGTTACATTTTAATAAGCTTGAAGTTCATCAGAACAGAAAACAATAGCCAGAACCACATCCTTAATTAACTGGAGTATATTCTAGAGACCAGACAATGAAAGCACTGAGAATTAACAAATATGCTAGATATAATATATCAGAAAGATACAGAGAGGCCTAATTCCAGATAGCAAATTAGAATTCAAATTCAGAGAGTACACAGCAAACGCTAACCAAAAGTTGTCTAATTATATGCACATTTTTATAACAGCATACTGATACTAATTTCATTTAAAATGCAATTTTATAAACTCATTTAAATATACATAGTTTCTGAAGTAAGAAACAAATATATCTGCTTTGAGATCTGCACAGGTAAAATTGCATTTAGTTTTTGAAGTAAATGAAAACTTGTCTCCTATTAATACTAGACTTGTTTGTTTTGAGATAGGGTCTTGCCACAATGCTATGTAGTCAAACATAACCCTCCTGTGCCCAGAACCTGAATGCTGTGATTATAGGTGTGCACCACCACACCTAGACACATGTTTTGTATAATGTTATATACAGTTTCTCTTATTCTTGGATGAGTTTACTTCTCAAAGAAGGAACAAGGTATAAGAAAAATACAAGAACGAAGAACAAAAAGAATAGGGGTGGGGCAGGCAGCAAGCAGTCAGGTAAGCACTTGTCACTGTAGAACAAGGATTCCCTAACTATGCTGAGATCAACAACAGATCCACTGGCTTTCCGAGAGACATTCAGGCACACAGAAGCAAATATACATAGTGTCTGGGTGTCGAGCACTGAATGACTATTTGTTGAGTAAACAAACTGTAAACATTAAGAAATATCAGGCCTGGGGGTATGGCTCCATTAAGAGGTTTCTGGCTAGCAAACTCCAGTACCACATAGACTGGGTGTGGTGGTACACACTTGTAATCTCAGTACTCAAGAGGATGGAGGTTCAGAAAGCCAAGGTTATTCTCAACTATACACTGAGTTTTAAGGTCATCCTGGGCTATATGAGGTCCTGTCTTTCAGGAGAAAAATTTAAGCTGCACTTTTGCAAGGTAATTTTCTACAACTGAAGAATCACTAAGAGTTATTACCATGGAATTCTTGGCTGTGGGCTATTTAAAACTGCAGAGAAACTAATTGTTGGCTATTTTCAATCTCTTGCTTAGCCAGGTTTGTTCTCTTACAAGCAGCACTTAAACCACCTCAAATGCAGCATTCTTCATCAAAAAATCTGCACAACCACCACTCTAAGAAAAAGCGATGGAAAAGAGCATGGATCTAAAATTACATCTCAGTGCAGGAGCAGTATCTTTTAAAGGCTAGATTTGCATTTCTACTTCATGTGTGGGGAGAGGCTTTTTCTTAAAGAATTATCACCAAGGAATGGTTGCTAACCAGAAAAAGTTATTGCAATTCTAAGTGACAGTTTGGCAATGACCAATAACTAAGGAGCAGTGTGCAGGAAAGCAAATATTGCCCTCTGTCAGCAACCCAAGATACTAGCTTTCTTTCTTAGAGGATCCTGTATGGAGATTTTTTTGCCCAGCAGGCTTGGCCTAATTTAAATCTTTGGCTCCGCTCTAAAACAGTGCTAAAAAAAATCTCCCAAGAACAAAAATTCATATTATTCACTAGGCAAAAATTTAGATTCATTTTCAAATATATGACTATTGTGAAGTTTCAGATGTGTACAGATTTAGATAAGATAACTGCTAAAACAACGTGGTTGCTTCTTCCATCCCACAATGATTTAAAATCCGCAATGCAATGGATTCTACCCATGGGTGCCATAAAGCACTGACCTAATCTCATTATTGAGAACAGCCATTTTTCAAATATCAGAAAACATGGACACCTTCTCCCTTCCCATCAGCCATTTCTCTTGACATATCCTAGGCTGTGACACTTGATTAAAAGGCCATAATAACTGAACACTCTTTTATAGCATTTATTATTTGTTCAAAAAAATATGCAGACCCTCTGCACTGACTGGCGCAACTGGGTGGGAGGGTCAGACAGCCCTGTACAAATGAAGTGAAGCAGCCTTCTAAGTTTCATCACCTTTCTTGTCCTCTTGCCTTGATTCCAGAGAGCAGAACATGAAGCAAAACCATAGCCAAGGAACACACAGAGAAGCAAACCTCAATTGTCAGCCACTGACATCTGTCACTCTATGATACTACAGGTGGGCCACGACCAAAACACTACAATTACTACAGTTACTATCACTGTTTATTATTTGGGACAATCTCTGAACATCTCTGAGTTTACAGGTTAGTGTTTGGGAAAGAGGAAGGTGCTTATTTTCTGTCAATCAAATTAGAGCTGTACAATTTCACAGTTAAAAAAGTATGACCATGGACTGCAGAGATGGTCAGTGTGTACAGTGCTTGGAGGACTTGGATTGGATTCCCAGAACAAAATGCCAGACATGTTAATATGCTGGTGGCACACATTTGCAAACCCAAGGTTGAGACAGACATTAATGATCCCTGGGGCTTAATGACCAGCCTGCTCGGGTGAATAAGGAAGCTTCAGACTCAGTAGAAGACTCTGTCTCAAAAAACAAGGTAGAGGGGCAACTCTATCTCCCTGGCCTCCCAACTCCAACAGTTTCATGAATAATAATACAAGAGGATTAAGTAGTTGTGCTAATGTAACAGCCCACAACAGTTTATTCATCTAGTAATTGCCCTTTCTTCTGGTCAGCAAAGGAGTTGTTGCTAATTTAATGTGTAGTTTTCAGCAACTACTTAGTAGTTTAATTCACATTTAATTTTTTATTTGTTTTTGTTAAATTTTTTATTTTGTATAATCTTATTCTGTGCTTACTTATATGATTTCATATGCGAAAATATTAAAGTAAGTCCTTGGAAATTTGCTACAAATATTTCTTAGAGTCTGGTAATGTCCCCCACATCCCCACTCCACTTTGGCTCCATTTTTAGATGGTATAAAAGTTAAATCTTGGGTTGTAGAGATGGCTCAGTGGTTAAGAGCACTGGCTGCTCTTCTAGAGGACCCAGGTTCAATTCCCAGCACCCATATGGCAGTTTACAACTATTAATAATTCCAGGGGATCAGACATCTGTACATAAAACCAAGCTACATTATTTAAAAAAAAAAAAAAGTCAAATCTGGGCCAGAGAGAAGGCTCAGCAGTTGTTATGTGCTTGCTGAGCAAGTCAATGACATCGCTGGATCTCTAGAACCTATGCAAAAGTAAGATGTAGTGGTGCATGTCTGTAGTCCCAGCATTCCTGTGGAGAATCTTCCAGAAGTTCAAAGGTCAGTGAGCCTGGAAAACACATGCAGAGGAAAACAGGAGAGATCCTGCCTCAAACAAAGCAGCAGGTGTGAACTCACATCAAAGACTGTCTACTGACATCCACGAATGATACAACACACATGTGCCTTCATACATGAACATATATACACATATATCATAAACATACAAAAATAAATTAACGAACAAATATTTGAAGTTAAATTTTTATGTAGCTTACTCTATTAAGTATTGTCTTTGTAAATTCTTATACTAAGATTAGTACAAATACTTTTGTTGTTTCTATATAATTATTTTACATATATGAAACTTACTTTAGTATATGATATTATAAAGTTAAAGTTCTATTACTTCAAACTGCTTATAGTTATTTGTTAAATAATTCAGACTTTCAAGCTAGACATGGTGATACATGCCTTCAATCTCAGCATTTGGGAGGCATCTTTGAATTTAGTTTCTGCCTGGTCTACAACAAAGTTCCAGAGGGCAATGTAAGGAGAAAATGCCAAAAAAAAAAACACCCAAAAGAAAAGAAAAATGTGATTTTTTTTCTAAGTCTGTATGTTTGTTTGATCCTATATTAGAACCTTACATCCAAGCTACTTTTTTTTTTTTAAAGAGATTTTTTTCCACTGACCACTTTGGGGGAAGGTCTTGATAAGATTTCCTCTGCATCCAAACGTATGATCCTCCTGACAACCTCCCCGGTGCTGGGGTCTCAGGCAGTAATATCCATGCCCGGCTTCCACTGTTCTTTTACCTTAGTACTCGAATACTACTTTTAATTTCTATAGCTGATTATGATTTAGCATCTCGTCATTAGGTTTCTGCATATCCATCCCCCCACTCACTCACTCAAGGCTCAAATACAGGTATCTAGATGAATTTCCAACTATTAGGATATTTTGGGTTGTGGTGTGTGTATCCATGTGGAAGACAGAAGACAGTTGGATATCTTCCTCAGTTTGCTCTCCACCTCTATTCTTTTGGGACAGGGCCTCTCACAGAACCTAAAGTTCACCAATACAGCTAGGCCGGTTGGCCAGAGAGAAATCCTGGGATCCATGCCCTGCTGCTGTGTTACAGGTAGGTACAGCCACTCCTGGCTTATTTCTGTAAACATTGGGGATCCAAACTCAGAGTCCCAAGCTTGCAGAGCAAGTGCTCTTACCCACTGAGCCATCTGCTGAATCCTACTATTATCATTTTTTCAAAGAGACTCCGACTGTGAAGACTAGGCTAGCTTTGAACTTGCAAGATCTGCCTGCCATTACCTCCCGAGTGCTGGGATTAAAGAGAGCGTCACCATACCTGGCTACTACTATGACTTTTAAAGCCTAATTATATTTCAAGTAGAACTACTATAAACTTACAACTTACTTTAAGAGTATTCTATATTCACCTCCTTAATCTTTTTGCCCCGGAATATTATACTTTTATACTTGTTATCCACTGATTTATAGTCAAGGCTTTATATCCACCATACAGCTGTACAATTCACAAATACCCTTTTTATACAGCATATCTACTTATATGAGACATCTGAATAAGCATACGTATAAAAGAATATAAGGAAAATAATGAAGGTAATCACTATATATTGCTATGGGAGTGAGCCTCAAAATATATCATTAGAGGCTAAGAGACGGCACTGTAGTTGAGAGCACGTTGTTCTTGCAGAGAACGAGTGTTCAGTGTGCACGCAGTGGCTCACAACCATTCATAACCCCAGTTCCAGGGTAGCTAATGTCCTCTTCTGACTCCTAAGAGCACCAGGCACAAATATGGTGCACATACATGCTGGTAGAACACTCACACACATAAAAAGTTTAAATATCATTCAAGAATATATGAGAAACCAAGACATGAGGTAAAGAAAAATGCAATCTACTGCCTTTGGTGTAAGAGAAGAAATAAGAAAATACAAAGGGTGCTGAGAATGGTGGCACATGCCTTTGGTACCAACACTCAGGAGACAAAGGGAGAAGGGTTTGGTGGAGCTATGTGCCAGCCAGGGCTGCTCAGTGAAATCCTGCCTCACATAAAGAAAAGGCAATATATAAAGGGCTGAATATGGCAATGCACACCTGTAATGCCAGCACTTAGAGGCAGAGGTATGAGAACTCTCCAAGTTTAAGGTCAGTCTGGTTTACATACCAAGTTCTAGGCCAGTTGGAGATACAAGATGAGATGCTGTTTCAAATAAAACCAAACAAGCAAAACCTCCACAAAACTGTATATATATGTATACCCATGTGTATACATACACAGACGCATAAATACTGGCTTTTTAAAAAGAAAAATAAGAAAGATAAGCTTTAAATTAATTAAAAATGATCATTTAGGGCCAGTAAGATGGCTTAGTGGGTAAAGGTGTTTGTTTTTCTTGGTTTTTCAAGACAGGGTTTCTCTGTAGCTTTGGAGGCTGTCCTGGAACTAGCTCGTGTAGACCAGGCTGGTCTCGAACTCACAGAGATCCGCCTGCCTCTGCCTCCCAAGAGTGCTAGGATTAAAGGCGTGCACCACCACTGCCTGGCTGGTAAAGGTATTTGTTAATCAAGCCTAGTGACCTGAGTTCAAACCCTTGAACGCATATAAGAGTAAAATGAAATTACCAAATCCACAAAGTAGTCTCCTAATCTCCATACCCACATTATGGCACAAAAACCCAATTACAAGTAATTATATTTTTTAAATTTAAAAAAATGTAAAGGTTACCTATGAGATGAGGAGGATATGGAGTAAGGAGAAAAGAGACTCTGAAGTGAATTCTTGACTTAATTTGATCTCACTTTCACTGTTGTTCAAGTTCCTCATTACTCAATGGTAAAGTATATTTTTTTACTCACCCCAGCTCCCACTGGGAGCTGAAAGTTCCACGTTAAGCAGGCTGATCCATATGCCTGTCTCCCCAGCACTGGGTGACAGTTATATGAATCACCACATCTAGCTTTTTGACATGGGTGCCAAACTCAAGACTATATTCTTTTACAGCAAGCATTTTACTGGATGAGCCATGTCCTAAGCCATAATCAATTAATATCAAGTCACAGCTGGACAAGAGTGAAAAGGTCCAGTGTGCTACTCCACAGTTGGACAATTATAAAGTAACTCCAGTACATTTTAAAAAGCAGGAATAAAATACTTTTAACGTTTTCATTATAAAAAAGTAATAATTGAGAAAACAGACATGCTTAACTGATTTAAACATTATACAACATATAAACATCACATTCTTTTTTTTTTTTTGTAAATATCTTCTTGTTCATTTAAAAAATAAAATCATGGCCAGGCGGTGGTGGTGCACACCTTTAATCTCAACACTTGGGAGGCAAAGACAGGCGGATCTCTGTGAGTTCGAGAATAGCCTGGTCTACAAGAGCTAGTTCCAGGACAGGCTCCAAAGCTACAGAGAAACCCTGTCTTGAAAAATAACAACAAAAAAAATCATGGGACTGGAGAGATAGCTCAGTGGTTAAGAGTATAACTATTTTTCATTTCCAGCATCCACATGGAAGCTGACAGCCGTCTCTAACTCCAATTCCAGAGGATCCAATGACCTCTTTTGGTCTTTGGGGGAACTGTAAATATGTGGTACACAGATATAACAAGCAGGCAAAAAGCAAAAAAAAAAATACCCATTCACATAAAATAAAAATGAATGACTCTTAAAAAGAAACTGGGGGCTGGAAAGATTGCCCAGAGGTTAGTAAGCACTGGCTGCCTTCCAGAAGGTTTGAGTTCAACTCCCAGTACTCACATGGTGATTCACATCCACCTGTAACTCCAGTCCCAGGGGATGTGATACTTTTCTGGCTTCCATGGATACCAGGCATGTGTGTAGTATACAGACATAAATACACACAAAACATCCAGATACACAGAATAAAAATAAATAAATCTTTTTTCAGAAAAGAACTGTATAGTTAGACAACTTAGCTGTCATGCAAAAGTACATAAAATATACTTACAATCGAGAGACTTATGACACTAGGAGATGTAATGTGGCCAGACCATCATTGTATTATTTATCCCTGACCAAAACATCTTTATTCAACACATAACTAGATAAACTTTTACTTAACAAAATTTGGCTGAAGTCTGCTTATATCTTTACTAATTATTTTTGGTAAAACACATGGATATCGTACAAACACCAGTCAACATTGTTTTCTTCAATTAAGCACAGTGCTGGTTAAATTGTATCTAATTTACTTTATTAATCAACTCACTGAAGACATAAATTATCCAAAATTCATTTTATAAATACTGTTTTCATAAATATTATAGAATATAGATGGGTACTGCTCATGCAAGTTTGAGTTTCTAAGCAAATTGGTTCCTCCAGTTTAGCCTTTCCTCCATTATTTAGCATGGAGGACACGACTCAGAGTGTTCTAGGCAAGACTGTTTTCTTTAAAGGCACCTTTTAGTTTCAACCACATTCTATTTCCTAAATTTTCTAGAATAGATAGATACATTATATATGCCAAAACATAAGGAGAAGAAAATAAGATTAAATAGCAGCTTTGATTTTATTATAAAGAAACCTCAAGAGCAGTAAACTCAGCAGTTTTGGGGGATTACAGGACTATGTAAGAATTTTGTATTTTAAACTTCTCCGAGATTGAAAAATGTAAGAGTTTCTAGACTTTTCAAAACTAATAGATTCCTCCCAAGAATGAAAATGCAGGGACTGGAGGACAGTTCAACAGGGAAGAGCATTTACTGCCATTGCAGAGGACCCAAGTTCAGTTCCCAGCACCCACAAGGTGACTCACAACCATCTCTGACTCCAGTTCCAGGAATGCAACACCCTCTTTTGATTTCTTTAGGCACAAGGCATGTGCACACATACACATACAGGCAGAGAGATAGAGATAGATTGGATTTCTCTAGTTAGCTCATTCAATGACAAACAGAATGAAAGAAAACCAGTATGGATACTACTACGTGTGAGCAGTGACTTTTACATTCAAAAAGAAAAAGAATAATCAAATTACTCCATTTCAAAGACTGTCACTGATATGGCATTCAAAATTAAGTTGCTAGAATTTAATTTTCTATAAAACAACAAAAATTATAAAATTAACTGTAAAGGAAACAGGATTATAAAATGCTCTGGAGCTACCCTGAAAGCCATTTTCATTTGCCTCCCTAGCAGCAGTGTGGTCCCTCTAGGACAGCATCTCACTAGAGTGTAGGTAAATCCTGCATCACCCATTCAGTTACACAGTATATCCTAACAGAGTAGGATATGGAGAGTAGAGGTAGGCAATGTAATCAGACCTCTCTTCTAGCTTACAAATCATTCTTCTAGCCCCCAAAGCTCTTGGGGGCTATTCTACTGTAGCAATTTTGCCTGAGTGCCAGATTCAGTGAATGGGGAGGGGTTTGCCTAGTTAGTGAAGCTAAATGAAGCCAGCTACACACCAGCCATCTGCCCCTTTGGTTCTTCTCTGAACTGCTTTCTAGCAGCTTGTCAGATGTATGAGCTCATCCTCTTACTTGCAGTCCTTTAGCATGTGCCTCCATGTACAATTCCCTCCATGGGTATATTACTTCTTTCTATTTAGGTAGTGAAAGTTATTAGGAGCTGGGCAGTGGTGGCACATGCCTTTAATTCCAGGAAACAGAGGCAGGCAGAACTCTGTGAGTTCGAGATTGGCCTGGTCTATAAGAGCTGGATCCAGGACAGGCTACAGAGAAACCATTTCAAAAAAAAAAAAAAAAAAAAACCAATAAAAAGTTATTAAGAAACACAAATATAGGACTGGAGAGATGGTTGAGAGATGGCTGAGTGGTTAAGAACATTTGCTGTTTTCCCAGAGAACCCAAGTTTGGTTCCCAGCACCCTTATCAATCAACTCACAAAAATGTCTGTGATTCCAGCTCCAGGGTTTCTGAGGATTTGATTCCTCTGCCCCTTACGGCACCTGCACTCACACGTACATACCCACATTCAGAAACATACAGGTACACATAATTAAAAATAATAAAGGTAAAAAAGTAAAAAAAAGAAATACTGGGTGCAAACAAGCAGTGGATGAGAGCACTCTGGTGAATGGAAAGCCAACTTCTAGGAACAATATCAATTAAGAAATGAGATGGAAAGCAGGGGTAGACACAATTTAAAGAAACCATGTGTTCAACAAATTACATTCATAATGAATGAAAAGAAAGTGCCGGTAGAACACATCACTGTGGTATCACTTAGACACATGACAGCAGGAGAGTCTTAAAAGTGGCCAGAAGAAAAAAGGCAAAGGAAAGATGGTGGGTCAGCAAGTCAACAGGAGTGTTCTCGTGGACTGCAGAAGTTCGGGACTCTAAACCAGAATGGGCAGGGGTGAGCATTTAAAGTATAAATAAGCAAACAAGCAAAAACAAAAATAACAAAAACTATCAGCTGGGATTTCTTAGCTCAGTTAAAAAAAACTACAAAAACAAACCCGAAACATATAAAAGGTAGAAGAATTCATTTCAAATATAAAAACACAAATAAAAATAAAAAATTAAGATGAATGTATTGCCACATGCCTAAAAGTCTGGCCCTTGGTAGGGAGCAGGAGGATTACAAATTCATGACCATTCTGAGTTATGTAGTAGGACCCTAGCCAAAAGCAACCAATTAAAAAGTGCATACTTCTTTTAAAAAAAAAAACCTACCGGAAATCTTTGTCAGGTCATAGGCACAACACAGATACAATGGAATGTAAATTACACATGAGCTCAATCTGACTGCAAACATACTATGAAATTGTCACTATACCAATGGACAGCTGTAGCCGCAACAAAAGCAGTTCCTGAATACATTCTGATGTCTAGATTTAGCATGTTGTATAATACTCAGCATTTACCATTCTAAACAAAAAACTGGAAAGACATATATATCAATGGAAGTGAACAAAAAACAAAAACAAAAAACAAACTAACAGAAATACACCTAGTTTCTGACAACATGCCAAGGCTGCTTCCTAAGGGAAGAGGTCTCTTCAACAATGGGGGGGGGGGGTGACTGGACATTCACTGACAATAGAATGGAGCTGGATCTTCAGCTTACATTGTCTATAAAAATTAATTCAAAATAAGTAGAAAACTAAATTTAAGAGTTAAAGTAAAAACCTTAGAAGAAAACACGGAAACTAATTAATCCTCTTAATTTTGAACTTGACAAGATGAAACAAAACATGACACAAAAACTAAGGCAAAAGAAAAATAAAGTGAAATTCAATAAAAAAGTCTATCCTTTCATATGTCAAGCAAAGGAATAAAGACAAGCCACAGAATAAGTGAGACTATTTGTAAACACATACCAGATAAGTGTGGACATCCAGCACGTGTAACATCCTACAGCTGGGCACAACAGCCTACACTACCACATTCCTCAGCAGGCTGAGGTGGAGGAACAGAAAGTCAAGGTTAGTCTGGGCTCCACAACAAGTCTTTGTCACAGAAAACTAAACCAACAAAATCAACAAACCCCTATAAAAAGACAACCCAATAGAAGGAACTATGGAGTAAGCTCATTGGTGGAATGCTTGTCATGCAAACATAAGGACCTGAGTTTGATTTCCAGAGCCTATGTTTATTTAAAAAAAAAAAAAGGATAGTGTATAATTCTACTTGTAGGAGATGCCTAAATTAGGCAGATTCTTAGAGACACAAAGTAGATTAGGCATTACTAAGGCCTAGTGGGAGAGAAAAGAATATGAAATAAACTACTTACTAAGGTTACTGTTTGGGGAGATCTACTATTGTGCCACATTTGCTAATATCACTGAACTGTACTTAAGTACGTTTTAAAGTACTTAAAATGGCAAAATCAAAGTCAGCACTTAAGAGGCAGGAGAACCACTAATAAACTAGACTTCATAAAGATCAAGAATTTGTGTTCTTGGAAGAATCTATTAAGAGAATGAAAAGAGAAGTCACAGCATGGAAGGATATTCTTTTACCCAGAATGCATACAGAAGGTCACTAACTAAAAAAGGCTATCTTAAAAAAAAAAGTCACTGAGCAAAAGATCTAAAGAGACATTTCAGCAAGGACATGGGTAGCTAAAAATCCACTAAAAGATGCTCAACAGTCTTAGCTGAGAAAATACAAACCAAAATCACTGAGCTAGTACTACATGTCTATTAGAATGTTTAAAATTACAGAGATAACAATAGTGGCTGGCACCAAAATGGCTCAGTGACTAAAGGCACTTGTCACTAAAGTAACGACCTGGGCATGTGACATGCATGCATGAAAGTATCACAACGAAGCCCATCATTTAACTTTCTATTTATCTCTATAGTTAACTAATCATTCATGCCTAAATGTGCCAGTCTATAACAGCATGTGCAGAAGCCATACTATAACAGGTTTAGGTAATGAATGGTTTATTAGTCATTGATTTTAATATACAAATAGGAGATCTTTGTGGTCCTAAATAAAATAGGAAATTACATTAAACTCTGAGGTTTGAAGCTAAATCACCATTGTGTTTTGAGTAACTATTATCAGTTCTGAAGGTTCTTAAAGTACTACAATGCACAGTAGTTTGAAACTTTGCTAAGACAGGAGTTTAAATACTGGCTATTTGGGATATAGGACAAGTGTCCCTCAGTTAGGGCAACAGTCACTCGGCATGATCTGAAATGTTAGAAACTCGCTCTTAGCTCTCAAGTGCAAACAGATATCATGTAAATTCCCACAGCATCTTCTGTGACATTGTGGGTAAAGATGAACCATTCTGGCTGTGTGCATCTGTATGGACTGACAATGTTTGTGAGGAGCACTTATGACACTTAGGGGAGATGACTTTTAAATACTCTACCTTTGCAAGTAAAAGCTGACAAAGTCCCATCTCTAGGAAAGACAAGCACAGCCTAGATATACACAGAGAGAGGGTTTTTAGAAAGTTCATCTTTTAAAGTTTTTACAAATTATTCCACAGAGATGAACTAAATCAAAAAGAAAGAGGAATCACATTGTGTACACAAACTCAGAACACAGGAAGGCAAATCCTAGGCACATAAAAGCAAGGCTGTGAGGCCAGATACAGAAACACAGAGCTCAGCTAATGGCGGTACTTTCACTATTCTACTTTACAACAAAAAGAAAATCTAAAAGCAGTCATCTTTCAGTTACAGAATACTTCTTGTTGTCTTGGGGGAAATGAAACTAAAACACATGTCAACCTCTTGGTCTTTAGTGAACTCTGGTTACAGTCCCAAATTTGTTAACTAACTAATATTCTAAAACATAACTGTAATGATATAGTTTCATCAGGCTTTCAACTGTCTTTAAAACTAAAATTACAGGCTGGGTGTAGTGGTGCACACCTATAATTTTCAGTCAGGAGACTGGGTCAAGAGAATTTATCAAATGGTCATGGTTTGCATGTGCTAGGATTAAACAGCAAGAATATCTCTAAAAACAGCAGTGGAAGGTGACAGGAAAGTATTTCCTCCAACAGAAGACAGATACTGACTCACTATCAAATTTCCATTGCTCCGACCAACTGCTCCTTGGCCTAAACTCATTATGTAGTAGAAGACCCTGAACTTCTGGTCCTCCTACCTTTACCTCCTGTTATTAAGGGTGTATAACATCCTGGTTTATGCAGTCCTGGTATTGAACTGAGGGCTTCATGTAAGCCGGTCAAGTACTCTTAACTGGGTCACACTCCCAGTACTACTTTATATCTTTAAAATGACAATTTTCTAGAAACAATATTTAATGACATGAGAACAGAGCCATAATATATCACATGAGGGCTAGGAAGATTGTTCATCTATTACAAGCATTGGCTCCTCTTGCAGAGGACCTGGGTTAGGTTACCAGCACCCACATGGAGGCTCACAACTACCTGAAACTCCAGTTCCAAGGGGTCTGATAACCTCTTCTGACCTCCACAGGTATGCACATAGTGCACAGACATACATACAGGCAAAATAGTCATACACACAAAATAACCAATATAAATAAAAGTTAAATTATTGGGTTTAAAAAATTAAGTGAAATAGGGCCAAAAAATCCAATATAAATTGTAAGCAAATATAAAGTATTGCATTGAAAGATCAAAGCAAACACCAAAATCATATTTCTTTGCAATTTCTATTTTAAACTTCATGTTGAAAATGATTGCACCTATGATTCTATATGCCTAACGCAAAACTAATGTATTACTCTTTGTGTATATTATTAGTAAAGTTTTGGCATCCTACTGCTAACACTATGAAACGTCAGAAGTATTTGATAATAAAACCAGTTCAATTCTTGGGGGCACGAAAGTTCCCTATTTCCCTATCTCTCACAGAACTCATTAATAAAACAGGCTGTGCCTGCACCATGTGACACCACTAGACTGATGCTGTGCACAAGGAAACAGCTTCACTCACACATGCCCTCACTGCAGGTCCCTGTCAACACACCTCAGCTAACTTACATTTTTCATCATTTTCCCTTCAGAGCACAATTCTGCCTGCTCTATTTATTTTCTCTGACATTATTTCTCAGATTAGCCCCAAGAGTTAGTAGCTGGCCTTCAAAAGGATGCACTGAATGGACTCTACAGACTTCTGAGGCAGCTCTGAAGCAAAAACATACGAGAAGATTTTTATCTGGCCCATGTACTCTCTTCACAGCTGGCTATCAAGCTGAACCAGGCAGCTAGGAACCAAGCTAAAGAATATATTTTAAAGAAAGCAGAAAAAGAAAATAAACTGCAATTGAGTGTTCATTCTCACTCTTTTAAAAGAAGGTATTTTTTGTTGTTAATACAAGCCATGGAAAAGCAAAGAACACAGCGGTGGTAGCAAGTCAGCATGCAGGAGGAATACGAGATCAATTCAAGGTTATCCTCAGTGACAGCAAATCTGAGTAATCCTCAGCTACTACATTGGACCCTGTCTCAAAATAAACAAATTTCTCCATGGTTGGTGGGATGACTCACAGGTAAAAATACTTGTAGCCTGAGTTCCGCCACCTTCAGAAGGCTGTCTTCTGACCTCCACACATACTCAGTGACACACCTGCACTCCCATATATACCACTTACAAATAATAAAATTATAAAACTCAAGGTATGTACATGTGTAAAGCTTTCATACACACTGCCAAAAACTTAGGGTTATGGTGGCACACTCCACTAATCCCAGCACTCCAGAGGCAGAGGCAGAGGGATCTCTGTGAGTTACAGGCCAGTCTGTTTTACATGGTGCATCCCTTTTTACTGACATAAACAAAGGATACCCAAGAGCTCTCCATTTCTTTCTGACACTAAAGAGAAAAAGGAAATGATTTCTGTCTTACCACTACACCAACCATCCCACTGGGCTGAGGAGGCCACTTATTTTCATTCTGCAAAACTTGGAATCACTTGCTGTTTTTTGATATTACAATGGTCATTAGTGACCATGGTAACAGCAGCTTCTATGGCATGTGGTAGGAGAAAACCTATTTGGACTGGGTTCAGACAGAAAGAGAATACATCAGAAAAGACTGAATTAAGATATACTCTTGGCAAGTGATTTTTTTTGGGGGGGGGTGAGTGGAAGAAGAGAAAAAATAGAGAGGGTGACTAGAGGGAAATTAGAAGAAAAAATTTTTTATTTAAAAATTATTATTTATGTGTGGGTGCTTTGTTCGCATGCCTGTCTGTGTAACATGCATCCAATGTTTGTCAAGACAAGAGGAGGGTGTCAGATCACCTGGAACTATAGTTAGTTTCAAGGTGTCATTCATGTAAGTGCTGGGAATTCAACCCGGGACATCTTGAGAGCAGTCTTAACGCTAATCTAGCTCTCCAGTCCAAGTTTGTTTTCTAAATAACAAAATTAGCATAAAAGTGTATATAAATGGTAATGAGCTAATAGATAAAAATGGATAGATGATACAATAAAATGGAAAGAATTGCTAAATACGCCTTTGACTAAGCAAGCAAGAGGAATCTAATTCATAAGACCAGAAATTGGCCTCAGCTCAGAGTTTATCCAGCTCATAGAAGAAAGCCTATGCAACATCTCAGGCAGTAAGGGGGTGGGGGACTGGAGGAATATAAGCACATACATGAAAGCCTGCAAGCCACTTCTGCTAAGAAAGCCACTTGCAGCCAAGCCTGACAGCCAGAGTTCAATCACTAGAACCCACATGGTGGAAGACAGACTTAACTCCCCTAAGTTGTCCTCTGACACACACATGCACATACACAATAGGTTAATGCAAAAAAAAAAAAAATACATCGAGAAGTGATTTTGATTGGTTCCATTTTCTCAGTGAGTAAAATGAAAGCAGAGGTCTCATTGAAGAAACACATGAGCAGCTGGCAGTGTGAAGCTAGGGATGAGGTGGGAGAGATCATCTGGAAACAGGAGGATGGCAAGCAGAGTTATGCTCCCTAACAGCACACTGGCCAAGCTCCCACACATGATTTCCAGTCACCCTTCATAAGACGTGCTGACAATGAGGAGTGGAATCAGGTGTTGCGAAATATCTCTACTTGGTTTATTTAGCCACTTAGTATAACAGAATTTTTTAAGTCTCCATAAAATCTTCAGTTCATCACAAAACCTGATTTCTTTTTGGGTTTAAAATTATTTTCTTGAAATAGGTATACATAAGAAAATAATTTTGTTTTCATTTGTACTGTTCTTTGAGCCTTTTCTCTAATCTAGCTATTTAATTTTAGAAGCCACAACACCAACATTTTTCATAGTGTAGTATATCACAATATTTCTGGAGGTGTTCTAGGTGGAAAGTAGTTTCAAGTTAAGGAATTTTGGAAATCTGTTTAATATTTCATACTACTTCCTGCTTGGAGATACATGGAGTACATTATTACAATGAAATTCAGCTTCTGGGCTGGACAGTGGTAGCACAAGCCTTTAATTCCAGCACTCGGGAGGTAGAGGCAGGCAGATCACTGTGAGTTCAAGTCTAGCGTGGTCTACAAGAGCTAGTTCCAGGACAGCCAGGACCTGTCTCGAAGAGAGAGAGAGAGAGAGAGAGAGAGAGAGAGAGAGAGATATTCAATTTCTAAACCTAGTACGTCAGACTTGAGCTCCTACTGGCATCCCATGGATTCAGTATCCAAGACAGTATTTTGTACTCCCCTGATACATATGTTAGTAGACAGTTCTTGGAACTTGTGAGGAACCTCTGCTATTCCAACAGACATTTTGTTTGTGGCTTTATCTCTAGATTCAGAATCAGAACACATGATCACAGACTAGGTCAGAAAGTGTACTGCATTCCCCTGGCCATGACTATGACTGACTAGTCAAGGGCAGCTAACATAACTCTATAGTAACCTCAGGATTTTCTGCTGAAAATGCTGGGACATGGAGTTTTCCTATTTTGCTAGATTTGAGTCTGTAAGGATTCCAGATACTCTGGGAACCACATAAAGCCTAAAAAATGGTATCAACATCCAAGAAGGAAAGGCACAGAACAGAGATCATGAAAAAGATTTGTTGCACAAATATTCAACACCAAGCAACTAAAATATACATATCTATATAAATATATCTGATATAGCATAACCTTTTATCATATATCATAAAAGGTTATGCTAGATACTGGGATGTATCAATAACAAATAAACAAAGACCAAAACCACAGGCCCCACATGGTCACGTGTAGACCACCTGCACTCAAATTCCCTGCATAATAAATGTCTTTAAACTGCTGATCTTCCTCCTGATACTCTCCAAGTGTTGGGACTACAGGTGAAAGTCATCATGCCTACTGTCTAATAATTTTCTGCTACAATTAGTCTTGTATAATAATGTGGTAGCTGGGGAATAAAGAGATGACTCAGTGGTTAAGAGCATATTCTTTTTATTATATTCTTACCAAAAACATGGACTTTGATTACCAGCACCCACAACAGCTCACAACTGCCTGTAACTCCACTTCCAGGGGATCAGAGAATTCCCTCTTTTGGCTTCTGCAAGAAGCACACACACACACGGTGCACATTTATACAAGGAAGCAAGCACTCATATACATAAAATAAAAACCAACTTTTAAAAAAAGCTTTAAGAGCAAGAATACAGGACCTGGAAAGATGGTACAGTAGTTAAGAGTACTGACTGTTCTTCCAGAGGACCTGGGTTCAATCCCCAGCACCACATGGCGGCTTACAACTGTATTAAACTCCAGTCCCAGAGGATCTGACATCCGCTTCTGGCCTCTGTGGGTACTTCATGCACATGGTGCATACACATATATACAAGCAAAACAACCACACATACTAAAATAAAAAATTTAAAGCAAGAATATAGCAGCTGGCTGGGCGAAGCTTCAGTCCCAGCACTTAAAAAGCAGACATAGGAAGACTACCTCAAATGTGCCCAGAACTATAAAGTGAGTTCAGTCTAATTGGGGTTAGAAAGATAGACCCTGTATTAAACAAAGCAAAAGAAAACACAACACAATTTTTTAAAGTTGGAAAAGTAGACAGGAAGAATGGCTTGGGATTGCATGTCAGCAGTAGAGCACCTGCTCACCAAGAAAGAACCCAAGAAGCTGTGTGTTCATCCCAGTACCTCAGAAATTAATGTTGCATTTTTACTTGTTTTTAGTCATTTGTGATATGAGGCACTGAATCTAGGGCTTCAAGCTTGCTAAATGAGATGGTTTGGAAGAAAATGGCCCCCACAGGCTCACTGGGAATGACACTAGTAGGAGGTGTAGCCTTGTTGGAGAAAGTATGGCATTGTTGGAGGACGTGTGTCACTGTGGGCAGGCTTTGAGATTTCAGATGCTCAAGCCAGGCCCAGAATGACATTCTCTTCCTGCTGCCTGCCAATCTGGATGTAGAACTCTCACATCCTTCTCTTAGCACTACATCTGCTTTTGTGCTGCCATGCTTCCTACCATGATAGACTAAACTGCTGAATTGTAAGCCACCTCCAATATTTT
Source organism: Microtus oregoni (assembly GCF_018167655.1). Taxonomy (NCBI): domain Eukaryota; kingdom Metazoa; phylum Chordata; class Mammalia; order Rodentia; family Cricetidae; genus Microtus; species Microtus oregoni. The sequence goes on along the minus strand of NW_024543091.1, from coordinate 24,307,025 downwards.
AATTTTTTTGAGAGTTGCTGTGGTCATAGTGTTTCTTCATAACAAGAGAACACTGACGAAAACACTAAGACAGGAGTTTTACCACAGAGCTATATGCCCAGCCCTCTTTTCTATTTTATTTTGAGCCAGGGTCTTATTAAGGCTAGCTTGAACTGTATTCTTCTAGTCTGTCTCCTGAATGTCTGGGTATTACAGGTGTATGCCATATCTGGTTTTAGGCTTATTGTTGCTTTCCTTAAATATGTTTCTCTAGTTAAGAACATAACTTTTTGCCATCACCATCTCCTTGTTATAAATGTTCACCATCTTTCTTTCATCGTGTGATTGTTAGTTGGACAACTTCATTTAGATATATTTAACAGGCGCTTTTCAATACCATTCTACATGGGCCAGTAAGGTGGTTCAGTGAGTAAAGGTGCTTGTTGAGTAATCTTAGCAACCTGAGCTTGATCCCTGGAACCTATGTAAAGGTGGAATGAGAAAACCAACTCTTCAGAGTTGTCCTTTGACCTTCACATACATATGGGCATACACATGCTAATAAAGTTTTAAAATATATTTTAAAATATATCTATTTTATACCATCCTTCCTTCTTAAATGAAGAATAAGGCCAAAGGACACTGAATAAGAAGCCTAAATTCATGAGCTCACATAGTACTTTGAAGATTAAATGCTAAATGTAAATATGAGACATTTAACATTTGCCTATCACTGATTTTATATTCACAACAGATGAACTAAAGATTCTGGACATTGGATAAATAATGGTTTATGATTCTGAAATATGTATCTTAGGAAAACACAATCTTACAATGGAATTCCTTCTGATGAGGACTGGGGTACATAGTATGAGTGAGTCCATGCCTGTGTATACCAGTATAAGCAACGACCAAAGGAAAACAACTGTAAGTGAATGGACAACCCCAAACAGCCCCTGAATCATTTGCAATGCCCACCTACAGTCCTGCCTCAAACAGAAACCCAGCACATTCTGCAGCAGAGATGTGATCAAAAAGGTTATTTACTGGAGCTGGCCCAGAGATGTTAGAGCAAAGATGGGCTCCTTATCCTGTGGAGCCTGTCTTCATTTGTCCTTCCTATGTAATTCCAAAAAATGTAAAAGCACAGCTGGTCTCTGCCCTGCCAGAAGAAGCAAGATGGAAAAGGAAGCATGGCTTCTTTGCTGGTCCTTCTCCAGTGAGAAGATCTCAAGGTCTTTCACCACCCACTTAAGAGTTTTACACTGCATAGTTCCAGCCATCATCCAGTTTCATCTGTGTTCACAGCAAGAATAGTCTTCCCTAATGCTGAAGGGGAGCTTAACCTGCTGTATCTATTTAAATATAGAACACAATGGTAACTGATGGACAGTCCTGGAAATTTCCAACAGCTGTGCCAATATATCGAGTTTGGAATTTGATCCACTACACTCTATAAATGATTATTTTCTATTTTATAGGTAATAACAGAAAGAAAGTGGGAGACATTCTTAGCACTAACAAGGGGTCTATCTGCAGGCCTGGGAGAATACCAGTAAGAAAATGAGGACACTAACACTAAGGAGAGAGCAGCAGGAAGCAGGAGATACCCAAAAAAGTAAACCTGAAAGATGCCAAAGAAACTGTTTCCTGAAATTTGGCCTGAGTCAGATTTGCACCTAAGTAAGAGAATATTTTCTTCTATTTCACCTTTCTAAAACCAAAGTCTACTGTTCAGAATATCACAAGGGTACAGAAATGACATTAAGCCATCGCTTTTTGCCTTGTTGAGAAGGTGTGGATGAATATTAGTAGCTTTGTCTCTCATGTGTGCAATTATATATGTAAATATAATTAATATATTTTATCATTTTTCCTCATCGGAGTGCTAATGGGCAGTCTTATGCACTGACATGTGCATATTTACAACTCAAGTGTGAAGGGGAAGGAGCTATCTCTTTCACCACCACAAACACTTTCACGGGGACAACCAGTTCAAGAGCTAAACTCAAGGGACAATGTTTTGTTTGTTTTTTGTTTTTTCAAGACAGGGTTTCTCTTTGTAGCCTTGGCTATCCTGGAACTCCCTCTGTAAACCAGGCTGGCCTTGAATTCACAGAGATCTGATTGCTTATGTCTCCTGAGTGCTGGGATTAAAAGCATCTACAATCACTGACTAGCTCAAGTGATGACTTTTATTTAAAAGAAATCTTCTGTTCAAGAATCAAAAGGGAAGGGTTTACCTTCTGATTCTACAGAGCAGGCCTGAGTTACACATTAAGAACCTAGCAAAGCACAGTTATCAAAATGAAACTTTCTTTGCACAGGCTGAGCTTGATACATTTCAGTGGTTATGTTAAAAGCAGAATTGGGGAAAATCTTAAACCAGAAGTGGAAAAAAAGCTAAGTGCTGGATACGCTACCATGGGTGGCCACAAAGCAGCCAAAGTCCCAGTTTATGCTCTAGAAGCTCTTAGCTAAATGAATGTCTTCTCTAAACACTCTCCTGTCTTCTATACCTAGACCACAAAGTGAGAAATTACCTGAGACATAGCACAAATACACAGATGACAATCTAAACAATGCCATGCGATACATGTCAGCAAACACATGCAATGGCAGTACTGAGGAGGCTAAGGAAGGATCAATAGCTTGAGGCTAATTGATGCTTTCTGATAAAACTGTCTCAAAAATAAAACAAACAAAAAGAACTGTTAAGTAGTGTCAAAGTTCTAGAAAAATTAAAGAGAAGCAAAGAAAGAATAATTCATGTCACAGAGACCAAGAAAAAAATCCCTAAATGACAAAAAAGAACAAAAGAAGACTGAATATAATAAAAAAGTGGATTATTCTTTAAAACCAAACTTTCACAGAGGTTATAGTGTGCTATTTTTAGAAACAAATGTGCCACTCTGTCCACTGGAATGGTTCCATTCAAAAAGACACATAAACCTAGGGAATCTCTAAGTTCAAAGCCAACCTATTCTACAGAGCTAGTTCCAGAACCACCGGGGCAACACAGAGAAACCCTGTCTTGGAAAACAATAACAACCACCACCACAACAACAAAAGACACAATAACAAGTGTTGGCGAGGATATGGGAAAATGTGAACATGCATACAGTATTGGTGGGAATGTAAAATGGTACAGCTGCTTTGGAAAACAGTCTGGCAGTTCTTCAAGGGTCATTCAGAGTTACCCTATAAAGCAGTAATTCTACTCCTAGGAACATACAGAAGGGAACTGAAAATGCGTATGTCCTGGATTGAATGAGATCAACCCCCATAATCTCAAACAAATACTTGAGTGTTTGGGCTCCAGTTGGTGGAACTGTTTGGGAAGGACAGGGAGGTATGGCCTTGTGTGAGGAGGAGAATCATTTGGGGGTGGGCTTTGAGGTTTCAAAAGCCCACACCATTCCCAGTTAGCTCTATCTCTGACTCACGCTTGTGGAGCAAGATGTATGCTTGCAGCTATTGCTTCAGTGCCATGCCTGCCTGCTGCCATGCTCCCTGACATGATGGTCATACACACTAACCTGAACCATAGCCCCAATAAACCATTTTTTTTAAGTTGCCTTGATCATGGTATCTTATCACAGCAATATAAAATTAACAAAGACAACATCCATGCTAAAAAATTGTACATGAATATTCATATTAGCTAAAATACATGGGACTACATACATATGAAGAAATATATAACCATAAGAAAAAATGAAATTCTAACATACACATACAATAAAAAATTAAAAGCAAGAACCAAAAATTACAGCACATGCTTGTAATCTCAGGAAGTTGAAGTAGGAGGATCCTAAGTTCAGAGGCAGCCTGGCTAAAAAGCAAGACTCTGTCAAACAACAACAACAACTAATACTCAAAGATAGAAAACTTCAAGATGGCTCAGCAGGTAAATGTAGTTGTTGAGGATGGTAGTTTGAACAAGAAAGGCCTCCACAGGTTGACAGGCTTGATCACTTGGTCCCCAGTTAGTAAAACTACTTAGGAATGATTAGGAGGTATAGCCTTGCTGGAGGACATGTGTCACTAGGGGTGGGGTTTGAGGTCTCAAAAGTCTAAGCCAAGCCCAAGAACTCTCTATTCATACCTGCAACTTGTAGGATCATGTGTGAGCTCTCAGCAACAGCTCTACCACATTTGCCTGACTACTACCATGCTTCCCACCTGCCACTATGCTTCCCACCATGATGCTCACAGACTAACCCTCTGAAACTACAAGCAAGCTCCCAATAAAATGCTTTCTATTCTAAGTTACCTTGGTCATAGTGTTTCATCATAATAACAGTAATCCTAACTATGACCGGAGTATGAACTAGAGCCCACAGAAGGAGGAGAGAATCAACTGAAAGCTGACTACTGAAAGATGTCCTGTGATCTCTCTACACACATATAAACATGATCTGCCTGCCTCTGCCTCCCTAGTGCTGGGCTTATAGGCATGTGTCTCTATGCTCTGCTGTGCCTAAACTCCTTAATTTTAAAATTCAGGGGGGGGGGAACAATCCAATTTGAAATATAAATATCTAACAGTCAGCTTATGAGAGAAAGAAACAACAATTACCTAAAACACATAAACAACTCCACCTTTATGATGACCCATTCAGGTTAGAGCTAAAGGGTTATAGATTTGTAGCTATTAATTAGAAATGTGTAACAAGTTTTCTATTACATGACATAACTAAAAGCCTACGAGAAAACTGTGACATAATGGGGGGATTAAACATTCACACAGACCTTTCTCTGGGAGGAAAATTAGACAATTCTACCAAAAAATTTAATACATATCCTATTTATAGGAATAGTCTTATAAAAGTATTGGCTGTTTTTAGATATGTACATAGAGGTACGTACCACAGAACAGTCTATGTAATACTGTCTTGAACAGCAAGAAACTAGGGAAAAGTCAGACTCCCCTCCCCCACAAAAAACCTGGAGAAATTCTTAACCCAGTCACTCCTTTGTGAAGTAATCACTAAAAAGAATGGGACAAGCATTTTTCTATGCAGGAACTGTCTCTGGGAAGATGCCTACAAACAGTCACAGCCGGTGGTGATCAGGGTGAGAGAACCTTCTTGTAAACCCTTCCAGATTTGAGGGTCAAATTAGAAAAGAATGGCACATGTGTATGAAAATGCCATAACATAAACTATGACATTTTAAAAGGTCAGCATTTGTACCAAATGAGTACATTATCAAATTTTTTTAGTTAAAATTGCATGTAATGATTCCATGTTAATGAAGATATATACAAGTAAGTCAGTGAAGATCAGCTGTTAAAGCAATCACTCCTATAGTCCCAATGTTAAGACCAGCCTCAGATACGTCACAAGTTCGAGGTCTGTTTGCAAGAAATACTGTCTAAAAAAACTATACAGAGTTGGGAAATGCTGCCGGGTGGTGGTGGCGCACACTTTAATCCCAGCACTAGGGAGGCAGAGGCAGGAGGATCTCTGTGAGTTCAAGTCTAGCCTGGTCTACAGATCAAGTTCTAGTTAGTACAGACTCCAAAGCTACACAGAGAAATCCTGTCTCAATCCCCACTTCCCTGGGGGGGGGGGGGGAATCCCACAACACAACTCAAATAGATTAGCAGAAAAGAATAAATTGTAAGTCAGGTATGAGGGAACACTCCTGTAATCCTAGCACTCAGAAAGATGAGGAAGGAGGCTCAAAAGTTCAAAGCTATCTTTGGCTACACCATGAAATAATGTTACCAAACTTAAGCGAGGTAGCTTTGGTGACTTACGCTTAATATCTCAGTATTCAGAGGGGGACAGGATAGGACTGCCATGAGCTGGAGGCCAGCTTAGACTCATAAGCAAGTTCCAGGCTAACCTGGGATAAACCCACCAACCGAGATGCCTTCCATAAGAAATAAGAAGGTACATACTTCAAAATTAACAACCCATGAGAAGGATTTTATACCAATAATTGAGAGCTCCCCCATCAGAAACGCAAGAATAGTTTAATATTACAAATATAGAAAGCCAAGAACGTGTCAAGACACATAATTAGTATGCAAAAATTAGTGCTGGCATTAGAGAAAGACATCATCTCAAACAAAACTAAATTATACAACAAAATAAAAAGAAATGAAACCAAAAGACTGGTTAGTTGTTACAGTACTGGGAGAAGTACTGTAAGTGACTGATTGCTTCAGGGTCTTTGAGAACAATGAAAAATTCTGGAATTGATATGGCAATGAGAGCTCACCCTCTTGTTCTGATTCAAGTAATGGCCTCTGCCACATCTTTCTGTCACCATCCTGTCGACCTCACCATGAGTACTCTCAAACTTAACCAAAGGAAGTCTTCCTGCCTTTATATTCCTCCATCCTTTGTCACAGCAACAGAAAATTGGTACCAGGGAAGGGAAGTCACGCTGTCATCAAAACTTCATTATCTGGTTCTTAAGGAGTTGAAACTGGTTTCTGGAAGAGTTTGGAAGTCTGGAGATGATGGTCTGAGAATACCTTAAAAGAAGCTTATTGGGTGATTCTGGTGGGTGCTCAGAGATCAGAACTCTAACTCTAGGAAAGGAAGGTCAGGCTCTTCAATGTTCACACAGGAGTCATCTGTGTTACATACACTGTAGCAAAGAAGCCACCACCAATTGTGCTTGCTCTGAGCCTTTGCAGAAGGCTAGGCTTAAAGGTAACTGAGCTGACAGAAAATGTCAGACCTTACCAGATTATTGCTGGCTGCATTCAGTCACACTTGCAGTGAGAATGCTAGCAGAAAACAAGTTAAAAAAAAAAAAAGTTTGAGAAACTTTTGTTGTGAAACAGTTGCCCAAATAAGGAAGGAGTGTAAAGTTGGAGCTGACAAAAGCATGGTTGCTGAAAAAAATGGTAGTCAAGTACTTTGTGAAAAGACACCAGGAAGGCACCTCCAGATTGCTCAGGCACCACACACCAAACCCCATCCTGGAATGCACGAGCATATAATGGTCTTAACACATTTCAAAGATTTTATTTAAAGAAGAGTTCTAGGTACACTGCAAGCACAGGGTAACTGACAGAAGTGTTTGCAGCCATCTAGACACCCAGACACAGAATGATCAAAAAGGCTCGGCCACCACTGGAACTGGTGGCAGAACCTGGCACTGTGCACATGATGCTAGTTTTGTGAGTTACAGGGTTATGAGGACTACCACCCAGATTGCAAAAGAAGGTCTAGGAGTTCTGATATTGTGTGGCAGGGTTAGGATAGCTGCAGCAACCCCTGCAACAACAGTGCATGAAGCTGTGAGTGTGGGAACCAAGACAAATGGAAACCCCAGGAAGTTAGAGGTGTCAGGAACGTGAAAAGACCAAGAAAGCTGCAAGCAGCAAGTACAGCCAGTCCAAAACAATGAGCAAGATGGATGGGATTTTAAATCTCATTACTGACTTACTTAGAATGTTATGTCTTTTACATTTTTTAAATTAAAAAAGATTTTTTTATTTCAAAGAGCTGGGATGAGAAAACTGGCAGCTATGCCCCAAAGTTGCTCATTTTGAAGATTTGTTTAATTGATTTTTTTTTTTTAAACCCTCTCTCACAGTGATCTATCAGCTCTTTACATTGGCTTTATCTTTGATTACTTTCCTACCCCTGAGGACAGGAGCTATGGCCCAGCAGTTAAAAATACTGGCTGCTATTCCAAAGAATCAAGATTTGATTCTCAGCATCTACACAGTAATATGCAACAGTCTGTAATTCCAGTTCCAGGGGATCTGATGTCCTCTTCTAACCTTCATGGAAACCAACCACACACATGGTGAACAAACATACATGCAGGCAAAACACTATACTCATAAAAACAAATAATCTTTTAAAAGCTGTTTTTCTGGGGCTGGAGAAATGCAGTGGTTTAGAGCGTTTGCTGCTCTTGCAGAGGACCCAGGTTCAGAATCCATGTGGTGGCTCAAAACCCTTTGTAACCCTACATCCGGAAGATCTAAAAGCCTCTCTGGCCTCTGTAGGCACAAATGTGGTGTGTGTGTGTGTGTGTGTGTGTGTGTGTGTGTGTGTATGTGTGTGTGTATATATATATATGCGCAAAGCAATCATATTTGTAAATATAAATGAATATTTAAAAAAGTTTTTCCTATTTGATATTCACCTTTATACTTCAACTTTAAAATCTCAAATAGGGAATTGTGAGGGGGGTCTGGGAAAAGCTAGGTGAGTACGAGTGAACATACATTATATTATATACACGCATCATAGAAAAATATTTTTAAATCTTACGAATAAATAATTATGTAACCAGATTTACCCATCATTTCCTTTAAGTCTTCTTAAAATGTGGCCATAGGCTACTAAATGCACACTGAACATTGTATAGAGAGACAGTCAAAAGCACAAGGAAGTGTTTACATTAAACAAAAATAATTTCTTCTTTATGTAATAATAAAATCATATCAATTAAGGATTATTTGCATTTGTGCATTTTGTGTGTATATGTATGCACATGTGTGTGAGCACACATGCACCAGTGAGTGTATAAAAATGGGAGGCAGGAAGACAACTTGCAGGACTCTGTTTTCTACTACACTGGGGACTGAACTCAAGCTGTCAGAATTGGCAGCAAGCACCATCAGTACCCAAATTTTAAAATCAAATAAAAATTTAAAATATACAATTCTCATTTAAAAACATGGTAATCATGGGACAAGAAGGAGGCTGTTCTTTCTGCTCCCAATATAAAACACACTGAGCGCCTCAGACAACTATATATCGTCCAGGCAAGAGCCTGACTTGGGCAGTATGTTTTCTTCAAGCACCTACCCATGGATCCCACCATATTGAGAATACTTGGGTGACTAAATCCCATTTCCAGCCATTTTCTTTCTTCTCTTCTAACAGTATTTACAGAGAATCCCAACAGTTTTAAGTGGAGATGAGTTATTCAAATTCTTTTTTTCTGTTGTTTAGTTATTTTTATTTTTGGGCATTAATCCTGGCTAAATTTGCTAAAAATAAAAATGTAATCAAGTTTTAGTTGTACCAAAGAAGGCAACAGGAAGATGCAAAGGAAACTAGATGCTAAATGTACTAATTTAGACAAGATACTTTACAATGTGCTTATTGACTGATTCCTTTTTTATTTTTGTTTTCTTAATAAGCCAGAATATCAATGTAGCCGAGGCTGATTTGAATTCACTACATGAACTTGATTCTCTTCTACTTCTTGAATACTAGAATTATAACTTTTCACCACCAAGTACATCATGAAGGGGTGTGTGTGTGTGTGTGTGTGTGTGTTTTCAAACTTGCATTTTATGTATATGGATGTTTTAGAAACATGTATGTCTGTGCACACCTAGTGCCTGTGAGGGCTGGAACAGAGTAGTGTTCGATCTCTAGGGTCTGGAGTTAAAGATAGCTGTGAGCTGCTATATAGGTACCTGTTGACAAATTAGGTCGATACGGTAAATAACCAGACCAGCTCAAGAATAACAGTTATTCTTTTTAATAGTTGAAAAAAGGAAACTCACGCTACGAGTGGGAGGTCCGAAATCCAATCTGTCTGGTGGGCACCAGGCAGAGAGAGAGCGCAACTGTGTCCAACCAGTTTTGCTACGTGGGCTACAGGTAAGCCACACCCTAACTAGATGTGATTAGTTGATAGTTTCCCCATCAAGGTACTGGAATCAAACCCAATCCTCTGAAAGCAGTATTCTTAACTGCTGAGTCATCTCTCAATTGTAACAGGTTCTATTTCATATTTACAACTATATAATTGAATTCTTTACTGATTCTGTCAAAATTACTTTCTAAGCAGGAAAGTCTAATACAGTTCCCAAGATTACATTCAAATACTCAGACATCATTCACTAATAAAACACATAGAATCTCAGTTACTGGCTTCGGGACAACTGTGTAAAGACTATGAAACTAGAATCAGCAGATAAAAGATTATCAATAAAGCATAGGTGTGCAAGGTAAACTTGAAGTTTTGTTCTGAAGATAAAGCCAGTGCTGCCAAAGTAGAAAGCAAAGTAAGGAAGTGAGGAAGCCCACCCACAGAAATCCAAGGCTCTCCACCCCATGCCCAGGTTCCCAGCACACAGGAGTACAGCTGTGCCCGTTTCTTAAGAGTACTCGCAAACCCCTGAAAGCCCTTCCATCACTGCTCAGGGCCTGCATCCATGAGTACACTGCCCCATTCCAGGCACCAGTTATTAGGCATGTGGAAGAAGGGAAACTAGATTATTCAAAATGAGAAGGAAATTGTAAAATATAATCTGCTGTCAGCAGTCCTTGGCAGAAAACACTAGTAGCTGATGTCATAAAATACAGCAGGAACATCACCTGTGGGCACAAACCTCAACAGGATGGATAGCTCATCTTAGCTCCTGAGTAGAGGGAAAGCATTTGTTGCCTTCGTTTCCCTAAAGCAAAACCTAAGTGTACATGAATGTATGCTTTTATACACACAACCTACACAAAGTTGTGGGTTTTGTTTGTTTGATTTTTAATTTTTTTTTCAAGACAGGGCTTCTTTGTGTAGCTCTGGCTGTCCTAGAACTCACTCTGCAGACCAGGCTGGCCTTGAACTCAAGAGATCCACCTGCCTCTGCTTCCCAGGTGTTGGGATTAAAGTTGTATGGATCACTGACTGGCTAAAAATTTTTTATTCTGAAGTTTTTTTTTATATGACTCATATATCTTCAAAAGTCTGAAACTTGCAAATATCTGTATGAAAATACCACCTTTAAAAGGGAGAGGACTGGGGCTGGAGAGGTGCCTCAGTAATTAAGAGTTTTGCCTGCTCTTCCAAAGGTCCTGAGTTCAATTCCCAGCAACCACATGTGCTCAAAACCATTGTAATGAGATTTGGTGCCCTCTTCTGGCCTGCAGGAATACATGCAGGCAGAACACTGAATACATAATAAATACATAAATCTAAAGGGGGATGGGCTGCTGCAGGTTTAATCTCATGACAGCTGCCTTCCTTAAATGCATAGGGCCCTGAGCTCAATCCCACACAGAGTGGGGGGAAAAATAAAGGGACTACTTTGGGCTAGAGAGATGGCTCAGCAGTCAAGAGCACTGACTTGCTCTTGCAGAGGCACCAGGTTTGAGTTTCAGAACCCACATGGTGGCTCACAACCATCTGTAACTCCAGTCTCAGGAGCCCCAAAGCTCTCCTCAGGCACTAGGCATGAATATGATACACAGACTTAGATGTAAGCAAAACACCCCACACATTAAGAAAATAATAATAATTTTAAAAATTTTAAGGGGATACTAATCTAGATTCTAAATAAGACTATAAGCCCACAGTGGGCATGATACAGCTCAGCAAGCACCAAGTCTTGCATTTTATAAAACAGGTCATGGTAGCATGTCTATAATTCAAAGAGGCAAGAAGATCAGGAGCTCAAAGGCTCCACTAAATGGGAAATTGGACGCTAGACTGCTACATAAGACCTGGATCCTCAAAACTTGTCTGACTATTAGCAAGAAACAAAGGTCACTTGACATACAGCTGTGATTACAGTACTTACAAAGCAGAAGCAGGAACTGAGTTTCAAGTCTCCTATCAATTGATTATCTGATTCATTCCAGTTATAAGCTGGATATTTTTATGTAGTATTTGTGAAGGTCTAGGACTACAACACATATCACAATATCCAGACTGAGTATTGGAGGGCGGGGGTTCAAGACAGTTTCTCTGTGTAACTGCTCTGGCTGTCCTGGAACTCACTTTGTAGGCCAGGCTGGCCTCAAACTCACTGAGATCCTCCTGCCTCTGCCTCCCAAGTGCTGGGATTAAAGGTGTGCACCACCAATGCCCAGTCAGATTGAGTATTTTTTTAAACTGCGCTTATGGCCAAAGAGAAGGGAGAAAGAATAATTAAATTTACCTGTCATATTCTGAACTCAAGTGACAACTGTGATCAGGTTATCAATTAATTATAAGCTAAGTTCTTTAAAGGCTTTAAAGTATGCATTTTTAAAATAAAGAAAGCACCAAAAGTTATTTAATTTCTCAAAATACACAGTTTTCCAAGATCTAAACAAATGAGCTTTTCAGGAGAAAAAAACATTTGGAAAAGCTAATTCTGTGTGAATAGGACCATTTCATTCTATACAGAAAACACACATACATATACATACTCCAAAACAGTCTTGCCAAGTGTGTGGCACACGCCTTTAATCTCTGTGAGTTTGAGACCAGCATGGACTACATAGCAAGTTCAAGACCTACCAGAGTTACATAATAGGACCCTGTCATTTACAAACACTAAAGAATCCAGAAAAACAGTCCTAAAACTATGTTCATCCTCAATTTCTCAGGTTACTCACAATCTTTCTTAATAAATCCTTTTCAGATTCATTAAAGCACTCCCATGCAACAACAAATGAATCAATTTCCCACAGATTACATTCTGGTAAGATGGCTTGATTCAGAATCAAAATATTTATTTTAATTCTATGATAGGGAATGAGAAATTTGAAACAGTGGCACACTTTTTTATTTTTATGTGAAATGTACCACATTAAAAAATTGGTATTTGAATTAAATTATACATGTAGTCAATTATGGTTATCTGCAGCAGTTTTGCTCTAGTCTGTCTGTCACTCAAGCAATGAACTAGTACTAATAAAAGCGGGGTTTGGCTCCTTTAAGCCTCTCTGCTCACAAAATTGACATCAACTAATCAGCACATAACCTCATTGTATGTGCTAATGTTTTGTATATTGTGTGCTTCTATGTGGAAACTCCTTATTTAATAATATGCTGCTGATTCTCAACCTTAACTAGTGGGTGACAATATTGCTAACTCCTGGCTGAACAAAACTTGCCTAACACTTGCATCTTACACATCTGTTGTTGGTTTTGGGAACAGGTTCTCTCTGTGTAGGTGGCCCTAGCTGTCCTGGTACTTGTTTCTACCTCAAAAGTGCTGGAATGAAAGGCATCGACCACCACACCCAGCTAAATTGTGGCTTACGTCTCTAGTTCTTACAATTAGACCTAAAGCCAACATTTTAGTGTGACTTTGGGGGTCATTTAAAACAGTTAAAAAGAGCCGGGCGGTGGTGGCGCACGCCTTTAATCCCAGCACTCGGGAGGCAGAGGCAGGCGGATCTCTGTGAGTTCGAGACCAGCCTGGTCTACAAGAGCTAGTTCCAGGACAGGAACCAAAAGCTACGGAGAAACCCTGTCTCGAAAAATCAAAAAATAAATAAATAAATAAATAAATAAAATAGTTAAAAAGAAAGAAAAAAAAAAAAGCAAAAGAACCAAGTTGGGTGACAAGTTCAGGAGGTAGAGCCAGGAAAATCCAGAGTTCAAGATCATCAGCAGCTACCTGAGTTGAATCTGTAGCTATCTGCTTAATATCTCTTTAGGGGAAAATCAAATATACTTATCTATCACTATTACACATTAAAATGTCTTTAAGGAGGTGGTGGTAGTAAGTAGAAATGGACATGGATAAGATATATTGTTTACATGCATGAAAGTGTCAAAAGAAAAAATATTAAAAGCTGGGTTTGGTGGTTCACACCTTTAATCCAGCATTTGGAAGAAAGAAGCAGTTGGAAGCCAGTCTGTCTATACAGTGAGTTCCAGGTCACCTTGCCTCAAAAAAAGAAAAGAAAAAGAAAACGGTTCTAAACAAAACAACTGAAGACCCTCATTAACCTTCAGGCTATAGTCGTATATGCAGGTAGTAGTTACAGAACTTGAGAGACTAAGGCATCAGAACTACAAGTTTGAAGCCAGCCTGGACAAGACACAGGGAGTTCCAAGTTGGGCTGCATGAGACCACTTTAAAAAAACAAAAACAAAAACAAAAAAACAAAAAAACTTCAAGAATTCTCAAACTATGTTCTCAAGTCCCCAACCCAGAAAACTGAAATACTAAGTGATTTTATGACAAGAATAGACAAACTTTCTCCTGAAAGAGTCAGACAGTAAATAGGATGTGTAGGCACACATGGTCTCTGTTACATATTCATTGTTGATTTTTTTTAAAAAAATTACTTACTCCACAGATATGTGGAGGTCAAAGAACAACTTTGGAGAGTCAATTTTCTCCTTGTCCATGTGGCTCCCTCCCCAGGATCAAAGTCAGGTTGTCAGGCTTAGTGACAAGCCCCTTACCAACTTGCCACCTCCTGGTACAGTCACCGGTTTAATTTTAACTTTTCTGGAGTATACAAAATTCTGAACTGGGTGTGGTGGCTCACAAGTAATCAGGATCCAGGAAGTAGAGGTAGGAGGGTTGCTGCAAGCTCCAATTAAGCCTATGCTACATAATGAGTTCCAAGCTAGCCTGGACTACAGAATGAGAATAGCCTTAAACAACAAAATTCTTAACTAAGAATCACACAAAAAGAGGCCACAGGTTACAATCAGTTTGCCACTATGGGTTACATAGCAAGATTCTGGTCTTAAGAAAAGGGGAGGAGTGTGGGGTGGAGATCATATGCTGGAGAGATGATGGCTCAGTGGTTAAGAGCATGTGTTCTAGAGGACCCAAGTTCAATACCAAGCAACCTGTCAAGTGGCTCACAATCACCTTTAAGTCCAGCTCCAAGGGGGGATCTAACAACTCAGGCCTCTTTGGGCACCTGAACTCACATACACACACATACTTAATAGGAAAAATAAATATTTTTAAAATTATTTTTATTTTTTGAGACAGAGTCTCTTTATTTTCTGAGACAGGCGCTGGCTGTCCTGGAACCTGCTCTGTAGAATAGGCTGACCTTGAACTCACAGAGATCCACCTGCCTCTGCCTCTGGAGTGCTGGGATTAAAACACTAAGATGTAAGAGTAAAAGATGATAAATTAAATCAAACTACAATACCCATAGAGGTATGCAACTGAAACAATAAATTCAAATATCAGATGGAAACAATGAATTTGAACATCAAAATGAAAAAACTATTAACTACATTCGACAAAATACCACAGCAAAAATGAGTTTAACTTTCTAAACATTTTCTAATATGCTCATCCAGGCTGCATTTCTACTTTCCATAACAGAATTGGTACACATACTAAGTATCATCTAATCACACCAACACTTGAGATTTATGTAGTAAAAGCATGGGAAGTTAACTATTAAGACCAGAAAAAAAAAAAGAGTTTAAAAGCTGGACTCAAAACCAAGTAACCAACATTCTTCTATCAAATTTCAGATGATATGATTGTTCTTCAGATATATGTGTCTACAGAACACATAAACTTTATGTTTATATAAATGCAGATGAGAAATTAATTTAAAATGGTAGACATCTACATGAGTCAGGCATGAAAAGATGCTTATCTTATTAAGAAAGAAATAAAATAAAAGGCACACCACACAATCCTAAATATAAAATTGATCTGTGAAAAACAACAAACACCATGTGTATACATACAAATTGCTAACAATTTCTTTCTCTTTTTTACAATGAACATACACAAGGTTTATTACATGCATTAGGTAGATTCTCAACAAATCTTATCTTTTCTTTCTCCTCTTGTTTGTCCATTTTAAAAATAAAATGGGGCTGGAGAGATGGCTCAGCAGTTAAGAGCACTTACTGCTCTTGTAAAGGACTTGGGTGATATAGTAGTCAAACTTATTGTCATGCTAGTTAGGTTTTCTAGATAAAGATATATTTCAGATAGATAAGTATTCTTCAAACATTTCAAAGACCTACAGAATATGACATTTAAAATGTTTTAATAACTTAAACTTTTCGTGACAGTGAGACAAGTCTGCTCCTGGCAGCATCAATGTACTCAAGAGAAAATGGTGGCCATCAAAAAACTCTGTATGAAGTTTATTTTATGGCAAAAGCTAGTGGGCAAAGAAACTGTCCTTGCTTCAGTTGCTTACAGTTACTATCTAAACTGAACCAGCAGAATACAAGAAAGGCGTCTGCTAAGCTTTGCCAAGACATGGTAGGCCAGTCCTTCCAATTTCCCTGCTTCACAGGAAAGTCTGTCAGATACGCTATGCCTGTAGGCCAAGGATGGATGTCCCAACATTACAGAGGAAATGTGGATGATTGTCCAGGAAGCCAATTGTTTCTATCATTTCCTACATTTTAGGAAGTTGCTTGCCTGTACTTCCTGCTTATTCAGGTATTATTATTTTCTTCTCAGGTCTTTGATGGAGTTCAAAACTAGATAATTATAGTTTTTCTTAGTTATGATAAAAAGTAAATTAGATATAAAACTTTAAGCTCGCCAAGATAGGATAAATATTTTCTCTAATTTTGTCAAATACAAATAGACTAAATATTGTAACTGCAATTCTTACTTGATAACTGTTTTGCTGTATGTAATTTTACTATGTTAAAGTTAAAACCTTCTCTTTTGATTAGACAGAAAGGGAGAAATGCTATGGTATGATTTTTCTGTATGCTGTGACTATGTATTCCTCTCATTGGTTAATAATAAAAGTTGTTTGACCAATATCCAGGCAGGATAAGATTAAGCGAACAATCTAAGTGACAACTCAGAGGAAGAAGGGCAGAGTCGGGAGATGCCAGTCAGTGGAAACAGCCAGAGTAGCAAGACCACAAGAAAGGCTACGAGTCACATGGCAATATATAAATTAATAGAAATTTATTAATTTAAAATTAGGAGCTAGTTAACAATAAGTTTGAGAAATAGGCCAAACATTTTGAAATTTATATTAAGGACTGGGCAGCTGGGAAACAAAAGCACCACCTCCGTTTACACCTGGGTTCAATTCCCAGCATCCAGAGGGTGGCTCACAACCAATAACTCTAGTTCTAGGGAATCGAAAAGTCTCTTCTGAGCCCCACTGATACTAGGCACCCATGTGTAGGCAAAGTACTCATAAAAATAAAATAAATAAATCTCAAAAAAATTTAAAGAATAAAATGGTGTTATAAACTTCATGTTTGTCAGACTAAGTAAGATGGCTCAGCAGGTAAGGGCACTTGCCTTCAAGCCTGACCATCTAAATTTGATTCTGAGGATTTGCATAGTAAAATAAACTCTCTGACTTCCTATGCATGCTGTAACATGTGTTTGAAGGGAGTACACACGTCTATACACACACATACACACACAAATGTAAAAATAAATTCAATAAATTCATATAATAAAATTCATGTTGTTTGAAAATATCTTCTGTATCTTCATTTATTCTTAGAAATTCTACTAAATGCAATTAAAACCAAGAACTTCCTTATTCAATGACAGAATTTCAGCAATGCTCTCAAAAATCATGGCCCCACACCAACAAAAAGGAAGGTAATATATTGAAGAGGATCCAAGGAGAGTTGAAGGAGAGAAGGTGGATATGATCAAAATACATTGTATACATAAAGTTCTCAAAGAAAAAAATTTAAAATCTAATTTAAAACAATCCTCTCCAAAAGACTGGTGGTACACACCTGTAATTCCAGCTTAGAAGGTAAAGAGGAAGATCAAGAATTCAGTGTCATACTCTGCTTCTTGAAGAATACTAGGCCAGCCTAGACAACATCATACCTCAAACCCCAAAACACCCCACCTTCTCTAAAACTTGCCCTCAATATTCAACAATTCCTCAAACTGAGATGTTTAATTTTAATGACAGGAGTCAACAAACATTTCTATAAAAGTCAGACAGGAAATACGTTAGGCTCTGGGGCACACATGATCTGTTATTTATATATTCATTAGCTTTGTTTACATTTTAGGAATATATTGAAAAATTTGAGCTGGGGATAGTGGCTCCCATGAGTAATCTTAGCACCTAGCAGGCAGACGCAGCAGACTGCTGTGAGCAGTACTAGGGCATCAGAGTCCCAGAGTGAGAGCCTGCCTCAGACAACAAAATTCTTACATAAATGTCACACAAAACCAAACCACTAGAATTAGCTGCCAGTCACAATTTGCTAAGCACTGACTTCTAAGAAGTCAGCATCCAGAAAAAGTTGGCTATTAGAGTATTTTCTACTAAAGGCACCCCCCCCCAAAAAAAAAAATCACACCAAAGTCAACTGTGGTTCACATTAATAAAGTAGATGACATATAATAAATATGTTGAACTCTATACTTTGACAAGGAAATCTCAAGATGAGAAACCTACTAACAGAAACTTCTACAACCCATATTACACATGAATAGGAACTAGTATACCACATGTGTATGACTAATGCACATGTCTCCACTTGGAAAACAGCAGCTGAAAGTTGACTACAACATCAAAGCTCAAATTTCCTTTCATGATAATTAAAACCATTTATACATTCAAGTAATCAAAACTGGTGAGTCTGTTTTAGATGTCACTGACTGCTGAAAATTAAGAACAGAATCAAGAGACTGGTGGTGATTTGCTTTCAATTTTAATTAGAAGCCAGCCCCAGTAGAACATACCTATAATCCAATGGTTCTAGAGACAGAGGCAGGAGGATCTTTGTGAGTTCAAGAACAGCAAGGTACAGGACAGGCAGAGCTTATAAGGTGAAACCGTGTTTCAAACTTAGTATTTATTGTGTCCAAAACTATTGGTCACCTTTGTCTAAAACATACAAAGAACTCAAGAAATTGGACACCAAAAGAACACATAATCCAATAAAAAAAAATGGAGTACAGACCTAAACAAAGAACTCTCAACAGAGGAATCTAGAATGGCTGAAAGACAATTAAGGAAATGTTCAAAATCATCAAAATCATCAGAGAAATGCAAATCAAAACAACTCTGAGATTCCATCTTACATCTGTAAGAATGGCCAAGATCAAAAACACTGATGACAACTTATGCTGGAGAGGTTGTGGGGAAAAGGGAACACTTCTGCATTGTTGGTGGGAATGCAAATTGGTACCGACCCTTTTGGATGTCAACGTGGCGATTTCTCAGAAAATTGAGAAACAAACTTCCTCAAGACCCAGTAGTACCACTTTTGGGTATATATCCAAAGGATGCTCAATTGTGACACAAGGACATGTGCTCAACTATGTTCATAGCAGCTTTGTTTGTCATAGCCAGAACCTAAAAACAACCTAAATGCCCCTCAACCAAAGAATGGATAAGAAAAATGCGGTACATTTACACAATTGAGTACTAATCAGCAGAAAAAAATAACGACAGCTTGAAATTTTGCAGGAAAATGGATGGAGCTAGAAAACATTATTTTGAGTGAAAGACAATTAATTATCACGTGTACTCACTCATAGGTGGTTTTTAATCATAAAGCAAAGAAAGTCAGCCTACAAACCACAATCCCAGAAAACTTAGACAACAATGTGGACACTAAGAGACACTTACATAGATCTAATCTACATGGGAAGTAGAAAGTAAAAAAAGACAAGATCTCCTGAGTAAATTGGGAGCATGGGGACCTTGGGGGAGGATTAAAGGGGAGAGGGGAGAGGCAGGGAGGGGAACAGAGAAAAATGTAGAGCTCAATAAATATCAATTTAAAAAACTGTAAAATAAAAATAAAAAAAGAATAAAACTGGGTCAGATTGAAAGTCTAAAATGAAAATGCTAACCACAGCAGTAACCAAATGGCCTCGTATCTTACCTAAACTGGTGGGTTTGATCAGCTCGTCCAGCAGGTCATAGAATGGTAGCTTTTGCAGCTTTATATCCGGATGGACTGGGTGCAGTGCTGATGTGAGATGTGGGAGTTCCAGTTCATGTTTAGGTCCCAGAAGAGAAACAGGGAGTAGTGGGGATGATGCAGGGTGACCATCATAGGTGAGTTGTGGAATGGTAGATGGTGACAGAGTCGCTGGCATAGGACTTGAATGTACGTTGGGGATAGACAAGTCCGCAGGCGTCATAATTTTCTGAGGGAACCGCCGCCTGTAGAGTTCTTTAATTTTCATTTGTACAGCAGGACTACAGCCAGCCTTTAACAAATGCAGGGCTTTTGTAAGAAGTTCGTGTTTGCGTCCGTGCTTGTTCCTCCCAGCGTAGCCCAACAGTACTTGGAGTTCAGAAACTCTAAGGCTCATAACCATTTGCTTAGAGAAAAAAGTTAAAATGTAAAATATTAGTATCTGATACATAATTTACAATTCTAAACAACTTTTATTTAGCCTCTTCATGTGGTTTGCTTAAATACCAGCCCATTTAACATCCTTACTATTCTAAACAAAGTTTATCCAATTAATAATAGAGAAACTTTCAAAAAGTAATATGCATAAGTTTCTATAAAGGATACAGGATCAAGTTTACACTACGCAGGACCACATCTCACTTTATCCCTACCACTGAGTGACATTACCAAGTACTTACTAATTTTCCAGAAGCATAGACGGCAGAATAGTAAGAGCATTCCTTCCTTCTTGGGGAAAAAAAAACCAAGTACATTCAAACCAAACATCCCACCTCAAACCCCAGACACATTACCAAATTCGACTCTCTGTATTAACTCTGGAATGCAAGGAACAATCGCTATTTTCCTGAGGCCTGTCTCTTAGTTTGTGCTGTTATATTGCTAGCTAGCAGTCCCAGATACTAAAACTCTCGATTCCCACTTAGAAATCAAGAATTCCATCTGTACACTGTAATACATGCAGCTAATGACAGAAATCTACTTACCTTTATTAATCTTAGGTTCACAATTTATTTCACTGCTTCTATTCTCCACCCCTTCTAAGAACAGGAAATGGAAATCTAAACAGAACCTTCCATTTAAAGCAACAGAAAAGGGAACCAAAGAGGAAGGGTCAACGCTACCCACACTACTACTTATGGAAGAAGCCCTGTCTCTGAAAGGATGACAGGAAATGCCAGGATGAATACCTACCTGCAATCTTCCCATTCATTAAATTCTCCATTCCTAAACTATTGGATTCTCTAGATTCATACCAAATACCAACACACAGTGGCTACAAGGCCTCCCTACCTTCCTGTATGACTTATACAAATACCTTTTCTCAGCCAACCCATTGGAGCAACGGTTCTCAACCTTCCTAATGCTGTAGCCCTTAAGCACAGTTCTTCATGTTTTGGTGTTTCCCCCAAACATAAAATTATTTTCTTTGCTACTTCATAGCTGTAATACTGCTAATGTTATGAATCATGATATAAAAATCTGTGGTTTCTGATAGTCTTAGGTGATCCCTGTGAAAAGTTCATTCAACGCTCCTAATAGGTTGCAAGCCACAGACTGAGATCCACTACATTAGAAAGTCCTTTCAGGTAGCAGAACAGCCCCCAAATGTGACCAATGAAAGAAGAACTCTGATGCAAGACAGCTGGTCAATCAAAGCTGTCAGTCACTCCACTGTTTCCCACCTTCAGGTCCAGCTTCGCCAGCCTGCCCCAGTAGATTGGTTAATAAAACAAACAAACAAAAAACCTGTCTTGGGCCAGAGGTAGGCAGGGAAAAATAAACTGAATGCTGGGAGAAAGGAGGAGGAATCAGAGAGAAGCCATGGAGCCACTTCCAGAGACAGACACGCTGCTGCTCTTTGAGAGGATCCAAGTTTTGTTCTGAGTGTCCTTATTGGGCACCTCACAGTACCTATAACTCTTTCCACAGGATCCAGTGCCCTCTCTTGACCTCTGCAGGCTTCCTCACTTGACAGGGTGTAGTAGGAAGCTGCTTGTTCATTTCCCAGCTGCCCAGACTCCCAAAATAACCACACAGAAACTGTATTAATTAAATCACAGCTTGGCCTATTAGTTCTAACTTCTTATTGGCTAGCTTTTACATCTTAATTTAACCCATTTCCATTATTTTATATTTTACCATAAGGCTCAGAAAATTGGGAAACAAACTTCCTCAAGACCCAGTAGTACCACTTTTGGGTATATATCCAAAGGATGCTCAATTGTGACACAAGGACATGTGCTCAACTATGTTCAAAGCAGCTTTGTTTGTCATAGCCAGAACCTAAAAACAACCTAAATGCCCCTCAACCAAAGAATGGATAAGAAAAATGCGGTACATTTACACAATGGAGTACTACTCAGCAGAAAAAAATAACGACAGCTTGAATTTTGCAGGAAAATGGATGGAGCTAGAAAACATTATTTTGAATGAAAGACAATTATCACGTGTACTCACTCATAGGTGGTTTTTAATCATAAAGCAAAGAAAGTCAGCCTACAAACCACAATCCCAGAAAACTTAGACAACAATGTGGACACTAAGAGACACTTACATAGATCTAATCTACATGGGAAGTAGAAAGTAAAAAAAGACAAGATCTCCTGAGTAAATTGGGAGCATGGGGACCTTGGGGGAGGATTGAAGGGGAGAGGGGAGAGACAGGGAGGGGAACAGAGAAAAATGTAGAGCTCAATAAATATCAATTTAAAAAACTGTAAAATAAAAATAAAAAAAAGAATAAAACTGGGTCAGATTGAAAGTCTAAAATGAAAATGCTAACCACAGCAGTAACCATAAGGCTCGTGGCCTACTGGCAAGGTTCCACATGTCTTCTACATTGGGAGATCCTATTATCTCATAATAATCTTCTGTTTGTAATGAAATTTAAAAAAATCAAACATCAAGGATTAGTAATAAAAAACAAACTGGAGTTGGCTGGTCTTACTTTCCTATTGCTGTGATAAAACACCATGACCAAGGCAACTTATAGAAGGAAGGGTTTATGTAGGCTTATGGTTCCAGAAGGATAAGCACTAAACCGATTCTCCACTTCCAGTAATGCACTGTAAATCTTAAATTGGACATCTGTACTACTGCACTTGGGAGGTTGAGAGTGAGGGAACTTGAGTTTAAGGCCAACTTGAGCTACATTGGGAGATCCTATTATCTCATAATAATCTTCTGTTTGTAATGAAATTTAAAAAAAATCAAACATCAAGGATTAGTAATAAAAAACAAACTGGAGTTGGCTGGTCTTACTTTCCTATTGCTGTGATAAAACACCATGACCAAGGCAACGTATAGAAGGAAGGGTTTATGTAGGCTTATGGTTGGTTCCAGAGGGATAAGATTCCATCCATCATGGCAAAGAATTGACTGCAGGCAGCAGGAACAGATGAGAGCTCACATCCCAAACTGTAAGCAAGAAGCAGTGAGAGCAAACTCGAAATGGGATGAGGCTTTCAACTCTCAAGGCCCATCTCCAGTGACATGCTTCCTCTAGCAAGGCCACACTTTCTAAATCTAGCAAACAACTGGGGACCAAGAATTCAAACATCTGAGCCTATGGGGAACAATCTCATTCAAACATCACACTGTCTTAGTTTCTTTTCCTGTTCTTGTTATAAAATGCTCTGACAAAACCAACTTAAGAGAAAGGGTCTATACTGGCTGAAAACTTGATGGTAAAGCCTATTAGAGTGGGGAAGATGACAGGCGCTTAAAGAAGCTGGCCACATGGCATTCACAACTGAGAGCAGAGAGCAATGAATGCATTCATGCTGCTCAACTCCCTTTTTCCATTTATAAAATCCAGGACCCACCGCTGGATTCTTTAATAAGCAATTCAATAATTAGCACAATTTCAGTGATGCCTTTGTCATTGTGAGTACAAGATTAAAAATGTAGCACAGATGCATTATTGTATTTCTATGAAAAACACATTGACAATTTACTTAACGGCCAGGAAATGGAGTTGCCCACAGTGGGCAGGCTTCCCACATCAATTAAAAAGTCAAGATACTTCCCAAAGGCATGTCCAGAGGCCCATTTTCCAGGTGATTCTAGAGTCTGTCAATTAACACTAGCAGTCAGTCACATAGGCAAATGTGTTTGTTCTTAAAAAGGGGGAAACAGCATTAAATTTTAGATAAATATCTTTCAATTCAAATTTCTAAGTCACAAACAAAAAGTGAATTAAAATTATTGAAAAGCAATTCAATAATTAGCACAATTTCAGTGATGCCTTTGTCATTGTGAGTACAAGATTAAAAATGTAGCACAAATGCATTATTGTATTTCTATGAAAAACACATGGACAATTTGCTTAAAATCAAATCTCTTGTTTGAAGGATCAAAGAAAAAGTTAAATGACAAAATAAACTTGACAGCTGTCAATTATATTTTGACTGCCTCAAAAAAAAAAAGTAGACACTAGCAACCATTAAACAAATACTTTCGTAGCATGCTCTCAAAAGACAGCTGCTATTAACAAGTCAAGGTTTCTAGTTTGGGTTTATTTTTTTTAAAGAGAGAGAGAGAGAGAGAACTTATCATTGTGTTTTTGAGACAGGTATCATCATTTTTTCACACAGAAAGCAAAAAATCTGCTGAATGTCTGAATGTCCACAACTAATTTTACTTCAAATATATTTTCACAATTTTACAGATATTTAAGGAAACAAGCCACATGTCTTTTAATGGGGGGGGGGAGGAATTAATTAAAAATGAATATAGTTTACCTCAATTTCCAGTTCAAGCTTCAGTAATTGAACTTTTAAAAAAAGTTCTGGCTAAGAAATGTGTGTGTTCCATTAACCATTCACTGCACCTGATCTTGCACAGCGGAAGGCCAGGTGGTGTTCCTTGCTATTACTGGAACAGATTTTGCATACTCTTGGGGGACCATAATCAGCACTGTATTTTAAGAGAACTGAAGAAGGGGGCGGAAAAGGTCCAGCCATCTGAAGCATCATTCAAATGAAAAGCTCAGAGAAGCATGCAGCAACTAATTCATAATGTGGAAGTGTTGACAACATACAAAAAAACTAAACATTTAAATACTTCTGAGATGCTGAAATAAAATATATTTTAATATGCAATGTGCTTAAAATTCTTCAATTGTTACGACTAAAATAAAAGGAGTATTTACAACTAAGGATAATGTTAACCATGATAGCTACTAGAAATCATCGCTTCCTAGGGAATTCCAGTATTCTGCTGACTGCATCTTTGGATGATCTAGTTCTTAGAATCCCAAGGGATTAAAAATGGTTGAAAAGTGTATATATTCTGCACAGAATTCTGTGAAGGAAGTCTTCCTAAAGTGTTTTATTTTTTTTATCAGACAGACATATGCACCACTTTAAAATTCTTTAATTTTTTTTTTATATATTTGATGTATACCTGCATGTGGATCAGGTAATCAAACACAGAGGGGGTCATCAGATCCCCTGGAACTGGAGTTATAACCAGTTGTGGGCCATCTGATGTGGATGCTGGTAATTAAACACAGATCCTCTGGGCAGCAAGCTGGTTTTAGCCACTGCATTCTCTCTAGCTCCATGTGTAATTTTTTTAAATTTTTTTTTATTTTAGTTGCATGTATGAGTGTTCTACATCCATGTATGTATTTGTACCATGTGCATGCCTGGTGCCCATGGATGTCAAAAGTGGGTATTGAATCATCTGAAATCAGAGCTATAGACTGTTATGAGCTAACATGGGTCATGGGAATTGAACCTGGGTCCTCTGCAAGAACAAGTGGTCTTAACCATAGAGACATCTATTTAGCCAATGTATATTTATTTTGTTGGTGTTTGTTTTGTTTTTTTTTTTTTTTGCTTTTTGTTTGTTTTTTGAGACAAGGTATCTCTATGCAGTTCTGGCTGTCCTGGAACTCACTCTGTAGACCAAGGTGGCTTGAGTTCAGAGATCAACCTGCTTCTGCTTCCCAAGTGCTGGCATTAAAGGCTGCACTACTACCACCTGGCCCATACACAAAAACTTCTAAAATCCTAATAATTTTACAAGAAACACTAGTTCCTAGCTGCAGCTTCGATTTTAGCTTTTTCGTCTGGAATTTTTCATCATTTGTACAGCAGTCTATTCATTTTTCCTTGAAGGTATCTACTGACTTCCAATTATAAGAGGTAATGTTTTTAGCTGTCAAATCTCATCACCTACCGTCTCATTATAATTTGTGATTGAATCAATTGTCTCTGCTTACATTATTACATCTGTAAATAAAATATATAAAATGCTGAACCAAAAGTATATCATAATTATGTTTTCTTTTCATATAATTTTGCTCTCTTGATATTTAATATCTACCATTTTGTGCTTGATTAATATTCTATGTACCTACTGTCTCTTAATATATTCAATTATATGAAGGAAAGCTGTTTGATTTTGATTGGTTTTGTTTTCTTTCATTTCTTTTTTTTTCTGATCTTGTTTTGTTTTGAGTTGTCTTATTGTATTTGTTTTTAAACAGGGTTTTCCCCTATACAGCCCAAGCTAGTCTGGAACTTGCTATGTAGCTCAGACTAGCTTCAAATTCAGTATCTTCTTATTTCAGACTCTGGTGTTCTAAAATTATAGCACTGTCTTTCTTCCTAAAGACATAGCTCCAGTAGCCTGCTATAAGGCTACAAAGTGGACAGTTAGATCTGAGCCTAGTGCACACTATGGTCACAGAATTCCCCTTTATTATGTCCCAGGAACTCCCATCTGTATCCCACATTGAACCCCATTTCCTCATCACTCTGATTCTTCTTTTTGCTTCTCGTCTTAGTGGGGCTTTTCCTTCAGTAGACTTCTGAGAAAGGGGCATGGGAGGTGTCTTTTTATATCTTGCATTATTATAAAATCAATACTTCCTCACACTCAATTCTTGAGTTTGGCTCAGTAAAGAATTTTAGAGAGAAAATTTTTAATAGAATTTAAGACATTTCCTTATTTTCTATTTCCAGTGCTGGTATTAAAAGGGTTAGACTAGCCGGTGGTGGCGCACACCTTTAATCCCAGCACTCGGGAGGCAGAGGCAGGCGGATCTACTTGAGTTCGAGGCCAGCCTGGTCTACAAGAGCTAGTTCCAGGACAGGAACCAAAAGCTAAAGACAGGGAACCGAAACCCTGTCTCGAAAAAACTAAGCAAAGCAAAGCAAACCAAAACAAAACAAAAAGGAGAAAGCTCAGCAGTTAAAAGTACTTGATGGTCTTATAGAGGGCCCAGGTTCAATTCCCACCATCTACATGGTGGTTCACCAGCATCTTTTAACTCCAGTTCTAGGGAAATCTGACTCCTTCTTTTGATATCTGAGTGCAGGAGGCATGTATGCATGCAATCAGGCAGAACACTCATACATATAATATATAAATAAACATTTTTTAAAAAGCTAAAATACTAGACTTTGTGGCACATGCCTATAATCCAAGTACTTGGGAGGTGGTAGAGTGGGGGGATCAGAAGTTCAAAGACACTAGTCTATGTTCCAGGAGACACTATCTCAAACAAACAGCCACCATACTGTTCATCTATAATCCTTTATGATTCCTATATATCCCATCTGGAGGCTGGTAGAATTTCCTCTTTAGGTATTCTGAAATTTCATAGCATCATGCCTCAGCAATGATTTTTATGGCTTGTTTCTACAAGACCTAGTAACCGTTGAGCTTTTACATTCAGAGATGCACGTCTTGGAGAGTTTCTAACAAGTCTTCCTTTTTTTATTTCCTTTCTCATAGACTGCCATTTAGATACTAAGCTTTCAGAAATGATTCTCTACATGTTCTCAAGGAATTGTATTGAGGAATGGGATGTCTGTCATTTCAAAGACAACATCACCCTCAACCTCCTTTGTAGATATATAAAACTTACACACACCTACGTATTCCCAACTACACAAGTGAAAAAGTCCATTCTGAAATTAAACAGAAAGTACCAGTTTTATATTCTCATTAGCTATGACCTTCCTTATTAAAAGTTATATCTACATTTTAACCAAGAATGAGACACCCCCCCCCAGCCTGCTGTGTGCTGCGGTAATTTCAGTCAAAGCAGACTCTGTACTGTGAGTCTTTATCTAATCTCACTATAAAACCAAGTATGAACTAGAATTCTATAATTATATACACTAAAGCCAGGCACAGTGATTCTAGGAACCAGGAGGACTGATGGAAGCCTGCAATCTACAAAGTGAGTTCCAACCCAGCCTGGTCTACATAATGAGTTTCATGATCAGCCTGGTCTACATAGTAAGTTCCAGGCCTGCTAGGATGCAAAATGAGACTACCCTTCACAAGAAAACCAACAATGAATCAGATACATAAGAAAAGCATATTAAAATAAAAATATTTTATCCATTATTATTGAAGTCAGATTATTCAATACGACTGGATTCTAAACTGTGGACCACTTCTAATCTTTCCCATTAGAAATGGTTTACAGGTTGGGCACAGTCACTCATATCTCTAAAGTCTAGTACTTGAGAGACTGAGGCAGAAGCTTTGCCATAAGAGAGAAGTCAGATTAGGGTTACTACACAGTGAGTCCCAGAGCCTGGACAACAAAGAGACATAGCCCTTAAAAGCAAACAAGCAAACAAACAAGTACAAGAATACAGAAATGAAGACACAAAATAACCAACTGGTAGATTAGCAATCTGTCAACAACACCTAGTTCAACCAGAAAACCTAGTTAGACTCAAAGTAGTAAATCAGGTTGGCTGCATCCTTCTCCATAATCATCTCCCTCCCAATTTCTCATCTTTTATTTATTTTTCAACATAAGACAACTGGAAAGAGATCTGCAGCACCAGCCCCTCCAGCTATCACCTTCATCTCTCAGTCTCCATTCCATCATGCTGATTATACTACGCTCTCAAAAGATGACAAAATATTGTGATTATATGTAAACAGAGATTCCATTTTCCTTCAAGCAATGTACAAACTTAACATTTTGAAAGGGTTACCATGGTTTCACTTCTTGATAGATGATTTATACGTCATTCCCATCTATGTCCTACCACATTTTATGAAACATATGGATATAGGCTTCAAAAAGCTCCTTCTTGTTAACATGAATACTAAAAATAACAAATCTAACTTACACTGTTTTAAAATTTGGACCCAGTATTAAGTTTAGTTTAATTTAATTTAAAATTCTAGAATTTAAAACACTAACACATTGACCAACTTCATGTGCAGAGACAAGAAAATATGGTTCTCAATTAAGGAAAATGCTGCTCTGTCATGACTCGAATAGGTTCTCCTAGTGCCTGCATTTCCCCAGGGCCTAAGTTGCACCCCTCATCTCTAGACCACCTGTAACAGACTTACCTTCCGGCTGACCAATTGCTCAGCAACCCATCCATCAGCAGGAATTAGGTAAGTTTCTCCTTTGATCTGTGCAAACATTTTCCTGAGTCTGAGGAAGCAACCTTTGAATGTCTGACACTCCTCTGGTACTCTTGGAGGAGAAGGAACACACCCTCTTCACCTGACCCCATTCCCAGATCCTTGGAGCAGCAATAATGCAGATCTCTCAGGCCAAACCAGAACCTGCACCCCTTCCCGCCCTCTTCTCCCATCTTCCCTTCACAGCAGAGCACAGAGCAGAGGAAGAGCAAAGCTGTAGCATTTTGCTGAGAAAACCCTTCCCCGCTGGACACAAGTTTTAACATTTCTGTTGGGAAAGCCTTCTCTTCAGAGCTGCCTGTAATCCCACAGCTCCTCTAAACCCTTGTGGCTATTGGGACCCCATTTCCAACCCTTTCCTGTAGATGAGACCCTCCTCCTGGAGCTCAGATTCTGTTCTCTCCTCACCTCTATGAAAGCCCTGGCAACAGGCACCAACAGCTAGCTTAGTCAGGCTAAGCGCCTGATCTCCGCTGAATATGGTGATGACCCACTCAACAGTTTGGTCCTCGTTCGGTCCTCTGAGTCCTGGGGACGCTCACTACTACAGGCTGCAGTGACATCTTCCTTCTCTCATTCACGAGACTGTGACTTCCATACCCTCCCATTCCCCCTTGGGAAGCCTCTTAGAAAACCTCTAGCCTCTACACTTGGCACCCTATCTGAAGGGACCTAAATTTATTTACTTTTGTAATAAAATTTGGCTTCAATATCCCTTAGATAATCAATCCAAAAGGTCACCTAATGGCACCTTCCTAGATCCTAATATTATTTGGGACTTTTACTGTAAGCGATTAGAGAAATGCAAAGAGAGTTCCCATTCCCTATTTCTCTTTTCTCTGCTTCAAGCCCTATTTTTGTCTTTTCTACTCCCCCACTACACACACACAAGCACGCACAGACACACACACACACACAATGTAAACTTCCTTCCTGTCTTTTAAGTTACCACTGATGGATATGTAAGTTTGTTGTAAAGTGGATGCCAGAAGCCAGACCTAGCAGTACTGGCGGACACCGGGAGTAGGTCAGTTCCAACACCCACACACACACCCAGCACACACTCTTCACTGGCTGGTGCATCTCTCACTTCCCTCCCAGTGTCCTCTGTCTAGGAGCCAGAACTGAAGCTCCTCCTAGCTGAGGCCCAAACCAGATGATTCTTCCTCTATTTTTGATCACACTAATAAAACTCCCCCTTATCAGCTTCAAACAGCAGTGCGTTCTCTTCCTCTCCAGCCTCTCTGGTTTCCCTTTATTCCTTCTCAGAGACAGGCTGTCCATCCAGTCAGGGTCAAGGTAGTCCCCAATCAGGACCCTGAATGGACTTACAATATCCTAGAGGGCATCCTTACTAAGGATCAATTTGTAATCTGCCTCCTGGCTGGTCTTCGCAAGGCCACTCTTAAAACAATAACATATGAAAAAACCTGAGTCAATTCCTAGACCACCTCACAAAGGCCCTCTTAGAATATACCAATCTGGATCCCCAGACCCTAGATGGAAAAGAACTCCTTATGACCTACTTCTTTTCCCAGAGTTCCCTGATGTTAAGTCTCTTAAACATCTAGAGAAAGGACCTAGATGTCATAGGCAGAAGCCTTAGCAGATGCCTTTAAGGTGTACAACAGGAGAGATGAAAAAGCCTGAAAGGGGCTGGAGAGATGGCTCAGTGGTTAAGAGCACTGGCTGCTCTTCCAGAGGTCCTGGGTTCAATTCCCAGCAACTACATGGTGGCTCACAACTACCTGTAATGACATCTGGCACCCTCCTCTGGCGTGCGGGCATACATGGAGGCAGAATGTTGTATACAGAATAAATAAAATCTTTTTAAAAAAAAAAAAAGAAAGAAAGAAAGAAAAAGCCTGGAAAAAAAAATACCCGATGCTAGCAAAGGCCTTTGATAGGCCATAGCAACTACCCAGGTTCCCTGGACTCCCAAAGCCTGAGAATCTCTAGGTTCCTGTTTCAAATGCAGTCAAGAGAGTCACTGGTCTTGGGCCTCTCTGAACCCTTATAAACCACCCAGACCATATCCAAAGTGCCATCAAGAAGGATACTGGGGTGTTGACTGTCCTCATGTTTCTCATGGTATGAGGGCATCTGATGTGAGAGTCCCCTCTGTGTACTGTGATTACCATTAATGAATAAAGAAATTGTTAATAGGGCAGAGCTTAGGTAGGCAGGGAAAACGGAACTGAGTGCTGGGAGAAGAAAGGTGGAGAGAGAGCTGCCGTGGATCCGCGGCTGGAGATAGATTCACTGAAACTTTGCTGGTAGGCCACGACCTCGTGGTGATATACAGATTAATAGAAATGGGTTAAATTAAGATGTAAAAGTTAGCCAATAAGAAGCTAGAGCTAATGGGCCAAGCAGTGATTTAATTAATACAGTTTCTGTGTGGTTATTTCAGGGCTGGGCAGCTGGGAACCAAACAAGCAGCACCTTCTCCAACAGGCATCAAGCCCAGAATGCCCTTTTCTGATCACCTAGATCTGGCTGGCCATGGACGATGCAGGTGGATCAAGCTCTCTTGACCTGATCACTGTCATCTCTGACTGGAAACCTCCGGTAGTTACCACAGTCCCAGGGCCATCTATCCACTCCTTCCCACTGGAAGCCTCGGGTAGTTATCACAGTACCAGGACCATCTATCCACTCCTGAACACTGGAGACCACCAACTTAGTTCTGACGGCATTTTAGGAACCCACATCTTCTTATCAGGGTAGGGTGACAGCTTTACCAGCCTCACCAAATCCCATCAAATATATAACCCAGGCTCAATACCCACACTCTCTCTATACCTCTAGCTTTTGTAGACCAGGCTGGCCTAGAACTCTCAGAGATCCGCCTGCCTCTGCCTCCTGAGTGCTAGGATTAAAGGTGTGTGCCACCACTGCCTGGCTACCTTTGATCTCTTAAGAAATAATCTTCTGCAATCTTTCCTTGTCCCCTTTCCCTCAGAGCTACCTGATCTCTTACTGCCCTCCTGGGCCTATATGTTGCAGATTTTCCTTGCCTCCCAAAAAGAGGTATCTGCTAAATCCCCCAACTTCCTTAAGCCCTTCAGGGCCTCTGTGACTTTGTCCCTCTTGGAAGTCTCAGAGCTTCTCTATGCCCTCTTAGGCTTCCCTCTTGCCTCTCAGCTCCCACTTGGGGCTTAGAGAAACTCCCTTCAGTGGAGTTCCTTTGGCAACCCTTCCTCTCTTCCTCCACTGACTCGGATTTTATTAAGGCCTCACTCTGTTACTACAAACAGGAGAGAGGTGGTCTTTGTCTCTTCTTCAGAGAGGACTGCTGCTCCTGTGTCAACCAGTCAGGATGACAACTCCAGGTGGATCTATAAAATGTAAAAAAGTTCGTGCATCTGGCCAGTGGCCCACTGAAAGTCCAATATGAAATACTACCCTTCTTAGCCCCTTCTCCTCTTCTTAATGCTACTAGTCGAACCCTGCCTTATAAATTTGTCTAAATTTCCTCAACAATAGAGTCAAAAGATTTCGAATCAGACTTTTAATCAGTTGCTATGACAGGATTACTGGCCCCTAGCTACAGAGCCAGAGGCCAGCAACTCCAGACTATACCCTGATGGTGAAGAATCAAGATTGCTCAAAGGACCTTGAGGCCTCTATTCAACAGAAAGTAGTCAAATTATAACATTGTCCCTCTTTCCTGTGACCTGATTGTTTACAATAGTAAACAAAAAGGGGGGAATTAAGCCCTCCCCTGAGGACCTCCAACTTCCAGGTTTCACCCACAAGACACTCTAACTGCCCTAACTGCTGGACCCAGACACCCCACTCTACAGAGTAAATTGTCCAATCTCTGGACGTGAAATCCCACCAATTTCCATCCTGGAAAGCTTTTACACACACACACCAAGAAACCTAGGGTAGTTACCACAGTCCCAGAGCCATCTATCCACTCCTTCCCATCATGTACAGTTCTCTGCTGTTATCTCTGAGCAGAGGCAGCCACCCACCTTGGTTTTTTTTTTTCCTCCTAATAAATCTCTTGTGTGGGGTTTGTGGTACAGCGTGACTTTGTGGTATTCCTCGGCTCCCAACTCCCAGGATACCTTTCCATCTGAGCTGTAATGCTTACAGATGTGCTATAAACGTTTCTCCCATGGATGTCCAGGCACTTACTCCATACAATGAGGAAGGGAGTTTGGGAAGGATCAAGAGAAGAGCATGAGAATACATCATGCTAACCCAACACCTACTATGTGCCAGGATGGTAATACTATGTATAGGATTTGGATTTTGGGTCTGAACCCCAGGACTATAAAAGAGGACAAAGAAAAATCTACTAATTACAAATTAAATAGAAAATATTGAATTTTGTCCTTATTGGGGTTTCTATGGCTGTGATAAAAACATCATGACCAAAAAGTAACTCCAAAGACAAGGTTTATTTCATCTTACACTTTGAGCTAACAGTCCACCACGGAGGGAAGTCAGCACGGAAACTCAAGCAAGGCAGGAACACAGAGGTAGGAACTGATGCAGTATGGAGGAGTGCTGCTTACTGTCTTGTTGCTCATTGTTTGCTCAGCTTGCTTTCTTATATTACTATAGTACCCAAGATCCAGGAGTGGCACCATCCATAGTGGGCTGGGTCCTCTCACGTCAATCAAGATAATACACTACAAGTTTACCCACAGGCCAATCTAGTGGTAGCATTTTCTTAGCTGAGGTTCCTCTTCCAAAACAACTCTAGGTCTATGTCAAGCTGACACAGAACTGGGCACACTTGTACTCATTTGAGAGTGGGTCATACGATATAGCTCATGCTAGTCCTAAACTCAAAATTAGCTAGATAAGACTGCTTAGTGCATAGATTAGAGGAATACACCACCAGGTCCAGTGAAATAGAAAAAAAAATGTCATTTAAAACTGGCTTAAAACAGGCAGTAGTGACGTACACCTTTAATCCCAGCACTTGGGAGGCAAGAGGCAGGCAGATCTCTTGTTCAAGGCCAGCCTGGTCTACAAGAGCTAGTTCCAAGACAGTCTCCAAAGCTATAGAGAAACCCTGTCTCGAAAAACCAGCTAGCTAGGTAGCTATGTAGGTAGGTAGATAGGCAGGCAGGCAGGCAGACAGACAGACAGATAATAAAACTTTGATAAGTTGAGTATAGTGGGGCAAGTCTTTAATCCCAGCACTGGGCAGAGAGAAGCAGGTATATCTCTGATTTCAAGGCCAGCCTGGACTACATAACAAGTTCCAGGATAGAACTACATAGTGAGACCCTGCCTCAAAATAAATAAGTAAAAAACGGTAATGAACGGTATTGAGAGATGGCTTAGCAGTTAAAAAAGAACTCAGTATCTATCAGGTCCTAGCACCCATGTTGGGCAGCTCACAACTACCTCTAACTCCAGCTCAAGGGGATCTCATACCTCTGGCTTGCATGATCATCTGCACTGGCACACATACATACCTGTGTTTCTCGCCTTCTCTTACACACACACTTACAAATAAAATAAATATTAAATGATAAGGGGACTGGTCAGACCGTTCAGCCAGTAAAGTGCTTGCTGCACAAATCTGGTGACCTGAGGTCAACTCTCAGAAACCATGTTAAGGTTTAAGGAGAGAACTTACTCCACAAAGAGAGAACCAACTGCATACCCAGCTGGCAATTTCCTAAAGGCTGTTCCAATATAGAATCTGAAACCATAACAATGAACATTTCTTATTTATTAAAAGTCACTTCAAAGGCCAGGTGTGGTGGTGCACTCTAATTCCAGCACTTGGAAGACAGAGGCAAGTGGATCTAAGTTTGATGTAAGCCTACAGAGCAAGTTCTAGGACAGGGACAGTAAGGTCTACACAGAGAAACCCTGTCTCAAAAAAACCAAGGTCATTTTGAAGCACAGTGGTACACATTTGTAATATCAGCACTTGGGAGGTACAAAACAGGAGAAACAGAAGTCAAAGGTCAGTACTAGGAATCTACCGTCATTGGTAGTGTTTGCCTAGCAGAAAACCCAAGGAAGTCCTCGGTTCGATTCACAGCACTACATAAACCAAGCACTGTGGGAGATGTCTATAATCCTAGCACTTTAAAGGTTTTATCAGAAAGATGTTTCGAGGTCATCTTCAGTACACAGAGAACTTGAGAGCAGCCTGGGATTCCTGAGACCCTTTCTCAAAACAACAACAAAAGTAAGTTCAAGACCAGTTACAAAGTGAGTTTGAAGCAAGTTTGGGCTACATAAAATCCTATTTCAAAAAACAGACAAAATTCATTGGTCTAACTTCAATTCCAATTGGTCTTTTTACTCATACACAACGTTATAAAACCATGCATTTGTTATTTTAAAAATGTTGAGTTCAGCTGAGTAAGGTGGCAAACACCTGAAATCCTATAGCATTTGAGGCAGGAAGGTCAGGAGTTCGAGGTCACACTGAGCTACAAGACCAGCCTAGGCTACACGAAATCCTGTGTCAAGACAAATGAGAGTTCACCAAGTTCCACACTTCTTCAAACACTGATGCAGCTCATGACTGTGATACATAACACACTTACTCATATCACACCAACCGCATCAAAGGAGTTGAGTACGGAATCTGTCAAGCTCACAGTGGCAAATGCAGTAGTTTTCCAAAATTCAATTTCCCCTTGAGAGCTCAAATTTTATCATTAGCAATGAATACTGTCAGTTGTTTTCCTTGTAGTGACAGGCTCACTTTATTTTCAAGAAAATGTATGCCAAATATCCATTCTATATAACCATACTTTGCCAAGCAATTACTTCAAGTAAAAATAGCATTCCACTTAGAAAGGCAGCTAGTTTAATTTGTACTCAGTGACTGCACAGGTTCTTTTCTAAGCTAACTATCAGGCCTGCTATCAGTAAAGCACTTCCAACAGCAGGCTCTAGGAGTTACGCAAAGGCGGTATTGATGACAAATCACTAAGTTTTATTGGTTCATCAAGGGCATTAAATGTAACCAGTCAGTCTTCCTGACATTCCCCACTCTAAGTGTGTGTGTGTGTTTGTAGAATCAAACTCAGGCCCTTGGGAATAGTAGGCAAGCACTTTACTACCAAACCACATAACCTACCCAGTTTGTTTGATTTTTTTTTTTTTTTTTTTTTGGTTTTTTCGAGACAGGGTTTCTCTGTAGCTTTGGAGCCTGTCCTGGAACTAGCTCTTGTAGACCAGGCTGGTCTCGAACTCACAGAGATCCGCCTGCCTCTGCCTCCCGAGTGCTGGGATTAAAGGCGTGCGCCACCACCGCCCGGCTGTTTGTTTGATTTTTAAAGGCATTTATTTTTTTTCAATTCTAAGAGTCTGGTGATGGGGAATACACTACTAGTATAACTCAGTAACACCACAGTATTGATCACACTAAGTCACAATAGCTTTACTCACCATTGATGCTATAATTGTCAGCATGCCAAACAATGCCAACTAGTACTGGAAAAACGGTTTTGACATGGAGATACCCAGAGAAACACCAGGACACCGAGAAACAAACTCTGAGATGGTAATGGTTGATGCATGTATGCATAATCATAAAACAGTTTTTGCTTAAATAATCATACAGAAACTCAAGCTTATAGTCTAGTGCCTCACACATTCAAACATATAGATGAATGGAAGAATGTGAGCTACTTCATGTACTAGCTATCTCACTACAAGCCAAGTTCTAAGCCAGAAACATGTTATGTTTGATATGATGTGTCCCCCATGGACTCTTGTTGTTTGGAGGCAGTACTATTTTGGAAACTGGTGGGAATCTTAAGAGTAGGGCCTGACAGAGGAAGTCAGTTATGGGAGCTTCTTTGAAGGGTGCCTTGTCCCTGGTCCCCTCCTCTCTCTGTTTCCTGGTGACCAGAAAGCAAACAATGCTGCTCTCCCACCAGCTCCTGCTACTACGATGCTCTCTGCTCCACTACAGACCTACAGACGTGGGCTGAAATCTCTGAAACTGTGAGCCAAAGTAAACCTCCCCGCAGGCTGCTCATACCATGTTCTTTGTTAAGTGTCAAGAAGCCTGACAATTCTTCCTCATTCCCTTCCTCAGGTAACTTGCAGGAACCTAGGATCTACATCAATGACTCTGTTTTATTTAAACAGGTGTATTCCTGGCTGGGCTGGAAATCATTACATATGTAGACTACATTGACCATCTGAGTGTTGGTGATCAAAGCACGCCACCACCCAGTCACAAGGATTTTAAAATACTGCAAAAGCATTCACCTCATTCATCTGTGTAATTACATGTCAAATAAAAAAAAACACTACAATACAAATAAAACACCTTAAAAACAGGAAAAATAAATAATCTTTAGAAAGATATTTTGAAATTTAAAAAAGAGTCAAGCAGTGGTGGTGCATGACTTTAATCCCAGCACTTGGGAGGCAGGCAGATCTCTGAGTTCAAGGCCAGCCTTGTCTACAGAGTAAGTTCCTCGACAGCTAGAGCTACTCACAGAAACGAAGGAAGGAAGGGAGGGAGGGAGGGAGGGAGGGAGGGAGGGAGGGAGGGGTAGAAGGCAGGGAAGGAAGGAGATGGAGGGAGGGAGGAGGGAGGGAGGGAGGGAGGGAGGGAGAGAGGGAGGGAGGGGCTGGAGAGCTGGCTCAGTGGTTAAGAGCACTGATTGCTCTTCCAGAAAACCTGGGTTTCAATCCCAGCACCCACAAGGCAGCTAACAACTGTTTGTAACTCCAAGATCTGACACCCTCACACAGACATACATGTAGGCAAATCACCAATGCACATAAAGTAAAAACAGATAATTATAAAAAAGAAAGTA
Source organism: Microtus oregoni (assembly GCF_018167655.1). Taxonomy (NCBI): domain Eukaryota; kingdom Metazoa; phylum Chordata; class Mammalia; order Rodentia; family Cricetidae; genus Microtus; species Microtus oregoni. Next base: position 24,269,295 of record NW_024543091.1, on the reverse strand, counting down.
AATTATGTTACTATATATAGTACAGATCAATTTATGTACTTATACACACATTTTATAAACATGAGGCCCTTCTACAAGCTGAGTTTTGTTCTAATATACATAAATACACATATAATAAATTACAAATTTACAGATACTGCCAGGCAGTGGTGGCACACACCTTTCATCCCAGCATTTGGGAGGCAGAGGCAGGTGGGTCTCTATGAGTTTGAGGCCAGCCTGGTTTACAAAGTGAATTCCAGGACACCCAGGGCTGTTTCACAGAAACCCTGTCTCGAGGAAAAAAAAAATTTACAGATACACACTTAAAGCAAGTAGAAAAAAATGAATAGAAGCCAGGTATAAGTAGCCACAAATCATACATATGTGTGTATGAAATACCAAAATAGGCAAATCTACAAAGTATAGATGAGCAGTTGCCTGTAACTGAAGCCAAAGTAATGTGGAGAGATAGCTGTGACAACTGAAGATGCAATTTCTTAGGGTGAGAGAAATCCTACAACTGACTGCAGTACTAACTGTACAACTTGGAGAATACACACGAAAAGCAATTTAACTCTTTAAATGTGTGACCTATACAGCACTAAACTGCATATGATTCTATTAACACTTTCCCCACTCACCTAAAAATGAATAAGCACAAATAAACCCAGAATGTTACACTAATAATTCCAGTATTCAAGTTGGCTAAGGCAGTAGATTCCAGGTCAGCCTGGGCTACATAGTATAAACTCAACTCAGAAAGTGTACTTCATAAATTATCCTGGGGACTGGAGAGGATGATTCATAATAAGAGCACTTGTTGCTCTTGCTGAGGATCTGCGCTCAATTCTCAACACGCATACAGCACCTCACAATCACACGCAGCCCCAGTTCCAAGGTATCCAATAGGTATATATACACGTAAATAAATAAATCTAAAAAAAAAATACCCCACACTTAACACTATTCTGGTTAATCTAAGAAATAGCATGGGAAAAATAAAGATGTGACACTCTGGACTCTAGAAACACTTCCAATTTAGACTGCCATAGCAGAAATGAGCATCAGCCTGGTTCCTGACAAGAACAAACAGTAACATAATTTGTTAAGCTGGAAGATAGTAAGCATCTACGATAGTGACAGAACACTAGCCAACAATAGAGCAAATGAACAGTTCCGTATCCAGTTACGAGCTTCTGCCGTAGCTGAGAAAGTACAACACACATAAAGCAGACTAAAGTAAAACTGGACAGAGTCCTGAGTATCAGACCCCAGAGCTGAGAATAATCGTCCTATGGGAAGCCACTGAAGGTTTTCTCTTTCATTTTGTTCTGTTCATTGCTTTGGGATATTTTTAACTTTTTTTTTTTTGGTGGGGAGGAATAGGGGTGGGAATGAGACAGGGTCTCTCTACATAGCCCTGACTGTTCCAGAACTTATATATATACTATATAGACCAGGCTAGTTTAGAACTCAGAGACTTGCCTCTGTCTCCAAAATGCTGGGATTAAGAGCATGTGCCACCACACCCAACTCCACTGTAAATTTTTATAGATAGGAGTCACTGTGAAAGAACTATTTGTGTGAAATTAACATGGCAACGAGAAAGAGAAACTGAAAGCAAGAATAGCAGGAAAGGTAAGGAAGTTCTCAAATATAGGCGCATCTGCACCAGCACTGTCAGTATCTGGAACTGGCTCCCGTTCAAAAGGTTTACATTTCTTTTATTTACTTGATCTAAGAAAAAAACGGGAAAAAATGATGGTTTCTTCAAAAAGTCTCAGGGAAAGGTTCTGAGTGATTGCCTTTTCATATGAGACACTGAAACCACAAGTGGAGGGCTCAGAAACACCTGATGCAGGAGGGGAGGCAGAGGAAGGACTAGCAAAGCACAGGGCAGCTACACTAGTGCGCTATGCACCGGAAGGAGCTGGCACTGGAAGGAGCTGTATCCTGATAAAGCCTCAAGCCAACCCCACCTGGCACTGGAGTAGCTGCTCTCACAGTTGGCTGTGCACTACGTGGGAGCTAGGCTCTGTCAACCCCAGAGGTCTTCTGTGAATCACTACCTAATCATCTAAAGTCAAAGCACAAATCCCAGATCACTCACACTTATAGAACAAAACTAAGTACTTCAAAACTTCTGCAGCCTACTCAGAAAAAACGCTAATAAAGAGCAAATTCCAACAAATTTAGAACACAATTCAGTCCACAGATTAGCTTCATCACATGTTCCTTTCCGGTTTTGCAGGCTTTTCAGACACTGCAATGTTCTGCCAGGGGTGGTAGCGCACACCTGTAGTCTTAGCATTCGAGAAGCTGAGGAAAGAGAATCCTGAGTTTGAGACTACTAGCCTGGACTACATGGTGACACAGTATCAAAAAAGAAAAAGCATTTATAACTTACATGTGCACTTATTAATTACACTAACCCAAAAAGGTTTCTTCTTAAAATAGAAAAATATTTCCACAGCCTATGTAACCTTTCCATAACCAGCTCCTCCAAACAGCATTACCTACCAATTTAAAACCATGGCAACCCTGATTTCACATTAAAAATGGGAAGTTGTTCTCATATCCACTTGCTCTATATTAATGTTCAACAGAGTTTCAACATGCCATTTAAAACTGACATGCACCCAATACACAAAACTCACAATATTTGATTACTTTAATATAATTTCCAAAATCAAACATACTTGAAATCAATTAGATATGTCACATCATCAAGTACATTCTTTATCAAATGTTCTGATTCCAATGCACTGTTTGCTGACATTTTGTAAAATCTCTCTCTGCCATCACTTACTAATCTTACCTGACACATAAGCCATTAAGAACAATGAAGGTAAAACAAAAAACAAGCTAAGAGTTACTAATTCTCTTCACTTGAGACACCTGCATCAGAAAAGCTTCTACGCTGCTCTCTACAGCTTGAAAGTCTGTGCTGTTAACATTAATCACATTTGCAAAGTTTTATACAAGGCTGTCAAGGCATGAAAATAACAAGGGTTCAATCCCAGCCCCTCCCCAACCAAAAAACCAATGTTGAGTTACTACAGGAATAAAATACAAAGTGACCTGGATCCATATCTACAAACTTAAAAGGCTTGTCACAAAAATAACAGATTACAAATAAAAAATATAAACTGTGGATGTAGTTGCCTAACATTCAAGATGCTTGATTTCAATTCCCAGCACAACATATCAGTTCTAGGTGTGCCTAGAACTCCAACACAGAGGAGGTGGAGAGAAGAATGAGGTGTTCAAGGTCATCCTACACTACTTGGGAATCTAAAGCCAACCTGGGCGCTGTGTGTGTGTGTGTGTGTGTGTGTGTGTGTGTGTGTGTGTGGTTAGTATGTATGCCAGGCATGGTGGTCTACAACTTTAATCCCATCGATGGGAAGGCAAACACAGGTAGATCTCTGGGAGTTCAAGACTAGCCTGTTCTACACAGCCAGTTCCAGGACAGCCAAACCTACATAATAGAGAGACCTGACTCAAAATAAATAAATAGATAACAATGTTTTACTATTGTGATCCCTTTTTTGTGATATAGTAATACACCTACAGTCACAGAAGGTCTAAATGGATAGATGTCCAGATGTTAAACCAGTGTTCTTGAGAAATGAAATTATAAGCGCCATTTTTTGTCTTCTTTTTAGCATTTTATTAAAGTTTCCTCAGCAAAATATTAATTGTAAAAATTGGCAAGCTTTAGTTAGTTGGAAGTTAGTCTTAGGTACATAGTGAGACTCTTAGTCTCAAAAAAAAAAAATTAGGGGGGCTTGGAGAGATGGCTCAGTGGTTAAGAACTAGTTGTTCTTCCAGAAGTCAGAATTCTATTCTAGGCACCAACAAGGCAGTGGTTTACAACCATCTGTTAACTCCAATTCTAGGGGATCCAACGCCCTCTTCTGGCCTCTGTGGATACTGCATGAACGTTGTGCATAGACATACATTTAGGCAAACACTCAAAGGTATAAAATAAAAATAAAACCTCAAAATTAAAAAAGAAATAATGAATTTGTATGACTCCAACTAACATACTCCAAATATTTTGTAAGAGAGATCTGCAAAACCAGGCATAGCGGCACTCACCTTTAATCCCAGCACTCTGGTGGCAAAGGCAAGCAGCTCTTTATGAGCTCAAGGACAGTTTGGTCTACATAGTGGCTTACAGACCAGCTAGGGCTATATAGTGAAACTTTGTCTTTAAAAAATGGCAACTTAAAAAAGCATAGAGAGTATCCCCCCCCCCCAAATACCCTTGAATATAGCAAACAGAAACACGCTAGCAACATTACAATTCTTTGTGAGCTAGGTACCTAAATACCTCCAGGACTGCCCTGGCATCTTTGAGGAGGCCTACAGAGGTGAGCTTTGAAACCAAAGACTCAGATGCAAGTTCTTGCCACTAATGTTGGTAAAATTTGCCTTTTTCTAGCCTCCCTTACCTCATACATCACTCTCCTATTTCAAAGAACTATTGTAAAAAGCAAATGATATAACGTGAGGCAGTATAAACTGAGCAGAACTACACGACTAAAATACCAGTATTCTTCAAACACTAGGAGATAGTAGAGCATAGATAGTGGCTTATGCCTATCATCCCAACACTTGGGATAGAAGCAACATCAGGAGTTCAAAGTCATCTTCAGCTACACAGTTTAAGGACAGGTGGGGCTACATGAAACTACTATCTCAAAAAATAAATGCTTAACAGAGCTGAACACTTAAAACAGTACCATTAATTCTGTGATGAAATAAAGCAAGTTCTTGTTTTAGTAGGCTACATCCTATAAAATCCTACTTTCTGAGATGGATACGTATTCCTTGATCCCACTACAACTACAAACCACTTTATTTTTTTATCCCTGGTTACCAGCATGAAAGGGTACAAATTACATTGAAATCAAAAGCCCCAGCATGAACCCTGGAGCAGCATGCTGATGGAGTTCACCAGGAGAGAGCCAAGGTTAATCAGCTATGGACTCACTACTAAGGACTACTGCAATCAAAAGGGATTACAAGACACTCATTTAAGAGAAAGACAATGCAGTCACCCGGAGAAAACCACCAAGGAAAAGGCGGCAATATTTCAAAACAATTACATGAAACACTTAAAAACTAAAGTGTTTTTCAAATTGTTTTAAAATACTGTTCCCAAGAAGTAACATAAAACAAAAGCCATCTAAATGCAACCCTTCACAAAAGCAAGTCAGAGAGATTAAAATCAAATCCATGAATAAAATGTCAGATTTACTTGCCTCTATGAGAAATAAAAGCAGACAAATTACACCACAGAGATCAAAAGGAAGTGGTTATTTGTTGAAAATAAAGAGACAGATATGACAACAAAATTTACTGATATGCTTACACAGCAGATACTTATAAAAGTATGGCTTTCCTTCTCGTTGGATTCCATTATTTACTCCTTGAAAGCAATGAATCCTCCCCTCCTACTGTTCTCCTTAAAATACCAATATAACTTATGTTGAGTTTTAATGCAAAAAACATTTGTTAAGAAAAAATAATAGCTTTGGAAGGTGAGTGTGGTGGCTCATGCTGAGATCCAGCACTCTGGAAACTGAGGAAAGGTTGTCAATTACAGGCTTCAGAATTACAAGGTGAGTTCTTGTCAGTAAACGAAAAACGTTTATTTTTGTTTTTTCTTGGTTTAAGGCAGCAGTTCTTAAACTATGAGCTGAGATGCCTTTGGGGGTCAAATGACCTTGTCACAGGGGCCGAATATCAGATATCCTGCATATCAGATATTTATATTACAATGCAGAACAGTAGCAAAATTATATTTATGAAGCAGCAAAGAAATAATGTTATGGTTGGGGGCCACCACAACATGAGGTATTGTTATTAAAGCATTAAGAAAGTTGAGAACCACTGGCTTAGAATGTTTTGATGTCTGAGGTCTTGTTTCCTTTTGTTATAACCTGATTTATTTTCTAGATAATCTTATTATATAACCCAAGCTGGCCTAGAACTCACATTCCTCCTATATCTCAACCTTCTAAGTACTAAGATTAAAGGCATGGGAGCCTTCTAAAAGAAATTATTTTTATTTTTATCTTTATTATTACTATTTTTCTTTGGTTTTTTTTGAGACAGGGTTTCTCTGTGAAGCCCTGGCTTTCCTGGAACTTGCTTTGTAGCCCAGGCTGGCCTTGAACTCAGAGATCTGCCTGCCTCTGTCTCCCAAGCGCTGGGATTAAAGGAATATGCCACCACTACCCAGAATATTTAAACTATTTTAGAAAAAGGCTCTACAGCCAGGCACGGTGACACACCTTTAATCTCAGCAGTCCAAAGGCAGAGGCAGTAGGATCTCTGTGAGTTAGTGGTCAGCCTGGTCTACAAAGCAAGTTCCATGCCAGCCAGAGCTACAGAGAGATCTGTCTAAAAAACAAATCAGAGTAGCTACAATGAAACTATCAAGTTATCACTCCCAAGATCTCCTGGTCTGCAAACTTGAAGGGCCTTCACCTTCACAGTCTCAAAAGAAGTCACTTGTGGGTATTCCCCTAAGGAAAATTTAAACTTTTCATAAATAAAAGTGCACAGAGAACTTATTTTAATATGTATGACTCACAATCTCATTTATACTGGCAATATCTTCAAGCTTGCACTATTCCTACAGGGACTACGGATCTGCTTTTCCCATCTGATCTTTGCAGAATCACTATAGATTTAAATGGATTCACTAAAAGGGCCATTAGGAAAAGAGTTATGAATACAATCCACAGCATAGTCAAATGTGAGATGTGAAATGGGGTAAGGAAATAATAATCAGTATTTTCTCAGTGGCTCCCATAAGTTAGGTACTTCCATTTAAAAATAAAAAAGTAGGCTTTTTCTCGCTCTAATTATTGTTTGGATTTTCCCCTATTCTGTTAGATATATATGATATTTACCTCCCAAAATATCTCTTTCTCTTTCTGTCACACACACACACAAACAAACACACGAGCACCTGTGTGCACGCACAACCTGAAAAATATTTCTGGGGCTGGAGAGATGGCTCAGAAGTTAAGAGCATTGCCTGCTCTTCCAAAGGTCCTGAGTTCAATTCCCAGCAACCACATGGTGGCTCACAACCATCTGTACTGGGGTCTGGTGCCCTCTTCTGGCCTGCAGGCATACACACAGACAGAATATTGTATACAAAATGAATAAATAAATATTAAAAAAATATTTCCGAAAGGAGTATCTTCTAAACTTCACTGCACAAAAAAATTATATGCATTCTTAAGTAACTATGGCAAGCATTCTTGTTAGCACTTCTACTCTCCAAAAAGAACAGTAAACCTAACCACAATGAAGCGTTAACAAAACTTTTAAGAGCTATTACCAACCAAGTAATCTATCACAGCTCCTCAAGTCTCAGGCACATACAATGGCACACCAACAGAAACATAAAAACAGAAAACAAGTCCTCTGGAAACCTCTCGAGTAGATTTTAGAGACAGTGAAAAATGGAAACCAGTTTTAGAGAAATACCATTTCCTATAAACGTTCAGTGTCTTTATGATACTGGCTCATTTTTGTAAAGAGAAACTTTACCTAGCAAGATTCACTCCAGGGATCTCATCTATCCCAAAAAGGCACTTTTCTTTCCTTTCTTTTTTTCTTTTCTTTCTGTCTCTATTTTTTCCAAGACAGGGTCTTAACTATGTAGCCCTGCCTATCCTGGAACTTACTCTGTAGACCAGGTGGCCTCAAACTCAGAGACCTTCCTGCCTCTGCCTCGCAAGTGCTGAAAACTGAAAAGAACAAAGAAAGCCATCTCTCAGCATGCATGTGCTTTTCTCACAAGCTTTTCAGTCTTACTGCATGGCCCACGAATAAAAGACCTGGCTAGCTAATTTTCAAACAGATTCCTAACAAAATTAGTATTAAGAGACAAAGACAGTAAGATCCTGGCAGTGATGGTGCACTCCTTTAATCCCAGCACTAGAGAGTGCAGAGACAGGTGGATCTCTGAGTTCAAGACTGGCCTGGTCTACAGAGCAAGTTCCATAACAGCCAAGTCTATACAGAGAAACCTTGTCTCCAAAAAACAAAACATAATAAAACAACAAAAAATATGACAGTATCACTGTGACTGTTAAAAGAATATAAAACACACATACTTGAGCTCCAGCTTTGTTTGTTTGGGTCTTTTGAGTTTGTGGGTTATTTTCAGGGAGGGGGATAAGGACAGGGTTCCTCTGTGTAGTCCAGGCTGTCCTGGAACCCACTCTGTAGATCTGGCTGGCCTTGAACTCAGAGATCCTTCAGTCTCCGCCTTCCCAGCGCTGGGATTAAAAGCAGTGCCATCATCAGTAAACTTGTTTGTTTGTTTGCTTGCTTGCTTTTTAGCTGCAAGTTGATTATCTCCAAAATTTCAAATTTCTGAGGCTTCCTTGGTGAAGTCAATAGTCTGAAATTGGGATAAACGAAACTAAGTAGGGCATGGTGGTGGATGCCTTTAATCTCAGCACTGGAGAGGCAGAGGCCAGAAGATCTCTGCAAGTTCAAAGCCAGCATGGTCTACACAGTGAGTTCCAGGATAACCTGTGCTACACAGTACACCTGTCTTTTAAAAACAAACAAACAAAAGGAATTCTGAATTCGACATATTCTGTTTCAAACAAGTTAGTAATTAGAAGTAAACTTAAAAAAAAACAAATACCCAAATCTTGTACAAAGATCTTATTTGTTTGTTTGTTTGTTTGTTTGGTTGGTTGGTTGGTTTGTCGAGACACGGTTTCTCTGTGTGGCCCTCCCTGGCTGTCCCCAAATTCACAGAGATCCGCCTGCCTCTGCCTCTCCAGTGATGGGATTAAAACTGTGAACCACCACCGACCGTAGTAAGCAGGTTTTGTTTGTTTGTTTACTTGATTTTTGTACAAAGATCTTAATACAAAAATCTTGGAATGTTTAACACTGCAAAGTTACTAGGGAAAAAGGATATTCTAGTTAGGCTTTTCCACATACAAAAGTGCCCAGAAACAAACGTAGTGGTCTGCTTATTCTAGAAGTTATTTCATGGTAATGGAGAAATAATGATTTTTTATTGATTATAAAAAGAATTCCCAAATCCCTCTGAAGATTTACAATTGCATAGCCCAATCTCCACTCTGCAGAGATGTTAGTTCTCTGCTGGGCTATAACCAGCTGTTTGGTTCGCACACAGGAAGCCAGAAAAGGGAATACCGTGTTCTGAGCCTCTAAATAATATGCGTTAGTTAAGAACTGCTTGCTACTAAACCAAAATTATTCAAGCGGAGCCCCATTTGTCACAATCCAATCATAAGGGTTCCAGCAGCCCTCCCCCAACTGCTTGTGTAGTGCTATATCTGCTTCGGTAAAGAAGCCATCATCAGGTAAAGATTGGGGTGGGAGAAAAACCGGGGGAAAGGGGGCACCCTTTCATCTAATTTCGCGAGGCGTGAGTAATTGGTACAGTTGAGAGGAACGATGGAACATTCTATTTATTGGAGGTTGGAGTAGGATGGGGGGGTGGGAGGACAATTTCGTTTAAATCAACATGGCCAGCAAGATGTCCCTAACAAACAAAAGGCAACGGGGGGATATAAACACAAACCATTCACCTCCATCAGCTATAGCATCGCCATCATGGTGTGTGCAGATACCCCCAAGACTGCTCTCACCGGCCACACCAGAGACAGCAAGAGTAGAGAGGTGGCTGCATTCCCTCCACCGCTCCCAAATGCACACTTTTCCAGGGGGTTATTCCCCCACCCACCCCGGTGGCCCGAAACCAAGAGAAAAACAGTAACGTCCCGCCCAGGCAGACCCAGGTTGTCTCCCTGCAATCTCTTAACCGAACCCCCAACGCCGGCTCCGAGCTCGCTAAACTTTCCAAGAGCTTCTCCCCGGTGTCCCCAGTCGATCGCCCCAAGATCGCGCTTTCCCACTGGCTCGGCACCCACTGACAGGCGGGCAGCGGCGGTGAGCGGGGCGGGGGCGCCTGGGCGCCACGGAGGGGCGGGGCGGCCGGAGCCAAGTTCCCGGGGGTCCGAGCGCAGCGCCTGACAGGAGCCCGGGACCGCGAAAGAGGAAGAGGAAGCGGCGGCGGGGCAGTTTTCCCAATCCCCCCCTTCCAAGCGCACCCTACCCCCCCAGCCCCTGGCTGCCCGTGGGGGGGGGCGGGGAGGCGGGCTGCAAGGTGAGGCACCAGGGCCCCGGGGACCGCCGCTGCCGCCACGTCCCGACTCACTCTCTCTTCGCCCCGCCACCCCCGCCAGAGGCGCCCACAACAATAACACGCCGGGGACGACCCGTCAGCGCCCCCGAGGCACCCGGGGCCCACGGCCCGCCGCAGCCAGGCCCCCTCCACTGAGGCCCGGAGCTCCTCTCCCGCCTGCAACTCCAGGCCCGGGTGGAGCCCGGCCCGGGCGGCCCCCCCAGGGTCCGACCCATCCCCCCCGGCACCAGCGGCGCCGTCTCCGCGGCCGAATATTAGAAGTGAATTCGAGCTGCGCTTTACCTTTAGTTCCGCACTGTCCGCCATCTTGCGTCTGTCAGCGCAAGCGCAGTGAAGCTCGCCGGGGGCCGCGCTGGACCCTCCCCTATAGCTGGTTTGGCTCCGCCCCCTCCCCGCCCCTCAGCCTCCCGACCCGCCCCTAGCCTCCGCCCCGCTCCCGGAGCTCGCCGCCCCGCCCGGAGCACGCACAGCTGCTAGACCCGCACGTACTATTTAAATAATGGCGCCAAGCGGGAGGTTTGACAGTTACTACCACCTCGGTCTCCCCACCCCCACACTGGTCGGGCCGGGAGCGTCCCGGAGAGAAGCCGCAGCTGAGCTTCACTCTTAGGCTGTCCGCTTGAGCCCCAGTTGACAGAAGCCACGACGCCCCGCATCCGCTAGACGTTCGACACCTGCACCGTATGTGGGCCACAACTAGCCAGTTTCGTTGTTTCTGGGTTTATTGACGCAGTCTTTATGATGAAGCAGTGAGGTCATCAAAGGAAACATTCCCACGGTATCTTTTTTTTTTTTTTTTTTCGAGACAAGGTTTCTCTGTAGCTTTGGTGCCTGTCCTGGAACTAGCTCTTGTAGACCAGGCTGGCCTCAAACTCACCAGCCTCTGCCTCCCGAGTGCTGGGATTAAAGGTGTGTGCCACCACCGCCCGGCTCCCCACGGTATCTTTTACGAAATAAAAGCTCAGAGGAGAAAAGGGACTGGCTCATACAGCATTTAACAGAGGTGGCCAAAGACAAAGTCTGCTGACATCCATTTGTCAACTCGCCCTGTAAATTCAGAAGTTAGGCAAGATCACTGTATTTTCCCTCCTGGGAGATGGATCTGTGAACTAATAAAGATATAATTACTAATGGTAATGAATAGCATTGGGATCCAAGGCTCACTATAAGAGAGAAAAATGGTGCCGGGCAGTGGTGGGTCTTTAATCCCAGCAGAGACGGGAGGATCTCTGTAAATTCAAGGCCAATCAAAGAGGGAGTGTCAGGACAGTCTCCAAGGCTACCAAGAAACCCTGTCTCAAAAAAACAGAGCTGGGCAGTGGTGGTGAATGCCTTTAATCCCAACACTTGGGAGACAGAGGCAGGCGGATCTCTGTGAGTTTGAGGCCAGCCTCATCTATAAGTGCTAGTTCTAGGACAGGCACCAAAGCTACACAGAGAAACCCTTTCTCAAAACCTGCCCCCACCAAAACCAAACCAAACCAAACAAAAAACAAAAAATGTGGGAGTGAAAATAACCCAGGACCTGGCCGGGCGGTGGTGGCGCACGCCTTTAATCCCAGCACTCGGGAGGGCAGAGGCAGGCGGATCTCTGTGAGTTCGAGACCAGCCTGGTCTACAAGAGCTAGTTCCAGGACAGGCTCCAAAACCACAGAGAAACCCTGTCTCGAAAAACCAAAAAAACAAAAACACAAAAAAACAAACAAAAAAAAAAACAGGACCTGGCCTTCTTGAATTCTGAGACACTTCAGAGTAATCCAAACATTTAAAGAATTTTTTTAAAAAAATGTTTATTAATTTATTATGTATACAATGTTCTGTCTGTGTGTATGCCTGCAGGCCAGAAGAGGGCACCAGACCTCATTACAGATGGTTGTAAGCCACCATGTGGTTGCCGGGAATTGAACTCAGGACCTTTGGAAGAGCAGGCAATGCTCTTAACCGCTGAGCCATCTCTCCAGCCCCACATTTAAAGAATTTTGATAGTGAAAAGTTGATCATCAGTAATAAAGGCTGGGATTTTTCAGGAAGTAGAAGAGATGTTTAGTAGAGAGGAGTAGGCATGAAATAATCTTTCTTCAAGTCTAAATATCAATGTGGTTGGAAAAGAAACCTTTTGCACACCCCCTAAACCATCTCTCTCTCTCTGGATTTCCCACACACACACACAAGGCAGTGTTCCTTTGTAGTTCTGGAGCCTGTCCAGGAACTAGCTCTTACAGACCAGGCTGGCCTTGAACTCACAGAGACCCAGCTGCCTCTGCCTCCCAAGTGTTGGGATTAAAGGCGTGCACCACCACCGCCCAGCTAAACTTCCTTTGGATCCAAAATCACCTTTGGTGGTTACTCTATTTCTCTGCTTTCTTCACTAAATAAATTCATGAACATGATTTCATTTTTCTACAGTACTTGTTCCCACTTCCTCAGTGGCATTGGCCTGTCAATTGGCCTAGATTGCCTGCCAACTCCTTGATCACTTATCAAGATGACTTTATTTACACCTTTGCGAAGCCCACTCCCAGTTCTCAAGTCTTATCTATGTTGGCTAAAGGGAACTGCTAACAGTGGATGGACTTGCTTTCTCTTGAAACATATTTCTCCTGAACTTTCCTCCAGATCACTGTCGCTGTCCTGACATTCCATTCCTATCCTCTTCCCTGGGCAGTTTCTCTCCTCTCCTCTCCTCTCCTCTCCTCTCCTCTCCTCTCCTCTCCTCTCCTCTCTCCGGACTCCCATCCCCTTTTTTTCCAGGGTCTGTCTCCCTAAGCAGCCCTGGAATTCTCTATATGGCAGACTGGCCTTAAACTCCCAGAGATCCACCTACCTCTGCCTCCCAGAGGAGTTAAAGGCATGCACCACTGTGGCCAGTTTTGGCTTCATCTTTAAATAGTGGAGAACCTAGGACTCAGTCCATGATCTTTATTCAACCACCCAGAGCTATTGTTCAACTCTGACTTTTGATCTATAATATAATGATTTTCAAATATCTGCAGTTTAGACTTCACCAAATCCTAATCCAGGCAGGCCTAGGGATTTGACTCTGTTTGTAAGTTGTTTGCGTAACTGCCTAATACACAAGAAGCCATGTGTTTGATCTCTAACACTACATAAAACTGGGCATGGTGTTGCATGCCTGAAATCCCAGATCAGGGGTTCCAGTTCCAGGCAAGCCTGGGCTACATGAGATCCTATCCCAAAAGAAATAATTTATTTTATTATTATTATTGAGGAACTGAATGGGGTAGGACAAACCTTTAATCCTAGCATTTCAGGCAAAAGTAGGCAGATCTCTTGTGAGGTTGAGACTAACCTGGTCTACATAGGAAGTAGGTTCCAGGTCAGCTAGAGCTACAAGTGAGGCCCTGTCTCAAAATTAATTAGTTTGTTAGTTAGATAGTTAAAGGTTGATTCATGAATGTTGCTAACTACCTAGTATCTATGATGAATCCCTTCACCACCTCACATTCATCATGTCAAGGAGACCCTAAACCCCAAGTCTTACTCCTTTCCCAAGAGTTTCACTGTTATCCAGTATTCATTCAGCTTTCAAAATGAAAGTCAGGAAAGCATCCTTACCCCTTTCCTTTATTCATTTATTCCCAATGCCCAGAGCTTCTGTGAATCCAGCTGACTCCTGCTTTTTTAAAAAATTTATTTATTATATATTAGTGTTCTGGGCACCAGATCTCGTTATAGATGGGTGTGAGCCATCATATGGTTGCTGAGAATTGAACTCAGGACCTCCGGAACAACAGTCAGTTCTCTTAATCTCTGAGCCATCTCTCGAGCCCCCAACTCCTGCTTTTAAATATACCCAAGGTGGCCTGTTTTGTTTAATCTTCACAACCACCACCCTCTTCCAGACTGATGCAGTATTGCCCCTATTGGGAGGATACACTGACTGACAGGGTCTCACCTAGGTTTTCTGACACTCAGGCATCTCTGCCTTCTTGGGCCCTATGTTTGGAGCTGGCCATGACAGGGAAGGCCTGTAATCCCAGAACTTGGGCCGTGCTCACTAACCTTTCTGTTCACAGCTGAACGTGCAGTACAAAGACATAATCCCAGCACTTTGGGGGGGTCTGAGGCAGGAAGATTTCCAAGCATGCAAGACCATCTGGGCTATATAGTGAGTTCTAGGCTAGCTTGAGCTATATAGCCAAAATGTGAATAGCCACGTATGGTGGTCCAAAGCTAAAACCCCAGCACATGGGAGATGAGGCAAGAGGATCAGGAGTTCAAAGACAGCCTGGGTCACACAGCAAGTCTGTGGCCAGCTTGTCCTACAAGAAGCCTTGCCTCAAAAATAGATATTTAAAATAAAATTTAGCCTTTGTCCCTACTTCCAGGCACAAAACTCCTAAAATCGCCAGCAATTTCCTAATAGCTATGTCTTTTTGTTATTCCTAATGAGTCCTACCCTGTTACACCTGAGTATGTTAATCAGGTGATTCAGGCTGAGCCCCCCCCCCCCAATAGACACAATATAGCTAAGTGTTGTGGGACTCCCCTCTGTATGCTGTGACTATGTTTTATTACCATTGGTTAATAAAGAAGCTGCTTTGGGCTATAGCAGGGCAGAATACAGCTAGGCTGGAAAAGACAGAGAGTAGGCCGAGTCAAGGAGATACCATGTAGCTACTGAAGGAGACAGAAGCCCTGGAACCTTACCGGTAAACCGTTTGCCTTGTAATAATACACAGAATAATAGAAATGGGTTAATTTAAGATGTAAGAGCTAGGGGACTGGAGAGATGGCTCAGAGGTTAAGTGCACTGGCTGCTTTTCCAGAGGTCCTGAGTTCAATTCCCGGCAACCACATGGTGGCTCACAATCATCTGTAATGAGATCTGATGCCCTCTTCTGGTGTGCAGGAAAACATTCTGTATATAACCAATAAATAATTAAAAAAAAAAGATGTAAGAGCTAGCTAGAAATACGCTTAAGCTATTGGCCAAACAGTATTGTAATTAATATAGTCTCGTGTGATTATTTGGGTCTGGGTGGACGGGAAATGATCCAGCAGCCTCCGTCTACAGCTAAGCAAGATTTGTTATAGAATTATGAAATTGATCTTTATTGATTGTTTAATATTTGAAAACCAATAATTTTAATTTTGAAAGATAGAGTCATGCATATCTGTGGTTCCAGAATTTGGGAGCCTGAAGTAGTACTGTTTGAGCCTAAGTCTTCATGACCAACCTGGATAACAGTGATAACACGCATCTCAAGAAAGGTGCAAGAGTAGTAGAGAGCTAGAGTGCACACGTGAGCTATACAGTGAGTGTGAGACCAGCCTGAGCTGCATGAGATCTGTGTTAAAAAATAAAATGGGGGATAGGGTATTCTCATTTAACAGATACACACACAAAAATTAATAAAAATTGAAAACCTACTCATGATACCATCACTTACCAAGACAAGAATACAAGACAATTTGTTTATATGGTTACAAGTATCTTCCCCAAATCTACAAAAATTATTATAGTTAATGGTAAAATATTGAAGGCATTCCTTCTGATATCAGTAATGATGCAAAGATGCAGACATTTCTAAATCCTAGCATTTGGAAGGGTGGGAACAGAGAACTTAGAGTTTGAGACCAGCAAGCCCTTCTCTCAACAAAACAAGGTAAAAAAAAAAATAAGCTATCATAACTACATTTTTGAAACAGTTACACAACAATAACAAAAACTCCAAGAGTGGTGGTACTTGCCTTTGAGCTCAGTATTGGGAGGTGGAGGCAGTTGCATTCCTGTGAATTTTTTGTGAGCCAGCCATTGGTAGTAAGTTCCAGGAGAGTTAATGCTACATATTAAGACCCTGACTCAAACAACAAACACATAACTGCATAAATTAATATAGATTATCTTCATAATCTTGATTGTGAAAATGTATTTATTTTTATTGTACATGCATGAGTGCTTTGCCTACACACACCATGTACATGTCTCATGCCCATGGGTGCCAGAAAAGGGCATTAGATCCCCTGGACCTGGAGTTACAGATGATTATGAGCCACCATGTGGGTGCTGGGACCAAAACCCAGGTCCTCTAGAAGAGCAGTAAATACTCTAACCCTTCAAGACTTTTTTAGAACAGTTTATCAATAGACCTAACCAAAAAAAGAAAACCTTAAGGAGTTGAAATACATGAAATTTGTGAGCTTTTAATCATCCTAAAACAATGTGAATGTGAACAAAGAGAAAAGGCAAGACAATAAAGACAAGATAATGAAAATACATACATCTAACCAAGGAACAATCTAGGATATACTTGATATTTACGGTATTTTTTCAGTAAAATAGAAGGTAGACTGCCAATAAAGAAATGGATGAGACTGGAATTGCCATGCTATTAAAAAACATATTCCCAATGCCAGACTGATATGTGAAAAGATGCTCAATTTCATTATTATTACAGAAACAATTAAAACCATAGCATATATTTATGAATATGTATGTATGGTAGGCATATGCATATATTCATGTAACAGCAATTAGTGAAAAAGAAGGCATTAATTTGAAAAAGGAAGGGTATAGAGGAGGGCTTGGAGGAAGAAAAGGGAAGGGAGAAATGATGTAATTATTTTAAAATTTCAAAATAAAGCCGGGTGGTATTGGTGCACGCCTTTAATCCCAGAACTCGGGAGGCAGAGGCAGGCGGATCTCTGTGAGTTCGAGGCCAGCCTGGTCTACAAGAGCTAGTTCCAGGACAGGAACCAAAAGCTACGGAGAAACCCTGTCTCGAAAAATAAAAATAAAAATACAAATAAAGAAAAAAATAAAAGAAAAGAAAAAGCAGATAAAAATCATAGCGTAAGAATTTGGGGAGGAAAAAGGGAGGCTTTTGCTCAGCTTAAATGTTCCCACTATTCAGGAAACAGAAGCTACCTGCTTTACTCAGAGATCAGTCTGCCTCTGCTTCTTAAGTGCTGGAATAAAAGGCACACTCCATCACATCTGATATAAAGTCTCTTTTGAAACTGATAGCAATCTCCTCACTGTAATATCTTGCAAAATAAAAAGGCAAGAAGGGGCAGAAAGAATAAGAGCCTGAGGAAGGGGTGGCATGCTTTAGAACACCGCAGGACAGGGCAGGGCAGGTGCTTTTTTGACCTCTTACCAGCTATAATTACCTGGAGAAGACCTGTGCAAGACTGGGCCCAGTAACATTCCACTAAAGATGAGGGAGGGGAGGGGCCTTGTGAGCCAAGGTCTACCAGTAGTTAATAGCTGCTTGGGGGAAGGAAGGATATTTTCTTCAGGGGTACAGCCAGGGCAAGTTGTCCCTGCTATCATAAATAACGGGTAATCACTGAACACTTTCCTATAAAGAACTTACTAAATTCAATGATTCAACATGAAAAAAAATGTTTTTAAAAGACATGAAAGTAGAAACAGAACTAGTTTGGAAGAAGGGGAGGGTCAGCAAGAGTAAGAGGGAGATGAGAAGTGATGAGTGCGGGTGAATGCACTCAACATACACAGGTATGAAACTCATTATCATGTATAATATATACTAATAAAAGCTTTTTAAAATAAGTTGCCTGGTGATGGCAGAACATGTCTTAGGTTGAGCGTCTATTACTCTAGTACCTGAATGCCTCTGGCCAACAAAGCATTCTGCCAAGCCATCAGTCATATGGTATGAGCAAGAAAAGACATTTTGAAGTATTTGTCTGACACTAGAAATCAAATCCAGAGCATCCCACGCCCATGAGTGTATAAGCATACAAATTTCACTCAATGGTTTTTGTTTTTGTTTTTGTTTTGTTTTGTTCTGAGACAGGGTTTGTAGCTATGGGGCCTGTCCTGAAACTCACTCTGTAGACCAGACTGGCCTCAAACTCACAGAGTTCTGCCTACCTGTGCCTAAACTACACCTCAGGGCCAGAAGCAAACTTTTGAGGTAGGCTATTGAGATTTTAGGGGACTGTTATTATTGTTTATTATTACACCCCTGAACTTATTTTGACCAAAATGTACAGATGCGTAAACATTGTGGAAAAAAATTACTAGGCAGAGAAGGAAATCAACACACCTCAAAACAAAAGAAGTTACATTAGACTATAAATACATTAAATATTTTTTTTTTTTTGGTTTTTCGAGACAGGGTTTCTCTGTGGTTTTGGAGCCTGTCCTGGAACTAGCTCTTGTAGACCAGGCTGGTCTCGAACTCACAGAGATCCGCCTGCCTCTGCCTCCCGAGTGCTGGGATTAAAGGCGTGCGCCACCACCGCCCGGCTACATTAAATATTTTTAAATTAGATCTATTTTTATTTTATTTTTCTTGTTATTATTTGGAGATAGGGTCCCACTAAGTAAATCTGACTGTTCTAAAATTCACTATGTAAACCAGACTAGCCTCAAATTCACAGAGACTCACCTGCCTCTGCCACCTCAATACCAGGATCAAAGGTGTAGACTACCACACCTGGTGATTTATTTTTATTTTTAATTATTTATTTATTTTAAAAATTATGATCCAGGTGGTGGTAGGACACACTTTTAATCCCAGCACTTGGGAGACAGAGTCAGGCAGATCTCAGTGACTTTGAGGCCAGCTTGGTCTACAAAGTGAGTTCCAGGAGATCCAAGACTGTTACACAGAGAAACCCGGCCTCCAAAAAAAATAATTATGTTGTGTGAGTATGGATATGTATGTGCAAGTGTTCGTGAAGGCCAGAGAAGTTAGATCTCTTGAAGTTGGAGCTATAGGTGTTTATGAGCCACTTGATGTGGGTGCCAGGAATGGAACTCTGGTTCTCTGGTAGAGCAGCACATGTTCTTAATCTCTGACCCATCTCTCCAGCCCTATTATTTTATTTTGTATGTGTGTGTGCCTGCCTGTGGGTATGAGCACATGAGTGCATTTGCCCAGTTCCCAGAGGTATTGGATCTCTCTGGAACTGGAGTTATAGGTGATCATGAGCTCCCTGACATGTGAGCTGAAAATCAAATTCAGGTCCTCTGCAAGAGCAGAGTCTTAGTCATTGTTCTATTGCTCCAAAGGGACACCATGACCACAGCAACTGTTATAAGAGAAAGCACTTAATTGGGGACTTGCTTATAGTCTCAGAGGATTAGTCCTTTATCACTGTGGTGGGGAACATGGCAGCATGCAGGCAGATGCTGGAGCAGTAGCTGAGAGCTACATCATAATTCATGGGTTGAGAGAGACTCTGAGCTTGTCCTGGGCTTTTGAAATCTCAAATCCACCCCCAATGACACACCTCCTCCAACAAGCCCACACCTCTTAATCCTTCTAATTCTTTCAAACAGGGCCACTCTCTAGTGACTAAGCATTCAAATATATAATCTTATAGGGGGCATTCTTATCCAAACCACCACAAAAAGTAAGTACTCCTAGCTGCTGAGTCAATTCCCCAGCCCACAAATTTTAATTTTTATACAATGAAAGATGTTATAAAGAAATTATACACTCTTCCCCTGAGGCTCAAGGATCATTATAGAAGAGGGAACAATTATAGTAATATTGTAAGAGTCAGAGTTTGGGGAAGACCTGAGTGAAACACTGTCTTCTAGATATGACAGGGCCACAGTACTCATGAACTCCAAGCACAAGACCTGCATAAGATCAAGCCAGTCAACATTCCAGCCTGGAGGAGGGAGGGGTTCTTGAGCCCCACTCCTAGCTGAGGAGTCAGTGACAGCCAATGACTTATAGGGGAGGGATAGTCAGTTTTCTTTCAGGGATGTGGCCCCCTGATAAGATGACCATGTGGATGGCCCCACACACGAGTGTATGCATACGAATTCCACTCAATAGTTTTTTGTTTTTGTTTTGTTTTGTTTTTTTGAGACAGGGTTTCTTTGTAGCTTTGGGGCCTGTCCTGGAACTCACTCTGTAGACAAGGCTGGCCTCAAACTCACAGAGATCTACCTGCTTTTGCCTCCAGAGTGCTGGGATTAAAGGTATGTGCCACCATCATCCAACCAATAGTTTATTTTTTAAAAAGGAGAGAGAGATCTTGAAGTTGAGAGGGAGCTGGAGTTCAGGGGTAGGCCTGGTAGGAGTTAAAGAGGACTGTGGGTGGTGTACAAATATAATTTTCTCAAATAAGTAGTAAAAATATTTTTAAATCATATATTGAGGGGGTTTGAGTGAGAATGGCCACCGTAAGTTCATGTATTTGAATTTATTGAAATGTATTGAACTATTTTAGAGTAGGATAGGAGGTTTGGCATTGTTGGAAGAGGTGTGTCACTGGAGGTGAGCTTTGAGGTTTCAAAAGCCCACACCAGGCTCAGTCTCTCTCTCTCTGCCTCCAACCTGCAGATCAGATGTGAGCTCTTAGCTACTACTCCAGCCTCATGCCTGCTCGCTTCCCCACTGCCATGTTCTCCACTCTGATGGCCATAGCTAACCTTCTGAAACTCTAAGCAAGTCACCTGTTAACACTTTTTTTTATAAGTTGCCTTAGTTGTCTCTTCCTAGTAATAGAGCAATAACTAAGATGTGGTTTCTTCCACAACTACTTTGACTTCACGAATACAGTGGTCCTCTCATGTCCAGAAGACAGGGCTTTGCTCAGGTCTCCCCCATCATCTGGCTCTTACAATCTTCCTTTTCCCCCTTCCATGACGATTCCTGAGCTCAGAGGCTTAGCAGTTGACTGCTTACTGTCCTTGCAAAGGACCTAAACTCAGTTTCAGCTCTCATATTAGGCAGCTCACAACCACCTGTACTCCAGTATTAGAGGCATCAATGCCTCTAAAATTATCTATAAATATAGCTATGAACAAACGACAACAAAACCAACCAAGCAGTAAAAGCAAGAGTATGCCCATCACACCAGTTGTGATGGGCATTGGAGTTTGCTTCTCCAGCACTGCTTTTACTCCCCCTGTGCTGACTGAGGTTTTCTGTCCTGCCTGGTTCCCACAATCATTAAGTCTCAAAGAAATCACACAGAGGTCTGCATTAGTTATAAACTGATTGGCCCATTAGCTCAGGCTTCTTATTAACTCTTATAATTTATATTAGTCCATTATTCTAGTGTATGTTAGCCACATGGCTCAGTACCCTTTTCAGTGAGGCAATCACATCTTGCTTCTTCTGTGTCTGCACTGGGACTGCAGAAGGATAGGCTTCCTTCTTACCAGAATTCTCCTATTCTCATTGACCCGCCTCTACTTCCTGTCTGGTTGTCTTGCCTATACTTCCTGCCTGGGTACTGGCCAATCAATGTTTATTTAAAATATAATTGACATAATACAGACCACTGTCACACACCACCCCTGCAGAGACCACCCCTAGTTTCCTTCTAAGACCTGCCTTTCTCACATCATGGGTGAATGTGTCCTGGGTGAATGCCATCACACCTTAGCTCTAGGTGGGGCCAGAGTAGACTGGCATGTAACCAGTCTCTCAGATTGGTCTCAAAGGAAGAGAATTATACAATGACACCTGTTGAAGTACAGTAGGAAGATTTGGTTTAGGGTCATCACAGTAGGTGCAGGACCATTGTAACTGGGTCTCACATGTGAGTAAGCAACATTGGGATTGACTCAAAATAAACATGGACCAGCAGAAACCTCCACCAGAATGAGCACTCATTTAGACACTCTAGATGGAACGCAATGCTTCTTGAGCATTCAGCCTGTGAGCTACAATACAAGCCCAGGGGCAGGACTTTTACTCACACTAAGTACCTACAAGATGTTAAAACAAAAGGGTTGAATAAATCAATAAAAAATAACAGAAAGGAGTCTGGCGATGGTGGCGCACGCCTTTAATCCCAGCACTTGGGAGGCAGAGGCAGGTGGATCTCTGTGAGTTCGAGGCCAGCCTGGTCTACAAGAGCTAGTTCCAGGACAGGAACCAAAAGTTATGGAGAAACCCTATCTCGAAAATAAAAAAAAAAAAATAACAGAAAGGAAAATGTGGGGCTGGAGAGATGGCTCAGTGGTTAAGAGCACTGCGTGCCCTTCCAAAGGTCCTGAGTTCAATTCCCAGAAACCACATGGTGGCTCACAATCATCTGTAGTGAGATCTGGTGCCCTCTTCTGAACTGCAGGCATACATGCAGACAGAATACTGAGAATACTGTATACATAATAAATAAATTAAAAAAAAACAGAAAGGAAAATATAAGGGCTAAGAATGAATGTATTATCTATTAGTAGAATGCTTGTCTAGTATACACAATATCATGAATTTGATCTCCAGAAACACACACTCACTACATTGTAAACTTTATTTTTTTTTTTTTTTGGTTTTTTGAGACAGGGTTTCTCTGTGGCTTTGGAGCCTGTCCTGGAACTAACTCTGTAGACCAGGCTGGTCTCAAACTCACAGAGATCCGCCTGCCTCTGCCTCCCGAGTGCTGGGATTAAAGGCGTGCGCCACCACCGCCCGGCTACATTGTAAACTTTAAAACACTGTTTGTGGATTGTTAGAATTAACAACATGAAATTTATATATATTGGAAATCCATGTACAGATTCAGCACAATCCCCACCAAACCTCCAAGAACATTCTTCACATAAGTAGTGAAAACAATTCTAAAATTCACATGGAAGCACAAAAGATCCTAAGGAGCCAAAGTCCTTCCATAATCTTCCCCAAAACCCTAAGCCAAAAGAGCAGTGCTAGAGACATTGCAATGCCTCGCCCCAAGTTCAACTTCAGAGCCACAGTGACAAAAACACCAAAGCGCTGGAGCCAAACAGTACATGTCGACCAGCTGACTAGAACAGAGGACTCGAAAATAAACCCACACAGTTACCATCACTTAGGTTTTAGCAAAGGTGTCACAAACACACCTTGGATGAAAGACAACCTCTTCAACAAATGGTACTTGGGAAACTATTTCCACAGGTAGAAGAATAAAATTAGATTTTAATCTCTCACCTTATGCAGTGTGTGTTTGTGTGTGTGTGTGTGTGTGTGTGTTATGACCAAGAAGATAGGCATATAGTTGTTATAGCAAAGTTTATATTTTATTATGCTGAGGGTCATCATACAGAGTCATACTCTAAACTCTTAACTATATCCTAAACCTATCTTCCCAAGGCTGCTCACCTGTGTGGTAGGAATATCTTAGTTGAAGGTCAGGTCCAGGCTCTCAAGGTAGTCTCTGGTTCAAGGGTCAGAATCCAGGGGAAGACTCTCCAACCACAGGGCAGATCAAGGTAGAGTCTTTCTGGTGTCCCTTGCAGTCCTGATATGCAGAGCATGGCATTGCCCTTGGTGCCTGCTTATATCCTATCAAGTAGGCATTGTCAAATTCTAGTCCTGTGTCTGGTTATCTTGAATAAGTGCTGTCACTGGGTTCTTGTTATCAGGTACAGCCTTGGGTGTAGTGGGGTTCCTAATTAAGCTAGTTTTACGTGTCTAAAATGCATTTTTTTTTAAGCCCAGCAATGGCACACGCCTTTAATCCCAGAACTTGGGAGGTAGAGACAGGCAGACCTCTTTGAGTTCAAGGCCAGCCTGGTCTACAGAGCTAGTTCCAGGACAGGCTCCAAAGCTACAGAGAAATCCTGTCTTGAAAAACAAAAACAAAAAATGCATTTTTCACTATGCGCATCATGATATGTATGAATATGTATAGTGCATATAGTGTATGTATGTGTAGTGTGTGCATATGTATGTATAGTGTGTGTAAGATGTGAATATGTGGTTGTGTCATATGTGTTTGTATATATGCATAGTGTGTGTATGTAGAGTGTATATGTATTGTGTGTGTGTCCCATTCAAGAACATGTAGAGGACAAAGGACATTGGATGTCAGCATTTCCATTTCACTTTTAAAATATTTCGTTTATGATGACTATTTATATGTGTATGTGTAGGTCAGAGGACAACTGTAGAAGTTGGTTCTCTCCTTTTACCATGTAGATCTCAGGGACAAAACTCAGGTCACCAGGCCTCGTGGCAATCGCCTTTACCCAGTGGTTCATCTCAACAGCCCTCCACCTATTTTAGAGATCAGGCCTCTCATGAACCTGAAGCTCATTGCTTCAGCTAGACTGGCTGGCCAGCAAGTTGCCAGGATCCAGCTGTCTCTGTCATCCAGTGCTGAGGTTGCAAGCATCTATGACTATACTCAGCTTTCATGTGGTCTCTAGAGATTTGAACTCAGGGATTCTTCCTTTCACAGCAAGTGCTTTTACACACTGAGCTACGACCCCACACTCCAGAGGCTGTACAGTTTTAATTTGTAATGTTATTTTATTTTGTATGTATGAGTATTTTTTGTGCCTCATGCATGCTAGATGCCTATTGAGGTCAGAAGGGAACATTGTATGCCCTAGAGCTGGAGTTATAGATGGTTGTAAGCCACCATGTGGGTGCTGGGAGCCAAACCTGGGTCCTTCTCTTCAAAAACAACAAGTTCTCCTAACTGCTGAGCCATTTCTCTACCTCCCTGGTTCTCAGCTTTCCTAATGCTATGGCCAACAGTTCCTTGTGTTCTGGTGACCCCCAGCCAAAAAATTATTTTGTTGTTACTTTGTAACTGTAATTTTACTACTATCATGAATCATAATGTAAATATCTGATATGTGACCCCTGCAGGGGTCATGACCCACAGGTTGAGAACTGCTGCTGTGGCCCCTAAATTAATTTTTAAAATTATTTTCTTATTTTTGTGTGTATGGGTGTTTTGCCTGCCTGTGTGTTTGTGTACTACATGAGTGCAATACCGTTGGAGGCTAGAAGAGGACGTCAGATCCAGGGGGACCAGAGTTATGATGGCTGTAAGTCACCATGCGGGTGCCAGGGATTGGACCTAGGTCTTCTGGAGCAGCGACCAGTCCTCTTAGCTGCGGAGCTATCATGGCAGCCCTGTAGGCCCATTTTTCTGTATGGTATACCAGCCAGGCATAAAAGCCATAGGCCCAGTCTGAGCTGATCACGTAGCTCTGCAGATAAGCTGTCTCTGTGTAACAATAGCAAGGATGTGCTGCTCCTTTCTTCTTTTGTTAGAAATGTAGATCTCCCAAGGAAAGGTGTTGGCTGAGACTGGTCAAGAAGTTTGGTGCTTATTTCTTGGTAATTTGGAGGAAGTCTTATAGAGATGCTAATTCATGGCCTAGTGACAGCTAGCACACAGGTAGATGCGGACGTGACTAAAGGCCATTCACTAGGGTTTCCTAGGATACAGCCTAAGGTGTTTTCCCAGCTCAATCTATGTGATAACAAGGGAAGATCTTCAGGTGATCGTCAGGAGAAAAGACCCTGAGATACCCTTCCATCATGACCGTGTTAGCTGTGTCTGATTATAACTTACATCTCCGTACCAGTCCAGTTAGGGAAGATAATTATCTGTGTTGGACCCACACGTCCTCCAACACAGCCCCGTAAGTTAGTTTTTAATGTAGCATACAAAGTAATGGGTTTCATTAAGGCATTTTCTTTTTTTTTTTTTTTTTTTTTTTTTAAATATTTATTTATTATGTATACAATATTCTGTGTGTATGCCTGCTGGCCAGAAGAGGGCACCAGACCTCGTTACAGATGGTTGTGAGCCACCATGTGGTTGCTGGGAATTGAACTCAGGACCTTTGGAAGAGCAGGCAATGCTCTTAACCTCTGAGCCATCTCTCCAGCCCTCATTAAGGCATTTTCATACGTATGTGTTATTATACTTTGCTCTGATCCTCTCCTCCACCAAACTCCTCCATCCTCCCTTTACTCTTCTTCCTCTCTCTAAAGAGTCTCTGTTTCTATTCCCATGCCACATCTATTCCACCATTCTCTTTTTTCCTCCCTTGCACTTCCCTTAGATCTCCTTTCCAGTTTTAACACACACACACACACACACACACACACACACAAATTGGCCTCTACATATGAGAGAAAACATGCAGTATTCATTGCTCTCATTCTGACTTTTGCTTAAGATAAAGGTTTCCAATTCTATCAATCACCCACAAATATCGTTTTTTATGTTAAATAAAACTCCTTTGTGTATGATGCACCACACTATCTGTTCTCCTGCTGATGGGCATCTGGGCTGGTTTCCTTTCTTAGCTATTGTGAATGGGCAGCAGTAAACACAAGTGTGCAATACCTCTCTGGTGGGCTTAGAATCCTTGGAATATACATTCATCTGCATGCAGGGGCTGTGTAGTTGGACTAGGAGGTAGTTTTAGTTCCTTCGGGGCAGCCACACTGGCTTCCACAGCTGTTGCACACACAGTGTGTGAGGTTTCGATTTCTTGCATCCCGACTGTCAATTGTTTCCTTTACAAAAGCTCTGCTAATGGAGGTGGGATAGTCTCCTCATTGAAAAAGAGTTCTGAGCGCCTTTTTCAAACGTTTTATGGCCATTTACATTTCTTCTTTTGAGAACCGTCTGTGTTGTTCATTAGCCCATTTACTGATTAGATGATTTGGTTAGGGGATAATTTTAGTAGTTTTTCAGATATTCAAGATATGACTCCCTATCTGCTATGTAGGTGCTCCTGATAGGAATCCACTATCGGCTATAAAGGTGCTCCCCATGGGAATCCCCACCTACTATGGAGGTGCTCCCTATTCTATTCTGTTCTGCTGGCTGTTTCCTTTACTGAGCAGAAGCTTGTTAGTTTCATACAAACCCATTTATGAATCCTTGGTGCTATTTGCTATGCTATTAGAGTTCTTTCCAGAAAGTTTTTGTGTGCTTTTATGCCTATATTTTGAAGGGTTCTCCCTAAGTTTTCCTCTAAAGTTTCAGGGCTTGCATTAAGCTAGTGTGTGTGTGTGTGTGTGTGTGTGTGTGTGTGTGTGTGTAAGAGAGACAAAGAATGTGTACATCACCATTATCATGTTCAGTATCTAATCTACAGTAGGTACACTTTCATGTGTTATTTTTGCTTATTGAATGCCTACAAATACCCAATAAAACAAATCTCAAATCTCGGTACATCCTAAGCTTCCTCCTCCCTTCGTGTCTCCTATACTACTCTGAAGATTGCTGTAGAAATACTAAACATTCTTAGATGATTAGAGTTCATTGTCCACACTATCTGCAATGGCAAGCCAAACACTGTGCCTAGAGACCCCATTCCTCCCCACCCACAGCATTCCACTCTAGGGAGGGAGTGGACATTGGATTATAGTGATGCCGGGTTTACCCAGCACCATCTACTAGATAGCCTGAACTGCCATGGATGGCTCCACAGCAGATCTGACCTCCGACCCTTGAAAGGCCATTCCGATGAGAGGCCGTGGGAGGTAGGGACACTTGGCCCTAAGATAAAATCTCCCAGGGTTGGAGAAAAAAAGAAGAAGAAGAAGGGACTGTGTACTCCCCACAGCTTGTTTAAATAAGAGTATGGAATGTGCTCACGAATCTTGAAGTCAGACCAGTTAAATTCTAAAGAGTTCAAAAACTAAGGGTAAACACTTAAAAGGTTTTAAAGATTAGCGCGATAAGGTTGTTCAGAGGTCTCAGGCATTCTGGGACAAAGGTGGGGGAGGGGTTGAGTCTGTTAAGAGGTTCAGGAGGTCACTCATCCTGCATTTTTCTGGGGCGCTTTCAATATCAAATATCTGGCACCAGTAAAATTATTAGCTTGGAATTTTGTTTTTGAAAGTGTGATTACAATTTTTTTCTTTTTATTTGTGCATTGGGGTTGGGCTAGGGGATGGAAGCCAGAGCCTGGTTCAAGCATAACAACAATATTAATTGATTGAGACCATCTATTTCAACAGTCTTCCTTTTTTTTTTTTTTTTTTTTTTCCTGAGCCAGGATTTCTATATCACAGTCCTGGCTGTCCTGAAACTCACTTTCTATACCAGGCTGGCTTCTAACTCACAGAGATCCACCTGCCTCTGCCTCCCAAGTGAGTGCTGGAGAATTAAAGGCATGCACTACCACGCCCAGCCAGCTTTAGCGTACTTGTTTTTAAAAGACTTGAGACCTAGGACTTGGGGAGATGGCTTAGTCAGAAAAGTACCAGCTATGCAAACAGGAAGACATGTGTTTGATCCCAGACTCCACAAAAAGTCAGATGGTGTATATCTGTAGTCCAAAGGTTGGGGATGCAGTAGTAGACAGTTCCCTGAAGTCCCTGCTAAGCTATCCTAGCTAAGTCAGTGAGCTCCAGGTTAAGAGAGACCCTCCCTCAAAATCAAGATGGAGGGGGGTGGGAAAGAAACTGTTAAGAGTGGTTACTGCTCTTCCAGAAGATACTGGCTTGGTTTCCAGAACCTATGCAGGGCTCATAGTAAGTCTAGTTTCAGAGAATCTGGCGCCCTCTTCTGGCCTCCAAGGGCCCTGCACATTTATTAGCACATAAACTCATGCTGGCACACACATGTACACATATAAACAAACAAACTAACAAACAAATTCTTAAAAAAATAATAAGAGCCAAGCAGTGGTGACACACACCCTTAATCTCAGTACTTAGAAGGTAGAGGCAGGCAGATCTCCGAGTTTGAGGCCAGCCTGGTCTAAAGATAGGGTTCCAACACAAACAGGGCTACTCAGAGAAACCCTGTCTAGAAAAAGCAAAACCAAAACCAAACAAACAGACAAACAAAAAATTCACAAAGCTCAAAAAAACAGAAAAACTAAAACTACCAGAAAACTCAAAGAACAGGAGACTCAGTGCTAGACACAGTCCTTAGCCATGGAAGCTCACAGAATATTTGAGAATGAATGACTCTTGGGCAAATGACTTGCTTATAAATAGTGAATTGTAGAATTAGAACTCAAATTCAAGTTTCTTGACCCTGAGTTCTATATTCCCTCATCCTTGGCTGGCGGTAGTACCTCTGGAGTGAAGAGGTTTTGTGCCACACATCACATGGTCTCTCTCTTCATCTTCCCTGACTTTCTCAGCTGGAAACCATCTACAAAGCCTGGATTCAGGGCATGAGGGAGTAGGCCCTGCAGTGGGTGTCCCAGGAGCCCACCAGTGACCCAACACTACAGTGCCAAACTAAAAAGAGTCACTTCTCAACATTCAGTTGGCATTTCAGAATGCCATATCTTTGGATTCAACTGAGTTTTTTGAGACAGGATCTCACTAAGCAGCCCTGGCTGGCCTGGAACTCACCTCACCATGTAGACCAAACTGGTTTGGAATTTGCTTAGAAGGCCGAGTGCAGGGATAAAAGGTGTGGGCTGACACTGGTAGCTGAATTTAAAAATGTGTGTGTGTGTGTGTGTGTGTGTGTGTGTTTTGTGTAGGTATGTGCCGTGAGTGCAGACTCCTACAGAGATCAGAGAGGGTGTGGGATCCCCTGCAGCTGGAATTACAACAATTACTTATTGCTGGATGTGGGTGCAGAGAATTGAACTTGGGGCCTCTGCAAAAGCAATGCATACTCTTGACTATTGATCCATCTCTCCAGCCAAGTTTGTTTTTTACAATATTTGAAGAAAATTGTGTTGTATACTAAAATTTACTTTCCTTCCTTCCTTCCTTCCTTCTTCCCTCCCTCCCTCCCTTTCTTTTTTTTTTTTTTTTTTGTTTTGTTTTTCAAGAGAGAGTTTCTCCGTGTAGCCCTGGATGACCTTGAACTCCCTCTGTAGACCAGGTGGGCCTCGGAAATCCACTGGCTTCTGCCTCTGAGTGCTGGGATTAAAGGCGTGCACCATCACCGCCTGTCTGATATTTATATGTTTTATTGTCATTATTCCCTAGACCAACATTTGTCGCCCTTTTACAGGGGTTACCTAAGACCACCAGAAAACACAGATATTTACATTACAATTCATAACAGTAGAGCAATCACAGTTATGAAGTAGCAATAAGAGTAATTTTATGGTTGGCAGGTTACCACAACATGAGCTGTATTAAAGGGTCACAGCATTAGGAAGGTTGACAACCACTCTCCTAGACAATACAATTGAACAAAGCTTGAACATTGTGTTGTGTCATAGTCTAGAGACTTTCAGTATACAGGAGGACAAGCATAAGAGTGGGTATTATATAATGGTTATGGGGGATATGAGGACCCTGAGGTTGAGGTATCTATAAGGGTCTTAGAACAACTCCACTATGAACACAGAGAGGACAGCATCCTTGAAGTTAGTTGAGGAAACCTGAAACCATTTGGGTTGTGTTGTCCAATCACAAAGAGCCTCGGGGTCACACTCGGACAGGTGGCATGGCTGGGCATTTGCCTGGTGTCTCTTTTTTTCCTTGTCCTTCCTGCATACTGTCTTGACCCTCAGACCACATGACTGGGGCGCTCTGTCCACATCTGTCAGCCTTTCCTGGGAGGAATTGATTGGTGTTTCAAAGCCCTCAACTTCTGGCTATAGTCTTGCTCCTAATAAACTCATGGTCCAGAACAGAGGTGCTTCTACTTGTCTGCCTCTGAGTATTGCATGTCCTTGGGACACTGTGTCTGCTCCCTGCTCCCTGGGGGGGGGGGCGGGTTCCTCTGACCATGGGCTCATTTTGTTTAGCCCCATTCCCATGGGCTCTTGGCCCTTCTCGCCCCCATTAACCCACAAATGCTAAAGGTACAACTCAGCGGGGTCCATATGGCACAATCTGGCCTTTTTTTTAAAATTTATTTATTTATTAAGGATTTCTGCCTCCTCCCCGCAACCGCTTCCAATCTGGCCTTTTTCCCATCTAGATTTTAAGATCACCTCTAAGAGAATATAGGCATGATTGATTTAGTTTTAGTATCACATCATGTCCCCTCACTCCAACCATTTCTTACTCTCTTGGTATGTGTATTTCTCTCATTCTTCAGCAAGAGACAAGTTTAAGAAATCCTCAGACTAGCAGGTAGAGTGATGGCTCATTAGGCAAAAGCACTTGCTGCTCTTTTGGAAAACCCAGGTTTGGTTCCCAGAACCTACAAGATGACTCAAAGCCATCGCAACTCCGGTTCTACGGGATCCAATGTCTTCATACCTCCATAGGTAGCAGATATGCTTGTGGTACACAGACATACATGTAGGCAAAACACTCATACACGTAAAACCAAATAAATCCAAAAACTTAGAAATTCCTTTTAAATTTTTATTTGTGATGTGATGTGGTGTGGTGCGGTGTGGTGCAGTGTGTATATGTGTGTGTGTGTGTGCAGTTGCCTACAGAGTCCATAAGAGTCCCCTGGAGATATAGGTTGTTATGAGCTACCACATAAGTGCTGGAAATCCAACAGGTTCTCTGTAAGATCAGCATTCTCTTTTGTTGTTGTTGTTGTTATTGTTGTTGTTTTAAGACATAGTTTCTCTGTGAAACAATCCTGGCTGTCCTAGAACTAGCTCTGTAGAACAGGCTGGCCTCAAACTCACAGAGATCCATCTGCCTCTGCCTCCCAAGTGCTGAGATTAAAGGCATATTGTAGTTTTAAGTGGATTTAGTCCATCATGTTGGGCGTCACTCTGTAGTGAGGAGGTGAGCAGGCCTGCTTTTCCTCCCGCCCAGCTCCCACATGGCTAGCTTAGCCCCAGAATAATTACACGGAAACTGTATTCATTTAAACGCTGCCTGGTCCATTAGTTTCAGCCTCTTATTGGCTAACTCTCACATCTTGCTTAACTCATTTCTAATAATCTGTGTAGCACCACGAGGTGGTAGCTTACCGGGAAAGTTCTAAGTACCGTCCATCTTGGGTAGGAGAAGCATGGTGGTTGCCACCACCCTTGACTGGGTGAACAGCATGCCTTTAAGCACTGAACTATCTTCCAAGCTGGAAGTAAATATTTGGTCCCAGCACTTGGGAGGCAGAGGCAGGCGGAACTCTGTGAGTTCGAGGCCAGCCTGGTCTACAAGAGCTAGTTCCAGGACAGGAACCAAAAAGCTACAGAGAAACCCTGTCTCGAAAAATAAAAAAAAAAAATTGGGGCTAGGGATATAGCACAGTGTAAGACCATTTTCTTAGTATATGTGAGGCCCTGGGTCCCATGCCCAGCACAACCAAACAAAACAAAAACAGAAACTAAAGATTAGAGAGAACATCTGTAATAATAAGAGCGGCGGGGCTGCATCCCCAGCACCCCGGCCACCTCACTAGCTTATGCCCCGAAATAACAACACACAAACTGTATTCATTTAAACACTACTTGGCCCTTTAGCTCTAGCCCTTACTGACTAATTCTGATATCCCAATCAACCCATCTCTAATAATCTGTGAGCACCGGTCTTAGTGAGCACCGGTCTTACCGGGAAGATTCTAGCCTACGTCCATCCTGGGTCGGAGCTTCATCGCGTGTGTCTCAGAGAGTAGAGCTGTGGAGTCTGAGCTCACTTCCTCTTCCTCCCAGCATTCTGTTCTGTTTACTCCTCCCACCTATGTTTTAACCTATGAGGGCCAAGCAGTTTATTGCTTAACCAATGAAATCAACAGATTGATATATGACACTCCCACATCAAACATCTAAGCAAGAAAATTAAGAGTTCATTTGGGCATGGTGTTACACACCTGTAATCTCAGCATTTAGGAAGTGAATGCAAGAGGATTGGGAGTTCAAAGTCATCCTTGGATACATAGTGAGCTTGGGGCTAGCCTCGGATACACAAGATATTGTCTCAAAAGTAAATAAGTAAAAGAATACTGGGTATTATAGGTGTAGAATGACATGTCTGGCTGTTATGTAAATTTTAAACACAGAGACACACACATATGAATCATCCAGCCTTGACATCCAGCCCATACTTAGAAAGCAAAGGGGGAATTGCGTGATTTTAAGGCCAGGCTACACAGTGAGTTCTAGGCCAGCTTGGGCTACAGTAAAGACCTGTCTCAAGAAAACAACTAAAAGCCGGGCAGTGGTGGCACACGCCTTTAATCCCAGCACTTGGGAGGCAGAGGCAGGCGGATTTCTGTGAGTTTGAGACCAACCTGGTCTACAAGAGCTAGTTCCAGGACAGGCTCCAAAACCACAGAGAAACCCTGTCTCGAAAAAAAAAAAAAAAGACAACAACTAAAAGCCAGGTGGTGGTGGCACACACCTTTAATCCCAGCACTCAGGAGGCAGAGGTAGGCAGATCTTCTGACTTCAAGGCCAGTCTGGTCAAGGGCGTGAGTTCTGGGGACAGTCAAAGCTACCCAGAAAAGCCCTGTCTTGAAAATACCAAAAACAAAACAAAACAAACACCACAATTAGAAATTAATATCTTCCACATATTTAATCTTTTATTACGTTTATTTATGTATATGTATAGGAGTGCCCATGTACCATGGTTCACAAATGGAAATCAAAAGACAAGTTGTAGAAATCAACTCTTCTTGCACTGTGAGGGTCCCAGGGATTAAACTCAGCTCATCAGTCTTAACAGATTAGCTTTACTTTTACCTGCTGAGCTCTCTCCATAGCCCAGATATATACATTTTTATTTCTATTCTATTCAGTTCACTGAGTACAGTGGGTAGATGAGGCAGTTACTGACTTACAGGTATTGAAGGTTAATTTAGAATGGCAATCACTAACTACTGTGTTCTAGCAAAGTACTGTATCACTGGGCCGCTTCGGACTCTGCTCTGTGATTCCCAGGTGATGGAGGAAGGTCATTGGTTAAGTAATAAAGAAACTGCTTGGCCTCATAGGTTAAAACATAGGTGGGAGGAGTAAACAGAACAGAAGGCTGGGAGGAAGTGAGCTCAGAGACGCCATGCTCCCCTCTCCAGATGCGATAGCTCTGCTCTCTGAGACACACGCGATGAAGCTCCGACCAAGGATGGACGTAGGCTAGAATCTTCCCGGTAAGCACACTAGCTGTGCTACACAGATGATTAGAAATGGGCTAAATTAATATGTGAGAATTAGCCTAGAAGAGGCTAGATAGAAATGGGCCAAGCAGTGTTTAAAAGAATACAGTGTCCATATAATTATTTCGGGGTATAAGCTAGCCAGGCGGCCGGGGTGCTGGGGACGCAGCCCCGCCGCTCCTATTACTACACCCAGGCCTAACTGGTCTGTATACATCCACAGTTCTTCACAAGTCTCAGGTCCTTCCCCCTCTTATCTTCTTCCAACCTTTGGGAACCTTGATTGTCTCTTGTTTGTGTGACAGGATTCTATATTTTGTGATTCGGTACGTTGCCCTCTCCTTTAATCAGACAGTTAGCTAGGAACTATAATCATGAGAACTCTGGGACAGTGCAGAAGGCAGAAGCAAGCAAAGCAACCTGTCTTCATGCTTTCCACAAAGCCAGGGCGCTGGAAGGAAAATTAAGGGGTTTGTAGAGGAAGGAGAGTTATTTACTGGTACAGATAGTGTTTATGGAAGAAACAAAGCTCCTTGGTGAAGGCAAAAGTTGTGGGGGGTGGAGTGGAAAGTCCTGAGGGGCTCCAGATCAGCAAGGAGCTTTCTCCTCCTGGTAGATTGCAAGTCCCTAGGAAGGGGTAGCTGCTGGATGATCCAGACTGGTGAGTGTAGGCATATTTGTAAAGATGCCCTGATCCCCAAATGGGGTGCAATTGCTGATAACAGCATTGTTGGGCTGGGAGGATCATGTAGGCAGGGTCAGTTGTCTGTATGAGTGGTACCAGCCCTGTCCTCCACTGAGTGAGAGCCTGGAGTCCCTGCTGGTGAAGAAGGGACCCTTCGACACTGCCAACTGAGGTTAAGTCTGCTGGATGGGCATAATTGAGCTCAGAGGTCTGGGAATCTTCTGGTCAAGGTCTCATGGTTGCTAACAAATTGACCAAGCAAGGTCAGGTCGGTGTGCTTGATTATTCTGCAGGACTGCAGAAGTTCTGGGCCTTGGAACCTCCACTCTCAAGTAGCAAAGGCATTCTTTGGTCTGCAAAATATGAAGCTGTACTGTGAGTCCTTGCTTAGGAGCGGCTTATCTGAAGTGGGGGAAGGGGTCTGTGCTGATGAGCAGGGCTCCAGCTCCACAGATCTCCCCTAGCCCCATGGAGCTGTGGGACAATGGCAGGGATCTAACTTCCCATTACTGAGCTGAAGGCACACTACCTCTGTACTCAGCAGATCCTGAAAAGTCTGAGAGAAGTAATAGAGATGACATAAACTGCCCTGTACAGAAATGTTCCTGCATGGGAATAATAGCAATAAGCATATCAACAGTAGCACTTTAACCACAGCCCCAGGCCCTGCTAGACTTTTGAGGACAGTCAGTTCTGGGAGGTTGAGCTTTCTGGTGTCCCTGCGTCAGCAACAGACTGCTCCCCTTCACTAGAACATCTTGTCCCACCTTGTCTTTATTCTTTCCCTTTGCAAATCCTACTGGTCCTCCTACCTCTCTCTTCTAGTCAGGTCTCTGTCACCCTGACTGGCCTGGAACTCCACATGTAAACCAGTAGGATTTGCAAAGGGAAAGAATAAAGACAAGGTGGGACAAGATGTTCTAGTGAAGAGGAACAGTCTGTTGTTGAAGCAGGGACACCAGGAAGCTCCTCCAACCTCTCTCTTCTAGTCAGGTCTCTGTCACCCTGACTGGCCTGGAACTCCACATGTAAACCAGGCTGGACTTGAACTCACAGAGGTGTGTCTGTCTTTGCCTTCAGAGTATAGGAGATCAAAGGCATGTGCCACCACACCCAGCTGATCTAAACTCAATGGAAGGTGGCACCTCCTGAGGAGCTTCCTGGACCACATCCTATCTAAGCATCTGGGTGACACAGTCCTTCCTCAGGAGATCACACTCTTCAGATTAGCATTGTGATCTCCTAGTCATTAGCCCCCTGCCCCGTGCCCTCCCCTTTCAGTCTTCCCCAGGTAGCTAGGTGTAGAGGCTCATATCTGTAATCTCGGAACTCAGGAGTTGGCGGCCAGAGAGTCACTCAAGTTCAAGGCCAGTCTGTACTATAGAGTAAGACTGCTTCTCCTCTTAGATCAAAACATCTCTCAACTCTCACTGGAGATGCCAATTAACACAGAGACCCTCCAATGGTCAACAAGAAGAAAATAAGAGACTGTGAAGAGCTCGGCCCTAAATAGGACATGCATATCCTCTTCCCAATGCTCAGAGGTCTTTGTAGAAGAGAGAGTGGAAAGATTCTCAGAGCGAGAGGTGGTCAATAACATCAAGGACACAGTGTTTTCCGTTTGCAATGAGGGAAGTCGCATAAGAACTCACAGTGGCTGTGACATCATGTGTAAGATCTGTGCATCTCAAGCCAGACAAAATCCAGGCATAGAGGAAGAAGGTCGGCATGAAACCCCACTACTAGCTGAGGAACTCTTTGACATTTGATGGCTACTGGAAGAGTCAGTGTTGTAAAGAGAGGGCACGCTTGTTCATCCAGGCTGCCCGGCTAGCTTAGCCCCGAAATAACCACAGAGAAACTGTATTAATTAAATCACTGCTTGGCCCATTAGCTCTAGCCTCTTATTGGCTAATCCAGCTGTGGGTCCATGGCGTCTCCTGACTCTGCTTTCTCCCTCCTAGAATTCAGTTCTGTCTTCTTTGTCTACCTAAGTTCTGCCCTATTAGGCCAAGGCAGTTTATTCATTAACCAATGAAAGCAACACAAAGACAAAAGGACCTCCTACACCAAGTCAGAGTCAGTTTTCTTTAATTATGTGACTCCCAGTAAGCCCAACATACACTAGGGCAATCTCTGCCCCCAAGTTTAGCTGGGGCCACAAAAACCGGGACTTGAGGGGAGAAGGAGGAGGAGAAGTAGGAATCTCTCAAAGCTGGGTGGGATGGGATGGGAGGGTAGAGAGAGTGGTTATGGAGGAGTTGTGGGAGTGAATATTTTCAAAATACATTGTACGGGAGTCTCAAAGAATGAATAGAAGTATTATTTAAAAAGAGACTCATTGAGAGTGGCATACTCCTATTTTGCTAATCTGCTAAACACCCACCAGAGTTTAGCCACACATGCTAATAAAGTATCGGCTGGTTCCACATTACTGGTTCCCCTAGTGACGGCATGGCTGACTTAAGAGCTATGGCTCACTGCCACTGCCCTGCATCCTGAGACAGGACTGTAAACTGTGAGCCCAGAAAAAGAAGAAACTGCACAGTTCAAAGTGCAGTTTGTACTTAATAGAAATCCCTTCTGGATTCCATTTTGTGTGTGTGTGTGCGCGCGCACGTGTGTGCATGCTGGTTACGTACATGTGTGTGGTGACCAAAGGACAACTTCTGGTGTCATTCTCAAAAATGGTATCATCCTTGAGACTAGTCTTAGCATACTCTTACCTCTTCCCTGATACCATTCCTGGCCTTTATACATAGGTTCTTAGGCTCAAACTCAAGTTTTTAACTCACAAGACAGGGCTTTACCAGCGAGTCCCCCTCCCCCAGCTCTTTGTGATTGGTTTGATTTAAATTTTTGTTTTTAACTTTACAGTGGTTCAAAATGTACCCATCCAGCCTGTTTGTTCTCTCATGTGCTTTCAGTACAGTAATTAATAAGATATAAGACATGCTCATTTAAAAATAAGCCTTGTGTTAAATGATTTGCCCAGCTGGAGGCTAACATATGTGTTCTGAGCACAGTTAAGTAGGCTATGGCTAAGTATGATGCTTGGTAGGTTATGTGTATTAAAAGCATTTCTTTTAAGATTTATTTTTTTAGTTGTGTATATCTGTGCACTTAAATGCAGGAGCCCATGGAAGCTGGAAGAAGGAATCAGATCCCCGGAGCTGGGATTACAATCTGTGAGCTGCATGGTGGATGCTGGGAACCGAAAATGCGCTCTGGAAGAACAGTGACCACTCTCAACCTCGGAGCCACCTCCCCATCCCTTAAACGCTTTCAGCTTTCAATGAGTTTATCAAGATTTAACCCTATTGTAAGTAGAGGATTGTTTGTACTTGGTTATCTGGTTTGTTTGCTTTATTTGGGGAAAACAGAGTCACACCATATAAGTTCATCTGGAGGAGAACACGATGTTCTTCTGTCTTAGCCTCCCCCATGTAAGGATTACATGTGTGCCTTACCATGCCAGGTCTGAATATCTTCTAAAAGAAAAAAAAAACTTCAAATATGACTTCTGACTCATCCAAGGTTCGTTTTTGGCCTTAATAGTCTCGGAGCAAACCGCTATTTTCCTAAAATTAGTAATACAGCTATGCCTTAAATCAAACACAGCTAGTCACCAGCCTCCTGGAATTAAAGCTTAGGCTCAGAACAAGCCTGATAGTCCTTTGACAGTCCTTCCTTGTCCTAAGAAAATTCTTGGAAACTATTTCCTGGGCCATCCAGAACTTAGTAGGAATAGGGGCTTGCAGCCAGGTCTGGCAAATTGAATTCAGTCTTCAGGGATCATGTGATTGAAGGAGAGAGTCAGCTTCAAAAAGTTGTCTGTCTTCTGACCTTTACACTGCTCACCCATACACACAGGCAAACCTAAACATAAACGAAGAAACCATAATAAGTAAAACCAACTTAAAAATGTCTTTGAGTAAATGATAAGCATGATATAGTTTATACTGTATCAAGTCTGAATCTTGCCCATGAATGGGTGCTGTAGGGTTTCACACACAACTCAGGCACTGAAAACTTTCACTTAGTAGATATCAAGGACGGTCTACGAGGCTCGATGTCAGAGTCATGGGATGACCAAGCACATCTGGAGTTTGGATTCTCTACAGTCTGCCCTCAAATGTGCACAGCTCCTAATAGAAAATAGTAAATCATCCTAAACTCAGTCCTAGCTCCTATTCACGTTGATAGATATGTGCTGAGCTCCCCTTCTTACCATGGGCAGACCAGAGAGAAGTTAATGAACTTAGAAGTCACCCAGGCCCTGAACCAGCTGGCCTAAGCATGTTTGAGATCTAACAGCTGTAGACATGGTGAATGGTGAGCGATGGGAGAGATGAAGTTATTCACAGAAAACAGTCTTAGATTGAATCCAAGCCACCTACCATGATAAACAGCTAGGCCATTACAAATTACAGGTTGCCACTTAGGGGAACACCCTCAAGAGCCTTTCCTCTCTGCAGAGCTGGCACAGACAGGTGGTATGCTGGCTTTGTTATATGCTAAAATCAGAGCACTAAGGTCTCCCATAGTGCTTTATGAGACTGGTCTCAAGAGGCAGCTGCATGCATATGCGCATGCACATATATAACACACACATAGAGTATTGTTTTGAGGCAGAGTCTCACACAGCCCACAGGTTTCACATTTCCTACATAGTTGGGGAACTGCTGATCCTCCTGTCTTTACGTTCCATGAAATTATAGGTGTGAGCCCCAAACCCAGTTTATGCTTCCCTGGGGATCGAGTCCAGGCCTTGGGGCATGCTGGACACTCACTCTACCAATGGAGACAGCCCCTTTAAAACCAACTTTTCTTTTGACAGAGTAGTGAGTAAACTCTGAGCACAAACAGAAGTAAGAGATGTAGATTTGTATTTTTGCTCTCTTTTCTCTGCCCTTCAGGACCCCCTCATCTGTGTTTTATCTTATTTTATGTGCATTGGTGTTTGCCAGCATGTTCACCTGTGTGAGGGTGTCAGATTCCCTGGAACTGGAGTTACAGACAAATGTGAACTGCTTGGAATGCTGGGAATTGAACCCAGGTCTTCTGGAAGAGTAGCCGGTGCTCTTAACCATTGAGCTATCTCTCCAATCGCCTCATATGTATTTTATAAAAGAAACCTTGGCCAAATCCAGAGTAAATGTCTGAACAAGCCGAGCCTAAAAACTCCTTACCTGGGGTTCTGGACTCACACTGAGAAATGCTAGTTTCAGTGTGAGATGTTTGTGTTCAGAACATAGGAACTCAAGAGCTTGCAAGTGATGGTTTCTACCATATGGGTCAGGCAGCAAATGAAGCCAGAACATAGGAAAAAAGGAAATGGGTTGGGGGTGCAGTTCAGCCATAGAATATAGGCTTGGCAAGCCCAAGGTCTTTGGTTCAATTCCCAGCACTAAAGTGGGAAGAGATAACAAATTAGTATTTAGTACTTTTATTTTAAATAAAATGTGTTTAATATATTTAAGTTTGCATGCTTTAATTTTTTCTTCCATTTATGTGTGTGTGTGTGTGTGTGTGTGTGTGTGTGTGTGTTCATACCACAGGATGTGTTTGGAGGTCAGAAGACAACCTGTGGGAATTGATTCTCTCCTTCCACCCTGTGGGTCCTGGAGGTGGAGCTCAAGTTGCCTGCCTTGCTGAGCCAACTTGCCAAAGCTGTATAATTTAATTTTAATAAAAACTGTCACTGGCAGAATTCCTATAAACTTCACCATCTGCTTGGGTAAACCAGTATGTGACAGCACACCACCAACTAAAACGAATGTTTGCTAGTCAAATTCAAATACAAACCCAGAGTTTGTATTATAGCTGAAATAGAGCAGTCTCATCTTCCCCTTCACTCCTAGCAACTGAAGCATCAGTTCTTAGGCGCTGGCTTCTCCAACCTCTAGAAGGTCCAGCCTCCAACCCACAGTCTGAATGGCTGCTCATAGCCCAGCACGGCTATGAGTGCCACCCAGCAGAAAACCAGAAAGTCATCATGAAGTTTTTTTTTTTTTTTCTTCTTTTGCAACTTGATTGTGCAGTTCCCAAGGATAAACTTTGTGGATGACAACATCCTGTCACAACATGAACAGACTGGCCATTTCATTCCCCATAACATCTGTTCAAAGATTTCCTCTTTCAAAGAGCAGCCGCCTCTTCCCATGCCCGAGTCTTAGGATTCTTAGCTTCCCCTGGGTCCCACTCTCAGCCACCACCTCTGGGACATCTGACCCTTCCACAGAAGTCGGCATTTTCTGAATCCAACTCATTGTTTTCTGCCTGAACTTGTTCTTCCTCCAGCTTCTCCACCGATTTTACACCATAACCACAAAGCACTGTTTGGTCCTATCCCATTTGATACCACCCCCCTCCCTCTGTTTACCAAATGTAAATTTACTGAATGTAAATGGTTCTCCACTTTGGCTTCCTTCAAACATACAAAGCTGGGCACCACAGACAGCAATTCAGATGTAGTTGATAAGAGATATGGCCTGGGCCTTGACCCAGAGGAAGAAGCTAAAAATAAAACAAAAAACAGTCTCCCAGGGGAGTCTAGTGGACTTTGAAGGCACAAACCTCCAAACCTCTGTTTTAGTGCCATACTTACTGGCTCCCCTTAACATTTATTGTTGCTGTCATTAGCAGTAGTGTTGGCACCTGGAGTGGAGCCAGGTCCTTGCACGTGCTAACCAGGTGCTCCACTTCTGAGCTACATTCGGATTTATTGTTCTTTCTCCTTTTTTTTCTTTTAAATTGTAACTGGGTATAGTGGTGCACACCTTCAATCTCAGGAGGCAGAGGCAGGCGGATCTCTACGAGTTTAAGGACAGCTTGATCTACATAGCAAATTCCAGGGCAGTCAGAGCTACACAGAGAGAACCTGTCTCTAAAAAATATTAATATTATATGTTTCTGTGCATGTGCTTGGATAAGTTTATGTGCATCACATACATGCAGGGTCACAGAGGCCAGAAGAGGCCACCAGGTTCTTTGGAACTTGAGTTACAGGCCGATCTGAGCTGCCTTGGGTGTATGCTGGGAACCAAACCTAAGTCCTCTGCAAGAGCAATAAGTGATCTTAAATGTTGAGCCACCTCTCCAGTGCCCATATCTTTTGGGCAGTGTGTGGGGGGTGGTCTTCTCTCATCACCTGTTTCCAAAACTCTGACGGGAACACACCCCACTAAAGGGTGGGATGAGTCCAGACAGTCACATCTTTGGGCACTACTCCCCTGAGCCAGGGACTGGTGCTGGGACACCTGGATCTGTGGTTGTGCTGGCTAACTCACCAAGAACTGCGTGGACCCTGGGGGTTTCTCTGACTGATCCTGGCAGCAGGGTTGTAGAGTTGTGGCCCAGGCTGGCCTTGAGCTGTTAATCCTCCTGCCTCCACCTCTTCATTATATGCTGCTGGCCTGTACCAACTACCAGCCGTTGTCTGTCATTGTCTGCAAGATCAGCTGATTCTGACTCTCAGTAGCTGCTGTTCTTTCCCTATCTCCTGCTCTCCTAGGGTACCCTAATAGCTTCTGGATTGTCTCCCCAAGACAGCCTTCCCACACCTAATTTCAACAGCCAAAGTGGTCTTTTTTTTTTTTTCCATTGCAGGTCTGGTCATGCTTTATACTCACTCTGAAGTCTGTGTAGCAGCAAACATTTGTTCCAGAGTGCTTAGACACAAAGTACATCAAGTCTCATTAGCTTTCCAGGGCAAGTTAGATTGACTTTGAGCATCCCTTTTCTAAGAGAGTAGCTTAGTGTTCCTTTCTGGAATCCTACAGGAAGTCTAGGAGATTAAAAGTTCTGTGGGCCAGCACGACGGCTCATTGGGCAAAGGCTTTTGCTGCCAAGCCTGATAACCTAAGATTGATTCCTGGGATCTGCATAGCAGGAGAGACTAACTCCCACAAGTTGTCTTTTGACCTCCACATGTCATGCACGCATTTGTGTGGCCACCATATACACATGTGTGCACATACATATGATAAATACATACATACATACATACATACAATTAAAAAAATTGAAACACGTTCTGAACATATGGGTTCATTTTGGTCATTGCTGAGATACTCTGTCCCTCCAAGTCCAAGAGAGCACAGTGATCTTTCCCACTTTGCTGACACTAATTTTGAGGTTCAGTATCTCCTAGCTACCTTTAGTCGGGGACAATGTGAGCCACCAGATGGCCAGGGATCTACCACTCTGGGCCCACCCAGTTCCTTCCCTGTCTTGTGGAAAACTGACTCTGGATTTTCAGGTCAGGATGACCTTCTTCTCTCAGAGGAGCAGCTAATAGGTCATCAGAAAGCCATTCTCTAGACCTAGGGGAAAGTCCTGGCCCTGGCTTGACTTGAACAGGTAAAAGACCTAGGCCAGTCTCTGCAATATTGGGTAGAGCCAGTGAGTGCTAACTGGCATTTGTAGGCTCCAGTGAGGCCCTGCCCACTGTCTTAGCAACACAGTTGTCCTTCATTTGACCCTGTTAGGTTACAAAATAAT
Source organism: Microtus oregoni (assembly GCF_018167655.1). Classification (NCBI taxonomy): domain Eukaryota; kingdom Metazoa; phylum Chordata; class Mammalia; order Rodentia; family Cricetidae; genus Microtus; species Microtus oregoni. Next base: position 24,226,243 of record NW_024543091.1, on the reverse strand, counting down.
AGAAGGAAGGTGTGGTGGTCGATGATTAAACAAGCTTATTGTTCCATTGGTTATGTTTTTGCAAACTCTTACATTTGCCCAGTGGCACTCAGGAGAGCCGGGGCTTTGGAGGGTACTTCTCTGGTCTATTCATCTTGTCCCTCCCTCAGCATCGCTCTTACCCCTTCTGGCCACTCCTCCTGTGTATGCATATGTAGGGATGGAGTTCTCCCAGCTCCCACAAGGCCTCCATAACTATCTTCACTCTCGTCCTTTTGCCTCCAGTGCCTTCTCTGCCTCTTTCTATACTCAGGAAGCACCTGTTTCTCACTCAACACTAACTCTAAAGTCATCTTCTACAAACAACTTTCAAGGTCATCCTTCCAAATGCTTGATCAACAACTCTTGTGCTAGCACTGATTTTTTTTTTTTTTTTTTTTTGGTTTTTCGAGACAGGGTTTCTCTGTGGCTTTGGAGCCTGTCCTGGAACTAGCTTTATAGACCAGGTTGGTCTGGAACTCACAGAGATCCGCCTGCCTCTGCCTCCTGAGTGCTGGGATTAAAGGCGTGCGCCACCATCGCCCGGCTTTTTTTTTTTTTTTTTTTTGCTAGCACTGATTTTATCTGTGTGGTTTCATCTCCCCCCCCCCCCCCAGCTTGCTTATCTTATGCCGGTGATCTTATTATGAGCAGGAATTGTGGTTTCACATCCTTGAGTCGTGAGTGTTTTGTAAGTCAGGTGCATGCCTGGTGTGCTGACCTACAATCCTAGCACTTGGGAGATGAAGGGAGGAGGAACAGGCATTCAAGGCCAGCTTCGGCTACCTAGTAAGTTTGAGGTCAGCCTACACTATATGAAACCCTCTTTTAAAAATGATGAAAAACAAGTCAGGGACATGTTAGAGTAATTTCCAGAATTTTGGCATTCTGAGGGGCAGTAGGCATGGAACCCATCATTTTTGTTTTGTTTTGTTTTTTGTTGCTGTTTTTACCTTTTGTACTCTGCAATTTTTTTCCCCCTCAAATGACACTGTGGTAGTTTAAATGTATATGGCCACCATAAGCTTATAGGAGGTGGTAAGAAGCTCATAGGAGGTATAGCCTTGGTGGAGTAGGTATGACTTTGTTGGAGGAAGTATGTCACTCTAAGGGTGGGCTTTGAGGTTTCCTATGCTCAAGCTACATTCAGTAAAGACTAAGTTCAATTCCTATTATCTGCTGATCAAGATATAGAAATATCAGATTCTTCACCAGCATCATGCCTTCCTGGATGCCGCCATGCTTCTTACCATGATGGTGATAAACTAAACCTCTGAAACTGTAAACAACCTATAATTAAATGCTTTCCTTTATCAGAGTTACCATGGTCATGGCATTTTTTTCACAGCAATAGAAACTATAACTAAGACACAAGTTGGTACCAGGGACTGGGATATTGTTGTGGTAGGCCTGACCATGTTTTTGTTTGGAGGAATTTGACTTTGGGGGTTAGGGTTTGGAAAGCAGTGTAATGTTTTGAGCACTGCTTAATGGGCCATACTAGTAGGAGCATGAAAGACAGTGGTGCTGAGTGTGATTTGATAAACTGTGGGGGACTTGATCAAGAGGCTTCAGGGGAGAAGAATTTTAGTAAATTGCCTAGAGATCATTTGTGATATTTTGGTGAGGGATGTGGCTGCTTTTTGCCCTTGTCTGAAGAAGCTGTCTAAGGCTAAATGAAGAAGTTTGGATTAATTTAGTTGGCAGAGGCAATCTAGTATTTAGTCTGTCATGTGGTTATCAGTGTTGACTCTAATGAAGATCTATAGCAAACAGCAAGCTGAGCAAGGAAAAATACAAAATGTATAGTTTGTCAGAAGAGGAATGGAGCTAAGTCCTGTGTTGGAGGAGATAGACATTAAAAAATGTCAATAAAGGAAGTAGTGACCTCAGGGCAAGATACCAGCTAAGATTTCAACTTGTGAAAAGGAATTAGAGCTGAGTGTGGCAGTGCGTGCCTTTAATTCCAGCACTTTGAAAGTAGAGGCAGGGGGATCTCTGAATTTGAGATCAGGCTGGTCTAAAGATCAAGTTCCAGAATGCCAACCTTAGGTAATAAATGAAACCATGGAAAATAGAAAGCTGATGAAGATATAATTGAGCAAGGGGGCCATGTTCCAGCCCCAGCAAGCAGTAGATCTTGGCGACTTTGGTCAGGTAGTTTTGGCTTTATAGTCAAGGACAGAGTGCATGGGTTATGGAACCTTCTCTGTGACTAAGGAAAGCCACTGGGGGCAGGCATGTGTCAAGGTGTCCCTGAATGGAGACCTAGAGAGGCCACTGTGTGTGAAGCTGTGAAGTTGAGCCTAGATTGCCTTGAAGACCCCAAGGTGTTGGAGATGCCAGAGCTGTGGGATACCTGCTGGGGAGAGCTGCTAATAGGGAGTGGAATCAGTCAAAGAGGAAAAAATGTGTTTCAGCAACAAAACTGAAAGGAGTTGGAAATCTGAAGAATGTTTTGCTATCAGACGTGGAGATGCAGATTTTAGAGATTGCCCAGCTGTTTTTCAGTCTTTCTTTGGTCCAGTATTTCCTCACTATACTCCCTTCCCTATGTTTTGGAATGGTAATTTATATCCTATGTCATTATATGTTAGAAGTCTGTGATCTGTTTTTTGATTTTATAGGGGATTACAGATTAGAGACTAAACCTCTGAAACTGTAAGCCACCCACAATTACATGCTTCCTTTTATTAGAGCTGCTGTGGTCATAGTGTCTCTTCACAGCAACAGAAAACCTAAGACAGACACTTTCCATGGCCACCCAACATAAACCAATGAGAGCAGAGATGTTCTAGTTAAAGTAAGGAAGGCAAGGTGATAAGAGAGGACCTTGTGCTTACCACATAGGTCAAGATGGAAACCTAAGTCAAGAACAATGTTTTCATTGTGCAGATAAGACAGCCAAGGCCAGAGGTCATTTCTCTCTCACAGACATTTACTCTGTCCTACCCCTTTAGAAGGCTGTCGGCTTGGATTGGGAGTGTAGCTCAGTGGCAGAACACTTGCCAAGCATGTGTGGAGCCCTGGGTTTTGTCTATTGCACTCTAAATAAATGAACAAAGAGAAAAACACATAAAGTAAAATGTATGTCACTTTTTCCATCCCAGTCTTCAGGGCTTGTCATGGGTTCACAAGAAATTGTGGTCTCTTTAAAGGCTTTGTGGGCTAATGGTTTCTTTTGCTATGTGTTGTACATTCTATTGACTGATTCTTCAAGGGAGGTGTTTACAGGCAAGTTGTTACCATTTCAAGTTTGTAGAAACATGTATGGCAATTATCTAGGCTCCTTTTTTTTTACTTTAAATTTTTCCTCTATAATAGTGTGTGGGTGTTTGTGAAATTAAATGGTTTGAGATGCTGCCATGTAGTTTTGCCAGTGAGCCTCAGTGAGTCCCAACCCGCTGAAGACTCTCCCAGGCTCTAGACCATCAGGAAGGAATCTGTAGTCCCTTATTATAAGGTCAAACTTGTTTTTCTTTTCTTTCCTTCCTTTTTTTTAAAAAAATATTTTCATACAATATATTTTGATCATTGTTTCCTCTCTCACCTAATTCTTCTCTGATCCTCCTCACAACCCTACATAACCAGCTTCATGCTTTTTTTCTCCATGTTTAAAAAAAAATCAAACAAAACAGAAGAAAATCACAAACACAAAATGGAAATAAAAGTAAATAAACAAAATACAAATAAGACCAAAAAATGCCTAAATGAAACAAAATGAGGGGAAAAAAAGACTTTAAATTCCCCCACTGAGTTTGTTTTGTGCTGTCCAACTACTCCTGGGCATAGGGCCTGCTTAGAAGGGTGCTTAATGTATCCAGAGAGACTCCATTGGGAAAAAAACAGATTTTTCCTTTGCTAGTGGTATTAATAGCAGATAACTTCTTAGTTAGGTATGGGAACCTGTGTCCCCTACCCCATCTCAGTGCTGGAAAGTCCTGCTTAAACCTGTACAGGTCTTGGACATGCCTCCTCTGTCCCTGTGGGTCACATGTTCTTTTGTTCTGCTGTGTTGGGAAGACACTGTTTGCTTGGAGTTGTCATCACCTCTGGCTCTTACAATCGTTCCTTCTTCTCTTCCACATTGCTTCCTGAACCTTAAGGGGAGGGCTTTGATGAGGACATTCCGTTTAGGACTCTGTGCTCTAAAGTCTCCCACTGTCTGCCAGTTGTCCAGTTGTGAGTCTCTGTGTAAATTCCCATTTACTGATTCCCATTCTCTGATGTGGGCTGAAGGAGGTACTGGATACAGCAGTATTAGGAGTCATTTGATTGTTATGTTCCTTTAGCAGAATAGTATTAGTTTTTCCCCTAGTTCGATGATCTGTCTACTTCCAGATTCTTGGCCACTTTAGCCAAGTCATATATAAGGGTTCCATCTTACAGGGCGAGTCTTAAAACCAATTAGAAATTGGTTGGTTAATCCCATGACATTTGTGCCACTGTTGTACCAGGATATCTCACAGGCAGGTCACTGTTGTAAGTCACAGGGTTTGTAGCTTTATGATACTGATAATTACCTTTCTTTTTGGTAGAGTGCAGAATACCTTCCAATCCTGTGAATGCTGGCCAGAAGGGGTAACACTTCTAGTTAGGTATCAGCTCAACTTCTTTGTGTTTGATGGCATATGTAAGCTATATCTTCAGCAATAGGGTCTTATCATGTGGTTGTGGACAGTAACCAAAAGCCTTGACAATGGCCTCTGATGTTTGTGATTTTCCATAGGCTGCATCTGGCCAACATAACCATTCCTGGTACTGGAGGTTTTCCAAGGTAGTATAAGATGTCTAGTTGGGGTATTTTCTTTCCTACTATTTGGTGACTGATGTGAGATTCTCTTCTGTATGTTGTGAATATGTTTTATTACCACTGATTAATAAAGTCATGTTGGCCTATGGCAGGGCAGAATATAGCCAAGCTAGAAAAGATATAGAGAGTAGGCAGATTCAAAGAGATGCCACGTAGCTGCCGAAGGAGAAAGATGCCAGCCACCAGCCGGAACCTTACTGGTAAGCACAACCTCGTGGTGATTCACAGATTAATAGAAATGAATTAGTTTAAGAGGTAATTTAAATTAGTTAATAAAAAGCCTGAGTTAATAAGCCGTACAGTCTTTAATGAATATTTTTTCTGTGTTATTATTTGGGTCTGGGCAGCCGGGAAATGAACAAGTAGTCTCTGTCTACAGGTGACTCTATTTAGATTTCTTTCCTATATGTATATATTTTCGGAAGTTATAGTAGTAAGTTTCCATTTGGCTTACAAATGACCTTTAGGGTTAGTTGTCCATCCCTGTATTTTCACTGCATTTAATTGAGGGCTTGCTTACAGATTCAAAGGGAGAGTACATGATCATGGTGGTAGGCAGGTGAGCATGGCACTGGAGGAGAAGCTGAGAGCTTACATTCGACTCACAAGCTGGGGCAGAGAGAGCAAGGATGGGCCTTTAAAGGATAGGCTTTTAAAACCTCAAAGTTCACCCCAATGACTCACTTTTTCAGTAAGGTCATACCTCCTTCCTGAACAAAATATTCAAATATATGAACCTATGGGAGCTATTCTCAAACTACTACAAGGTTCTTGAACATATTCATACTTGCTATTTTAAAGTTCTTGTCTTATGCTTCAGCTATTTTGCATTTTTCTAGGTCTACTGCAACAAGGTTCTGGCCTCTGGTGGAGGCATATTGTCATGGCTTGTGCATGTCTGTGGTGTGCTTGGGTCTAAGCATCTCGAGTTGTACTTGAGGTGTTTCTTGGTGTCTATGTCTGTTGGGTTCCTGATCCATTCTTTCGTTGCTATTGTCCTCTTTGGATCCTAGGCAAGTGTGGCGGCTGTGGGGTTCCTAGTAGAGAGTACTTTTGGCTGGTCAGTGAGTACAGGAATGAAGATGGCCTAGGTGGGACAGGCTGAAAGGGGACGCTGGAAAGAGTTAGGGAACCAGGGTCTGCACCAAGAAGCAGAGTCCCCAGGGAATGAAGGTAGGGTGGTGGGAGGAGACCAGCAAGCAGGCTGCAGCAGAACAAAGAATAGGTTGTGGAAACAGGGATGAAAGGGCTAGGGGAATCCTGGATCCAAACCAAGTGCTGGATTCCCCAGGGAATGTAGGTGGCAGAGAGGGGGAGTGGAGGTCCTGCAGGCAGATGTTCCAGGTCTAAGAGAAAGGCTGAAGAGCACAATAGAGAACAAGAAGGACAGTGAGACCGACCTAGTCCCAGCCCTGTGTGGCCACTGGGGGTTCTTGGTGGAAGGCATCAGACTTGGCTTTTGGTGTTTCTTTTGTTCCCTGTGATGTTGGGAATGCAGCCCAGGACATTGTATGTGCTAGTCAAATCCTCTTCCACTGAGTCCAGGTCTCACAGCATGTGTTTCTGTTTTAGGAAGTATGGCAGCAGGCAAGCATGGTGCAGGAGCAATAGCTGAGAGCTTGAATGTTGAGACAACCACCACAAGGCAGAGAGAGAGAGAAACCTAACAGGGAGTAGTGGGATGTAGTGGCATTTCATTTGTATTTTAATAAATAAAGCTGTCTGAGGATTAGAAAGTAAAATAGTTCCACTGCTCAGCCTTACAGACCAGGTAGCAGCAACACACACCTTTAATCCCAACAGCCACATTAGTTGCCATAGAACCTGTAGGTGATTGCCTTTAATCCCAGTGGTATACACCTCTAATCCCAGTCCTAAAGAGGAATATAAAATGGGAGGAAACAGCTCTCACTCTCATTCTGAGACTCCTGGAGGCAGGATCGCCAGTGTGGACTGAGGCCAAGGTAAGAGCAATTGGCTGGCTGTTTAACTTTTCTGACCTTCAAGTTGGATTCCAATTTCTCTCTGAGTTTTTATTAATCATGCCTCAGTGTGACCTTTTGAAACCTCAAAGCCCATCCTTAAATGACACACTTCCTTCAACAAGGTCACACCTCCTAACCCTTCCCAAACAAATAAGCCCACAAACTGGGGACCAAGCATTCAGCTATATGAGCCTATGGGGGCCATCCTCATTCAAACCACCACACCTGAGTTCCGTCCTAATCACCCCTTAAAACAGGCAAGGTGACACACACACGTAATCTGTGTTTGGAAGTGGGAGTTAGGATCAGAAGTTCAAGGTTATCCTCAGCCTTATTGTGGATTTGAGACCAGCCTGGGCTATAATCTCTGTCTCAAAAAGTAGAAATAATAATAGCAAAAAAAGTGGTGGTGTGATTGAGATACAGATTGATTTATGGCAGACATTGGCTTGCCTGAGAGATCTTGAGCATTTTGAACTCGTAAGGGGAAGCTACTAAGAAATTCTTAGGGTCAGGTCACAATTGCTGGAGTAAATGCACACTGTGAGTGCCTGGGAGGGTGCACTGCCAAGAGTGTCAAGGCCTCTTCTAACCTGATGGTCCTTCTCCTGACGCCATTGCTCAAGCATCCTAGTGTTTTGTTTATGCTATGGATTGAACTCAAAGGCTTGCACATGTTAGGCAAGCACTCTTCTTTTGAGCAATATCTTTAGACCCTCTGATATACAATATTGCTATTTCCTTCTCTAATTCTTATTTATCAATTTATTTATTTATAATATGAGACAATGTTTCATATATCCCAGACTGGCCTCAAACTCACTAGGTAGTTGAGACTGGCTTCGAGCTCTTGATTCTTCTGTTCCACCTCCCAAATGCTGGGATTTCAGAAGTCCACCACCACACCTATGCCAGCCATCTCTCTCTCTCTCTCTCTCTCTCTCTCTCTCTCTCTCTCTCTCATTCTTGTTCTTCCTTCTTGTAGGCTATGGATGATTCCACAGCTTCATGCACGCTAAGGAAGGAATCTACCACTGAGCTACAACTCCAGGTCCATCCACATTGTCATTTGTGCTTCTGTTAGAAAGATACGTGTATTATTCAGGAGGATGACCAAAACTAGGGACTCCTGGGAATTCTGGCTTTTTCTTTCATTTTTGTTTTTTGTTTTGAGGCAAGTGGTCCTGTATCCCAAATTCCCAGGTAGCCCAGCTGTCAAGAAGACTCCCAGACAGAAAAAAAGCTTCAAAGAAAAATCAGTTAAGCCACACTACAGACCAGACCAGCTACCTGTAAGAAACAGGAACCAGCTGAGCAGCCTGCAAGGGGTTTAGACCAACTGAGGCAACTGGAAAGGACAATCTCCAACCTCTTGAGCTGTCTTCAGGCTATGCAGTGAGCTCCAGGTTCCCAGCTTTTGTGAGCGGTCACCGGTGCTGAGATGGGCTGTGGTGATGCAGCTGTCTGTGAGCCATTTCTGCTGCTCCTGTAAGTGACCCCTCACCCATATTCCTGTAAGTAACCTCAGTAAAACTCAGAGTTCACCAAGTTGGGCTTTGGTGGTGGTTCATTCTGAGGTCACAGGGAATGAATAGATACGTGGAGCAGCTTCCCAGGAAATGCTGTCATGCCAACACAACTTCTTCCCACTTCCTTCTACCCGCTCTTCGAATTGATTCCATTGTCCCCAGAAGTAAAACAAAACAAACAGAAAAACAAAAACAAACAAACAAAACTAGCTTAAAAGTTGCTCCCTCTAGGGAGTGTTCCTTCAGAGTGTGCCCTCGTGAAAGGATTTGTTTCTTTTGTTTTGTTTTCAGACAGTGTCTCACTGTATAGTCTTGACTGAACTCACCCTAGGGCTGGCCTTAAAGGCATGGGCCACCATGCCCAGCTCCAGCGGTTTTGAGTGTTACTATCACAGGCAGTACATCTGTCCTGTCAGACAGTGGTCTGTGGACATGTCTTTCCTCATCCTTCTTTCCCCGTGTGCTGGCTGGCTTTCTATCACTCTGACAAAATGGCCAAGATAAACTATAAAAGGAAGTCAGTTTTATTCAGGCTCATGATTTCAGAAGTTTTAATTCAGAGCCCGTTGGCCCCCATTGCTTTGGGGCTGGGAGTTAGTCAGTCATGATGGGAGCATGTGGTGGAGGAAATCTGGTCACCTCGTGGTGGTCAGGGAGTGAAGAGAAATAGGAAAAGGCTGGGTTCCCAATATCCCCCTCAAGTGGATACCCTTAGGGATCTAACTTTCATTATGCCCAACCTCTCAAAGTTTCCATCACCCGTCAAAGGTTCCATTGCATCTCATTATCAAGCAAAGTTTTAGCCAATGTGTGTGTACAGGATAAAGTCAATTAATTAGTCAAGAGACAAGGCGATGGTAGAGACAAAACTTCATTAGAACAAATTAGCTGTTGGGAAAATGGCCAGACTGTTTCCAACCACAAGCAGAGGGCTTAGAGAGGAAACTTGAAGAAACATTTGCCAGCCACGAGTGAGTGGCAACCAGACTCGGCCAGCCTGCGCTGTTTGCTCCTTTGATGCATATTCTGACGATGCCTGAAAAGTCACCAGGTGTCACAGGGTCTCCAATGTGGCTGTTTCTAACAATTAATAGCTTACTCATCAACGCACGGCCTTCTTTCTATTTAGAATCGTATTAGGCAAAGGGAAAGAAAACAAAAGCAAATCCACAAAGGAAAATTTACAAGGGACAAAATCATAGGTGGCATCACCTGTATCACCGCAGGCTGGGGGACCAGAATGTTATCATGGATCTATATATAAGGTGTGTGTACAAACTGTGATCCCAAGTAGACAGCACATGAAACCTAAGTGTGATCCCTAACACCTCATAGACTTGGCATAATATTGCTTTCCTGAAGTTCCAGCACTCGGAAGGTAGAGGCAGGAAGATCAGAAGTTCAAGGCCATCCTCCTCTACAAAGCACGTTCGAACGACCTGGGCTAAACGAGACTTTAAAAAAAATGTTAGGGACAAGGAGTGTCCTCAAGGCTTTTTGGGTGTGCCTTTCTGTTCTCTGTTCTCCTGCCTGTCTTTCTCCCTGCTACTTCAGAAAACGACATGTAGCTCAAGTTTTACATTTGCATGTAAGATTACAGACCCAAACTGACTTTCATGGCTCACACTTATAATCCTAGTACCAGAGAAGTAGAAACAGAAGAATGAGCTTTAAACCAGCCTAGGGAGCATAGAGAGCTCTTATCTCCAAAAAAATGAACAGAAAAAAGTTCCCAGATACAATGACTATACTTGTAATTCCAGAACTTTGCCCTTGAATTTTCTGGCCCTAAGCTTTATTCTCTATCCCTGTACTTCTGAGGCTGGGATAGAAAGACTGCTGTGAGTTCAAAGTCAGTTGAGGCTACATGGTGAGCTTTGGTCATGCCTGAGCTACAGTGAAACTTTTTCTCATATATATATATACCATGGTGCTGCCATGTTGGCAGTTTATACACAAAAGGTGGAGGTCAGGCTTCAAAAACTTGGAGAACCGTGTTTTGTGCTAAGTGTAACGAAATAGAAACCAAGGTCTAACGCAAGCAGTCCCCTGTAGCAAGGGCTGAGATGTGCGCAGTAAACTCTCCCAGAGAACAGAGAACTACATTTTAGGCACTGATGACATGGTTCAGCAGGTAAAGGCACTCACCTCTAAGTCTGATGAGCTGAGTTCCATTTCTGGGGACCCACATGGTAGAAGAACCAGTTCTGAAGAGTTGTCCTCCGACTTCCATGTGCCAACCCACATACTCATAAACACACAGACACACACAGACACACACACACAGTCATGTATACACAGAGACACCCACACAAAATAAATAAATAAATAAATGTGATTTACAAAATAAATACCTTCCAAAGTACTACATGTCTGCAAAATTGTTTAGCTCTTCCCACTAGCTCATAAATTCCTTGACAACAGAGATGGTATCAACATCAAAAATCTGTTTAGATATTTTCAGAATGTCAGGTCCTAAGGAAACTTCATCCCCGAGTCCCAAAAGGCAGTCCAAATTTCCAGAAATGGGCTCGACCTGGACTCTGAGAGGATTTCTGGCGGTTAGATAAAAGCTAGCATTCCTCAGGAACTTGTGAAACTGGTTCTCCTCTACCAAAGGGAGTTATTTCCCTCCCCCCTGGCAGAAGGGTCCTATGGCTACCTGTGCACCTGTCAGAGTGCATGCTGGTATTGCATGCAAGTGCCTGTTACACATTGCAAGGTTCATGCTGACACCCTAGCCCTCCTCATCTTCTCCTCTGCCCTAAACTTTCCAGCTCATAGGCTTTCCTTCTCCCAGCTGCTACTCATTGGCCTTATAACCCTGCTCTTCCCGCTATGTTCACTCTCTGCTCTGCCCCTGCTTCTCTCACTGTGCTCTATTCTCTAAACCCCTGCTATTCTCCCCTCTCTGGCAGACGCCCCGGCCATGTCCAGTCTGCAGACATCTTCAGTCCACTTCTTTCTCTGCTCTGGACTCTTCTAGATGTCTCTCTCTCTCTCTCTCTCTCTCTCTCTCTCTCTCTCTCTCATCTACAATAAAAACCTTTCCCTTAACCATACCATGGTTCTGCCACGTTGGCAGTTTATACACAAAAGGTGGAGGTCAGGCTTCAAAAACTTGGAGAACCGTGTTTTGTGCTAAGTGTAACGAAATAGAAACCAAGGTCTAACGCAAGCAGTCCCCTGTAGCAAGGGCTGAGATGTGCGCAGTAAACTCTCCCAGAGAACAGAGTGGGAGAGGAGATAGGGAAAGTAGGTTTATCAGAAACTGGGGCAACTCCTCGCAGTGCTCCTGGTCAAAGGTCCTTTCATAGTCTTAAAATGTTGAGGAGCCGAACCTGGTAGAGCACACCTATAATCTTAGCACTAGGGAAGCAGATGCGGGTGGTCTTTGAGAGTTCCCGGCCAGCCCAAGTTTCTCCTGGCATGTGGTCCTCTTCCTTCAACCTCCTAAGTACAGGTGTATGCCACCACGCCCTTCCCAGATTGTACTGTGAATGAATCTTTTTATTCCTGCGTGTGATGTAATGTTGGGTCTTTGTCAACTTGAAAATATTGGTTCAGTGAATTACATACCTCTCCCAAACATTAACATATATGTTTCTTTATATATTTCTACATTAATGTACTTACTTATTGCATGTGTATATGACGTATGTGTGGGGATATGCATGCCACAGTACTCCTGTGGGGGTCAGAGAACAACTTGCTGGAGCTGGTTCTCGCCTTCTACCACGTGGATCTCAGGGACCAAACTCAGGTCGTCATACTTGGCGCAGATGTCAAGTGTGATGGCACGTGATGAGCCTTCTCACCAGCTTTAACGTATTTCGTTGTGCAGCACCAAATATCACTCTTGCTACTCTCTCCACTGCGCTCCTGACAAAGGTCACTAAGTATTAGAATGGCACCCAGTGACCAATGGTGAATACAAGTTTGCCAAAAGTTTCTCATTTAAAGCTTGAATTTTATCAGAGGCCACAAAGACGATCAAGTCGTGTCCCTTAGGTAACTGACTCACTCTGTTTAGCAGATGTCAGCCAAATCCTCAGCTCTGAGTCACAACCCACTTTCGTCAGTCTTGACTTTGTCCAGGGAGAAAACAGTGTTCCAGGGAAAAAAAAGTAGGCAATTTGGTTTGAAACGCAAAACTATTGCGCAAGATCTCCTTGGGACAGCCATTGTTCTTCGGTGTTCAGTTTTATTCAGACTTTCCGTCTCTTCACTCGGGCCAGCATTTTTAACAGCATGTTTTGTTCAAGGGTCGGCATTTTAATAAAACTAATAACACAGTATTGGCTTACTGCTTCGTCAAAGGACTTTTTCCTTTCTTTTTTCAAAATTTGAGGTAGGGTCTCATGTAGCTCAGGCTGACCTCACACTCCCTGAGCTCCTGCCTTTGGGAGGCCTGCTTCCATCACTGTCTCTTGCTTTGATGACTTTTACAGAGATTCTGGGTGCCAAATCCACGTTATCAAGCTAGCAGGGCAGGCACTTTATCCAGTGAACTATTTCCCCAGCTCAAGAGACAGTTTTATACATCATGGCATGTACACACTCATAAAATTAAGCGGCCAATAAATGTGAAAAAATAGTTTTTAAAATATTAATTTTAAAATATTAATTTTAAAATATTAATAAATGATTAGTGTGCAGGATGCAATAAACACGTGTAGGTGGGGTACCACTGTGCTTCCTTAGGCTAAGGACTAAGGTAAATTGAAAGTGTTTGTACTTGTGGCCTGGCAAAGAAGCCCACTCTCTGTTCCATTCTCATGATCACCCCAACAGGTAAGTGCTGTTAGCACCTTCATTTGACAGATGAAGATGTAGCTCAGAGATGTTTATTTACCAAAATCCCACTCTGTGGCCAAATCCAGAACTGGGATTTGAGCCCAGGTCTGTCTGATTAGTCAGCAAATTCTAACAAGATGGCATCTGAGTAGATTCTAGATTCATAGAATGTAGAAATACTATCTTAACCTGCTCTACATCCTTCCAGACAGGGGCCTGAGAAAGCAGTGGACACTGCTCTTTGACGATCAGTTGATTGACTAAGGGACAGCACAATTAAATTTAGAATTTCTCTTATCTGTTCCAGATAGACATACTCCTTGACCAAATGAAAACAAAACAAAACAGCAATCCGCCATTCTTGTAAACAAATTTAATTGTCTGAATTAAATTATTGCAGTTGTTTTAAAGGAATCTAAACAAATACTTAACTACATTTCTTTTACCATTATTATTATTTTATTTTGTTGTTTTTGAGATAAGATCTCAATGGGCTAGCCTTATACTCACTACCTAACTGATAGTGTCCTTGAACTTCTGATCTTCCTTCTTCTACCTCCCAAATGTCACCATTTGGTAAATGAAGTAACAGATGTCACCAGCATGCCCAGTTTATGTGGGGATGGTGCCAGAACCTAAGGCTTTGTGCTAAGTACCCTACCAACCGAGCCCAGCCTCATCACCTAGAGTAAATATTTTAAAGAATAGTTGAGATTCCTTTAGCTTTACAAGTTTGGGGTATATTTATTTATTTTATGTGTATTGCATGTTTTGCCTGAAAGTATGTATGTGAACCACAAGTGTGCCTTGTGCCCACAGAGGTAAGAAGAAGGTGTTGGATTCTCTGGAACTGGAATTATGGACTGTTATGAGCCACCACGTGAGTTCTGGGAATTGAACCAAGGTCCTCTGTAACAGCAAGTGCTCTTGACTGTAAGCCATCTCCCCAGCCCTATCATCCCCGCTCATTTCCTTTCTCTTAGCTATGGTTTCTATTGTTGTGAAAAGATATCATACCATAGCAACTCTTATAAAGGAAATATTTAATAGGATAGCTTACAGTTTCAGAGGTTCAGTCCATTATCATCATTGGCGGGACATGGCAGCATGCAGGCAGATGTGGTGCTAGAGAAGGATCTGAGAGCTTTATATCTTGATCTACAGGAACAGGAAGAGAATTGTTTTACTGGGTGTGGCTTGAGCATACAGGAGACCTTAAAGTTCACCTCCACAGTGACTTCTTCTAACAAGGTCATATATACTCTATCAAGGCCACACCTTCTATTAGTGCCCCTCCCTTTAGCGGCCATTTTCTTTAAAACTACCCCTGGGCCCTAAAGACTTGTAGCAAAATCATAATGCAAAAATGCATTCTGTCCAATTTCAAGAGTCCCTATAGTCTATCACAGTCTCAACAATGTTTAAAAGTCCAAAGTTCAAAGTCTGTTCTGAGATCCATGCAGTCTCTTAATTGTAATCCCCTATAAAATCAAAGTCAAAAAAACAGATCACAGACTTCCAACATATAATGACACAGGATATACACTGTAGGGAAGAGAGCATAGTGTGGAAATACTGGACCAGAGCAAGACTGAAAAACATCTGAGCAAATTGAAAGTGTTTGTACTTGTGGCCTGGAAAAGAAGCCCACTCTCTGTTCCATTCTCATGGTCACCCCAACAGGTAAGTGCTGTTAACACCTTCATTTGACAGATGAAGCCCCAAACGTTGCTTCTCCCTGTCTGATGTCAAATGCTCTTCAGATCTCTAACTCCTTTTAGTTTTGTTGACTGATACACACTTCTTTCTCTTGGGCTGGTTCCACTCTGTGTTATCAGCTTTCCTAAGCAGGTATCCCACAGTTCTGACATCTCCAACACCTTGGGGTCTTCAAGGCAATCCAGGCTCACCTTCACAGCTTCACTCAATGGCCTCTCTAGGCCTCCATGCAGGAACACCCCTGACACAAGCCTGGCCCCAGTGGCTTTCTTTAGTCACAGAGAAAGGTTCTATAACCCATTTATTCTGTCCTTTAGCTGTAAGGTCAGAACCATCTGGCTGAAGCTGCCAAGTTCTGCTGCTTGCTGGGGCTGGAACATGGCCCCCTTATTCAGTTACATCTTCAGCAGCTTTCTGTTTTCCATGGTTTCCTTCACAGCTTAAGCTTGGCTGTTCTGGAACTTGCTCTGCAGAACAGGCTGGCCTCAAACTCAGAGATCCACCTGTCTCTGGCTTCTGAGTACTAGAATAAAAGCATGTAGCACCACACCCTGCTTTAAGCTTTTTAAAAATTCCTCTCAACAAGTTGGAACCTTAGCTGGTTGGGATCTTAACCTAAGGTCATCACTCCCTTTATTCCATTTCTTAATCTGTTTATCTCCTTCAACACAGGACTTAAGTTCCATTCCTGAAGTAATAAGGGCGGCGGGGCTGCGTCCCCAACACCCTAGCCGCCTGCTCGGCTAGCTTATGCCCGAAATAATTACACGGAAACTGTATTCACTTAATCACTGCTTGGCCCATTCTCTTCTAGGCTAATTCTCACATATTAATTTAGCCCATTTCTAATCATCTGTGTGTAGCACCCCAAGGTGCGCTTACCGGGAAGATTCTAGCCTAGTCCATCCCGGGTCAGAGCTTCATCCCGGGAGCGGGGCATGGCGTCTCTCTCTGGCGTCTTCTCCCAAGAGGAGAGCTGTCGAGTCTCTGACCTCACTTCCTCTTCCTCCCAGCATTTTTTCTGTTTACTCCACCCACAGGGCCAAGCAGTTTCTTTATTGGCCAATGACCTTCCTCCATCACATTCCATTTCCTGGTGTTCCTTTTCTCCTCAGATTTTACATTTTATAATTTACCGTGCTCAGCTTGCTCCTTTTCATTATAAATTTTCATTAGAGTTAACACTAATAACCACATGACAGAGTCTATACTAGGTTATTTTGAGATTTCCTTTGACAATGGAATTAATCCAAAGCTCTTCAGTTTATCCTCAGGTAGACTCTTCAGACAAGGACAAAATGCAGTCACATTCTTTACCAAAATATCACAAGACTGATCTCTAGGCCACATACTAACACTCCTCTCCTCTGAAACCTCTTGAACCACAGTTCATCAGATCACACTCAGCACCACTGTCTTCCATGCTCCTACTAGTATGGCTCATTAAGCATAATTTAAAGTGTTCAAGTGCTTTCCTAATCTACAATCCCAAAGTCCATATTCCTTCAAAGGAAAGCATGGTCAGACCTATCACAACAATACCCCAGTCCCTGATATCAACTTCTGTCTTTGTTAGAATTTTTATTGCTGTGGAAAGACACCACGGCCATGGCAACTCTTTAAAAAGAATGCATTTAATTGTGGGTGCCTTACAGTGTCAAAGGTTTAGTTTATCATCATCATGGCAGGAAGCATGGCAGCATGCAGGCAGACATGGTTCTGGAGAAGGAGCTGAGAGTTCTACACCTTGATCCACAGGCAAAAGGAAGTGGTCTGTTTTACTAGGTGTGGCTTGAGCATATATAAGACCTGAAAGCTCACCTCCACAGTGACAAACTTCCTCCAACAAGACCATAGTTACTCCAACAAAGCCAAACTTCCTAATAGTGCTATTCTCTTTAGGGGTTGCTTTCTTTCAAACTACCACATCCTTTAATGTAGGATCTCACTAGCTGGCCTGGAACTCATTATGTAAACCAGACCAGCCTCAAACTCACAGAGATCCTCCTGTCTCTGTCTTCCTAGTGCTTGGATTAAATGCACTCACTACCATGTGATTTTATTAGCCTTTCAAAAACCATTTCCATTTTCCTTACTTATCATTACTCCAAAAAGAAAAATCTCACAATCAGAAAGATGCCAATTGTTCTTGTGGAGTGAATCCCACAACTCATATGGGATTCTTTATGCTGTAAACCTTCAACTGCTGGCCAATGTTGACCATGGCTCCTTCACTACATCCAGTGATTAATAGCCCTGTGTCAGGATTTCACAATATGGAGCTCAAATTGCAGACTTAATCCAATGAAAACATGTGCCAAGTATTTATAGTGAAAATACTTGTTGAAAGACTTCCCACCTATAGACACATACAGCATAGCTCCTAGGGAGTAGAACATCATTTTCCTAAAATTTTGGCAAGAAGCTGTGGAGCCTTGATAAGACTGGCAACATGGAGGAACATTTCCTCCTCCCTATGGCACCCAGCCAGCTTCTGAGAGCCCCATTCCAGCTTCTCAGAGCTGCAAATGCCTGGAAGTGATTTTTTTCTCCTTTACTTTATGGTCCTAACTCACAACCTACAGCAGCAATAAAAGAAGACATGATGCAATACTGAGGGCTACGACCACTCCAAGATAAGGTTTGAAATGCATAAGCAAGCGATAAACTCATCTTGGTGCAGGCTGCGCTAAGGTGGTCAATTTGCAGAGAAAGCATATATGAGACCTTGGGGTTTGGGAGATGGCTCAGTTGGTGAGGTGCCTGTTGTGAAAGCATGGGGATACACAGCATCCACAAAAAAGGTGAAAGCCAAGTATGGTCCCATGGAGGCTTATGCCTTTAATCCTAGGATTCAGGAGGCTGAGGCAGGGGGATCTCTCTGAGTTAAAGGTCCGTTTGTGTACATAGCCAGTTCAGAACATCAAGGGATACAAGGTGAGATTCTGTTTAAAAAACAAAGCAAAACAAACAAACAAAAAACTGAGTGTGGCTAGCATGTATCTATCACCCCAGCCTCGGAGTGACAGAGATGGGAGGATCCTGGAACTCATTAGTCAGCTAGTCTGCCCCAGCCAGTGAGCTCATGGTTCGATCAAAGACACTGTTGCCAGAGGTGGAGAAATGGCTCCAGCATTTAAGAACACTGTTGCAGAGGACCCAGGTTTGGTTTTCAGCCCCCATGTGATGCATCACAACTATCTATAACTCAGGGGCTCTGACTGCCTCTTCTGCCAGCTGTAGGCACCATACACATACAGTATGCAGTACGTATACAGACAGGCAAACAAAAGTTACATAAAGAAAACAAAACAAAGACATCTGAGAGAGAGAGAGAGAGAGAGAGAGAGAGAGAGAGAGGAGATAGAGCGCCTGCCTCAAAAAAAACAAGTTTGGATACTTACCAGGCATGGAAGGTGTCTTGACCACAAAGGTGGTTTCTCAAGGTGAGGCTTCTCCATTGTACTTGGGACATTCTGGCTCCTGTGATTTCCCCAAATGCAGGAAGCTCAACTTCATAATGCGTGGAAGTGGGATACTATGCTCATATTTTCCCCTATAAGAATAAAAATAAAAAATAAGAGGGAGATTGAGGAGGACACCTGCTGTCAAATTCTACATGCACCTGTGCACACATGAATGTATGTGCACATACACACACACTACCCATGCACATATGCATGTGTGTGCACACACCATACATATGTGCACATACACACCACACACACACTACACATGCATGCATTCACACACACACACACACACACCACATATACACACACCACACACATGCACACACAAAAATCAATCAAACAAAAAAAAAAAACTCTGCGATGCTCCTTGGTTCAAGGTGGGGCAAGTCATACAGAGGCCCTTCTTCCTCCCTCTTGGGATACTTGGCATGGAATTTATGGATGACAAAAATAATTCTCTCTGTTACTCATAATAGCATCACAAGTGATTATCCTTCCTCAATCAGACAGATCATAATTTATTATACATTCATTTATGAAATATGTTTGACATTCACTCTCTATCTTTAATTGCTCGCAATCCTAGGAGGGGCCCAGTCATGAAAACAAATAGTTACAAAACAGAAGGCTAAGTGATGGAACAAAAAGGTGGAGCATCAAGGAGGAGCCATCTGACTTAACCTTTGAACCAGGACAGCAGGGCCACGACTTGAGAGTCTGAGGTTGTAGCAGGGACCAGGTTATAGCCAGACGTCTAAACCAAGCCCAGGGTCCAGGCACAAAATCAAAATCAAGAGCCAGAAGAACAAAGCAAAGGGCTTATAGCTGAAACACAGATTCCAAATTTGGGGTCCCATGGTGTGGGTAGATAGATCACACAGTGGCAGAGTCAGCACCACTGAGTACCCACGTTGCTTCCTCACCCCTCTCTTCTGCGACACCCCTCATAATCCTATAAGTGATGGATCAAGATGGCTCATAGAGACCCCCAACTTCCCTGTGTTTCTCAGGGTGTGTGATAAATGTGGGTCAGTCAAATTGGATCAGGAGGATTGGGGATGTCACGAAGAGAGGAACTTCCTCTTTGGGATGGATGGGAACAAATGAAAGGGAGGAATGTGGCTGGTAGTTCAGGGGTCCGTGAGCTGTCAGTGGTTAGACTCCAGAGGTTGTACTTGGTCTTGGGGACCCAGATTTGAAACTGTGGGGTAAGGCCCTGGTTGAATTGGTATGATTTAAGGTTGTGGGGGGCACAAAAATTGACTGTAGTAAATTATCTTTGAAAGCACAATTATCAAACGTTAACTCAAAATCGAATGCATCCAAGGTATTTAGGGTATCACTTGTCCATGTGGCATCACATGACTGCCCTGCAACCTTGGTTCTGGACAGTTCACACAACCCCATGCCTTGTTTTGAACATACTGCATGCCACACAACATCAATACACACTGCTGGGATTTAATTATGGAGGAACCACAAGTACCACCACTGTTAAGCACACGGGTATCCAATTAGGAGACTTTACATTGTATTGGGCCAGAATGATCGCTTTTACAAATTGCTACTTGAGGACTGGCAAGATGACTCAATGGCTAAAGGTACTTGCTGCCAAACTTGAGGATCTGAGTTCGATGCTCAGGACCCACAGAGTGGAAGGAGAGACGTGATTCCCACAAGTTTTTCTCTGTCCTTCACACACAATTGCACACAGACACAAGTGAACACATAATAAAATATCTTTTAATTACTGCCTGGGTTCTGATTTAAATTCATAAGAAATTTTCCCATGAACTTTGGCTTGAAATTAGGGCAGAATGGCCAACAGTTTCTGAAATGTTCATTTTTATATGATGTATTTAAGTGAATCTGTGTTCTTAACACTGACTCCTACAAAATCAAATCTTAATCAGCTCTGGAAAAAGATGTCAATGCTGATCCATGTCCTGTAGTATCGGCCAACCGAGGTTTATTTTTTGTTGTTTTTGTTTTGAGACAGGGTTTCTCTGTGTAGCCCTGGCTGTCCAGGAACTAACTCTATAGATCAGGCTGGCCTTAAACTCAAAGACCTCACTCCTTGCCTCTCCCTCCTAAGTGCTGGGATTAAATGCATGTGCCACCATAGCTGGTTTAAGACTCCATTCTCTATGTAAATATCACCCAGCACACCCATCTCATCAATATGCCAATCTGCTTTCATCTTTAATAAAGGGTAAAATGGTTATAAATGGTGAGACTCTGAGGTATATATGTGTACATAAACACATACACACATGCATATGTGCATGCCTTAAAGAATTGTTTTAGAGTATTTTTTACTCTCTCTCTCTCTGTTTGTGTGAATATCTTTTTAAACTCATGTGTGCTCCTATCGGTGCCTGCATGCCATGGCACACGTGTAGAAGTCAGAAGACAACCTCCCGGGTCTCTTGTTATTCATTGCTGTGCACGCTAAGCTAGCTAGCTCAGAGCTTCTGGGGATTCTCCTGCCTCCACCTCCTATCACATCATAGCAGGGCTGGGACCACAGACACACATTCTACCGTGTTGGACTTTGTGTGGGTCCTAGAGACCCAAACCCAGGTCCTCAGGCTGGCATGGTAAGCTCTTTACTCACCGAGCCTTCTCCGCAGCCCAGGAATAAATTTTTTTACTGATGAATTTTTGCTTCTTATACTTATTTTACATAGCTGCATATTCAGAGCTGTGCAAACATCTCTAAGGCAAAAGAGGTCATAAGTGGAAAAAAATTAAGACACCCAGCTAGGCGCACACACACACACACACACACACACACACACACACACACACCTCTCCCCACATAAATCCCTTCAGTTAAGACCCATTGCCAAGTCTGGTACACGTATTTAATATCAGCATTCAGGAGGCAGAGAAGCAGATAGATCTCTGTGAGTCTGAGGCCAACCTGGCGTACATACTGGAATTCCAGGACAGGCAGAGCTACATAGTGAGACCTGGTCTTAAAACAGAGATGAAGTGGTAGTAGAAGGAGAAGATGAAGAGGAGGAAGAAGAGAAGTAAAAAGGAGGAAGAGGGGATAAGGAGGCAGAGAAGGAAGAAGAGGGAAAGGAAGAGGAGAAGGAGGAGGAGGAAGGAAGGAAGGAAGGAAGGAAGAAGAAAAAGGAGGAGGAGGAGAAGAAGAAGAAAAGGGAGAAGGGGAGGAGGAGAGTGAGGAGAAGGAGGAGGAAGAGGAGGAGGAGTGGTCTCTGAGTCCCCAGACTCCTGGCAGCTGTCCTCACCATGCTGGTTGACCTGTGAGCAGGAGCTCTCACGGAGCTCTGTTCTAGGTCCAGAGCTCAAGGCCCTAGGAAACAGGTGGCATTTGTCCCTTCCTGAATTAGCTGGGTTCTATCTGAAGTACAGTGGAGGTGTGAGAATCCCACACAGCTTTCCCCATTTCCACCCGTGTACAGGGTCCCCTTCTCCACCGGTCTGCTTTCATGTTTCCAGTTGCTGTCACTCATGGCAAGACAACAATCAATGGGCAATTTAAGAGATAATTGATTCATAAATTAGAAATCATTGTTATTATAGTCTATCACTTCATCTTTCTAATTTATCATTAGTTATTGCCATTTTTACTGTTATTTTTATTTAATTTATAATTAAACTTTATCTTAAGTGTGTATGCCCAAGAAAAATAGGATACAGTGTGTAAGTTCAAAGTTGCAGGGGACTCCAGGCATCCACTGGGTGTCTTGGAACTGATGCCCTGACGATGGGGAGGGGACATTATGTAAATCCTTCTGTAAATGGCTTCATGTTGCTCAAAGTATCTGGAGTTCCTAAGGATGATTATACGTCTTGGACTCATCCTAGGAGTGGGGTAAGGAGACCAAAGCTCAGCGAAGGTTAGGCCACCATTCGTGAGCTAAGATGGGAAGTCAGGCCTGCCAGGATTATTCTTCTGTGAACTTCTACCTGCTGGGCACCATTGGTCCTCTGGGAGAGGTGAGGCAATGTGAGGGCTCCCCTCTCCAAAGGTCTGGGGTCTTCTGACCAGAACACCTGCTCCTCAGACTAGGTGAGTTTTATTTTATGACAGAAATCAGTCCATCTGAGCCTTACAGGCAGCACCCCAGGAGGATGGAAGATGTTTCTGGGGAAAGTGCTCATAATGATATTTTTGCATTTATGGGGCCCCTATTTTTCTGAACAGTTTATAGGCCGTTGAACTGAGTCATCAGCCTCCTGTGGGTAATTGCTGTGTTTACAAGCAACAGCTCCTTTGGAGGATTAGGAAGGATGAGGCTGGGTGCCTATTTGAGCTGGCCCACTCCTCATCTGCTTCCCCTGTGGGATTACAGTCCTCCAGGGGGAAGGGGGCCCTCCAGCACCCCAGGCTCTTCCTGATACTTTCTGGGACCACCTGGTTCTGTTCTGTAGACACTCTGAGAACAAGCTGGTTTCCCCAGGCAGCAGCAGGTCACCTTTCCACCCCTCCCTTCACTCTCCACCGCATCATTGGAGCCCAAACCAGGGGCTCTGCTAACTGGGGGAGCCCTCCGTGCAGCAGTGAAAAGCATTATAAGCTTGCATATGAAATGTGATTTTTTTCTCGAGGAGTTTGAGGGTGTGGGCCAAGAAGTGAAACCCTCCCCAGGGCTCTACTTAGGGCCCTGCCAGTCCCTCATTCTGTGTCCCTGCCTCCTGCTACTCTGAGAAGCTCCTCCCTCTTCTACACTCTGCCCTACAGATCTGCCTTGCAAATTTCCCAGTTCTCAGAAAGCCCCAACTTCAAAGCCAAGGTTTGATCTCATCCCAAAGTGTCTGGTGTCATATTCATCAATCCTTATCTTGTTTATTTAGCTTCCTCCTCCTCTCTTTCTCCTCCTCTCTTCCTCTACTTCTTCGTTCTCCACCCATCTCCCACATCCATGGTCACAAGTAGCCCAGGCTGGCCATGAACTAAACTCTTGAACCTGCAGATCTCCTTGCCTCTACCATCTCCAAAGAGTTTGGATCACAAACCTGAACTATTGCACCCATCATTTTAAAAATTATTCTTTTTTAATTTTGTGTATGCACATTTGTCTGAATGTGGCAAATTCCAAGAAGGGCAGAGGTGCCAAATCCCCTGGAGCTGGCAGTTGTAAGCCACTCAATAGGGTGCTGGATTTGAACTCCAGTCTTTTGCAAAAGCAATACACTCTTCTAGCTGATGAGTCAACACTTTAGTGCCCCCACCCCCTTTTCTGAGACAGCCTTGCTATGTGTAGCCCAAGTGGGAATCAAACTCCTGCCTAGAAATAATCATCCCTCAGCCTTCCAAGTGCTAGGATTCCAAGTGTGTTTCACCATGACAGGCTTAGCAATACAATGCTTACTAGTTTTCTAATTTTTATGTCTGTCTGTGCACCTGGGGAAGCCAGAAACGGGTGTTGGATCATCTGGCATTGGAGTTACAGATGGCTGTGAGCTGTCATGTGGTGCTGGGAACGGAACCCAGGTCATCTGGGAGAGCAGCAGTGCTCTTAACCACTGAGTTATCTCTCCAGCCCCAGCAATAACATTCTTGCAGCCAAAGTTTTTTTTTTTTAATTGGAATGATATCTAGACAGCAGGTGGGACAGACCAAATGCTGTGTCCCACACCACCCTATGAATCTTAGGGGTGCTTCTTCGAAACATTAATGATTGAACCCAAGGCCTTGCACCAGTTAGGCACCTGTTCCACCACCAAGGCAAACTCAGCCTTAGGTGCTTCTCCATTTTTATGATTTATCAGTAGGTTCTCTGTGTGTATGTGGGTATGCATGTGTCAGACCCAGGGCCTCTCAATGCTAGGCCACTCCTCTACCGCTGAGCTAAGCCCCATCTCTGGTAGATAATGTTTGATCAGCCACAGACATCTCTCCAGCTGACAGAATTTTAACTCTAAAGCCTTAAAGCCAAAGGAAGCTTGCAAAACATCTCCTATTTAACCAGTGCTGTTTTGAAAATGGAAGTTTGAACTCCTTTAGGATGATTCTGAATCAGCCACAATCCCCACTACTCCCGGTGGCTATACATTCAGGAAGGGTCATTCATGTATGTTATCTGATTGCCATCCATGTTTGTGTCAACTCCACCAAATCCACGAGGTAGAAGAAAACCATTTCCTAACCATTATCTGGTCAGCCCTGTTTGTTATCAGCTGCCTTGGGCTGGAGATCTTTTCCTCCTGCCTCCTTCTACCTTTGAAGGTGCATTGCTTCATTTGTTACTTTCATGT
Source organism: Microtus oregoni (assembly GCF_018167655.1). Taxonomy (NCBI): domain Eukaryota; kingdom Metazoa; phylum Chordata; class Mammalia; order Rodentia; family Cricetidae; genus Microtus; species Microtus oregoni. The sequence continues at coordinate 24,201,675 of NW_024543091.1, read as the reverse complement.
GTCTCCCTGCATGGGTTTATGTGTACCATGTGCATGCAGGAGCCCATGGAGGCAGAAAGAAGGGATTGCATCTCCTGCAGCTGGAATTAAGGTGGATATGAACTGTCACATAGGTGCTTAGGACTAAACTCGGTCCTCTATGTGAGGAGTAAGAGCTCTCCACTCTTGGGGGATAATCTTTCTGAATACTGTGAAAATGTGTCTCTGAGCCGGGCGATGGTGGCTCACGCCTTTAATCCCAGCACTCTGGAGGCAGAGGCAGGTGGATCTCTGTTAGTTCAAGACCAGCCTGGTCTATAGAGCTAGTTCCAGGACAGGCTCCAAAGCCACAGAGAAACCTTGTCTCGAAAAGAACAAAAACAAAAACAAAAAAAAAAAAAAGAAAACGTGTCTCTGCCTTAGATGCTTTCTGATTGGTTTAATAAAGAGCTAAATGGCCAATAGGTAGGCAAGAGAGAACAGGCAGGACTCCTAGGGGAGAGAGAGGAACTCAGGAAGAATCTGAGGTCTGACGTATTCACCAGGCAGACATGGAAGGAGTCAGACATACCCAACAAAGGAGAGGCAAAGAGCCACGTGGCAGAATATAGATGAATGGAAACAGGCTAATTTAAATCATAAAAGCTAATTGGGAGCAAACCTAAGCTCAGGTCAAGCTTTCATAAGTCTCTATTGGCTTTCAATGTGGGGCCACGTATCTCCACAAAGGGTCTGAGAAAGTTGGGAGAAAAAAAGTTCCAAACACAGAGCTGGACATACATGCTAGCAACCGCATTCTCCCAGACAGTTCCAGTGCTTGCAGTGTATAGTGCACAGCTCCTTTAAGACGCTCTGCTGTGCAGACTACTAGGCACTGGGTAGAAATGCCTGTGCAGCATGGATACAAGAGCTTCCCAGAGCCGGGACAGTTAGGAATGGCACCTTCAGGTGCCATGGCCCTGAGCAGGTGACCTAGCTCTTTAAGATTTGGCTTACATGGTCAGAGAACATTGCAGGCATGTAGTAAAGCCAGGTGTTCTTCAAAATGTGCTTAGGTGCTGAAGAAAGAAAAGAAAATGGGTAAAGACAGTCATAGAAAAATTATTGAAAAACAATGAAGTCATTAAAGGGAAAGTAAAGTAATATAAAAAGAACAAGCTATGTAAGGATGGGAAATATAACTCAGGGAGCTTGAACCATATATAGTGCTTTATCAGTTTAAACTTTTTAAAATGCTAATGAACAAAAATAATAGCTGCTGAGAGACACTGAATTGTAGAAAAACTGCTAACCTTAGAATGGAAGCCAGGAAATGTGTTGTGTTGCAGGAGAGGTTATACCTTTGTTTCCACAGGAAAAGAAAAGCTGTGGATTCCTTCAAAATCAATAAAGATCATATTCGACCAGGGAGACCTCCTGAAAATCTTGGCTACAGACACAAAGGAAGCAACCAAGGAAGACTACAAGACAGGTCCCATTAGTGGGAAGAGCTCTGGGATGGGAGGAGACAGGATAAGTTTTGTTGACTACGGAGTCCTCACAACTTATTATCATATGGCATGGATGGAGATTTATATTACAGTTAGTTATACAGTTCAAATGGACTTATAAAGTTGACAGATGCCTTTTACCTATACAACCTACACAAACAGAGAATCATCTTTAGCTGATTGATGCGCACCACACATTCCATGCTTGTGTTAATGCAGATATGTATGTTACCTTTAAATTTTTGTTTATTTTCAGAAGAAAAAGACCAGACATCAATAAAGACAGGTAGCCCAAGTGATTCAGCCTTTCAGAATGCATCTTTTGCAGTTTCCTCAAAAAAGCTGCATCTAGAACAACTTCAGAGTGGCTAGCTAAGGTGGTTCAGCCTCACAGACTACTCTAGCCAGGACTTGAGATAAACCCTGCATTGTCCCATTATATAGACAAATGATACAGCTAGCTCTCCCAGGACTTGACCACTATCCCATTTGTCTCAGGGTTCCCTAAAGATGCCATCACCCCCAGACAACAGGAAGTAATTTTAAGAACATGATGCCCACATTCTTAAAAGTTGGAGGGGGTAGTTTTGATCAGTGGATTATGGAGATGTTTCTTCATTGTTTAGGAGGGTTTGTTGCAAGTTGTTAATGGTTATGGTCAGGAAGAAAAAACTAAGCAAAGGAGGTTAGATTCAGGGAACTCTTTCTTACTTATATTCCTTTTTTTTTTTTGTTTTTGTTTTTGTTTTTGTTTTTGAGACAGGGTTTCTCTGTGTAACAGCCCTAGCTGTCCTGGAACTAGATCTTGTAGACTAGGCTGGACTTGAACTCTCAGTGATCCACCCACCTCTTCCTCCCAAGTTTTGGGATTAAAAGTGTGCACACCACTACCCAATTCATTGATCTCTTTCTGGAAAGAAAATAGGGGGGGAGATATAGCAATGATAGAATAGAAGTATAGATGGATAGATTGTTAAATATTTTAAACTAAACTTTTAAACTAAAAAGCAACTACTAGTTTCAAATATTTTACATTGGTATGGATTTTTGTGTATTGATACAAATTTAAGGTTATTTTTGTTACAACATATGATATAGGAATGATAGGATAAAAGGGTAGATTATTAAATCTGCTTTTAAACTAAGGAGCAACCACTAGTCTCAAATAGTTTACATTGGTATAGATTTTTATATATTGATACAAATTTAAGGTTATTTTTGTTTTAACATACTGTCTATTGCAAAGGGACAATTCCTGTCCCAAACTCCTGGTCAAAAATAACCAACTCAGAGGCAGAATATGAATTAGAAAAGCTCAGTCAATAGCTTAGGCTTATTACTAACTAGCTCTTATATTTTAAATTAGCCTATATTCCTTGTTTACATTCTGCCACATGACAGTATTTTATTAGCTTGGCACATTCATCTCCTGTGCCCTTTTTGTTGGCGGGTGACTCCTCTGACTCTGCTCTTTCTCATCCCATTATTCTCAGTTTGGCCTTGCCACCTAACTATATCCTGTTCAACTATTGACCAGTTTATTTATTAAACCAATAACAGTGGCATATATTTGTGGTGATATTTTGTTTGTGATCCAACAAATTAAGCTTGCCTGAGGATCCGAGTATGGAGCTAGCTACTAGTTAGCCATTGAGGCCAGGCAGTGGTGGCACACACCTTTAATCCCACCACCCAGGAGGCAGAGGCAGACAGATCTTTGTAAATTCAAGGCCACCCTGGGCTATACAAGATTGATTGAGTTATGTGGTAGTGGGTCACAGCTTTAATCTCAGTATTTGGGAAGCACATGCTTTTAATTCCAGCACTAGGGAGGTAGACAGAGGTAGGGATAGGTACAGATATGGCTGGGCAGAGAGAGGAATATAAGGAATATAAGGTAGGAGAAGACAGAAGCTTAGCCCATTCAGTCTGAGGATTTGTAGAGACAGGATCTTGCCCCCTTGGTTCTGAGAATTTGGTAGAGGTAAAAAGTCTTTCTAGTGCCTGGCTCCTTTACTTCTCTGATCTTTTAGTATCTACCCCAATATCTGATTCCGAGTTTTTGTTGCTAAGAACATTTAGAAACTACACTACCTATATTCACACAGCATAAAGGAATATTCCACAGCAGTATATATGTTTCTACTCTGTTTAAGGTATTTTTGTATATTGACACAAATTTAAAGTTTTTTTTATTTAAAGTAATTTTTGTTATAACATACTGTATATATGTTTCTACTCTTGTTTAAGATATTATGCTCATACAGCTCATTTAAAAATGTAATATAAAGGGCTGGAGAGATGGCTCAGGTTAAGAGCATTGCCTGCTCTTCCAAAGGTCCTGAGTTCAATTCCCAGCAACCATATGGTGGCTCACAACCATCTGTAAAGGGGTCTGGTGCCCTCTTCTGGCCTGCAGGCATATACACAGACAGAATATTTATTATGTATACATAATAAATAAATATTTTAAAAAATGTAAAATAAAGATCTAGTTCTTGAAAGATATTATTATAAACTGTTTTGGATAATTAAAAATGCAGATTAGTAGTTAGTAATCTATAACAATCAAACTTGTGCTTTCAAGGTCAAACATATGTATTTTTAGATAGGTAGATAGTCTTCAAACATTTCAAAGTCCTACAGAATATGGCTTTAAGATATTTTAATATATAAGGCATTTTATGACAGTGAGATATGGGCTCCTGGCAGCACCAATCTACTTCAGAGAAGATGATGAGCATTGAGGAACCTCCATATGGAATTTGCTTTCATTTGTGGTAAAGTTAACCACTGGACAAAAAACTACCCTTGCCTCGGTTGCTGAAAGTATGCTGTTCAAATTGGACAAGCAGGACACAAAAGAAGATGACTGCCAAACTTAGCCAAGACAAGGTAAAACAGTCCTTCAAAATTCCTGCTTCACAGAAAAGTCTGTCAATTATTCTAGGCCTATAGGCCAAAGATGGATCTTCCAACATTGCAGGGGAATTTTGAGTGGCTTTCCAGGCAGCCAACTGTCTGTCATCATTTCTATAGTTTTGGAAGTTTTTGCTCTGTACTTCCTGTTTGCTCAGGTAATATTATATCCTTCTCAGGTCTCTGGTAGTGGTTGAAGACTAGATAATTATATCATCTTTTTTTTTTGTTACCAAATTCAGAAAAGAAACTTGCAAAAGATACGTAAAGTTTATAAGGTTGAGAGACATAAATACTTAAGTTGTTTATCTAAGAAAATATTTTAAAGTCTAAAAGTATATTTTCAGACTGGTAATACAAGTTATAAAAGAAAGTGGTTTAGGTATAAAACTTTGGAGTCACCAAGACAGGATAGATAATAGAGTATTCTTCAAATTTTCCAAATACAAATTGACTGTGCATTGTGAATGTAATTATTACCTGGTAATTGTTCTTATTGTATACAGTTTTACTGTGTTAGAGTTAAAACCTTTCCTTTTTATTTAGACAAAAAGGGGGAAATGTTGTGGGATAATATTTTTGCACACTGTGGAAATATGTCTCTGCCTAAGACACCTTTTGATTGGTTTAATAAAGAGCTGAATAGCCAATAGGTAGGTAGGCAAGAGTAGGCAGGACTTCTGGGGAGAGAAAGGAACTTGGGAAGAATCTGAGATGCTCAGGATTTACCAGATAGACATAGAGGGAATTGGACATACAGAATGGAGGAGAAGTAAAGAGCCATGTGGCAGACATTGATTAATAGAAACAGATTAATTTAAGTTATAAATGCTAATTGGGAACAAGCCTAAGCTAAGATCAAGCTTTCATAAATAATATTAAGTGTCTGGGTCAGTATTTAGAGGGCTGATAATCCAACGAAAGTCCTATGAGCTCGATACACTTAACCACTGAGCCATCGATCCAGACCCACTTCTTTGACACAGCCTCCCCCCTGTTGGAATTTTAAGTTTTCTTTACTAAACTGACTAGACCTTAAAGGTTACTCTCCTAATTGTAAAAATACATGGGCAATGTTTTGAAACTTGGTAGAGTGCTTGCCTGGCATTCTTGAGGTCCTTGGTTCAATCCCCTGCACCACTTAAACCAGATGTGATGGCACACACTGGTAGTATTCGGAAGGAAGAAGGAGGAGGAACTGGAGTTCAAGGTCATCTTTAAACAAATGAGTACAAGACCAGCCTTGGATACAGGAGACCCTTCTCAAAACAAACTCTGAAACTAGCTCTGGGGTTAGGAAAGTGTGGGTGACGTTATGCCCCATGATCGAACTGGATAGAGTAGGGATAAGGTGCTGACTTAGCTTGATCAGACCTAACACTGTCTCTTCTTTTCAGTGAAATAAAAGGGCTACTCTGAAATTATTGCACTAGGATTTGGGGATGCAGGATCAAACAACAACGTCGACTGCACTGGAGGATTCAGGTCAAGTTAGTCTGAGGTCGTGCACCTTATGATTTGAGCCATGCTGGCTCCCACGCTCCTATCACAGCCTGGGGAGATGACTAAGCCATCAGACCAATGGCTCTGAGCAGCCAGTACTGCTCTCTGGGAAACTGGTAGTCACATGTAGCATCTGTCCTACCACAGGTGTGGTGGGAAGTGTTCTGTCAGGCCAACCAAAGACCTTTAGATGCATTTCTTTTTAAAATAACTGTTATTTATGTGTACGTGTGTGTGTGTGTGTGTGTGTGTGTGTGTGTGTGTGTGTGTGTGTATGCCTGCAGAGATCAGAGGTATGTCAGATCCTCTGGAGCTAGATTTACACACAGCTTTGATCTGGGTGCTAGGAACCAAATTTTGATCCTCTGCAAGACCAATACATGCTCTTAACCAAAGAGCCATCTTTCTAGCTCCCTAGATCTGTTTCTTAAATGAAGTAAATTGTTTTCCAATCTCACATCATGATTCAGTGAAAAGAGCTGATGATTTGAAGAAGCAGGGGCTGGAGCAGTCAGGGGCTCCCCAAGGCCCCCAAGGTAGTAGAATTTATGGCAAAGCTAATGGAACTCTTAAATAAGAAGATGCTGTTCCAAGAGACTGGAACAGCAAAGGCGCAGTGTGAGAGCATCCTGAGCTACTAATAAGCAATAACCACTTCCTAGTGCGGGGACATACAGGGCTCTCCACAAACATGTCCTGCCCTCCCGTGAGCAACAACAGATGGAGGAGCTTCAAGCCCTGTAAGCTGTCCTTCCACACATGTGGAATCATAAACAGGACTGGAATCAGTGTGCCTGTCAACCTTCTGAGGGGGTAGGGACATGCACTGAAACAGGTGACTATGGCCAAGTCCTCTGGGTAAGTAAGCCACTCCATGGAAAAAGAGTTGATTGCCTGCATTATAAAATACTCCACAGATGTTGGTCCTTTGTGTGTGTGTGAGCGCGCATATGTGAATGCATGTGTGTGCATGCAGAAGCCAGAAGTCCTCACTGAATGTTGTTGCCCAGATGCTATCCACTTTACTTTGAGACATGGTCCTTTTCTGGCCTGGAACTCATAAGAAGGCTACCCAGTGATAGTGACAGTGACAGACCCCTGGGCGAGGGAGGCTTCCAGGGTCTTGCCTCTGCCTCTCCAGTGCTGGGATCACAACCTCCTGCCATCACAACTGGCCTTTTATTCAGGTCTTCGTGTTTGCGAGGCATGCCTAGCCAGCGAGAGAGTAAGCTGCGAGCCATCGCGCCAGCCCAAGGATTGTACTAGTGTCAACAGCCACAGCAGGAAGAGGTGCCCATGTTTGGGACAGGGCCTTCACACAGCAGAAGCTTTGGGGAGCAGTTTGTCACAGTGAATCCAACAGTGACCCCTGCACCCTGACCTCCAGTTTCCCCATTATGACCCAGTTTAAGCTCCCCTTTTAAAAGCTTATAGAAATATTTCATCACTGTAATTACAGGCGAGGCTCCCTCTGTCGTAAGAAGAGAGCTGGTGAAAAAGGGGACAATTAAGCAAGACACGTAATTGAAGGGTATATAAATATATCCGGTGGCAGATGAGGGCTTTTCCTGTTGGATACGCTCTCCAGGATCCAAGGGCAGAGAGGAGTGCCCTGCTCTTGTGCAGGAGGATGATGAACACTTTATTACTAAAACAGGAGTGAGGGGTCTGTGGGCGAGGGAGGCTTCTGGGGCCTCCAGCGTGGATTGAGTCACACCCTCCCTTCCCTACCCAGGAGGCTTTCCACTCTGGAGCCCCATTTGGAAAGTCTACTAATCAGGAAACAGGAGGGAACATTTGGAATAGAGACAGTGTGACTCCTGTCACTGAGCAGAACAATGAAGAGCTCAAAAACAGTAGTATCTGCTAGTGGAAAACCAATAAACATATAATTTTCAGGTAATTACGATCATATAATTAGCTCTCTGCTTTTTCATATGCCCTGGCAGAAATGGAACTGGGGAGCCACTGGAATACAGTTTACTGCAGTACAACCCAGAGCAGAAAGGACGTTTCGTGTTGGTTTTGTTTTCTCCCCCGACAGAAATTAAGGGCCAGTGTGCCCCCAAGCTGAGGAGCCCAGGTCCACGTCTGGTTGGTTAGCAAGTCCAGGAGGTGAGTAAAATCAGCTCAGCACCTACAGACTGAGCATCTGGATTTCAGTCAGCTCTTTAGCCCCCCGAAATGTCAGGTCCCCTTGTCTTCCGGGTCATTCTGTAGGGTGATGGTGCTAAGCTCAATGGTGCTTTCTTATCATACCCAAGGGGCAGAAAATATCGAGTGAGGAAATCCTAGGTGTCACTACCAAGACGAACGGCAATCCCGAGCTCAATTCTATCAGGCAAAAATCTCATCCCATAGTGTCATCTTTTTATTATCATAAGGGATCCACAAATCAGGGAAACTTTATAAGCAAAAGATTTATGTAGCTCCCAGTTTTGGAGGCCGAGAGTGTAAACGGCATGGTGCAGGCTTCGAACCCATGGTGGATGGCCAAGTGTGGGGCATGAGCAGAGGGAAGATTGCATATAGAACCAGACAGCAGGGAGGGCGGGGCAGGCATATTCACTTCATAATAACGCTTTCTTTTTTTTTTTTAAATATTTATTTATTATTTATACAATAGTCTATTTGTGTGTATGCCGAAGGCCAGAAGAGGGCGCCAGACCTTATTACAGATGGTTGTGAGCCACCATGTGGTTGCTGGGAATTGAACTCAGGACCTTTGGAAGAGCAGGCAATGCTCTTAACCACTGAGCCATCTCTCCAGCCCCCATAATAACGCTTTCTAAGAACTACCAATGATGGACAGTGGATGGCAGACGGCAGATGATGGAGCATGACCAGAGAAAGATTTTGTTTTGAGCCCAGAAGCAGAGAGGAAGGGAGCAGTCTTGTTCATTTCCTAGCACCCTTCTCCCAAGGACTATCAATGGGTCCCATAAGACCTACCTGACAGTACTGACCTAAGGGCCTTCTGCTAGGTACCATCTCTTGCAGGTCCTATCACCTCCCAATGCTACCAGCCTGGGGACTGAGCCTCTAGTTGTGTGACACCCGAGAGGACATTCGAACAATACCTAAATCAGAGCACTTAGCATTCATTTTATTTTTCTCATTGGATTTTTGTTGGGTTTCAAATGAGGCGCATTGACATGAAGTTCATGGAAGATAACCAGAACACACTCACCATCGATGCTGCAAACCTGTGGCGAACAGATGGACATGGCAGGAAGGCCTGTTGTTAGCGGTAGCCTGTGTGCACTGCCTGGCTGTCATTAGCTGCCTTTTGCATGCTCTTCGGGGCTGAGGGGTGGCAGTGGGGCCTTGCATCATCAGCTACCAATGCTGAAAATAGAAAATGTCAGCAGTGTATGAAAGAGCACCTACCAAGCAGACACACAGAGCCTAAGTACATTTGCAGTATATCTGCAGTATTAAAATTTCATAGGGAGGGTGATGGAGTAGAGGGAGTCCAAGAGAGCTATTCAGGGATGCAATAAAAGACGGAGAAATACTTTTTAGACAGTTCTATGATTCTAAGAGTCCTGATCTGTAGATTCCACAGGCCCATGGCTGAGGGTTACTCTGTGGACTGGTATCTGCCCAACTCAGCAATGTCAGAGTGTGAATTTGGGGAGGTTCCTTTGCCATTCTGAAAGCATGAATGCATATATCTATGAATCATCATTTTAGAGGAAGAGAAGATGACAAGTTTGACTGGTGTCTTCATTTTCTTCCTCCTAAAAGCAGAGCCTGAGGTGGACTTGAGTTTTCAGGGTGTCTCAGGATGCAGGAGAGAGGAACAGGGCCAGTGGGGCAGGGTAGGAGGAATAGCCCATGGGGCTGCTGTTACTGGACTGCTTGCTGTCATGGAAGGGGCCCTCACTGGGCTGACTCAGAGGAGCCAGTGGCTATGGCTCTCAGCATGTTCCCTTTGAATGGATCATTATGTTTGGGGGCCAGGATCCAAGGGGCACCAGATTGGTGTCTCTGCCTGTTATATCTCCTGCTCTGAAGTCTGACTTGTGTGCAAGACTTTCCCTGGAGAGATCAAATGTCTATTCACCCCAGACAGGGGACCAAAGTAATGATGCTACCAAAGTCAAACTTGGTGAGCTGCTGAGTTTCCTGGTGTTATTTCAGGAGTATGGATGAGGGGTTACTTATAGGATTAGGGATGACTCAGAGGCAGCTGCATCACCCATGCCCACCCCACATGGCTGATGACTCATGAGAGTTGCAACCCTGCAGCTCTCTGCACCGCAGGGCAGATTGCTCAACAGGTCAGCTGTTTGAAGAGTCCCCACCCCAACCCCCACAGAGGTTTACTGCTTTCGTAACTTTGGGGAGGGAGGAACCTTGTAAATCTTGTTCATTTTAGGAACTTTCTAACATTTACCAGTTGTTTCCCCCGGAGTCTCATGAACCTCCCGGTTTGAATTCAGAGGAAATTGCTACACCAGACATTCTTGTCCTCCTCCCTGCTGCCACAGCTGCCTTCGACAGTAGCCGCCTCTCTCCACTGCTACACAGCTCCTGATAGATGCTCCCCTCTTCCTGGGTCTAACTTATATTGTATCCCATCAACCTTAGAGACTTAAACGTCTCTCAGTCTTCCCTTCCATCCCTCTCTCTGGTGCTAGGCTCTGGGTATCCCGTCATCCCCGTTATCCCTTCTTGATTCCCAACACTCTGCTCATATTTCTAGGAACATCTTTTTTTCCCCAGATATTTTTCATTTGAACCATCTGATGTAAATTTTCTCACTCCACATGATACTGAATCTAAGGGTGTCCTCACTCTCCAGGTCTCGGTAGAGCACTTTGTACTTTCTCTTCAGAAGAATGGCTCCATGTTTCTCATATGACAGCCCATGTTAGGGTGAAAGCGACTGATGCGGACAGGTCTACAGACTCGGAATAAGGATGAAGGAATTCAAGCAATGTCTCAGCAGGGCCATTGCACATAAAGGAGGAGGCGATGGTGACCATCAATGACCTTGTCAATCAGAAGTCTGGGAGGTTGCTTCCGTCCTGCAAGCCACCCATCATGTTTTATTTGATTAAAAAAATAGAGATGCCACGTTTAAAAATTAAACGCTTATCAAATTTTAGCTGTCAATCATGGATATTGTTATTAATGATGAAAATTTGAATCATGTATTAAGATACTTGCAAGCTATATACTTCAAACTGCAATGAACCTCTAACAAATTACATTTTACACAAAGAACATTAGTTGGAATAGATGGAAGTTCATCCTCTGGGCCTCCCTGTAAAAATCATTTTTATTATCCAACTTACTTTAAAGAAGCTATGAGATTCCATTGGGCATGAAGGTGTGTGCTTATAATCCCAGCCTTGGCTGTTTAGTCAAATTCTGTCAAAAGAGAGGGGGCAGGAAGGTGGAAAGAAGAAATGAAGGAACGAAAGAAGAAAGAAGGATTTCTTAAGGAGGCAAGAGTGTGGCTCACTGATAGTTCACCTAGCATGTGTGAGACCTTGGATTCAACCCTCAGCACGGAAGAAAAACAAACGTAGTAGACTAAGATTTCCTGATGGAGATACACCCTGCTGACTGTGTGGATGGTACAGCCTTTCCCTGACTCGCTCCACTAGTGATGTTGTGCAATGGTTGCAGCAGAATCCACTAAGGGAGCCTGTCACCCCACCTCTGGGTCTGTTCACTTCCCCACCTTTGTATGGGTTCCAGGGAACAAACTGTGTTGGCAGGCTTGCCCGGCAAGCTCCTGTACTTGTTGAGCCATCTTTCTGGTCCAGGATTGAGGATTTAAGTTTGGCATCTGGATGTATGCATTTTGCTCTCTAATTGCTTCATAGGTCTTTTTCTATCTTTCTTTATTCTCTCTCTCTCTCTCTCTCTCCCCCCTTCTTTCTTCCTTCCCTCTCTCCCTCCCTTCCTTCTGTTCCTTTCCTTCCTCCCTTCCTTCCAATCTTTGCTCCTGTCCAGTACTGGAGATCAAGCCCATGCTACACAAGCTCTCTCCTACACAGCTACATCCTCAGTCCTGTTGTTTTTATATTTTCAATCAAATGAGAAATTATCTTGTGTCAGGAATATATGTTATTATGTGTACCAGGCTTTTTCTTTTAGGCCTCCGACCAGCTCCCAATTCATGACATGGAGACTTATTATTAGTTATGAATCCTTGGCCTTAGCTTATGCTTGTTTCTGGCTAGCTTTCTTTTCTTTAACTTAAATTAACCCGTTTCTCTTCATCTACATTTTGCTTCAGGGCTTTTTACCTCTGTGTTTGCTGACTGGTGACTTCCTGACTGACCCCGACCATCTCCCTCTTTCTCCCTCATTCTCTCCTCTCTTTTTCTTTGGTCTCCTCTCTCTCAAGTCTATGTTTCTCCTTCTACTTAGTCTCTCTGCGCAACAGCCCCACCTATCCCTCTCCTGCCTAGATATTGGCTATTCAGCTTTTTATTAGACCAATCAGGTGTTTTAGGCAGGCAAGGTGAAACAAATGTAACACATCTTTACAGCATTAACAAAAGTAGTATAAACAAATGTAACACATCTTTACCCAGTTAAAATAATATTACACAACAATTATGTGCCTAGAATAAGAGCAAAATTATAGATATTACCAGTCCACTCAATAGATATCTAATGAGCACCTACTGTGTGCTCTGAACAGTACTGGGCTTCAGGCATATAAAGATGATATAGATAAATTCCAGATCCTTGCAGAACTCAGGATCTAGTCAGGGTGAGCTATTTCTCAGTAGAATATTCTTTATGGAAAGTGTTCAGAGGAAGTAATTATCACGCATTCTTGCTCTAGATGTTGAAGGATGGGAAGTTTCCAGGGAAGACACTGGTGGCAAGGAGTTACACATGGAAGTAAGATGTGTCAAGCAGCGGGGCATTTGTGTTTAGTGGGTCAGCTGGGGACGGTTGAGGATATGATAGTGGAAGGTGGTGCACTGTAGACACCGTTCCCAGCCTCCTGAGGGTGAGTCCTAGTTTTGCCTTTTCCTTCTATGCCCTTGGACACATCAATCTTGAAAAAAAACCATAATTTCCTTATGTCTAAAGTAGGAGGATATAGGGGGCTGGGTGGTTCCTTTGGTCACTTCTGTGCGAGTATGACCACCTGAGTTAGCGCCCCAGCATCCATCCCCACTCAGGTGCAGTGTGGAGGAGAGAAGATATTCAGGGATTCATGAGTGTGTGTGTGTGTGTGTGTGTGTGTGTGTGTGTGTGACAGAGAGAGAGAGAGAGAGAGAGAGAGAGAGAGAGAGAGAGAATGCATGCCGCATACGTATGGTGCCCAGTGAAGCCAGAAGACGGCGTCAAGTGTCCTGGAGTTAGAGTCAGTCATCCTAAATGAGCCCTGGAAACTGAACTTGGGTCCTCTGCAAGAGCAACACACACTCTTAATAGCTGAGCCATCTCTCCAGCTCGTAAATTATTACTGACTACCATTTAATTTCTATTTATACAAATTATGCATTATAACATTCTTCTTGGAAAGTTGAGCAATGTTGATGGCGGTGAAGATTTTTGTTTTTTGTATTTTTTTTAACCTCCTACACCACTTTCTCCATGCACTGTGTGTGTGTGTGTGTGTTGGAGTGGTGCACGTGTGTGCATACACTCATGCACTCATGCGATCAGACAGTGTCTCCCTATGTGGCCCCAAGCTGCTGGCCTTGAACTAGTGATATCTTCTTTAGCCTCTCAGGTGCTGGGTTTACAGGGACGCACCACCACACTCTGTAGTAGGAAGACATTTTTGTCAGTTTTCTGCTCAAACTTCTCTGCCCTTTTCTTTGCATTTACATATCTGTATTCCCATAGAAAATGGACTCATCTTTATCTTTTGACAGCTAATCTTCCGGACTGTGCCTGGAGTTGCCCTTTATATTTATGATTGCTTTACAAGATAGGCCACATGTAAATAAGTGTGCATCAGTGAGATAATTCATGGACCCTAGGAGGGAAAGGCAGCACACAGGAAATGCCTTTTTGGAACGCTACAGCCTTCAGGAAGATAGAGAGTGTGCATCTGTCACAGTATCTGGCAGCCAGGTTCTTCTCTCAGATACAATGTCTGAGACTTATTCCGACCACCTTTGTGGGCCACCAGGACAGTTCACATCGGGCCAGAGGCTGATGTAAAAGACAGAAATATCCTCAAGTTAGAGATCACCTCCAAGTTCCACAGTAAAGATGGGTCGCTCGAGGCCCAGGAAGAGGGATGACTGCGCAAGGTCACACGGCTGGGTGGACACCTGATTTCCTGACTCCAAGGCCAGCACTCCTCCTCCGTCACACTCCTAGCTAGTCCTGCTTTCATTTGGGAAACTAGGTCACAGACCATCCTGTGTACAATCACCGGGAGGAGAGACCTTGACCCCTGGTCCAGTCTAACATTGCATATTGCTCACACCCAAAAGCAGAGCTCAGAGAAGGCTGCCTGGAAAGGGTGGCAGCTGAGTGGACTCAGAGGATTAGGTTAGACTAGGACCAAAGGGGGAAGGGAGTTCCAAGCATAACAAATATAGGTGAGAAAACAGGGTGGGTTTCAGAGGAGAGGTGGGTTTCACCTCCTTGACTCCAGTGAGAGCCAGGTCTTGCTGCCTCAACTAGAACATATACCACCACGAAGAACAGCTGGTCACAGAGCTGGAAATCATCTCCATACCTGCAGATAGCATGCTGGCCTATATTATACTACTATATTGTATTCTATTATGTATTATTATATTAGAATCTCTTGTTTCATATTGTAATTACGTTGCATTACAATATAACATTTTATTAGACTGTACACATAGTATGTATATACATGCATGCATACATATAATACAATAGACTATAAATGTACACACACAGTATTTCTGGGGGAATAGGCAAACTCACAGGCAAAGCAAAGCAGCTTCCTCCCGTCACCCACTCTTTTTGCTTCCTTGGGGATCTTTTGTTTTCTCATTTGAAGAGCCAAAATAAATTGTCAGTTTAATCTTGTATGTAACGTAGCTGTGTCAGACGTGATTTGGCGGCAGGCTCTGGGATGGAAGTACTGAGCAGGGCCTCAGAGAAGTTATTTCTACCCTGGAGAGAAATTTGACTGTCGTCGTCATCTCCCCTCCCCCCTGGAACCATGAAGAAACATCCCCAAATCTACTGCAACCTGTCTAAAGATTAGGGGCATGCCAACTAAAGCAACAGGAAGTGAACTGCTCTCTCAAATTAGCTAATTGTTCATAATTATTTTTATGACTTTTTTAGGTAGTGTAAAAAGTATCGCATTTCATTCTGGCATTTTATACCAATGGCTCATTGTACTCTGTTCTCCTTCCCCAGACCCCTCCCCTAAGCCCCTCCCCTGTGTGGTTCCCCTTCTTCCCCCAGATGGGTCCCCCTTTACCTACCTACACAGCCCTCTCCTCCCAGCCCCTTAAGCTCTCTCCCCCACTCTCACAGCCCCTTCCAAGTTTCACGACCTGCACACGGGCACATACATAGAGGTACACGTGTACTTCATATAGATCATCTAGATTCATGTTAGAGAAGACACAGGATTCAGATTCACCTGTCTGAATCTGGCAGCTATTTAAAATCTTTTGCATTTTATTTTATATGTTCAAATGTTTTCCCTGCATGTATGTCTGTGCACCAGTTACATGTCTGGTACCATGGGAGACCAGAAGAGAGGTTCTGATCACCTGGGACTGAACTTATAAAGGCTTGTGAGCTGCCATGGGAGTGTTGGGAATTGAACCCGGGTCCTTTGGAAGAGGAGCCAGGGCTCTTAACTGCTGATCCCTCTCTTCAACTCTGTTAGAAGTTTCTGGAGGATAGATAACCCTTATGACTAGGGTAAGACAGAAACTCACAGAATTTCCCTGAGGCAGAGCATGTTCAAACTCTCTCTCTCTCTCTCTCTCTCTCTCTCTCTCTCTCTCTCGTTTCTGTCAGTCATTTGGATTCCTTTTTTGGAGAACTGCTTTTCAGCTCATCAGTCCAGCAAGTGGAGTATTGGTTGGTAGTGTTGAGTTTTCATGAGTCTTTACATTTTCTAGAAATGAATAATGAATCCCCTGTGTGAAGTGCAGTTGTCAAAACCTGTTTCCCAGTCTGTGTAGGCTGGCCTTTCACCCTGGTGTGCTTCTGGTGTTGGTTTGTGTGTGCATGTTTGTGTGTGCATGCACAGGAACTTTTTAATTTCCCATGACCCCCTTCGTCAATGACTCAGATTGGTGTCTATGCTGTTGGAGTTTATTTCAGAAAGTTCTTGTCTGTGCCAACTCCTTGAAGTTTTCCCCCCATCTTTTCCTCTATTACTTTCAGAGTTTAGGGACTTGTAATAAGGCTTTAGAGTCATTTTGAATTGATCTTTGTGCAGAGCGAGAGATATGTGTTTAATTTCATTTTCTGCAGGCAGATATGCGGTTCCTCTAATATCTTTAAAAAAGATTATTTGTTTTTGCTACTGTGGATTCAACCTAGAGCCTTGAGTATGCTCAGTAAGGCCTTCCACTCGCCGAGCGCACTCCCTGCTCCACCAACCGAGTCCCCTTCCTACTCCTACTAGCAAAATCTCCAGCTAAATGGGACCATGTGAGGACTGTGAGAGCATCATTTCAGCACACAGGAAGCACTCACCTTAAAATGCTCAGACCTCTGGGCAATAACTAGTATTTCTATGAACGTGCCCAAAGTAAAACCTCTGAAATATAGGCTAAATTGTATCTAAATGTCCATTCGGTTTTATTTATCAGAGAGGAAAAGAGGAAAATGAGAAACACTGGACATATCAAGCATGAAGGTCACTGTCAATCATTGACAGAGCACCTCGCCTGCAAGACACTCCATAAGCCTTTCAAGTGATGTTTTCATTGGAGCTTTTGTTTGTTTTAGTTTGGGTCTTTAATATTTTTTTTAAAAGAAGGCATCAGATCTTCTCGAGCAGGAGTTATGGGTAGAGAGGAGCCACCCAGTGTGGGTGCTGGGAACCAAACTCGGATTCCCTGGGAAAGCAGCAAGCTCTGCTGAGCCGTCTTTCCAGTCTAGGTTTTTCAGAATTTTGAGTCTTACTGTGTAGCCTAGACCAGCCTCAAACTCTCATTTCTCCTGACTCAGCCTCCAGAGTGCTAGGGAAACAGTCGTGGCCCACTCCTCCTGGCTTTATGTAGAGTTTCTTGAGTTTAGTATGATGGTGCATGTCTGTAATCTCAGCACGCAGGAGGCTGAGGCAAGAGAATTGCAGACCTTGGTCTGTGCTACGTGGTGAAGTCCTAGATTATACAGTAAGGGCCTGTCTCCAATAATAATAAAAAAAAAAGTTTTAAAATACACATGTTCATGTGGTTTGTTTATCCCTAAATACTTCAGTTTGTTTTTTCTAAAAACAAAGACTTTTTATACAATAATAACCAAAATCAGGAAATGGGTAATGATACAATTCCATTATTGAATACACAGACAAAAACAGGTCAGCACTGTCCCCCAGATAACCTTCCCAGCAAGAGGGTGTAGTAATATGGGGCGGCGGGGCTGCGTCCCCAGCACCCCGGCTGTCTGCCCAGCTAGCTTATGCCCGAAATAACAACACACAAACTGTATTCATTTAATCACTGCTTGGCCCTTTAGCCCTAGCCCTTACTGGCTAATTCTGTTATCCTGATCAACCCATCTCTAATAATCGGTGAGCACCGGTCTTACCGGGAAAGGTTCAGCATGTCTAACCTGGTGGCTTGCTTCATGGCGTGTGTCTGCCTGGGAGCAGGGCATGGCGTCTCTCTCAGGCGTGTGCTCCTGAGAGGAGACCTGTCGCGTCTGACCTCACTTCCTCTTCCTCCCAGCGTTCTGTTCTGTTTTCTCCTCCCACCTATCTTCTAACCAATAAAATGGGCCAGGGCAGTTCCTTTATTAGCCAATGACCTTCCTCCATCAAGAGGGAACATGTATTTATTAGCATTTCTTCCTATTTCTTTGACTGTGAACATCTAGGCTCACACATAGCTCTGGGTCACCGTGTCTTTTTGAAACGCAGGGAGCTTCCCACCCTTCTTCTCCTTCTCCATCTTAGACGTTTTCACAGGTTCGGGTGCTAAGGACTGAAACCGGGCCTGGCACGTGCTCAGCACGTGTTCCTTCACCAGGCCTCCTGGAGCTGGAGTGCAGGCGGTTGTGAGCTGCCCAGTGTGGGTAATGGGAATCAAACTCAGGTCACCTGGAAGGAAGGGCAACAAATGCACTTAGCACAGAGCCAACTCTCCAGCCCTCATCCAGGAACTCTGAATAGCAAAGGACACACATTCCGTAGAATGTCCTTCAAACTGGGCTGGCCATTAGTGTTTCCTCATGATTAGATTCCAGGAGTGCTTTCTTGTCAGGTATGTGAGCAAGAAGACAGAGTGTGTACTTTTCAAGGCAGGGGGTGCATAACTCCAATTACTTGTTTAGGGTGGTGGATGGCTGCCAGGTTTCTTCACTGTAAACATATGTATTTCCCTGAATAATCAGTAAGGATATTATAGGGGGATGCTCTGAGATTGTTAATCATTCTGTCTTGTGAAGTGTGTGTATGCATGTGTGTGTGTATAATGATCAAATCCAAGGCCTTATGCATGTTACATATACTTTCTTCCACTGAAAGTGTGTCAACTTTTTACTCACTAGTTTAGAACTGTTGATGATTTAAGCTTGACTTTCTTCATTTTACAGACATAATTATGGCATGTGTGTGAGTATATGCACATGAGTGTGGGTGCTGTCAGAGACCAGAAGAAGGCGTCAGATCCTCCTGGAGCTGGAGCTGGGAGCCTGCAGTCGTGGGTGCTGGGAACTGAACTTGGGTCCTCTATAAGAGCAGACAGTGCTCTTGACTGCTCGTAACTTCAACCCTTTTCTATTCTTTCTCTCCTCCCTTCCTTCCTTTCTTTTCTTTTCTTTTTTTCTTGTACACAAAAACAGCTCTCAGACAGGCATGGTGGTGCATGCCTTAAAATCTTAGCACTTCATTCAGATGCAGAGGCAGGAGGATCCTGTGAGTTTGCAGCCAGCCTAGTCTACACCAAAAGTTCTAAGACAGGCAGGACTACATAGAGAGACCCTTTCTCAAGACTAAACAAAGCTAAAACTCAGGATCTCATGTAGCTCAGGTTGGCCTCAAACTCTCTATGTAGACAAAGCTGGCCTTGATTTCCTGATCCTCCTGCCTCTACCTCTAAGGTTCTGAAATTAAAGGTGCACACCACCACACCTGATTCCAAATGGTGATTAAAAAAAGTTCCATCAGTTAGCTATAGTCTGCTCTATGGAAGAACTCTCTTTCTCTCTCTCCCTTCCTCCCCTTTCCCTCCCTCCTTTCCTCTCACTCCTTTCCCTCCTTTCACCCTGGAAACTCATAATCCTCCTGCCTCAGTCTCTGAGTACTGGACCTATAGGCATCTACTACTGTGCCTAGTTCATTTATTCATTCATCATGGATTCTGATTTATCTTTGTTTTATGAGTTGTAATCATTGCCCATTTGTTTTTTAGTGGACTTTACTTCTTATTATTTCAGCGTGTTCAAACTGGCTCCTGTGTGTCCCTTTGCTATAGGGCCATATGGTCTGGAAAGCGCTTCTGTGTCATCCCATGGAAAGCCCCAGGCTTGTCTTGTACCCTCTGCCCTTCTTTCCGGGGACCAACCATCTCTCCAACGAAGGCTCGATTTCTTTTAGTGAATGATGGTTTCTAGAAACCAACATTGAGCAGCAGGTTTGCTTTCTGAAATATTGTCTGTCCTTTAGGCCTTGTCAGGGAACAGGTGGGGAACACACACACACATTCTACTGAAAGGTAATTTTTTTAGAATAATGTTTTTCAAGGTAGTAGGGTGGAGGGGTCAAACCCAGGACCTTGTACAGGCTGGGCAAACACTGGGCTACAACCCCAGGCTAGGAATGTGTTTTTAATAGACTATCAGGAGGAAAATTACAGAATGTTGCAGCAGACTGAGCCCACTCCCATCCTTGGAAAGATAATATATAATCAAAACAAAGCAGGGGTTTCTTTGTGGTATATGGTAATGAAAGCAAGGGTTGGATGGATTAGAGGAGTCTGTACCGGAGTGGCTGAAGGCAGCTGCCCACCGGGAGGAGCAAGGCCACCTTGTGTCGTGTGTAGAGGTGACGACAAGGGCTGAGGAGATGACTCAGATAAAAAAGTGGACCCGACTGAGCTCAGTCTCCAAAACTCATATGAAAACAAACACCCAAATCAGATGTGACAGCATGCTGTTTGTCATGCTGGAGCTGGGGACGCGGAGTCAGGTGGATCCCAGGTCCTCTCCAGACAGGGAGTTTAGTCTACTCGGTGAGCTCAGGTCAGTGAGGGAAAAAGGTGGAAAGTACCAGAGGAACAATACCTGTGGTCCTCTGACCTTCATATGCATCTGTACGCGTGTGACATGTAGCCACACACACACACACACACACACACACACACGGGGAACTGACAAGGCCATTCAGTCGGAGCAGGCAGCCTGCCAACCTAGCATTCTATGTCACCCCTGAGGTGTATGGACTTGGAGTTACAAACTCACAATGAGGAGAAAGGGTGTCAAACTCTGGGAAGAATGAGAAACATCCAAGCCTGAGAGAGCAGCTGCGACGGTTCCTGCCCAGCAGTGGCCCTGCCTCTCAAAATAGGAGTGCAAGTTCCAGAGGCTGCATGGTGTCTCCTTCCACCGAGGCTGTGCTGCCAAAGGCAGCTGTCAGTCCACAAGACAGAGCAACTGCAGAAACACACACACACCAGCTGAGGCCGTAGCTCACTTGACAGAGTGCTGTCCTAGAATACACAAGCCCTAGGTTCAGTGCTCAGGATCGCAGAAGCCGGGTGTGGTGGTGCACACCTGTAATCCAAGCACTTGGGAGGAGGGGGTGAGAGGATCAGAAGTTCAAGGTCATCCTTGTCTACCTAGCCAGTGCCAGGCCTGCCTGGGCTAAGAGGCTATGGGACTTAAAACACTCGAGACCCTGACTCAGAAAAACAAAAGGAAAACAAACAAGCCAACAAAGAAATGAACATACCTCTACGTGGATCACCATGCACAGGAGGAGACAAAGGAGCTGAGCCAACAGACCAAGGGATGCAAGGTGAGGAAGGAAGATAAATTAGATAGAGACCCGGGCTGGAAGTCATTGATAAGACAGAAATGACTGGCTGTCACCAAACAACTCAGAAGTTGATAGTGAAAAGTAAAATTGTTGAAATAAAAGATGGCAGGATGAACACAGTTAATGAGGGAATTAGGGAAGTGGAAGATGAATTCTAGGAATTCTTCAGGATGCAGCACAAAGTAAAGGATGATTTAAATTAAAAAAAACTAAGTGGGGAGGCAGAGGCAGGTGGACCTCTGTGTGTTGGTCTTCAGACTGAGTTCCAGGACAGCCAGGACTGTTACATAGAGAAACCCTGCCTTGCAAATAAACAAACAAACAAAAAAGCATAGCCGGGAAGTGGTGGTGCACGCGTTTAATTCCAGCACTCGGGAGGCAGAAGCAGGTGGATCTCTGTGAGTTTGAGGCCAGCCTGGTCTACAAGAGCTAGTTCCAGTCTCTAAAACTACAGCAAAACCCTGTCTTGAAAAACCAAAAAAAAAAACCCCAAAAACCAAAAACATATATATGCCAGGTGGCGGTGGCACACACCTTTAATCCCAGCAATCCGGAGGCAGGGCAGGCAGATCACTGAGTTCCAGGCCAGTCAAGACTTCATTGAGAAATCCTGTCCTGGAAAAAATAGAGTGAGCAAGCGAGTCAAAAAGAGAGAGAATTAAGATAATTTTTTTAGCCCACATCTAAGGCTAAGGATATATGTAGCTCAGTGGTAGGGTGCTTGCTTACCAAAAGTCCAGGTTTAATCTTCAGTATTGCAAAAACCCTACCCTCTGGACTCAAGATAGTGCGCCTGCCTGAAGGTCACAAAGGAAAAGGCAGGCGCCCAAACTTGAGGACGGATAAAGCCAAACTGCCCTGCTGTGAAAGAATGACATCCAGCAACAGCTCAGAACCCCCGGAATGCTTAACTCTCTAAAAACCCTATTGATAGGGTCAGGTATAGTGAGTCACACCTGACAACCCAGTACTCAGGAGGCCAAGGCAGGAGGATGGCTTCAAGTTAGTTCCAGTCCAGCGTGAGTGAGACCCTGCTTCAAAAAGCAGCAAACAAACAAACAAAATTGACCTTGAACAAAGGATGTAAGAAATTTTACTTTTATGCAAATAAGAATTTCCTGCAAAGGAAATTATAAAATAACTCCCAGGGACTGGAATTTCAAATATTAGCAGATGAATGTATACAGAGCTAGCCTGCTTTTTTAAGCTTCATATTAATATCTTTGCCTTAATTGAGTAAGGGCAGAAATACTGATAAATTCTTTAAGAATAATACTTGAATACATAAATAAAAATAGATGTTGAAGGGCTAGAGAGATGGCAAAGCAGTTAAGAGCACTTGCTGCTCTTGAAAGACCTGGGTTTGGTTACCAGCAGCCACAGCTGGCAGTTCACAGCCACCTGTAACTCTTGCCCCAGAAGAGCCAAAACACTCAACCCCCTCTTCTGGCCTCCGGGGGGGGGGCATCTTCACACACACACACACACACACACACACACACACATTTTTTCCCCCAAAGAAACTGAGTACTAATAAGCCCATGGAAAGAGTTCTGGTCACTGGTAATTTAGGAAATGCAAATCAAAGCCAGAAGACACCTCCTCACACCCTCTGGGCCAACTATTATTACTTTTTTTTTAAGTCTGATAATAATAGGTATTGGCAAGGATGTAAAGAAACTGGAAACCTCGTGCATGGCTGCTGGGATTCTGAAATGATGCAGCCACTTTGGAAACACTTTGGCCATTGCTCAAGATGTTAAGCATTGAATTACCGAGTTAGTATATGATCCAGCCGTTCCCCTGTTGGTACACATCCAAGAAAATGGAAAACATATGTTCAAACAAAAAAATTTGTGTATAAACCTTCATAGCAGCAGCATTCTAACAGTTGGAAAGGGAAAAGGACGCGAGTGTCCATCAATGATGAGAGAATACAGAGAATATATGATGGTCTGCTATCTAGCCGTAAAGAGAGTGGAGCGTGAATACATGCTAAGACATGTGTAAACTTGAAAAGAACATAGCAATAGAAGTCAGACACAATGTTACATATGGTCCTGTTTATAGGTTGGTTTTCCCAGAAGGCAAAAATCCATAGGCAGGACAAGCAGAATAATGGTTGTCTAGATCTGTAGGGAAGGGGGCTAGGGAATGCCTGCTGATAGCTTCGGGATTCCATTTGTGCGTGATGAAGATTGTTTTGAAATCAGGGCAGGAGAGATGACTCAGCAGTTAAGAGGCCTTCCTGCTCTTAGAAGTTTTGGGCTTGATTCCCAGCACTCACAATAGGTGGCTCACAACCACCTTTAACTCAGACTTCAGGGGATCTGATGTCTGGTGACCTCTTCTGGTCTCTGTCAGTACTGCATGCGTGTTTTCTCTGCCAGCCCTCCTTTTTGCCCTTCTCATCCCCACCCCACCCACCCACCCAAACTACCCCTGCTCCTGAGTCTGTCTGTCTCTATCTCCCTCTCTCCCCATCTCTTCCTCTCTTCCTCTCTCTCTCTCTCTCTCTCTCTCTCTCTCTCTCTCTCCCTCCCTCCCTCCCTCCCTCTCCCCCTGTGGTGGTTTGAAAGAAAATGGTCCCCAAAGGAAGTAGCACTATTAGAAGATGTGGCCTTGTTGGAGTAGGTGTGGTCTTATTGAGGAGGTGAGTCACTGTGGAGGAGGGTTTTGAGGCCTCATATATGCTCAAGCCATGACCAGTGAGACAGCTCACTTCCTGTTGCTTGCTGATCAAGAGGTAGGACTCTCAGCTCCAGCACCATGTCTGTCTGCATGCCACCATGTCCCACCTCAATGATAATGGATTAAACCTCTGAAGCTGTAAGCCACTCCATTAAATGTTTCTCTTATAAGAGTTGCTGTGGTCATGGTGTCTCTTCATAGCAATAGAAACCCTAACTAAAACAGTTCCAATCTTTCCCCCCTCTGTCTCTCTCTGTGTCTCTGTCTTTCTCTCTCTCACACACACATCCCCACAACTGTGTGTCAAACAACCAGAGAGACGTTGTCTGCTAGCTCTAGAGGCTGAATACTGAAGCCAACACTGGGCAAAACCCTGTAGTCTCTGAAGGCTGTGAAGGAGGAGTTTCGTTCTTTCTAGCATCAGAAGATAGCCAGCCATTCCTGGTGTTCCTTGGCTAAGGTGTTTCTCTCCTGCCAAAAGTTCAAGGTCATCCTTGAACTACACAGTGATACAGGACACCCAGTCTCAAAAAAAGTAGAAAATAATGAAATGGACACAAAGTAAGGTATCATCTACATGAAATTAAACAGTTTCTACAGAGCAAATTATCAATAGAATATAGGAGATAATCCTTACAGCCATACTTCAGACACAGGGTTAAAATAACCAGAGTAGCTAGGAGGCAATCCCAGCACTTGGGAGGCAGAGGAAGATGGATTTCTGTGAGTTCGAGACCAGCCTGGTCTACAAGAGCTAGTTCTAGGAGATACTCCAAAGCTACAGAGAAACCCTGTCTCAAAAAACAAAAAAACAAAACAAAAACAAACAAACAAACAAAAAACCCCACAAAAACACAGAGTATACAAAGAACAGAACTGCCAATCAACAAATGGGCTAATAAATAGACAGTTTTTGAAGAAGGAACACAAATAGCAAGTATCTATTTTTTTCAAGTGTTCAGCATCCCTAGTCATCAGGGAACTGCAATTAAAATTACTTTAGATACCTCCTACCCCAGCCAGAATGGCAATTACCAGGAAATCTGACAACAAATGTTGGGGACCTGGGGAAGAGGAGCCCTTATTCACTGCTGGTAGCTGTGCAAATTAGTACAGACATCATGCAAATCAGTTTGGAGGTTCCTCAAAACAATTTAAAAAGAAGTACCATATTGCCCAGCTACACCATTCCAGGGCAGGGACCCAAGGAACTCCATACTGTGCTGTAGAGACCCTTGTAAATCCATGTTTAGTGCTGCTCTATTTATAATAGCAGGAACTGAACGAATCTATAAGCTAACAGCAGATGAATGGATAATGAGAATGTGCTCCGTGTACAAAATAGAATGTTAGTCAAGTGTAAAGAAAAATGAAATTTACAGGAAAATGGATGGATTTAGAAAGTGTAATGTTGAGCAAAGTCACCCAAAATCAGAAAGAAAAAACAATCACTTTCCTCATCAGATTCAGATCCTCGCCTCTAATGGATCTGTGTGTACAAGCAGCTGTCAACAGTTACCACAGCAGTTAGAAGGAAAGAGCAGCATCTGGAGCTGACAAAGGAGAGGACAGAACAAAAGGACACAGGCTGAGAAAGAGAAGATAAGGTTTACTGTTTTCTTAGTTTCAACTCTGTCATAACTTTTTCCTTTTTTGTGAAGGATAAGTGCATACATAAAACGTTATTGTTGGCTAGGTGGTGGCGGCGCACGCTTTTAATTCCAGCATCCCAGCACTCAGGAGGCAGAGGCAGGCAGATCTCTATGAGTTCGAGGCCAGCCTGGTCTACAGAGCAAGTTCCAGGACAGGCTCCAAAGTGACAGAGAAACCCTGTCTTGAAAAACAAAACAAAACAAACAACAACAACAAAAAGACATTGTTAGTGAAACCTAAAGCCAAACTTCCCTGCTCCAAAATGAACTATTGAAATGAATAGGACCAACATGCCAGAATTGACAGCTTTCCTGTAAGCACAATGGGAAAATGTAATAGAAAAAAGAGTGACCAAAACTCATAGATGTTTAGGACTAAGCCCTAGCAGAAGATAAGCAGGATCACTATAGAGGTGACTTGAAAATTTAACTAAACACATTCTTAAAAACATAATAAATGGGTATGCTGAAATCTTGGAAAGAAAAAACACTCAATTATCAAATATATCTCAAAATATGAGCTCAAAATGAATGTAATTACAATCAAACTATCCAAAAGGCTTTCCACAGATGTTCTTAAATGGATTCATATGGAAGAGCAAATACATGGGAAGAAGCCAGTCAAGGAAACAGAAGAAAAAGAAAAAAGTAGTTTATGCATCATTTAGGTGTGTGTATAGTGTGTATACATATATGTGCATAATATATTTTCATATATATGTATATATATATCATGAAAATGTGATGAAAACTAGTGTGTGCCATAAGAAGAGGGGAGGAGATAAAGAGAAAAGAGTAAAGGGTCGGAAAAGCGATACAGTGTGAGCAAGGAGTGGGCATAAAATAAGAACGGCTAAACGAAAGAGGGCTGGCTGTGTGGCTCAGTGGTGGAGCACTTGCCTAAGATGTTCAGGATCCTTGGCTCAATCCCCAGCACTGGAAAGCAAAAAAATCAGTGGAAAAAGAAGCCAGAAAGATTCATAAAACCATTAGTGAAAGGGCTGGTGAGAGGGCTCAGGGGGTAAGAGCACTTGTTGCCCTTGCAGAGGGCCAGGGGTGGGTGTCCACATCAGTCATTCTACGGCAGGAGGGCATAGCCAGGCAGGTCCCCACAGCTAGGATGGTTGTCAAAAATAAATGAGCTTTAAAAAAAAGAAACATCAGAGAAAACACATTATATCTCTATACACAAACGAATGTACATTTATTTAGTATTATTTTATGTATTTCAGCATCCATAAATGTAATTAGTCTAAATAAATGAACAGGCTAGGGCAATAGTTCAGTCAATGAAGAACTTGCTGAGTTTAAGTCCCAGCACCCACTGTCTTAGTTACTGCCCTGTTGCTATGACAAAGCACCATGGCCAAGGCAACTCAGGAAAGGAAGTGTTTATGGAGCTTAGTGTTTCAGAGGGATGGAGTCCATGATGGCAGAGCAAAGGCATGGTGGCAGGGACAGCTGAGAGCCCGTGCCTTGATCTGTAAGCAGGAGGTAGAGAGGGACTAGGAAGACCATGAATCTTTGGAAACCCTAAAGCTACCACCCAGCAACAGAGTTGTGAGTGTGTAAAAGTGTCTTGTTCAGAAGACACTGCTTCATGCATGCCCTCCCTTCCTCCCTGATCTTTGGTTCTTACCGTCTTTGTGTTGTCCCCCGGTGTGTGTGTGTGTGTGTGTGTGTGTGTGTGTGTGTGTGTGTGTTTGTGAGAGAGAGAGACACACGGAGGGAGGGAGGGAGGGAGGAAGGGAGGGAGGGAGGAAAGGAGAGAGGAGGGAAGGAGGGGGAAGGGAGGAAGGAAGGGAGGGGGAGGGGGGATGAGGGAGGGAGGGAGGAGGGAAGGAGGAGGGAGGGAGAAGGGAGGGAGTGAGGGAAGGAGGGAGGGAGGGAGGGAGGGAGGACCCTTCCACTGGAGGTTGAGCTCTCCACTGACACTCTCTGCACTTTAGCTTCTGTTCCCCTCCGTTCCCTGCACCAAGAGACTTCTCTGATGAGGTCTTAGAGCTGCACTAATATCTGGGCAGAGAGCTGTAAATTTGGAGGGCTGTTTAATAGTAAAGTTATTTAGCAGAAAAAATAGTAGTTTCACTCTTATGCCAGTGAGCTTCCCAGTCATGGGTTCTTGGCCAAATTTACAATATAGACACATGTTTCCTCTTATAGAGTGGACCTAAAACACAATCAGAGAGCAATTGGTCACTCCTATGACCTTAGTACCACTACTGTGCCCATAAGCATGTCTTGCCACACTGGTCATTATTGCAGTTCACAGATGGGAAAGACTGATGATGGCACTTTTCCCTACTGTGACCTCCATAGCACCTTCTAGTACTGTGAAACCTAGTCAAGAGGGAGGGAGCTTCCTGGTCAGCAACAACTTGATTCCTCCATGTCCTGGGATCAATATGTGTGATATCTCCTGAAATACAGTCTTACCATCAAGTTTTGAGCATAGAATAGCCTATAGTTTTGGGGAGGTCCCAAGCAGATTTTTTTTTCCTATTATAGATGGTTGTGAGCCACCGTGGGAATTAAACTCATGACCTCTGAAAGGAAAAACCAGCACTCTTAACCACTGAGCCATCTTTACAGCTCATCAAGCAGATTTTTTCATGTATTTTTTATTTAAAAAAATTTACCTTTCATTTTATATACCAACCCATGCTCCTCCTTTCTCCCCTTTTCCCAACCCCATCTCCCCCTTTTCCATCCCCCATGAACTCCTCAGAGGGGGTAAGGCCTTCCTTGGGCAGTCAACAAGGTCTGGTACACCAACTTGAGCCAGGACCAAGTCCTCCCCCCTCAATCGTCCTCTGCCTGACTGAGGTTGAACAAGGTATCCCATCATAGGGAATGGGTTCCAAAAAGCCAGTTCATGCACCTGGGATAGGTCCTAGTGCAGTCACTCAAGGCCAGCCCCAACAGAACAAGCCACACAACTGTCATCCACATTCAGAGGATCTAGTTCGGTCCCATTCAGGTTCCAGCTGTCAGTCAAGAGTTCGTGAGTTCCCACTAGCTTGGGTCAGCTAGTCTGTGGTTTTCTTCATCAGGTTCTTGACCCCTCCCCTTGTGTGTATGACCCCTCCTCCCTCTCTTAACCTGAACTCCAGAAGCACAGGCCAATGCTCAAGCCGGTTTTTAATTTTAATATTCTTTTCTTTTCCTTTTTTTGTTTTGTTTTGTTTTTCAAAACAGAATTTCCCTGTGTAACAGCCCTGGCTGTCCTGGAAGGACCAGGCTGGCCTTGAACTCACAGAGATCGACCTGCCTTGTCTTCCGAGTGCTGGGACTGAGGCATGCACCACCATACCCGGCTTTCTTTTTCTCTTTTTTCTTTTATGTGCCTTGTGTTTTACCTGCACCTTTGTCTGTGTGAGGAGATCCCTGGAACTGGAGTTACAGACAGTTGTGAGCTGCCGTGTGGGTGCTGAGATTGAACCCAGGTTGTCTGGAAGAATAACCAGTGCTCTTACCCACTTAGTCATCTCTTCAGCCCCCCAACTTTAATATTCTTTTTAAAAAATATATTAAATGCATTTATTTTGTGCATTGTGGGAGAAGAGTTTTTATTATCCATGGCACATGTGTGGAGGTCAGAGGACAACCTTCTGCAGTCAGCTCCCTCCTAAGGCCAGGTTCCAGGAGCCAAATGCAGGCGTCCATGTTTGGTGGCAGGTATCTTTATCCACTAAGTCGTCTCACAGACCGCACGATAATAGTCTAAGATTAATCGAAGTTATATATTACTCATTGGGTTATTCTTAAAATTACAGTATGAAGTATTCTATACAGGGGAAAAAAAACAGAAAAAAAAAAGCTAAAAGGAAATGTACACCGGCTGTTTCCGAAGTTATGTCCCTGTATTTTTCCTTTTATTTTCTCTTCTTAAATGTTTTCTTAATTGACTCTCACTTTACAATTAGCCATGAAAAATGAGAGAAAAATAACAAGGTTTTTAAAACCCACTGCCAAATTCAGTCTTGAAAAACCAGTGTGCTTACCCCCTGCCCAGGAGGCCCTGGCATTTAGAAACAATAAAAAACAAAAACAAAACCCAAACCCACTCTGAAGGACCATTTAATCCTATTACTCTCTGGACTTCTTGCAAACTAGGGGATGATCCCTCTGCCTCTTTAAAATAAATCCCTCAAGGTCATGGGGCCGCCAGTAACAGGGATGAGATTCCCAGGCCTGTGCTCCGCCCCTGCGCCATCTGGCACTCCTGAATTTGATCTAAGCATCACGGCTGGAGCCAACCAAACATTTAGCCACTCCAAACCATCTCCTTCATAGAAGATATTTCTCCCTTTAGGGGCAACACCCTCTACCAAGCCACTGCCCACTCCAGCCCCAGTTTCCTCTACAAAAGGAGGGGTCGTGATGCCCCAGCTATGGGAGTTCCTGGGCCAGTCGACAGACCTGTACTCGCCCCCCCCCGCTCCCTCCCCCCAGGGCCCTGCTTCCTCTCGCTTGCTCTGGGACGCCCACTGGAAGGTCCTTCCCAAGACTGCCATGAATTAATTCACTTGCCGGGTAGTATTGAGCAAATCGGTAGCAATAATAAGCAACACAGATTTCCCCCAAGACGGACAAACGGAGATCTAGAGCACTTTTTGCACATTGCTCCCTGGTGTGTTTGCTTTTTAAATGGGGTTCAGGGTAAGATTTCCTTTGAAACAAGGATCTGAAAACCACGTAAACCAGGAGACTTTGTCTACTCCCTTCCCAGGGCTGACATTCTATTTCTGTGAGCGTTGGCAGAACCCTGAGTACCGAGCTGAAAAGATGGAAAAGAATTCCTCTGTGTTAGCGCTCCCGCCCCACTCTCCCCTGGAGGCTGAGCTGCTGGGATCAAAGGGGCTGAAGTGGGTGCCACTCCACGGAATTAAGATCTGAGATGCCGGATAAACCCAGCCCGCACTTCTGGGTCCTCCTCCCACCTCTCGTCACCTAGGCAACCGGGAGGGGCCTCGGGAGCCTGCTCCTCCGTCCCCGCCCCTCGCCACCCACTCAGACGCCCAAGCTCACTGCTCCTATCCCTAGGACTCTGCCCACAGCTTTTCTAAATCTCAGCTTCTCGAGAGTTTCATCCCCTCAGCTCCCTTTTCTGAACATGGAAACCAGATTCCAAACGGAGGGGCCCCGATTCTCTAAAATGACCCCAGTTTGCCTGAAGTATTTGCCTGTCTTCCTGGCAGAAGAGCGACAGGCAAAGGGGTCTGACTTCGAAGGAACAGCATGTTCAGAACGCTGAGAGATCTAAGACAGACTTCTGCTGGACAGTCTGCCTGCACTGGGTTACAGGACGTTCTAGAATACACCCCCCACCCTCGGCCCCGCAGCAAACCTGCAGGACAGAAGGCCACAGGCGGCCTGGTACAGGCGAGGAGATACCTCTCCTCGCAGAGGTCAGGGCCAGAAGATCCTGGGGGTAACTTTCTATGGGGGGGGGGGGGGAATTAAGATTTATTTTATTTTTAATTATGTGCTTGTGCGCACGTGTGAATGTAAGCGCCAGAGGACACTTTGGATACCTAGAGCTGGAATTTCAAGCAGTCGTGAGACACCTAATGTGGGTACTCTGCAAGAGCTGGCACCCACACCTAACCACAGAGCCATCCCTCCAGCCCTGCTTTTCGGAGGCGGGGTCTCAATGTATTTCAGGTTGGCCTCGAATTCATTAGTAGCTGAGAATGGCTGTAAACTTCCCAACTTCTTACTCCTTACCTACTGCGATAACAAGCCTGTGCCATCGTGGCTGGTTTCATGTGGCGCTGGGCACAAGCCCGGCAAGTGCTCTACCAACTGAGCGACATTCCTGGCCCCAGCTGAGTTATTTCTACCAGCAGGCAACCAGAATTGGCTTTGTCACTTTGGGGAGAGGGTTAGAGCTGGGTTTATGATATGATAAAAGGGTATAATGATCAAAAAGAGGGCCACAGGGGTATTTGTAGAGAGATCTTGTTGGATTGGAAAAGTACACTGAACATTCGAGGTAAAGGTTGGAGGTTGAGTTGACCCGGTAAATCCTTTTTAAAATAACCCATTAAGAGGCAGCCAGGGCCAGACCTGACTGGCGATGGTGGCTCACACTGGAAATCCCAGCACTGGAGAGGCTACCAAAGTGGGACCTTATGGAGGCTGAGGCTTGCCTGAGTTGAGTGAACTTTTTTATTTAATTGGTTTTGATGCAAGGTCTCACAGTGTAGCCGAGGCTGGCCTGGAACTTAGAACAATCCTTCTGCCTCAGCCGCCCAATGCGGCGATGACAGCCAGCAAGCCTGGCCCTGCGGGAGGAAAGCCAGAAAACAAGTCTGTCCTGGCTTCATTTCTGCTGCTGTGATAAAATAACCAGAACCAAAGAGTGACAAGGGGAGAAGGAGTTGGTTTGGCTTAGATCCCTGATTGTGCTGAAGTCGCAGCAGCAAGATCTAGAGACAGTTGGTCACATTTTAGTCATGATCAAGAGCAGAAAAAAAAAAAAAAAAAAAAAACAGGGACACTCGTGTTGCCTGCTTGCTTTCGGCAAGCTTCCTTCATCGTATGCACTTCAGGGGCCTAGTCTAAGACTTGCTGCTGCTGCTCTGGACTGAACTGTAGTTCAGTTAGATCTTGCTTGGTGTACACAAAGCCTAGATTTAAGCCACAGAACAATATAAAACTCGGCATGGTGACACACATTTGTAATCCCAGCCTTTGGGAGGTGGAGGAGGCAAGAGGAGCAGAAGTTGAAGGTCATAGTTGACTATTAAGTCAAGGGCAGCCTGAGCTAAAATGAGTTGAGGGGGAGAGAGAAAAAAGGAAAAGAAAAGAAAAGAAAGAAAGAATAAGAAAAAAACAGTATTGCTGTCATTGAGAAAAAGCAAACCACAACCACAGTGAAAGCAACTTCACACCCACTTTAAAACAGAAAATAGCAGTGTTGTGGAGGGCATGGAGAAACTGGAGCCCGCATCCTTTGCTGCTGAGATGTGCAATGGTGCAGCTCCTCCAGAAAGCAGTTTGCTAATTCCTCAGCACTGGACTATTGTTCAACCGTAGGAAGAAATGCACGGAGAATTTTAGCTTGGATGAGCTTTGAAGACATGACACTAGGAAAGGAAAGCTCTTCCAGAAAACCCAGGTTCAGCTCTCAGTACCAACATGGGAGCTCACAACTGTCTGTAGCTCCAATTCCAGGGGAGCCAACACCCATGGCAAAACACCAATGTACACCCTTTCTGCGCTGCCCCGGGACGGGTCCATACGGAGTTGTTCTTGGTTCCCGATGTAACTTAAAGGGAAACTTATACAATGTCCGGAGCCCTCGATGTTCTGCAGATGAAGGAGGAGGATGTCCTCAAATTCCTCCCTGCAGGTACCCACTTAGGTGGCACCAACCTCGACTTTCAGATGGAGCAGTTCATCTACAAAAGGAAAAGAGACGGCATCCACATCATCAATCTGGAGAGGACCTGGGAGAAGCTGTTGCTTGCAGCTCGGGCTATTGTTGCCATTGAGCACCCTGCTGATGTCATCGTCATCAACTCCAGGAACACTGGGCAGCGAGCGGTGCTGAAGTTTGCTGCCGCCACTGGAGCCACTCCGATTGCTGGCCGTCACCCCAGGGACCTTCACTAACCAGATCCAGGCAGCCTTCAGGGAGCCACGGCTTCTAGTGGTGACCGATCCCAGGGCTGAGCACCAGCCCCTCACAGAGGCGTCTTACGTGAACCTGCCCACCATTGCCCTGTGTAACACAGACTCACCTCTGTGCTACGTGGACATCGCCATCCCGTGCAATAACAAGGGAGCTCATGCAGCGGGCCTGATGTGGTAGATGCTGCCCGGGAAGTACTGCTCACGCGTGGCACTATCTCCTGTGAGCACCCATGGGAGGTTATGCCTGATCTTTACTTCTACAGAGACCCAGAGGAGATTGAGAAGGAAGAACAGGTTGCTGCTGAGAAGGCCGTGACCAAGGAGGAGTTTCAGGGCGAATGGACCGCGCCAGCTCCTGAGTTCACTGCTGCTCAGCCAGAGGTGGCTGACTGGTCTGAGGGTCTGAGGGTGTGCAGGTGCCCTCGGTGCCCATCCAGCAGTTTCCTACTGAAGACTGGAGTGCCCAGCCAGCCACTGAGGATTGGTCAGCAGCTCCCACAGCGCAGGCTACCTAGTGGGTTGGAGCCACCACTGAGTGGTCCTGAGCTCCTCTGCAGACACCTGAGCAAAGAGAAAAAGGTGGAAGGAAAATAAAGTTCCTACAAGCTGTCAAAAAAAAAAAAAAACAATGTACATTAAATACACACACACACACACACACACACACACACACACACACACACACACACATATATTAATAGATGAGTGGTTGTCAGGGGCCAAGGAGGGGTTGTGGGTTAGGCTCTGCTTAATGGCTTTGACATTTCCTACAGAGCTGGTTGAAATATTCTGGAGCTAGATAGAGATAATTATTATGCAACATAGTATAGAAGGAGGTACCTAATAGTGAAGTTTATATTATGTGTGTATTTTGACTACAATAAAACTGTGTTTGGAGGGCAGGCGGTGGTGGCCCATGCCTTTAATCCCAGCACTTGGGAGAGAGAAGCTGGCTGATCTCTGTGAGTTCAAGGCCAGCCTGTCTACAAAGCAAATTCCAGGACAGAGGAATTTCTGTGCTACACAGAGAAACCCTGACATGAAAAACAAAACAAAAAAGTGTATATACGTATATTTTGTGTGTGTGTGTGTGTGTGTGTGTGTGTGTGTGTGTGTGTGTGTTTATGTATGTATGTTTAGAACTGGACTTGATTACCCAGGTCTATAATTTCAACACTTAGAAAGCTGAGGCAGGAATATTTCAAGTTCAAGCCCAAATTGGGTTACCTTGTCTCAGTAATCCCACCTCCCAATGAATTATTTTCCAAAAGAATATTAACGCTTCAAAATTTATCTTTCTCTCTCCAAAAATGATTTTATTTTAATGGCATGTCTATTTTGACTAAGTAAAGGTTTAAGCCGAAACTTCATCTTGAAAAAGATAAAAAGTGGGAACAGGGGACAGCTATGTCCCTTTTCTTCCACACAAAGTCCCTAAGTTAATGGATAGTTTCCTTTTTTGTTTTGTTTTGTTTTTTTTCAAGACAGGGTTTGTTTGTGTAATAGTCCTAGCTGTCCTGGAACTAGCTTGTGTAGCCCAGCTTTTAGACTAGCTCTAATGCTGGCATTAGAGATGTGTGCCACCACTGCCTGGCAATAGTTTCATTTTTTTAAGATTTGTTTTATCTTTAATTATGTGTATGGGGGGTTGTGTACATGTGTGAGTGTCCAATGGAGTCCAGTAGGCTTCAGATCTCCTGGAGCTGGAGTCACAGGCAGCTATGAACTACCTGGCAGTGGTTAGCAGAGGGAACAGACTCAGGACCTCTGCAAGAGCAGCAAGTGCCTTCTTAGTCAGTTTTCTGTTGCTGTGATAACTGCTGTGACCAGAGGCAGCTTGGGGAGGAGGGAGTTTATTCAGTTTACACACCCAAGGTCACACAGTCCAACACTAAGGGAGTCAGGGCAGGAACCTGGAGACAGGGACTAGAGCAGAACCACAGAACACCGCTCACTGTCTCACTTCCCGTGGCTTCCTTCCTTCCTTTTTTCTTTCTTCTTACTTTTTGGGTGGTGGTGGTGGGGGGCGGGCGGGTGGAGGTTTTGTTTCTCAAGACAGGGTTTCTCTGTGTAGCCCTGGCTATCCTGGAACTCGCTCTGTAGACAAGACTGACATCGAACTCAGTGATCTTCCTGCCTCTGCCTCCCAAGTGCTGGAATTAAAGGTGTACACCACCACACCCAGCCGGCCTGCTTTCTTATACAACCCAAAACCTGCTCAGGGCTGGCATCACCCACAGTGGCCTGGACCCTTCCACATCAATCAATCATTAATCAAGAATGTGTTCCACAGAGTGCTGGCCTGGCCTACAGGCCCATCTGATGGATGCATTTTCTCAGTTGTCTCATCTTGGAAGACTCTATCTAGCTCGTGTCAAGTTGACAAGGGAGAGAGAGAGAGAGAGAGAGAGAGAGAGAGAGAGAGAGAGAGAGAGTCACTAACCAGAGAGTATTCTCACCTACTGAGCCATCTATCCAACTACCTGGACAGTTTCTGAGGTGACTAGCCCGACCTTCGGGATCCAAGGTGCTCGGTTATCAGGTGTTGGAGGAAAGCCTGGATGGATTATTATTCAACTATTGCAAAGAAAACCTGGGTTGGTGGCCACACCAGAACTTCAGTTACAGATTTATGCCCAGAGCCTGCTGAGTTCCACACTGGGTGGCATTCTTTGAAATGACGGCCAAAGCCAAGGAAGATGGCTCAGTGTGGGTAAAGGTTTTTGCCACCAAGCCCGACAACTCAAGTTCGATCTCCAGGGCCGTATGAGAGAACTGACTCGTGCAGACTGTCCTCTGGCCTCCACACACAAACTCTGGTACCCGCGTGTGCATGAGGGCACCCACACACAGTAAATTAAAAATGTAGCAAAAGAAAAAAAAACAAAACAAAAAGAGAAAAACAATAATTAGCTGATCCAGCGAGAAAACTCCAGGGGATGCCTGGGGCGGGGGAGGAGGTGGGTGTGGCGTTTAAGGGTTGGGGACTCTGGAGCCGATCTGCCTGGCTTGGCCTGCTGGACTCAAGCTTAATTGCTACTTTTTAGAGTTCTGAAACTGTACATCAGGGATTAATAACGCTGCATCTGGCATGGCGGTGCTGCGAGGGCTAGACGTGTTAATTGGTATAAAGTGCTTAGAACAATGCCTGGCACATAGAAGCCCTCAATAATTCATCTTACATTTATCTTAAAATGACAGTGGTCTCGTCCGTCATTTGACTTGGTGCAGTTAACTTTCTGGTGGATTATCACTTACTAAAGCAGGTCAGAGAGATGAGAGATGGCCTTCGCTATGACATGCGCTTCTCCCTGGCTTCTCCTACAGTGGGCTCATGAAGCTTTTCTCTCCAATGCTGGTATACCTCAGGGCCCTTTTACTTTTTGTTTTTGTTTTCTTTACTTATGTGTGCATGTGTGCACGCGCATGCCCTGTTGAGATGGGTGCTCAAGGAGGCCAGAAAGGGACATTAGATCCCTTTATACACCTGTTATAGGCAGTTGTGAGCCACCCAAGGTGGATGCTGGAATCAAACTCAGGTCCTTTGGGAGAGCAGCTGAAGCATCTCTCCACCCAAAGCTAAGCACGACAGCCCTCACCTCCCAGGCGCTGCTATTATAGGCATGTGTGCACTGCACCCAGTTAGGTAGCTCCACTCCCAGCCTGCCTCCTTGCTTCCATTACGTTTCTTTGATCAAAGTAAGGTCATCTGCCACATCTTGTCTTTTGGAGGTTTGCATCGTGGACTTGGTGAGTTGCCTTTTCAAAGTCTGATCCACTCTTGCCCTGGACTCTGTTTTCCTTTTTAAACTCTTCAAAGGGAGGGTCATTTCCTTTTTCTTTTTGTAACCCTGGCTATTGAACCCAGGGTCTTTCCACTGCTAGACAGGTGCTTGGTTGCTGAGCCCCCACCTCCGCGTTCCCATTTCACCCATCTCATGTGTTAGAGATGTTTTTGCCTGCTCCGCCATTTGCCTTCTGACTTTGTTTGTGGGCTCTTTGGTCATCCAGAGCTTTAAATGTTTTATGGAGTTTCAGATATTAATTTCCCTTTATAGCTTCTGGATTTCTTCTCTTCCCCTTCTCCCAGCCCCATGCTAAGCTCTCTGTGCACTCCGGAGAGACAGCAGCTGGCAATAGATGCTGTCCTTGAACTCAGCTCTGCCTCCCTGGCCCGCACCTTGGGTTTTTGTTTCTTTGTTTTTTGTTTTTTTTTTTCTATCAGCACAGTATAATAAAATCTGGGGCTGAGAAATATTACATTGTCTCAAAAGAACAGGAAGAAAGGAAAACACAGAGGTGGGGGACTATCTGGAAGGCTGCAGGAGAATAGGTGGGAGCTAGTTGTTGGTGCCACTGGGTGAGAAGGCAAAGATAAGGAGGAATCCCATGACCTTGAACCGACCATCTGGAATTCCTGTTAGCTGATACTAAGTAAGGGTTTAAGAGCTGCAATGTCTTAGAAATGAATTCCATTTAATTCTCCCCCCAACTCCAATTTATTCTTTATAAGCCTTATGAGTAGCTATTCCCTCTCCTATTTAAGAGGCAATCTAATAACCTACTGCCAGACTAGAAAGGAAAGGAAGATAGATAGATAGATAGATAGATAGATAGATAGATAGATAAAAAGAACCTTAGAGCTAAAGTATGTCTCATGTGTATGAATTTTAATTTATATTCCAGGCACCAGAGATCAAATATGTAATATATAATCTATATATGAAACTTATAATACTCTGGCTAGTGTTTGAGCCCATTATTTCCTTTAGTTCATTTCTTTGTAATTTTTTTTCTGCTTTTGAGACTTGGTATCACTATATAACCCAAGCTGGTCTTGGTTCTCCTGCCTCAGCTTCCTAAGTGTTGGATATAAGTGTGTGCACCATAGCTGATTTATTTCACGGCCTTCTTTCTGCTCTCTCCCTCTCCTTTCTCTCTGTCTGTATGTCTCTCTCTCTCTCATTTTGTGTTTTGAGACAAGCCCAAACTCACTGTATAGTCGAAGCTGACCTTGAACTTCTGATCTTCCTCCACCCACTGAGTGTTAGGATTGCAGGCGAGCATAGCCACATCTGGTTTATATGGTGCTGGGGATCAAATGCAGGACTTCATGAACACTAGACATGTACACCCTGCTAGCTAAGCCAAACCACTGCTTTGGGTCGCGTCTCATGAAATGTCACTCCATGGTGGCAGAGTCAAAGGGCCAGCTTTCCTCAGGAGGAGCTCCACCCACCCATTAGGGCACCCAAGAGGGAGATAAACTGGTTTTCCGTGCTGACTCCTTCTGGCAGCATGCACAAGTACCAGACTTGACATCTGTCTCCCCAGTTACCCTGAAGCTGTTCCAGAGGGAGAATGGAAGAGGAGACGGTACTCGACGGTGATTGGCCAAATGCTATCATTCAACCAACAACAAAAAAATCACCGAATATAAGTAAGACTCCAAGATGCAGGCCAGCGAGACAGCTCAGTGAGGAAAGACACCTGTTGTTAGGCCTGACAACCTAAGATTTCTCCCCAGAACACACAAAATGAAAGGAAGTTGTCACAAAAGAATGCAAGTTGTCCCCTGACCTCCACACCCATGCCATGACACAGGTTACACCCCCCCCCCACAATAAATAAAATGTAAGAAAAAAAGAATTCAAGAAACTACCTATTGGAGTCATTTGGTGCCAGGCAAGTCTTGACTAATGCTTGGGGCTCAAGATGAGTGCAGACCCTAATGCTGTTAAGCTGAATTGTAAAGACTCCACTTAGTAGACAAGAACCCCTTGAATTTTATTACTGGTCTGTCAGGATCCCCCTCCCCCACAATTCCATGATAAAAGTCATCTCCGCGGGCCAGCCTGTGTAATCTCCACTCAGGCCTCAGCCTTTTCATGTTGGTTTAGCAGCTATTCCAGTATTGGGGACTCTGACTGTAGGATCCGCTCCTGGCATGGGCTGAAAGCCTACAAGTCAGGACACGTGTCTACCCTACACACCCATCACTCTCAATGGCAATGACATGCCATGGCTTGAGTCTGTCATGTCCTCCAGAGGGTCCTGTGGTGACAACTTGGTCCCTAGCTAGGATTGCTATTGAGAAAGGATTAGCTAGAAAGTGATTCTATGTTACTATATAGCCAGGGCTCCAACTTCCTCAGGGAATTAATTTATCAATCAGCAAGTGCATAGCTGAATAGACTGTTGGAAGCGGTGGGCCTCGTTGGAGGAAGCAGGGCACCGTGAGGTATCTCTGAGGGGTGTATCTTCTCCCTTGGGCCTCTTGTCTTCCTGCTTCCTGGCGAACATGAGATGCACAGTCTTGATCCACCTTGAGCCCCTACCAAAATGTTCTGTCTCTCTTTCTTCCCCACAGCAGTCCAAAACGATGAGCCAAAGTAAATCTTTTAAATTGTTTCTCTCAGATATTTTGTAACAACAACAAAACCAATTGGCTTGGAAACTGTGTTTGCAACTGCCATTGAAAACAGCACCTACATGGCTTCTGGCCCGCGCTGTGCCGAAGGCCATGTCTGGGTCCGTGGTCCTGCTGCAGCTGGGGTCTGTGTTGGTCTTCATGGCCTGTGTTACCACAAGGGACCATAGGAATCCAGCGTGTTGAAAAACGAGGGTCATGCTGAGCTAGCACCATCCTTTGGTAGCCCCGACGGCCCTACCCTCACAGGCCATTGCTGTAGAAGAGCTGGCCCCCACCTCTTACCACAGGCACGGGAGAGCTGGTCAGATGGCATAGGTGTAGAAGAGCTGGCTCAGACCCTTGCGTGACGGGGGCTGTCCCAGCGGCTAGAACTGACCAAATCAGCTACCACCCAGACCCACATCCAGGCTTTGAGCTGGCCCACCCCAATGACCTGCTAGAGCATGTGAAGGGACCAGACCTGTGGAACCATTGTGCCAGGATCTTCTTGACCCAGGGCAACAGCAGGACATCCGGGAGGAGTTTCAGTGAGGGTCCACTATTGATGGTGTACCAGAAGCCAGAGGCCTTGAGCCAGACCAACGGCTCATTGCAATGAACATTTCCAAGTAAAGCTGAGTGGGCCAAAGGGTCTGCTGCATGCCACACTGCAGCTCCCAATGACACTAGGATGAATGGAGAGGTGCTGCAGAGGCAGGAAAGATGGAGGAACAAAGTGTTTTTTTATTTTTAATTAATGTTTTTTTTTTAATTTTCTTTTGGTGGGAACGCTGTGGAGGTGAGGAGCAGATATGAATGGATTGGAAAATAGGCAGGATTAGGGTACATGATATGAAACTCCCAAAGAATCAATTAAAACATTACATTAAAAAAAAAGGAAAAAAATAGCACCTACAAGTACCTGCATTGTCCCAGGTACTCTTCATAGATGAATCCTTCCCTGGCCATTTATGGTTTAATTTGGGATATCCCTCACAGGCTCCGGAGTTAGAACAATTGGCTCCCAGTCGGTGGAGATGTTTTGTGAACATTTAGGGGAGGGGCCTAGCTGGAGGTAGTGGTTTGATGGAGAGGAGGTGGCAACACTGAAGTCAATAGCTTGTCCTGCTTTTAGCCCGAGGGCGCTTCTGATCCACGGAGATATGGTACCAACAACCTCCCCAAAGCGTGTAAACACCCTATCTTCTCCATGTACTCTCAGCATTGGCTGTCTTCATATTAGCTAGATTTCGAGCCAAGCATATGTGCCATCTCCTCGGGAAAATATAACACAGCAAAATCAAATTTAAAATTTAATGAAGGGGCTGGAGAGATGGCTCACGGGTGAAGAGTCCTTGCTATGTTTTCAGGGGACTTGAGTTCAGTCCCCAGACCACAGCCATTTACAGCTCCAGTTCCAGAGGACCTGATGCCCTCCTCATCTGCACATACCCACACACAGAACAACACATAATTAAAATATTTTTTTAAAAAATTTAATTAAAAAACGTCTACTTGAGTAAATATGGAGCATGCAGTTGTTAAGAATGAAGTCTTCTCTGGGTTCCTCTGGCTCCCTGCTATTTACTAAGTAAAGGTATGGAAATCAACAAGATTCTTTTCAACTTGGTTGCTGGGAAGCACAGAACTACACCCCGCCCTTAGCTCCTGAGCCCTCTGTCTAAGTAGCTCTCTAGGAAACCCTCCTACAGACCCAATCCATACTTAGATTTGCTAAAACCCATAATGTTTTGTGAGGCTTGCTGCTCTTCTAGAGGACCTAGGTGTGGCTCCCAGTGCCCACATTGGGTGGCTCACTGCCACCCGTATCTCCAGTTCCAGGGGATATATCTGGACTCTGGTACCCAAACTCACTGCGTGCATGCTCATAGACAGACATACACACATGTATGAAGCATTTATCTAAACTGTTCCATTATCAATAAAATTTGATTTAATATCAGGGTTAAAACATGATAAATCCAAGAATTGCAGAGGAGCAACCAACAGCCCTTCTCTCTACACTTCCCAGCTTGAAAAGGGAGCACAAATCTCCAAATCCCTCCTCCCCTCTCTTTCCTATGCATCTTCTCTACCCATATTCCTGGCTTCTCTATGGCTACTTCCAGCCAGCTAGTTGCCGACTCCACCACAGTGCAATCAAATATCCTGAAACATGAGTACATAATTTAGAAATTAAAACAAATCTTCAAAAAGTAATATATTTGGAAGTATCTACTGTAATAATGTTTTTACTTGTAGATAGACTTTGATTCAGTAGTTATTCCTCTAGCAATTTGTCCTCCAGAAATACCTGAACAATACAAAACGTTGATTGTCCAATATAAACAACAATAAACAATTATAGCTAAGCTAAATGTCCATCAACAGAGTGTGTAAGTGCTGTTGTTGGAGACAGGGTGATATACCCCCAGATGGCCTTACTCTTCTTTCTCCTTC
Source organism: Microtus oregoni (assembly GCF_018167655.1). Classification (NCBI taxonomy): domain Eukaryota; kingdom Metazoa; phylum Chordata; class Mammalia; order Rodentia; family Cricetidae; genus Microtus; species Microtus oregoni. The sequence goes on along the minus strand of NW_024543091.1, from coordinate 24,159,771 downwards.
CTGTCTTGTTCCTGCATGCTGGGGTTATATGTGTGCTCCACCACACCTCAATTTTTCAGTATTGGGGAGCAAACCCAGGTCTTCATGGGTGCTAAGCGAGTACTCTATCCCTGAGCCACGTTCCAGCCCCATTAAGTACATTTTGCTAAAATGTTCAGTAACTAAAGAGAGAATGGAACTCCACACTTTCTTCCCCTGCTTTCTGTTGCCATGACAAATACCCAAACTGGGTAATCTGTGAAGGGTAGAGATGCATTTGGCTCAACATTCTGAGGATGGCGCAATCCAAGACATCTTCTCGGCATTTGGGGAGCCTGTCTTGCAAAGTTATAGCCACAGAGGAAGGCCCACAGGGTGTGCTGAGCCAGGTTTCTTTTCCCCTTTTTACAAAGTTAGCATAGGGTCCCACCCTTCCTTCTGACCTCATCTGATCCCAATTAATTCTTTCAATCCATTAACATATGGAACTAAATTTCCAACACAGGAATTTTCTGTGGGCCATATTCACAACATAGGGAACTAGCTATATTTACTGACAAAATAAAGAGGGGCCACTCTCAAGCTCTTTCTCCCTCAGGACCTTTTGTTTTGTTTTGTGTATATGTATCTATATATTTCACATTTATTTATTTAGTTATTGATTGTGTGTGTGTGCACATATGCCACAGAGTGCATTTGGGGGTCAGATTTCAGTCTTCTCCTTCTACTATGCGAGTTCCCAGGATGGAACTCAGGTCATCAGGCTTATCAGCTAGTGCCCTTATCCACTAATCTGTCTCACTGGTCCCGTCAGGACCTTTTCACACTCCTTTTTAAAGCAATAGCAATAAAAATTATTATTATTTATTATTATATAACCCATTAATTCATTCCAGTTTGTGCTGTCTGTACACTTCTTGATACGGCCCATCCATTGGGGTGTGGTACACATATCAGGAGCCACACCCTTAAAGAAAACTGACTCCCTAGAAGCCGTGAACTGTCCAGAGAGCCGCATTTGAGGTGGGGCCTTTTTAAACGTTCCTGGTACTCACTAAAGATCTCCAGTGTGCTCTCTCTGGGAAGGCTTTGTCTATCAGCACTTACAATTTCAGAATGAAAGCCAAGATGTTTTCAAAATGTGTATTTACCCAGTTATTAAAATAACTAATATATTCTTTACATCTCAACCGAAATCACATCTTTTTAAATTAAAGTTAACATAACTTAGTGAGAAGATTGTCACCATGTCACACTTTTGCAAATGTGTTTTAATCGGTGGCTTCCCAGAAGGTAACTGGATTCTCCAGTCTGCTGCCATGTGCTGTTTCGGTTGAAGTAAAGGCAGAAAGTCTGGCTTCACACAGATCCGCAGTCAGAAAGGGGAGTTATTTTTATATTCTCTTCAGAGTGTTGTGGACACTTCCCGGATTGTTTACCTCACTTGACAAGGGTAGTTTCTCCAAGGTCAGAGGCAATGTGGGTTCTCAGCTGTATCCAGGAACCCTTCGTGCAGTTTTATTAAAATCTGATGGTTTATCTCCTGCTTTGAAGGAATCTTTCATACACACATGATTTTGTAATCTATGCATCGAACACTGAGTTATGCAGAAGTAATACTAACACGTTGTTAGTAATATTTAAAAAAACAGCACTGGAGGCCTGGAGGGATGGCTTAGCCGTTAAAGACTAGGCTCACAACCAAAAATGTAAGAGTTCAGTTCCCAGCACCCAAGGCTGTACCTCCAGGTATAAAAAACAAAAACAAACAAACAAACAAACAAAAAACAGCACTGGGAAGATGGTTCACCCAGTGAAGCGCTTGGGGTGTCAAGAACCTCAGCTCTGCCCTCAGTGCTCGTGAGAAAGCACTTTTTATATGTGAGTGTTTTTTTTTTAAGTCACATGGTAGGGGGATAGAGAGATGACTCAGCAGTTAACAGCACTGGCTGCTCTTCCAGAGGACCAGGTTCTGTTCCCTGCGCACTCACATGTGGCTCACAACTTTGTAATTCATTCCAGGAGCTCCAACATCCTCTTCTGACCGGCAAGGGCAGACAAAACACACACATAAAATAAAATAATGAATCTAAAGAAGAAAAACTTTCATATGGTCCTCATATCCAAGCACTGGGGTGGTAGAGACAGAAGGATCCCTGGAGTTCGCTGTCAGCCAGGAGAGTAATCTCCAGGTTTACTAATAGCCCTTGTTCTAAAAAAAAATTAAGGTGGACAGTGACTGAGGAACACCCAGTGTTGACCTCTGGCCTACACACATATGCACATGCACAC